>NC_134455.1:234275025-235475025 GCF_047948215.1 Lycorma delicatula
GACTGATGAGTAGAATTTCATTATCCTGGATACTTTTAAGTGAATTTAGTAAACTGATTACGCGGGGACAAAAAGCGACAAAAATATGAAACTTTCAAATAATGGTTGTAAAATCGAATTGTTAATGCACATTTTTACGGTAACAATTTTTTCATACCAGGAATCAAATCTTGGTCTGTTAGTCATAATTAATTATAATCATCTTTTTGTTTATCATAAAAATGCAAATGAAGAAAGTTTACTCTACCGGACAATAATTTTGAAGTCGGAACAGATTAACTAACATTGTGGATTCCGGATCTTGAGCAAGTAATATTTGTAATTTTTACTTGGACTCAAAACGACTTTTTTTATCCAACGACTTAGCAAACTTAGCATTTTCTGTAGTTAATTACATATTTACTAATTAAATAACAAGTAATTTGTCATGAACTGTAACGAATAAATTATTTACTATTTTCCTTTCTTATAACAGAAATAATTTGGAGAACTGTATAAAAATTTAAAAACAATTAACCTTGCTGAAAAAGAGACAAATTTATTCATAACTTCTTTTGTTATTATAAAAAAAAAAAATCATGTAATACGCTATATATCTGATGTTAAGTGTGTGATAATATCTTCTTAATTTGCATTACCAGTATTATAAAGATAGGCTTAAAAGGAAAGAAATATTTTAATGACTTGAGTCTTGTGACCTTGAAGCCTAACACTAAAGATTATAAAATTAAATATGTTGGTGTACTTAAGTACTTAGAAGTACTGGTGTACTTAGAAGTAGTTTTTGATTAAATTAAATCCTTGATTCTCTTAAAAGAATCAGGATTTGTAAAAAAAATATTTAATGCAGTTCAAACTCTTCTTTATTAATGCAGCTATAAAAATAGAATTAAAATTTAATTCTTTAAATCCAGTTAAAGTTTGTTGCTCTTGTACGGATTTGAATACTAGACAGTGGATATCGGTGTACGTTTGTGGTTGAGGTTTAATTAACCACAATTCTCAGGAATGGTCGGCCTGACAAGTAAATGAGGTGTCAGGACTACACCTCATTTACATATCATACCATCTTCATTTCATTTGGCCTTGAGGGTTTGCTTATTGTTCACTAGTTGAACAGATTGCAACGTACATATTAGGAAAAAAATTAATTCTTTGCTGTTAATACTTTTTCTGTATCTTTATCATCTTTCAACTGCAATGTGTCTGAGACATCCAACATCTTCTATTATTTATATTTATATTATTTTAAACGAAAACTCTAATTTTTAAAAGAAAACTAGAACTTTTAAAAGAAGATTTTAAAAGCAAATCAATGTTTGCGTCATGTAAAATGAAAACACTTTTATTTTCAAATAGTTATTGACTAGTAGAATCGTGGTCCATTAAAAAATTTTGGTCAGGAACTCGGCAGACTTAATCAATTAATAAGAAAATCTAAGCGGTCAGCTAACTAACTGGTAATGCTGAGGGTATTTTTAAGCTTGTTTAAAATACGAGAAAGTTAAAAAGTGTACATTCAGTAGTGAGTATTACACAACACCCACACACACCCGCGCGCGATACGGGAAGACAAATATCTCACTTCCTTATTACTTTTATATTATGCTATTGTAATATTCAATTTAAATAATACATGAAGTTGTTGAAGAAAGTGAATAAAATAATTTTCATTGAAATTAAATAATTGCACGTCCTTGCAGTGTTTTGTCTGTATCCGATATAAAATAAATACTAGTTTGTAAAAACTAGTATTTATTCTATTCACTGTAAAGTGACTATTCACTGTAAAGTGAATTTATTGAAATACTCTCAAACAAAAACTTAAATCACCATTCCTTCTCCAAAAATAAAAATAAATTTCTCCTTTTTCCTAAATTTCAATTTTTAAATCCCCAATTAAAAGATTCTAATTCTTTATTTGACTCTAAGTTCAAAAAGTCAAACTTTTAAGAAGAGTTGGAAAAATATTGTTTTTTAACATTTAATTTTAGAGCGTTTCATTAAAAGTCTGTTTTACTGCGTTAAAAGTAATTTTTTTATTCCCATGTTTTAAAGAGTGGCCTTTTTTAGTTAAAAGTTTTTAGTTTTTTTTCTTTTAAAATACGGATAGACCTAACAAATCTTTATTTTGTAAAGGCTGAGAAAAAGAATGCATAGAAGCGATTTAAAAGGTTGTTATCGGACGTGAAGTAAGGATCTCTGGAATATTGGATTATGCATTACTTTTTAACCTAAATATTTTTCAAAATAACTTTCTTAATATCCTTGAGAAATTACTTAGAATGTCAAAAACACGTGAGACTTAATATAATTTTGTTATGACAATCAAATATTAATTAATACATGACAAAATGTGAAAATATGTCTTAAAATCGTACAATTAAGTTTTTGTTAAAAGTCTTCTATCTACGTTATCTGCAAAAAATATCAGAATCATCATGAATATTTTCTAGAAAAATGAAAAACGGATCATCGAATTTGATTAACTATTTGGAGAAAAGTAAGGCTTGAAACAAAACTTATAAAAAGAGGAAAAAAAGGATTACATGGCTCGAATTGAGAAATATTCCGAGATGTTTAATAACCGTAAGAAGTTTAAGAACATCTTCTTGGTGTGACTGATGTGCGTAATTCATTGTTAGTTGACGAGTAATATATCTCGTAACTGATTAATGAAGAAAATCTGTCTACATAAAAATAATTGTCATCATTCCTGAACGGCTTTTCTGTTTTCAATGAAACTCTCAGATGGATGTGGAAGTAGTTGAATTTTATTTAAACAAGCTATATGTATACAGCTTTTCAAAAATAATCTGGAAGCCAACGCTCCATTCTTGATGAGAAATAATATTATCATTTTCTCACTAGAATAAAATAATCACATTACTTTATTATTCTTCTTCTTCTTGCTATCCTGGATAGGACTTAAATCTGCACCGACTTTAGACAGAAATCATAACTACCTCTTCAGCGGTCTTCCCACACTTCTCTTTCCTCTTGGTTTGTAATTAATCACTTGTTTAACCCATCATCATTATCCAGTTTAGATAAATGCTGAACGAATTCTCCTTGTAACGCGCAAATTGTTCGTTAAGAGAGAGAATATAAGGCCGTTGAACCGGTCTACGTCCTTGAAGCCGGATGAGGAAGAAATTGATGAGGAAGAAATTACCTACGGCGAAGAGGGCGGAAGAGCCTAGGAGGTGGGTCTCCGAATGAAACCCAGAACGGGTCCAGGATCTCTTTGGTGGCAGCCCCACCATAGTCTTCTCTACAAAGCGTCGAAAGTGCTTTTAGAGGAACTCTTTTCTTACTCACAATCTTCATACAGAAAATCAGGACAGGATTATTGACAATAATAACCAGAATTAAACATTTTGTTTAAAACTGAACAAACAATAGTACAATCAATTAAAAAATAGTAACGATTAAAAAAAATAAATAAATAAAAACGTTAAAGAATTCATGTAATAATTGTAGACCTTCTTTTAATAGTAAAATTTATGAGAAAAATCTGATGTGGTCACCACATGAATTCCTTACACGCTTATTAAACTACATATACACATTTTTTACTGCACTCATTTAAACTTATTTCATTTGAATGTGAGATACGATCCTCCACTTCTTTAATAAAGTGGATAGTTACACAATTGCTGAAATATTAGTTTTTATTAACATCAAATATTTATACAATTATTAATTCAACAATCTTACATGAAATATTAGGATAGAGTAAAAGTCCCTTTATTACTCGTATTACTAGATCAGTATTATTCTCATCTTTGTTAGTTGCTGATTAACAAAAGTTTCAGATATCTGATGTGTCGTATAAATAAAAAATAATAATTAAACTATTCCGTTTAGTGAACTCCTGTATTACTGGTTACAAATGTTAATTTCGACCTTACGGTGTAAAATATTCAGGTTTTGTTATTGAATTATTTGGTGAATAATCAAAAATGAAAAAGAAACAACCATACAGGAAAAGAAAGATAACACGAAGAAATATATCTTAAAATAACGACAAGAAGATGAATATTAAGAGAAAGAAAATGTTAAAACCAAAGGAAGAATAAGAAGATAAAAATAAAGATAAAAATCGTCCTCTTTATAAAAATAAAGAGGACGAAAACGTTAAGACCAAGGAAAGAATGAAAAGATTAAGAGAGGATGATGAATATAGAGAGAAAATTTGAAAACTAGAGAACATGTACACAGATTAAGATCAGAAGAATTATATCAAACCAAAGAGCGATTAAATGATTGGCAACAAAAAACAAATAAACGAAATGATGATCAACGCTGACTTAGGGAGAATATTGTGCGACAATATCAGAGGAGTAATGAACTAAAAGATAAGAATTTTTTGTAATTTATTAAAGATCGGGCATGTATGCCTCAGTGTATATATTGTTCTTGTGAGGGTCTATTTTTCAGTCAATCTGTAGTTAACTTTAACGTAGATAAAATTAAATAGAAATTAAATTAGAAAATCCAAAATAATACGATTCTAAATTATAATTTTCAATTAATGCTAAATAATCAGATGTTTCACCAAATCTATTACATACACACATATATATTAATGTCTATTAAATTACATACACACATTTTTAAAAGTACATAAAATTTTATTTCATTGAAAACTTTTATTTTTTTTGAATTATTATTATTGAATAATTATTTATTGCAAAAATTTATTTTTACAATCACGGGTTAATTATTAATAAATCAATATATTTAAATTAAAAAAAAGTTAAAAAAATAAATTTAAAAAAATGTTAAAAAAAAGGAGATGAAGTCTGATTCGAACCGATGTGCCTTTCCCTTAAAGATCAAAGTTCTCATTAATTAAAATTTCGTTTGGCTATAACTTTGTAACCAATAAAAATACGTATCACTAATGACATATCGTTGAAAAGTTCTCAACGTGGGCTGATTACTGCAGTTAAGAAAAAGTTAAAAATCAAAATTTTTTGGATTTTGGGACTTTCATTCTAAATCTAAAATTTCAACATACTACGGCTAATCGTTTTTGAGTTATGCGAGATACATACCTACGTAAGTACGTACATAAAATGGATATTTTCGTTAAAATCTGAAAACCGAAATTTTTCGCGATCACAATACTTTCTTTACTTAGTACAATGAAGTAAAAAAGAAAAAAAATATTGCATGTAAAACACTTATTAAAACAGAAATTATTCATATATAATTTTATAATACATATTGTTAAATTCGACGCAATACATTTTATGTACTTTAACATGATTTTAATAATATGAAAATGCATCGTTTTTAAATATTAAAATATAACGATAAAATTAGTACCAAAAACAAACAAAACTACTTTTAAAAAATACCAAAATAAAAAGTGTAAAAAAATTATTTTTAATAATTTCAAACATTATTGACAATTAGAAAAAAAAGCTGACAACACAGTTGTAGGACTTTCCCGTCACGCGGCTTACTTACACAACTTAATTTAGCACGTTAGTGCTACACTAGCGGTTCTTGTAGTAACAGGGGGTACTATTGATGCAGTATACCCACTTCGCCGCTAGTTTACGGAACTTTCTGGAATGGGGGTGCGATTTTGCAAAAACGTTTTTTTCCAAATATTATTTTTTAATTCTTCACAAATGTGCCTAAGAAGACCTTAATTAAGCAAAATCTCGAGATACTGAGGGTAACCTTGCTCTACAGCCTCATCCCCTTGACCTTTTAAGTTGAAAATTTAATGGTATCAATGTCCCCATATGTAGAAGTAATCTGACCAAGTTTGGTTAAAATCGGTCCTATAGTTCTGGAGATATAAGGTGATTTAGAGTGCGACACCGAATACACACGTACGTACGAACATCCGGAAAATTTCCAGCCAGGTGTCAAAACGTCAAGAACCGGTGAAAACCACATATGCCCAAATTGCACCGATTGCAATACTTTCGCTTCTAAAGCTATAGCGCTAAACGGAAAAGTAATTACAACAAGCATACGTTTTGATCACTTTCAAAAAAATAATTAAAAGTAATTAGATCCATTCAAAATATTTCTTAAATTTCATACTGACAAATTTGAAACACTATATTTGAAAAACACACAAATTAGTGCAGTTTTTAAGGAAGGAAATAAGTAAAGAGAATAAATAAAAAAACTACAAAGATAAAACAAAAACAAATAAATTGATACTTTTGAAAAATATTACCAACTAGAAAATATACACAATAAAACTTTTTACGTATTTAGAAGAAATAACATAAATTTCTTACATTTTTTAATAATTATCAAAACTCTATTTAAAAAAAAAAACAACACATAATACGGTTAAAAATGAGTATATAATTTTTAAATAAAATTATAATAATTTAAATCCTTTATTTATATGTAATATTTTGTAATTCTGCAATTACAATATGCTTTATAATGTAAAAATATTTTTTGTTTTCTACCAGGATCAATTGATGTTCTTTTAATTCGTCACATTCTTTTCTTTTGGTGGTCTTTTCTTTTTAATGTGGTCTGCAAAATATTCTTCAATATGTTATTTCGTTTTTTCCATGGTTTTCACTTTCTTCCTTTTTTAATTGGTTTTTAAAGGTTTAAAGTTTTTAACAGGTATAAACATTATTGTTTATACCTGTTTTCTGATCTTTGTATTCTTCTCGCAAATATCACTGTTTTCTAATTTTTTCTTCCCTCTAACAAATTTTCTTCCGTATTCAATTCGAGTTCGTCCATGATTTACTTTTCCACTTCATAACCGATCCACTTTCCATAGCTGATTATATTTTACTAAGTTTTGGTGTTTGGTACACGTCTTCGGGAAGTGATACTTATCTCAATGTTTGGCCTATAAAGACAGCTAATTTTTATGTTAGTGTTAGTCGTGTTCAATAGCGATGCGATAGTAGCTAAATGTTTTTTGAGTCGGAAAGACTTAATTGCATAAGAATGTTTCAATCCACACTTTTTTCCTACTTTTTATAAAGTTTTGTTTTCTGTAATAGTTCATTTTAGTCCCGGTAACCTGGAGAGAAATGGATGTTCTCCATTTTGGAATAAATGTTTTCTTGACTTAATAGATAAATCGATGTGGCTTTCTTTCAGTCTTAAAAAGCGCTGACTACCCTCCTCTATGCTTTGAATACGTTTGAATTTTACATGAAGATTGGTTCTGTTTTAGTAATTGCTTTTAAAAACGTTTCATAACTGTGACGTGTCGGCATTATGATATGTCTGAATAACATTCTCTGAAACTCGCTGATCTTTTACATTTAGTAAGAGTACAATGTAAAACACAGTTTCTATAAGTTCTTTACATGTGACATCATTTTGTTTAACTTAATTTGGTTGTCTTTTTTCAAAATAATTTTTAATTCTTTTTACGTCACTTGGAAGAGGCGTACGAGGCATAACAGAACCTTGTTCCACTTTTCTTTTGTTTAAATCACTTGCAGTTACAGAAGAGGTATATTACCAGCTTGATTTAACTAATTAAGTACGGTTTTAGCAACAGAAACTGTAGAATCCGCTTTTTCTTTTTGGGAAGAGAATAATAGGTGATGGCGACATTTATATAGCAGCCTTTTATAGAGGAGGCTGTGTTCATAGGTGTATCAGAAAAATCCTTTTTCTGAATACCCGGAAACTATTTCCGCAGCCTGTACTAATAAATCACAGCATTCTGATTTTAAAGTCAAATGATTTTATTTTTTTAATTACAAAGGGAAAAATATCATTAAAAGCATATCTTTATCAAAAGCAACATTAGAGGATCTTTTCTTATTATATAAAAATATAATCACACTCATACCCGGAAAACCCTGATTTAATTTTTTATTTATCTTTATGTTTTTAATTGAAACACTCGGCGAAAAAGAAATTGATTAATTTTGTCATTATGATTTTGTTGACATTTTTTCTTATGTCTCCGCAAAGGTTTTCGAATGAAAAGAAAACCGTAAAAAATATGGATGTGGTAAATAATGAAGTTCAGATGCGGAATAAATTTTTTTTATTGGCTTCTTACAAGTAGCTCCTGTATTTAATAAAAAAAAACCTTTATTTCATATTAAATTAAAGAGGCGTTCCGCTTATGCTGTTTTTTCTTTATTTAGATTCTGTTGAATATCACTTTTATTTTTATGCCATCTTGTCAAATACCTTTCAAACTATTGACGAAAGTTTCAAAATAAAAAAAAGAAGTGTTTATCCCTAGGACATTTTAATCTTCAGGCTTCACTACATTTTTCTTTAGTTTTATAAATTATGTGTTTTGTTTTACATTACTTATATGTATATACATGTAAACTACCATAATGCAATCCGCATCATTACCACTGTTAACCGGCCGGAGGCCAGATTCACAAGATGTTCTTCATTGAAGTCGGTTTCATTGTATTCCTCATCATCGCAACTAGTGGACAGTCTGTATTCAGGATCAGCACCAATACCATAGAAGGATGCACAAAATAATAAATATTCGTGTGAAATATTTTCATCTTCTATTTTTTCCGGTCGAAGTTTTCTATACCTGTGCAAAGAAATAAAAGAAAACAATATAAATAAAAAAATTACAGGTGGCAGGAGATGACTTTCTGCTAACACCAGGGAAAAAGGCCAAAATTGAAAAGACTTCGTCCATTTTAAAAGCCGATACAGACTTTCAAAAAGGTTCACAAAGAGTTTTGTCGGTCTGTTAATGAGTTTGTGAGCTTAACTGTAGAACCAGCATTTCATAAAAAAAACAATACAATGCCACGAACATACTTCTACTACATGATCCATCAGAATTTACTTAACAAGCTATATCTTTTGATAAGCTCTCCATGATGTAATTATGTCTGGTTAGAGTATTTCTCTTTTCTCCAGCATTCTGATCCCGTAGGGAAGACACCTGCCTTATGACGATCCTGGTCGTCGCACTAACCCCTTCGTTCCTAGTCCCGATGAGCTTTACCGGAGGTCATCTTTTATATCCTTCTCCACAGTAGTTATTCTACACGTTTTTCAGATATTTCACTGTTCTCATAATAATAATAATGGTTGGCTTTAATTTTATATAAATTTTTTATTTAATCTCTCAAAATAAATATACCGATTTTTTATTTTCTAAACAATTCCTGACTGAATAGCGGTTAATTTGAAAATGAACAATAACTTGAAAAACATGTGTAAAAATTTCCAAATTTGTCGCGATAACGTGAAAAGATTTTCAGCAAGCAACTAATAAGTCATATTTTTAGAACGATGCCGTAACATCCTTGTACAATGTGAATCTGTAATACTCTCTGATCATTCGTTAAATTATTGATTTCAAGAAGGTAATCGGAACCCGAACTTTCAAGTTGTAGAAAATGTTTGTTACTTTGACGTTTCAGCCTACTTTTTATGAATTCGTTGGACAAATTATCAGTTCTACCTTGGTGGCGTTCATGAAGTATCACCATCAGTCATAGAAGTAGTAAATATTTTTTCCAGAAAGAAATCAAAGACAATAAACAAAAATAATTTTTTATACCTTTTAAGGTATAAGTAAATCTACTTCTTAAATACGTTACATACCATGATTGAATTACCATGCTAATACATTTAGTAATATCAGTACTGAACTTTTAATTTACATCCTCTATTTAAGGCCGATGAAGGGAAAGACAAATTATTTTTTTAAATCCTGGCAATACTATTTTACAGGGATGATGTTGGTTAAATGTCAAACTATTAAAATTAAAAACTGTTACAAAACTAAACTATTACAGTTCTAAATAAAACTAACAAGTTAAAATAAAATTAAGTTAAAAAAATGATCTAGTCAATAAAATTTTTAACGACACAAACACTTTGCGCAACGTAGGTTATAAAAATTCCTTGATCATTCCCTGAAATATTAACTTGAGAATAAAAAACGTGTAAAATGTTTTGCAACATATAATATTGCGTTACTTTCTCGGCATGCATGTTGCAGAATGACATTGACTTTTTTTTCTTGTTTAACCTCCGGGAATAACCGTCAGATGTTACTTCAGATGATGAATGAGAATAACACGTATGGTGTAAATGAAGTGTAGTCTTGTACGGTCTCAGGTCGACCATTTCTGAGATGTGTGGTTAATTGAAACCCAACCACCAAAGAACACCAGTATCCATGATCCAGTATTCAAACCCGTATAAGAATAACGGCCTTTACTAGGATTTGAACTTGGAACTTTCGTCTTCGAAATCAGCTGATTTGTGAAGACGTGTTCACATTTAGAGCAACCCGGTGGGTTAGAGTGATATTTGACTACCAACTTTGGACGAAACGTCGGTTAAACTGTTCGACAAAATGCCACGTTGCAAGTCTATATTTTGTTTGTAGCAAACAAAGTTCTACAACGGAACTGTGTTCACCTGTATATTAACTTTAGGTGTAGGATTTAATGCAGATTTGTTGTTGGAAGTCGCTACACAGTTTAATATTTATAAGAAATTAAAATAAAGAAAAAACTGACCGTTTTACCATATATCTGTCATTCTTTTACAAAGAATGCGTTTGTTTGTTGCAAACGAGTATATTGTTTGGCGTAGATTGGTATAGCTCGAGAATGTACCAGAGATTACATCTCCATGTTCACGAACAACAACTGAAGGAATCGAACAATATCAAACGAATTGAATACTACTTTGGTGAGACGTCATGGAATGGATTTATTCGATAAAATGTGTTTAGTAACGAATCGATGTCAACAGTCGGAACAACAGATGTTGGTCGACAGAAAATATCCGTTTTAAAATAAATTATGCTATTTAATTTTGCTCTGCAAGCAGACGAACGTTATTATCGTCTGGAGCAAGACGGGACAATGTGTTTCTTGTGATACCATGCAGTTTCTGAAAGTAATTGTTGCCACCGCTCGATTTCAAAAGATTTGTGTCCTCCCACGATTACCCGATTGACCAGTGGATTTACTTCTCTGGGGATATCTTAAAGGTATATGAACCGATAGAATCCACTTACTGTACTAGACTTGAACGGGGTTATTACGAGAGATTATACCCATGAAGCGTACCATCCCAAGCAAGGTGGCATCCAATATAGTCAAGAGGGGCGTGCACCTGCCTTGAAATGTCCATCCGAGTGACATTTCAATACTTACTCTAAACAGGTATTGTAAGTTAACATGTTGTCAGAGTATATCTCACTTGATATTTATGTTATAATATTATATTTTTATAATACATAATAACTGTGATGTACGGCCTAAAACACCTGGGTATAATAATTAGGGAGTCCATATTATGTAAGATCTATATGCAGATCTAATTGTGGAAACAATGTTCAATATTAAAGGATATTTGATACCTATTTTCCACGCAATGCCATTTATTTTTTTTCCTTAGAAGCTGTACATAGAATTTTGTTTTTGAGAAAATTTAATCCATTACATTTTCTTATCCTTCTTGGATACTTGCCTAAGGTCATTGCCATTACCTCTTAAATGTTATCCAAATAGCAAAGGTCAAATATTTCACATTAAAAGCCGAAGCAAAAGCATATCGGTGCTTTTCCACGGTCTACTGGGAACCAAGCACTTATTCAGGATCAATAAAAAAGAAAACTACTGAGGAATTCATACACATTATTTCCGTTTATGGACCTGTTCATTCCCACGCTTGACTTGGATTTAACGTCAATCATCTTGTATTACCCAGAATATATCATGCGTAAAATGAAAAGGTAAGGTATGAGTTCACTAACTGTAAATAAAACCAAAAAATTACTTTCATGATGTGAAACTCCCTTATAACTTCAAACATCTGAAAATATTATCATCCATGAATTATCGTTACATTGTATTATTACTTTTCAATTTTTATTTCAATTAAACTTCAAAGAAATTTCCAGTTATGCAAATGAAGGAATCTAAAATGTCTGCGTATAAATAAAACTATGAACATAATAAAGAAATTTCTTACCTTTAAGATGTCTGAATATAAAGTTGAAACAGGTATTGGATCTCTTATTGTCTTCGGTATTGATAAAACTTGATGTCACCAACAATGATAGCTAAACTGAAACAGATCGGTTAACGCAGCACAAACGACTCCCGACGACTCATTATGAGCGAAAAATATCTTTTTTATTTTATTAACTGCACAGCTAGCCAGCGAAGCGGCAACGTCGCAGGAAGCTGAGAAATCGGCGAATTAAAATACAAATTATACTTACAGTCGGCGTCCAGCACATACAATGGTATTTTGACGTTACACTGAAAGGTCAGCCGTATGTAATTTTTTTTTGACTTGATGATATTACTACATAAGCTTGAGTCTTGTGCGTGGGATATGAAAAGGAGTTTTGAAGCGTGTGAAAAATGCTATGCCTAACCGGGAGTCGAAGTTGGAACCTCTGAATGAAAGGCCGAGATGCTACCACGACGCCACAGAGTTCGGTTGAAAAGTCCATAGGAATAAAGCAAATGTCAAGATTTTAAATTCATCTTTTTTCAGAACCAAATACAAAACAAGCTGAAACTGTATCAAAACTTGCACATTAGTCTGTTAAATACCAGTACTAGCCACAATTTAACGAGGACTTCCAAAGTTTAAATGATGCGGAAAAGTTGGAAAGAATGTTATTTTAATTATAAAAATAATTCAATATTTAAATTAAATAGTAATCTTAAAAATAAAATAATCTACGACGTACTAATAAAAAATCTATGATTTATTTTAGAAAAAAAAACACGTTATTTGTAAAAATAAATTTTTTTTTGGACGAAATTAAATAAGTTAATTTAAAAAAAAAGTACTAGAAAGCATAAAAATGGTCGCTATTAATAAAAAGAGTAAGAGCGAGATAAGAGAATTTGGGCAACGATTAGCAAATGCAAATTTTCCCCATTTCCAACTATCCTAAACGAGATATTCCCTAGACTGTAAATACTCTTCAGATAAATATCTAAAAATAATTTTCGGATTTTTTTGAATTTCGGTCTTTCGTTCACGGTAACCAATTATAACTAATATTTTTAAGATGGAGGCCGACTGTTTTGAGACCCACATTCTTAGATCACTCATAGTTAAGGCCTGTACTGCTCAAACTGTTGCTGTGAAGAAATTACAATATACTGATTAATCAATAATTAATATATACCTGCAAGTTATCCTGTCTAATAATAATAAACACATATTTCTTATATAAACGAGAATGTCCTGACTGATTCACTGACTCATAATCAACGTACAACCAAAACTATTATAGGTAGAGACTTGAAATTTTCAGGGCACCTTCGTATCTTTAAGTAGGGGTGCACTAAGAAAGAATTTTGCGAAATTTCGATTTTAAGGGGTTCAAATCGATAAAAATAAATAAATTTCATGTTAACAGCGCTATCTGTTGGACGTAAAAGCAACATACGCTATAATAAATATATTACGATTTCATTGCAATGTTTCCGATATGTATGTCCGCTATAGACTAAAAAACTACTGGACCGATTTACCCTCGGGGAAGAAGGGAGAAAGAGAAAAAGGAAAAATTGAAAAAGGTAAAAGGGATGAAGGGGAAAAGGAAAAACGGGAAAAGGAAATGGAGAGGAAAAAGATAAAAAAAGAGGAAAGAGGAAGGGGGAAAGGGAAATGAAGGAAGAGGAAGGGGATTAAATACATTTAATTAAAATTAATTTTATATTAATTAATATTATTTTATGTCATTTAATATTAAATTAAATTTAAAATAATTAAATTAAAATGGAATTCAAAAATTAGAATATGTAAGGCAAATAATTGAAGAAGTCAGATGCAACAAATTGGTTGAGATTAAAAGCGTAGGTAAAGCATGGAAATAAAGTAATTCACTAGATCTGTCAAATAAGTAATATTGTGTGCGCGCGTAGAGCAACAGAAAAGTGTGTGAGTGCTCCAGAAGAGTGCCGTTAAATTTTACAGCTGTATTTCTCTGTTTAAAATAATGAAAAAAGTTCATAATAAACATGTGTCCGGAAAATGCTTTGTTTTTAAATTAGGAATATCAAAGAATTTTACCATGATTTCTGCTTAACGGCAAAATGAACCTATACCGAAATTCATCGAAAACCGTGGAAGAAGGGTGAAAAGGAAAAATCGGAAAAGGGAGAGAGGAAAAATTCGAAAAAGGTAAAAGGGAAGAGGGTAAAATGGGAAGAAGGGAAAAACAGAAAAAAGAAAAAAAAGGGTAAACGATGAAAAGGAAATGGAAAGGGAAATGGGGGAAGTGGAAGTGGAAGGGGAAATAAGGGAAAGAGAAACGGAAGGAAAACGGGAGAAAATGGGAAGGGAGAGCGAAGCGAGCCATGATCCTCTGATCGTGACGGGAAGCGCAAGTAACCATAGTGCACGGATGAACCCACAATGGGGATGCTAGATTTGGAATTGTAATAAATTTTTTGTTTATCTTTATTAGACTTTTATGTTGAACTATTTTATTTCATTCATAAAATGGGTTGGTCTAACAAATATTGTTCAATTTTCTTATCTTCCTTTCTTGTTTTCCTTTATTTAATTTTTGGGCAATAATTCATTGTCTATTGTATATTCCTTCAGTATCTTTCATAAAAATTTTTATTTACCGTTTTATCAGGATTTAATGAAAATCTAAATATAATATTGTTGATTTAATATTTTTTATTTATAAAAAAAATAAGTTTGTTATTAAAAAAACATTGCGAGTGAAGCTACATCTATATTGTGGGTGAAATCGCGACGGGGTACGCTAGTATATATGTGTAAATAAGTAATAAATAAATATGTAATAAATAAGTAATAAAATATTCCTTTTTTGTAAATACGTAACATAAAGATTAATAACAAATTAAAAAAAAAACTTAATAATTTGTTTTTTTTTTTTACTTTTGTACTGTGCTTTTTTTAAATTACTTTTTTAAATCTTTTTAAAAAAATATTTTTTTATTATTAAACTTTAATACATAAAAGATTTTTCATAAAATGATTTTTAATTCATAAAAGGTTTTCATACATAAAAGATAAATTTATTATTACTGAGTAGTTATTTTATTTTATTATTATTTTAACATATACATAGAGAATTGCGCTAAAGTTGTGGAATATTTGTTTCATCTCGGCCTCTACTTACATAGGAACGTTTTGACACGGCGTTGGAAAGTACTTCGTTAAAGCAGTACTCTGGGTGTGCTGAAATTGCACCGATAATAGTGTTTCAAAAATTAACAAAATATAATTCTTTCACTTTATTAAACCTAAGCAAATCCTATTTTTGTAATTTTAAGTAGTGCTCCTTAACCAGTTTTTCTTTTAATTGTTATTTTTTATTTTAATTACAGACTATCTTATAAAGAATTTAATATTTTGAATTCGTAGTATTGCTGATTCGTCTTGTTCATCATCATAGAAATTTACTCGACCGAAATTTAAGAAGCTATTACAAATTCTAAATATTCTTTTAATAGGATTAAATAAAACTTAATTCTCATGCGATTCACTGAGTTTAATTTTTTAGTTTAAATTATAGTTTTCATTGTAAAGAATAACCAGCTGACAATCAAGTAGTTTCTTATGATAGATTTATTATGAAAAATGCCAGCCCAAACTGACGCTGGGATTCTAACCCAAAACCTTCAGGATGAAAGGAAGGGACACAACCACTCACTACGGAGATCGAGAGTAAATAATATTAATTTTAAATGTTTGAAAGTTGATTATCTGATATTGAAATTTATTTTATTTTACGAGTAATATTTCTGCAATTGACTACAATGAATTATATACATCCTTTTATTTTTTTTTTTTTAGTATTCAACACGCGCAATACGATTGAACCCTACAGGGTTCAATTCTGTAATATGTTTAATAAGACATGTTTTTACTTTTTATGTGTAGTATATTTTAATTGAAAAATACTTCCGACTAATCATTTGTCTCTTGTTGAGATCGGACTTGTTAAATACTTTACAAAATACCTACCGTTCTGGAGTAATAAGGTTCCTTAAACGCGTTAATTAATTTTTTTTACAAGGTTATTAAAACACTCTATAAGGTAAGGTAAGATTTTTACCCAATTTCCGCAGTTGACTAGAAATAAATCTTTATTAAAAAATTCGGAGGCGTTTACGTGAGCCCTCCTGTGCAGTTTCTCACAAAAATTCGTATCTGTGGGTCTCTTCATTTCTCCTCTCCTGCACTTCATATTTGAAGCATACTTCAGTTTTAATGAAATTAACGAAGGGGATTACTTTGTTATTGTTTTACATTTGGCCAAGTTGTATCAGAAAAATTAATCATAAAAGATTTCTGATTTTGGGAACACAAGCTAATTGGCCGGACTGGTGTAACATTAAAAGTAACAGGCGCTTGATAAAATTTTACCATATTTCATTGATTCCCTAAGCATTCTGTAGGCTAGATTTTAAAAATTTTGAAAATTATTATTTCTTTTTGAGATAACAAACCGAAATTTTTTGACTTGCTTATAATTCAGTAGTGAGTTAATAAGTAAGTATAATTTCTTGTAAATGTTATTTCTTTCCTTTACTGCTGATACAAAGAAATGTACTCGATTTAAAAACAATCAATAAATGCTTGTGTTTGTATACAATTTTATTAAAGCTGCAAATTATATGACGAATAGTAAACTTGTGTAAAATCAGCGTTGTTATGTGATTTTAGTATAATAGGAATATTTGTAAATCGTGTCCTTCAATAGTGTAGTGTAAGCTGTTTTTAAAATTTTAATTATATTTCTTGCTTTTGTTATTAACAACACAAGTTTTAAATTTATAGTTACATACGTTGTTATTTATGTATGTGTATGTGCGTACATTAAAAACAATTACTTTTTTATGAGTATCACATAAAAGTGGCGTTTTTATTATGTATAAAATAAAATTTCTATTTTAAAATATTAGCATTATAAACATTGTATCAACAAATTATTTCTTACAAAAATATAACTTTTATTTAATTATTTACTAAAAAATAACCTTCTGTTTATTTTATCGAACAATTGCTCACATAAAGCTTCCATCTACTTTTTAACAAACAGGTGTGGAGATAAGACCTGTTGCTGTTTAACTTGCCGATAACATTATCAAAACCAGTTTATTTAAAAAATTCTAACAGGTACATCAGCAATACAGGATAGCTTAAGATTATAAAAAAAAAAAAAAAAAAAAATACTTTTTAATACTTTTTGGTAAGAAATTTCGAAATTAAAGGTTTCCTTACCAAATTACTTTCTTTATTAATAGAAAGTCATGTACATTTCCAGCTTCTTATGAAAGTCAAAGTATATATCTCTATGATAAATGTTTCATTAATTAATAATAAAATTTTATTTTTATCAAAGTATAAAATTAACCTACAAAAAAACTACATCAACAAATTAAATTATTTTAATCACTCCATCTTAATTTCAATAAAATTCGGATTGTAAATTTTATGTCTATTCCATCATACAGGTAGAAAAGTATTAAGAAATTCTTGTTTTATAATACTTTTTTTTTATGTTTCAGTCGGTCTGTTTTAAATCCCGAGTGCTTATAAAGGTACTTTCAAAATTATTTAAATTAAACAGGATATATTTATCTTAAACAATAATAAATACCTTATTCTCTTGTTATCAATAGCTTTAGATTTATTTGAAATTATGAAAAGTAAGAGGATTTTATGTTTTGTTAAATGGATATGTGTACAGCATATCGATTAAATGGATTCTAACTTTTAACAATTAAATTATTCAATTTATAACTTTAGAATTGTTCAATTTGATATCAGTTTTTAATTTGGTACAAATGTACTAAAATAAATAATATTTCAAATTAACGAAGATCGTCGTTGCTTAATATAATTTTTTTTTTTTTACTTAAAAAGCGGGTTCGTCATAAACTTATTACCTTTTAGTATATCAGTCTTCAGGTTCTCGTCCGTGTAAATGTTAAAAGGATGTTGCAAGGATAATTATTCGATTACCATAAAGTTTTCTACACAGTATCATCTTATAAATATTTCGGCAGGATTTGAATACCGTCCAAACTTCCTCGGAATCTTTTTTTTATTTTTAATTAAGGTATGGAATGTTCATATTTGCATCTAAAAATGTAATGGTGGCTTTCTTTGAAACTCGAAAACTGATTATTAGTGAAACAAAAGGTAAATATTAAAAAATGTATAAAATAATTTATTGCTAAATAAAAGCGATTATACAGTTTTGCACAAAATAAATAATATTTTATTAGATTAAAATTTTATATTTCTTCGGTCTCAATCTTCGAAAAGAGAAGTAACATACCTACACGTTACCGTTTAAGCTATCAAGCTTCGATGATAAGGGGTAATATATTTTACAATTACTACTAATTACGGTTATTCAAATGTAAAAGGAGCACATTTTCTGTGAAAATAGACACGGAGCCTCACGATCCAGTGATTAAAATAAATTAAGTCAGTACATCTACTGAAAGAGAGAATAGATTATGTTAATAATGAAATAATATGAAGAAAAAATATCATTTTTTATATTTTTCGGGCTTATAGGTACGGAAATAGTTACAAAATAGCCATAAAAATAATTTTTTTAGAGGCTTCACAAACAGTAAACTACATTTTTATCGATATTTCATTTTTTTAAATAGCTTGTCAGGTATTACTCAAACATGGAGGAAAATACTGATACCTTATTCATAAACGATTAACATTTTTTTTTATGTAAACTAAATATTGAAACCTTATTTCCTAATTTTATTTGCAATTTGTAATCCTTTTACTTTTGTTTTCTTCAATACCGATTTCGAACTATTTCTCATAAACCAGTTGAAATAAAAATCTTAAATTTGTATTCTTTAAAAAGAATAGGCAAATTTATTTAAATAAATTTATTAAATGATATTTTATTAATTTTTATAACATTCTCAGGATTATTTCTGGTAAATGTAACATAAGAAATATTTTTTAACCTTTTATGACTTCTGTCCGCCATGTTGTTTTCTTCAAATCGATGATGATTTGAAAAAAAAATCGTTTTTTTATGAAATTAGCTGAATTTACTTATGTGAACCCAGTGTCACTAGCGATGGGACGCTAGGTTCACGTTGGTTAAAGATCTTCATTTTGTTTTGTAAATAATTTATAATTATTTATTGATTTATTACGTTAATAAATTACTTTTTAAACTAATAAGAATAATTATTTGAACATAATTTTATAATAAAATTGTTTAAAAATAATGAAGTATATTTGTATTAGATTGTTTAGAGCAACATATTTTTAAAAAATAACGAAAATACTAAACCGCATGTAAAGTTAACTTACGATTACAAGGTTTAATATTTTACTTTTATAATATGTTCTATGTGTAAAATATAACTGGAAATATGGAAATATTAAATTCCAGTTTTAAATTGGTGAAAATTACCTGAAAATTGTTGTAGACTTACGCTGTATGTATTATGGTAAAGGGAAGATATAAATTCGAAGAAAGTGCCTATCTAACTGTTAGACGTTTGTAACTCTTAGGCGTAAGAAATAAAAATTCTTTTAATGTAATTAAAAAATGTAAAATAAATTGTTAATTAAACCTACTGCACATAACAAGATTCAATAAATTATTATTTTTGTTTTTTAATTAGAAAAAGAAATACGACGAAATAAAACAATATCACGACATTTTCCGAGTTATTATAAAATAGAAGGGTTTCCTTTAAAGAAACCCGCAGGATAAAAACTTACACAGCATTAATAAGCAAGGTTAGGAGCATTTGCTATCTCGAATTACATACAATAACTTTTATCCGGAAGCATATTTAATCATCATCAATAATGCTGTAATATTAATATCATATACTTTTCCTCGTATAGAAATTCATCATTGGTAAAAGATTTATTTGATTTTTTTTGTTATTTTATGTGTATATAAACAACACACAACCCTTACTCTACATACACACACACACACATATATATATATATATATATATATATATATATATATATGTGTGTGTGTGTGTGTGTGTATGTATATTATATTTATATATATATATATATATATATATATATATATATATAATTTATTTAATATTTATTTATATATAATATATAGTATTAATACAA
Organism: Lycorma delicatula; assembly: GCF_047948215.1. Taxonomy (NCBI): domain Eukaryota; kingdom Metazoa; phylum Arthropoda; class Insecta; order Hemiptera; family Fulgoridae; genus Lycorma; species Lycorma delicatula. The sequence continues at coordinate 234,295,132 of NC_134455.1, forward strand.
ATTTAGTAATATGTATGAATGTGTAAATGTAAAAATTAATAGGAATAAATTTTAAGTAGAATAGCGTAGATAAAGAATCTAAGCATTATTTTTAAATCTTGTTTAGGATATGCTCATCTGCAGAAAAATTATTAATAAAATGAGAAAATATTGATCGGTACAAAAACGATGAACTATTTATTGCTTTGTTGTTAAAAATATAATATAATTTAATGCCCTTGGAGGCGCTACAATAAAGGAACAGAAATAAAAAACATTTGTAAGAAACAACCACATAAAGTTCAAGCGGGTATTTAAAATAATTTTCTAAATTTTATATTTTCCAATAGAAAAATCTTAAGTAAACTACTTCATTTGCTTAATGAGCGATTTATTTTTTTCAAAATAAATATTTCATAAGGTAACATCTAATAAACCAGAGGGCACCACACATTGAATAATTTTTTCTTAAACTTTACAATTTAACACAGTACAATATAAATTATTTATGTTATTAATTCGTAATTGAGATAATGTTAATCTAAGACAATTGTAAACGGGAAATAAGTTAAAATAATTCTCATTAATTGTTGTTGAATCATTAATTAATTTGTTTGCCATTAATTTGTTTTTGAATAAGTGTCATTGTTAATTTAATTTAAGTGGTTACACCCTTAAATTACCCGAGAACGAAGCTCATTTATACCGATTTCCGTATTACTGATCCCTAAGATTTAGAAAATAAAAAAATTAGCACTAAAAAGTAGGGGAAAATTACTGTGATAATATCAATTGAAACTAGAGTTCAAGATTTAATTAATGATCTTCCACTTTACCTATCTATACTTTGAATCTTCAGCCTAAATACAATTGTGTTCGATATGGTACATTAATGGCAGATATATCAAAAGAGGAGATAAAATAGAATGTTAAAAGATTTTAAACCCTCTCAGTAAATCACGACTAAAATCAGCACATTGAGTACCGTACTAATTTAAGTAACCCATAGCTACATAAATTATGTAATTATAACTTTTTTACGCTTTTAAGTACCACTATCCCTTGCTTCCGAATGGATTATTTCGGAATCCAATGTTGGAAATCAGTTCCTCATCTGCTTTCCATCATTCATCTGATTTAAAACTTTGGTTGTAAATTCATTCCCAGTGTTTGAACATACCCCGTAGACAATATAATTGAAATACAATAATAATATAATATTACATTGTAATTGCATTCGTTTTACACGTTGATATATATCATTCTAGATATCTAACTGATAGAATTAAATTAGTGAAATTATAATAAAATAAATTTAAATAAATAGTACATAAAAAATAAAGAAAAAAAAGAATTTTACAATGAAAGTGTGATGTCAGCGCATCATTGTTTGATATATATGTGAGTTAGATTATTTTACTATAATATGTTATGTTTCAGATATAATAGGAAATGCTTTATTAAACAAAAAAGTAAAGAATAAAATACATTTTTTTAAGAAAAGAAAAAAATATTTAAAGAATGTTCTTATTTAAAATGCTCTAAAATGTAAAAATAATAAATTAAATTGTTAAAATAATGTTAATTATGTAGTTAAAAGCAAAAGCATGGAGTTGTCATTGTTACAACTAGTGAAACAGTTTAACATTGATTGAACCAATAAGCTTATTTATTACTATTAGCACCTTATGGTTTTATTGCTAATTATATAAGAACAAACTTATTTTGAAGGCTTAAAAAAATATGTTTTACTTTTTTAGTGCATTTATATATATATATATATATATATATATATATATATATATATATAGGTAAATAATTTAATAATTATTTTTAAATTAATTATTAATATTAAATAATAATAATTATTATTATTAATTAATAATAATAATCAAGTTATTTTATTTTTATAAAAAATTATAATAATATTAATATTTTTATTATAATTATATTATTATAATTATTATTATTAAATATAATTATTTTATTTAATTAATATTATTTAATAATTTATATATATATATATTTGTATATATACACTTATATATATATATATATATATATATATATATATATACACACACACATATAAAGTTTCGTAGTAAATAATTCATACTATTAAAAAAGAAGAAGATTTTTCTACAAATTTAGCTTTAATAACACTAAAATAAGAAGATGTCTGGTAGCTTATTAATGTTCTTTGTGTTTACTAATTTATGAAAATGAAATCTGAGTGATAGTGACATTACTGGGTTGTCGATAAAGTCCATATATTATCCGTATTATAATTCTCACAAAATTTACCTGCCTGTAATTACGATAAATTTTACAAATTTAAATATAGAAAAATCTTTTTTGGGAAAGATAATTTAGTGATATTTGTGTTAGTTAAAAAATTGTAATACCTATATTCACTGATCATCATCAATATAAGACATAGAATGCTTTACTAATTTTATTCAGAGTTTACTTACGTTGCTAGGTGATCCCGAAGGAGGTTGTGTTCAGACTAAACGATGAGGATGCAATTTAATTCGCTCGGTACTTGTGAATGATGCAGGTATTATTTGAGTACGTGTGTGATAGTGTATGGGATTGATGAACTAGTCGCAGATTATAAGTGCTGAACCCGACCTGTGTAGCATGATACCCAAGGTAGACCACGTAAAATAGTACTAAACTATGACTCCTATTACGTCATCAAAACCGATAGTTTTACGAAAACTGCAACAATTTTTTTCTTATAGCACCCCAGTTATTATTTCCGGTCTTTTTAATAGTCACCTTAATAAAGTTTAATTAGTATTTTTTCTAATAGTTTTTAATGTTTATAATTTTTTCTTTAGTTTTTTAGAATCCAAATTTTTTCTTGATGTGATTAACCTCCTCGTCTGATGCTTTCGTTTCTTGTTTCCCACTCCTTTTCTTTCACTTAACTTTTTGTACTGCAATTTAGAAAATCGCCTAAAAAAAATTACGGAAACTTTTTGTTTGTTGGGGTTCGAAACTGATAGCCCATTAAAATAAATTTAAGATGAAAAAATTGTTGACAAAAATCTTAAAGAATTTCACCCGGGATCCAGAATTATTTTAATTTGGATATGGGCGGAAGCGAGGCAATTCTCAAACCAACTTTACTATTTTTAATATTTTTTGTGTCCCTGAATTATATTTCAAAACTATCTATAATGTGTCACGGTTTAAAATAGAAAGTGTTATTTTTTGTCTCTGTAACGATAATATTTACCTTTCTGTTTTTTATTTTTATTAATATATTGCAATATGGTGTCCTGCTAAGATAATAATTTTTATAAGCTCCTATGAAGATGATTAGTATTGACATGATTTTTGTATTATTCTTCAATTAAAATATACGTACCGTACATGTTACTTTTTTCTTATTATATGGAAGTAATTTTTTTCCAGTTGGTTAAAACTTTTCTTTCTTTCCATTCTTCCCGCTATTCCATTTAAAATAATTTTTTAAATAGTATTTTCTGCTATTTAAGTCACTAAAACTAACTTATTTTTAGCTCGAGATACACAAAATATGTAAAATACATTATTGCTTGTGTGTTTGCAAAACTGAAGGATAAAATTATTATTAAATTTTATCCTTCAGGAATTAATCGTATCACGTAAGCAACTTATCTAAAATATTTCTCATGCCGGTATCTGCCACAACTTATTGTCTAGTCTCGATGATATGCAGTGAAAGTTCTTTCAAGGGGTTGACGAGAGAATTTTGAGATAATCCATTTTAACGGTACGATAATATAACCATGCTTTCTATTGGTGCCGATTTCTCTTCAATTTGTCAAAAAGAAGGAATTATTTCTCAACTTTATTTTAGTACTCTTCCTGTACGCTTTTTGTCATTTCGGATTGAAGCTTCAATGAGGTTCATGGTGATACCCCCTTATTTCACTGTATTTAGACTGTGTATAAAATAAATATACATTTTGTTGTTCTGGAAAATCTTTCAGCAGAATTTTTCAACAGAGTAGAAGACTTATTTTCGTAACACGGCATAGATATAGACTGAAGCGTAAGTTGATAGTCGTTTTCCAGCTACAGGTAAATAATCTTTGTTATATCTGGTCGTACATTCAGTAGGATGAAGGATATTACAAGTAGATGTTAAACGACCAGTGGTTTGTAATGACAGATGACTCAATCTTCTCTTTCAATACAAGTGAACAGTATTTCTTGCAGGCGACAAGCCAATCTTAAAGCATGACAATAAAAGCGTTAGAGTCTGGTATCTGATACGGAGAGTCTGCACCCAGGCGAAAGATTAAGAATACCAACATCCGAACAGCGAGTAGCGTAATGTCTCCCGAGTAACGCTTTAAAACCCATTAGTCCTTTATTTCTTAGATGATACCTACAAAAGGTAACACAGATCTTAATCCTGATGGAAAGGGGCACAAAAGAGGTACACAAGTAATTACATCTAGGGAACTATCCAGTTTCCAAAAGTAGTTTATGAGGTTACGATCTGTCGGTCGTAAATTCATAGATATCTGTGAAGCCTCTGCCTTCTTTGTCATTGGGTAAGGTCATCCTTCCTTAGTAAGATCTTGGGTGACTTTTAAACGATGCATCATAATTACGAGTTGAGAATTTCAAGGTAAATGCTAGTTCAGCGAAAAATATCAAAAGAAGAGATTAGGGCTCGAACTGAAAATGTATTTAAATTCTTTTTGAAGTTCTCCCATTGCAATGTAATCTTGAACAGTTGAAGTGATCTATTGGTAAGAATGCAGAACGGTTGATCTTAACCTGTTTTTCATCCTTTTGTTCTGTTCTATACACGCATTTGTACGTATTCTGAAGGTCATATTCTCAACGGCTTCAATGAAGATGTTTTTCATATATATATTTTTGCATAATTTAATTTTATATATATATATATATATATATATATATATATTAAATGTTATCTGAATTTAACATGGATTTTAATCCGTGAGTAAGGACTGTGAGTAAGGTAAATCAAAACCAAAAAAGAACTTAAAGAATTCCCTTAGAATAAATCGACGTCTGATTAATGACATTTCGATTTCTACAATCGTAAATCTGATCAGCAAACGATCATTAATTTGGAGCAGAGCATTCTTTATATACCAGTAGCCAAAAATAGAAAGTTACCTGTTCGTACGTTGCATGATCTGAGTATATGAAACGACTGGCTCTGGGGAGCAGAGTCCGGTGATTTTACTGTAATCAAAGTGTATTTTAAGAATATTAACCTTAATGGATTTTGGTAACCTGACCCAGATCATAAATCCTTTCTAAAAATGAAATATCCTTTTTTAATAACAAGAAGCATTTCAATCCCGGCCTACTAAGAAAAGTGTTAAATTGTCTCCAGTTGCCTTCTTCCTTGACCTAAATATTCTGATGTTTATCGACATGTCAAGTCCACGATCAGTTCTGTTACTATTCTGTTCACGAAAGGGAATGGCTGTATAGTGAACATTGTTACTTAAAGGGAAAGTAATTGAGTGCTATCCCATTTCATCTACCTTCACTTGAGTGACAGCTGTAAAAAGTCAAATTAATGGAACCAGATTAATGTACAATTTTTTTGTGAAACAGTAGTTAATGATGGCAACAGATAAATTTATTTTGGTCTTGTCAACATGAAATAGTTATATCGATGATATAGTAGTGATGATATAGTAGTTCTTCGCAGCCTCGGCTTTTGTGCTGTCACTCTTCTGTTTTACCGTTATGATTTTTTGTTCACATGTGAAGGTTAATTTTTGACACTAAAACGGACGTAATGATTTTGTATACTATAGACAAATATTCTTCTTTTTTATCTATTTAAACTGTTATTTAGCAAAACAATTAGTAATAAGTTAGAATTTTTCTTATAATTCTCTCACATCCTTCTGAACAACATAGTAACAATCTTAAACCATAATAGAGAGGTTGCTTTCACTAAGTTGGAAATAGAAGCCGAATATCTCGTTTTTAATTTAATAATACAAAAATAAAAAAGTAGCATTTACAGGAACAAAATCCTTATGCAAAGGGTTCACAAGAAAATTATCTCATTCAAAACACTTTTGATTATAATAAGCATATTTCAAATTGGAAACTAATTACAAACCTGTTTTCAATTTCCAGAATATTACTACGTGGTGGGTAACACATTAATATATATTAATACAGTGTAAACTGGTTAATATCCTGTTGAATCATTAAAAACTATCTAGATGTTTGATTCAATATATCTAGATTAACAACTATAAACAAAGTTAATTTATTTAATTTCGCAAAAAAATACATAAAATGACAAATATAAAAAAAGTCTATAATGTTGTATTTAAAATTAATAACAACTATAAAATTCAATTAATACACCCTTTGAAAAAATACAAACTTATGGAATTTTCGAATATTATAATTACGATTTTTTATACATAGGATAATTGCAACTAACCGAACGTGAACATTTATCGTGCAAATACTCGTAACATTAATAATAACAGGTACACAAATAAGTTTTGTTACGCTTAACTGTAATTTTTAAATGTGTGCTACTTGTCTGTTTTTACCTAAAAAAAACCTGATGTGGACACTACATGACTTCCTTGTACGCCTATTAAATTACATATACACATTTTAAAAAAAATGAAATACATAAAATTTCATTTCATTAATAACTTCTGATTTTTTAAATTTTTTATTGTTATTATTGAACTACTATTTATTGTAAAAATTTTTTTCAGAGGTTATTAATTATTAATAAATTAATATATTTAAATTAAAAAAAGGAGATGAAGTCTGATTCGAACCGATATGCTACCATTATAAGATCCAAATATTTCATTAATTAAAATTTTATTTGGCTATAACTCTGGAACCAATGAAAATAAGTACCACTTATGATATATTATTGAAAAGCTCTCAATGAGGGCTTATTACTGCAGTTAAGAAAAATTCCAAAATCAAAATCTTTTGGATTGAGCGCCTTTTTTGACACTTTTGGTCCAGACGATTGGAATCAAAATGGGAGGTGCACAACTAGATGTTACAACAGTCCTAAATCCAAAATTTCAACATCCTACGGCTAATCGTTTTTGAGTTATGCGAGGTACATACGCACGTACGTACAGACGATGTCACGCTGAAACTAGTCAAAATGGATTCAGGGATGGTCAAAATGGATATTTCCGTTAAAATCTGAAAACTGAAATTTTTCGCGATCACAATACTTCCTTTACTTCCTACAAGGAGGTAAAAATTAAGTTTTAGTTTTTACTATAATTTTTATTTGAATGAAAACAAATAATTAGTGCTGTAATTCTTACACAATTTATTTTTTTATAATTTTTTTCATTTTCAGATTTCTCAGTCTTTGAATCATTGGACTAACACAATAATTAATTTATTTTTTAGTTGTGTGATCAGAATACGCTATAAGAAAGACTGAGAGAAATAGTGCAAAGCAACGAGTTAATATTTATGTGAAATCTCTATTTGAAAACTTTCTGATGTGAAACAGTAATCAATAAACGTAACAAATATTCTTTTGGTATTTTTAACAAGCTTCAAAATAATAATTTCGATGATAATAATTCTATGTGTCCTTGACTCTTCGGTTAGCGTTGTTCTGCTCATCAGTTATGATGGTTTCCGTCAGACTCCAAACGCTAATTTTTGATGTTGCATTGGTTTTGTATGGATGAATGATTTTAATTTTTGTTGCTGCATTGGTTTTGCTTGTTTAATTGATTATAATCTTTGTTTGTGTTAATGATTTTGTATAGTAGTGAGAAAAACACGTATGTCGTAATTAGAGAGATTTGTAAGTATTTGCAGTTTCTAACTTTATTTACATACCACCTTCAGGAGCAGATCTAAATGGTGTAGCAAGACAGAATTAACGTTTTTTTTTTATAAACCTGTTAACGCCTAGAGGTGTCAAACGGCTCCCGGAATTCTTTGTTTTCAACGAGTTTTGAAGTGTTGTTAGTAAAATACGATTTCAATGCTTTGTAAAGTTGGTAACAACGGGTACAATTGTTACTATTTTGAATTGAGTACGCCAGTTAGTGTTACTGTATGTTTTATTTTGGGAATTTGTGTTGTACACCGGTGATAATTGAAAATCGATCAAGGTAAGTAATGCAATTTCTTTGCCATTTATAACTTTTTTCTACTAAATGTGTTATTAAATGTATCGGCACATACGTTGGCGTTGGGACTGAAAGCCTATGTACTAGAATTTTGCACGCATTGGCCTCTGTTACAAGCAAACTAAACACATTGTCATTTTTTACATGTTTTTTTTTTTGGTATGGTTACACATAAAAAATAGGTTTCATAAACTTGCTGCAGCGTATGTAATTGTTGAGTTTTATTCTAAATTATATATTGATGCTGTGATTTAGGCCTACTTCCTGCTGTATAGCAACTAATAATAGTAGAATAATACGTAACTAATGTGCTACTTATGAATTTTTGTAAACACAACAGGAATTCTAAGGATTTCATTTACTTATTTTTGATCTACTCTAATCATTTGGCTGTGAAGAATCATATGGCACACATCGCTTGCAATTATGTTCTAGAAGTGGTTATAATAGAAACATTTATTGCAGTGTGCATTTTACTTAATGAAGTGAGTAGCTGGTAGTGATTTATTTTTACTATTTGTTGAGCTGTTTTCATTTAAGGCTTTGTCATAAATTCAGTCATGTAAATTTTTATTATATCAATACAGTTATTTTCTTTTAAAATGCCCAATTTAGGAGGAAAAGGTACAGTAGTTCATAGTCAGGCGAAGGAAATTATATTCAGTGTTTACAATTTCTTTTTACAAAACAATGCCGGAATCGGAATAGTGAGGAAAACTGAAGTGCTGAATACGGTTGTCAAGAGATAAAAGTATCAAAACGAACTGTTCAAAGAATTATAGCAGAAGGGAGATCAAATGAAACTGAGAAGCAATCCGTGTTCGTTTCGCAGAGAAAACGTGTTCGTCGCCCCAGTACTGTGTGCAATTTAGATTCGTTGACACGGATGCTTTGAAGCGCTTAATAAATAAATTTTATGTAACCGAAAAATGTGTCCCTACTGTGAAAAGAATTATGCAAAAAGCCCGCGAAAATAAAATTAATTTCAAAGGCAGTGAAAGGTATTTAAGAAGAATATTACGTAAAATGGGATTTATATGGAAAAAACTGAAGACAACCGTAAATACTAATAGAACGGCATGACATTAACATGCAAATAATGAAATTTCTACGACAAATTTCCCTGTTTCGCGAAGAAGGAAAACTGATTGTATACACAGATGAAATCTGCATCCACAGTAGTCATGCGACACCAAAATCATGGGTAAACACAACAAACCACATAAGGGACTGAAAACACCCGAATCCAAGGGCTCACTATTAATAATTGTTCATGCCGGCTAATAAAGGACTCATTAACAGTGATTTATTTATATGAGTGAAATAAGAAAGGAGATTATCATAAATTGATGGATTCCGAAAAGTACACGAAATGGTTACGGGTGAAGTGCACTCCCAACTTGCCACCTTTGTCGGTCATTGTACCAGACAACCCATCATATCAAAACGTTCTTCTACAAAAGCAACCAAATTCTAACACTTTAAAAAGCGATATGATAAAATGGTTAGCCGAACAACGAATTAACTGTTATCCTGCTATGATGAAGACTGAATTATGTGATATTATAAAATTACACGAAGAAAATCAAAATAAATTTCTAATAGATGAAATTTTCGAAAATTACGGTCATACAGTTCTACGGTTGCCACCTTATCATCCTGACGTAAATTCCATTGAAAAGATTTGGAGTCAAGTGAAAGGGCAAGTAGCTAAAAGAAATTAAACGTTTAACGTGTCGGACGTCCTTAAGTTACCTGAAGAGTAATTTTATAAAGTGTCTGAAGCTGAGTGAAGCAATGTCTGCGAGCATGTTGTCAACGTTGAAAAAAATTCATTGAAGATGAACATTTATATGATGTACACATCATCAGTTTTGTGATAAATATGAATTCAGAATCAGACACGAGCTCTTTAGAATGTACCGACGACAGCGATTTGCGAGCTACAGCAATAAAGTGAGTAGAAAAAATAATTATTTAAAGTACATTAAAAATAATAATATTAATTGGGATACTAAACTAGTTTTAATTAAACAGCATCGTATGTATTTTTGGTTATCAATATCTTCTATATTAAATTGACAATGTTTTCAGTCGGCCTAGTACCGTGCCAAATGTTTGCTGAATGATATTAGTTTTTTGTGCTAACTTACGTGTCGAGTTCTATCATGGTTAGTAATCCTAAAAATCATATGATATTTTAGTTTTTCAATAATCCGAAGAGTTAGTTTATTAACTGTAACTAAATATAGCGGGTGCCAAGCGACACCGCCAAGCACCTACATTACTAATTACCCCAATGTTATTTTTATTAGTTATTTTAGTGTTTTTTTAGACATTTCTTTCAAATGTTCTTTTATGTTTTTTGATTGTCGTAGATGAAAATGATCTACAAGAATGGTCTATGATTAGATACGACTATCATAGCTAATAATGCAAAGAAAAATACTGCAACGATGTAGCTTGTAAAGTGAATTTTCGGATATATCTGCCATATCGTCAGCATTTAAAAATATCTGGGAAATTATTTCCTAGATTATTATTACTCACAAAATAACTTTTTTTATTATTAATTTTTTTACAAAATAGTGTGTATGAAACTGATTCGCAATGGCGTTTCCAGGTTTCTTAACGTGCCCGAAATAATGATCATACTATAAGAAAATGAAGTTCTTATTTCTCCTATTGAATCTATGTTTATTGAACCACCTGATCCCGCGGTACATTCAGATGAAGATTTAGCTGATGAAGACGATGGTGGATTGATAACTTGAGCAAACATCAGCTACTCGCTGGAGCTGAAGTAGTTGTTTTTCTGATTCGGGGAGAATTGGAACCGATGAGTCTATTGGGTTTGTACTTGATAGCATACCTGTTAATCAATAGTATAGTAATGATTCAGATAACCTTCTTGTACAAGTTGTAATAGTGACGGAAGTATTGGTTCAACTTGTGTCCAAGTATTGGTTCATTTTTTTACTTGGAAGCCTACTTGTCTTCCAAGTAGGCTTAAAGCACAACCATACAAAAAAAAATATTTCAAGAACGTGGACAAACAATGACATATCGGGGCACAACAAAGCGTTAACGCAAAATGAATATACGAAATATCCTGAAAGGTCTACGTGTGATATTTTTTAATTACTTTTTGATAATGAAGTTCTACATATATATTGATAACTGAGACTAACCGTTTCACCCTTTTCACAAATAAAGCGAATCCTTTCATCACCCAGAAAGAATAAAAGTATTTTTTTGTATGTATTTGGCTACAATATATTGTCAGGAAAACGTCGAAGCTGATAAACGAGTTCTGATATGAGAACTGAACTTGTGTACGGGTCAATGAGAAGAGATCGGGTTTCTGTCAGTAAATCGGTTTATTAACTCTGTAAACAACATAGACTTTGTTGCAAATGACAAAATGTGTAAATTCCGCCCTCTCGAAAATCTTTTAAAAAAGAGGTTTGCAGAAGATTAAAAAAAAAATACGGTAATAATGAATAAAAATTCCGCTTAATGAAAGAGTTGTATACTCGATTCTAAATGAAGACAATGAGAACGCTTAGCGGTGCCATGCGGCAATTCCTGCTCGTGCCCAGCAACGTCTAGAGCGATAAACTTCTAGAGCGATGCCAAGCGCCACCCGCTGAATTTTTGCGCTAATTTTTACATATGGCTTCAATAAATAATATAAAGAGGGCTCAAAATGTTCGTTCATCAACCCGAAAAGGAAAAAGAGAAGGAAAAGGAAGAAGGAAAAGGAAGAACAAAAGGATCGTGGATACCGGTGTTCTTTGGTTATGTGGTTTCAATTAACCACACATGTCAGAAATGGTCGACCTGAGACTGTGCAAGACTACACTTCATTTACATTTATACAGAATATTTCATCTTCATTCATCCTCAGAAGAAATAAATACCTTACGGCGGTTCTTTAGTCTAAACAGAAAAAAGAGACAGATCGTATACTTAGATGAATCCTTTGTTTTATCATCTCATTCAACGGCAAAATCATGGGCAGACGACAGCAGGATTTTATTTACCAGTGAATAAAAGTAAATGCTTAATTTTAATTCACGTTGGAGGTGAAATGCACTTTATTCCAAACGCAGTGTTAACTGTGATAGCCAAATCTAAAAGTAGCGATTACCATGAGAGCATGAATACTAAAGATTATTTGAAATGGGCTGAAGAAAAAATAGTTCTTCCTCACCTTCATCCTGAGTCTGTAATAGTTACTGACAGTCCTTCGTATCATAACCCCCTTGCTGAAAAACGTCCAGCATCATCAAGCAGGAAACAAGACATGATGACTGTTTGGCTACAAAAACATCATATCCCATTTCCGTCTCAAATGCTTAAACCGCAATTGTATAAACTAATTTAATTGAACAAAAGTAACAGAAAACGATACCAATCTGATGAATTGTTGGAAAGAAGTTGGCGTTAACTTCTACAGCTTCCACCTTACCATCCTGATTTAAATCCAATTGAGGTGGTATGGTCAGAGGTAAAAACGACATGTTACGAATCACAAACAACGTTTCAGATGTCAGAAGTGCAGAGACTGTGTGGAGAGAAAAGAATTTGATGAGGGGCTTTCATAGTAAGATGGTAAACTTACTATGAAAAATTTAAAAGAATCAAAGGTGAATATTGGAGGCAAGAAGTGTTAATAGATTCTCTGACAGAATATTTCATTGTACCTTTATGTAGTGACAGTGATAATAGTGATACTTACACTGAAGGTAGTGATGATAGCGAAGAGAGCATTCTAGTTGAGGAATTAAACAGATAATTCATTTCCAATAGGTAATTAAAGTTACAGTAATTACCATCTATTACAATATTTATCATGTAATTAGCAAAATATAATATTTTGTAATCTGTTATTAAATTTTACAATGTACAGTTTAAAATTAGCTTACTGTATTTGATTTCCAAATTATTACATTCATTTGTTAAAAATAAAACAATTATTCAATTTAAAAATAAATAAAGCAAGGAACATGCTTTTACATTGGGTGGTAATCGTTGCCACTCCAAGCTTGTCATTACTTGGCGGTGACTGTACATCACAAAAAATAACTAGTGAACTATTTTCGTAATGTAGTCAACTTGTTTTGATCCACTTAATTTAGTACAATGAAAAACTTTTATAATTTTTTAACACAGAAAACATATTTACCGTGATATAAACAATTTAAGTTTTAATCAAAGGATTCTTATTTCATGATATTTATTTTCAACTGAAATTTTGTAATGGATTTAGATTTGAAAAAATAGAACATTATAGAATCATTGAAATCCTTCTATGTTGTTGAATAAACAGAATGCCAGAGTGCTGGAGTTTAATTAAACAGAAAATCATCTTCGAACATCATTATTTGTGATCTCTTGAAGGCCGTAAATAATTACTGTAATTTATATATATATTTTTAGTATAATAATCTGATATTTAATACCAATTACATCTGAAAAACAAAGTTATTCAGAAACATCCAAAGCCTGGTTCACTGGGAAGGAGTTACTGATACCTTTCCTACTGAAGCAAATAAACTGTTGTCCACATACCAAGCGCAATGAAATTCAGTTAATATTTAGCTATATGAATCCTTCATACATCAGTAGATGACCGCATAGATTGGCTGTAAAGATCATCATTACTTTCAGACACCGTAAGACTGGATCAAGTAGATTGGTTATATTCACCTGGTGTCGTAAACAAGCAATAATACTCTATGCTATTAGAAATAATTTTAATGTTTTCCTCCATTTCGAACCTAATTTTAAAATCTAGATCCAAACAAAAACAAAAAAAGTAGCTAAAAATAAAGTAAATAGTAGTAGAAAAAATAAAATTGCTAAAATTTGCACATAATACTGTTCTCTCGGTAGAAAGCAAAGATGAATTAAAAGAAATATTTAAAATAAATTTACTGCAATGGTAGAACTTAAGCCTGAAAATAAATAAGGTATAACAAAGATAATAAAATGTGATGGAGAAAAAGATAATGAGGAATTAAATATTACGGAAGGGGAACGTAATTTATCAGAAATAGGAAAATTTTATTATAAGGTAATAAATTTACAAACAATGAACAAGGTGAAGTAGACATTAAAGGGAGACTGCACTAGCAAAGTAAGCTTTCCTGTATATTTGCAGGAAACACCTTATAGGTGTCACCTTACACTGACACCTTATTAGGTGTCAGTTGTGTCAATGCAGATTTAAGAATTACGCAGATATTCTTAAACAATTTTTTGAGGTATAATATTTTATAATAATGAACTACAGTCTGTAGGATAAACAGAAAGGAAAATAATGGAAGAGTTTGAAATTTATGTTATGTGGTAATTGAAAATTAGGTGGTTAAAAATTCAAAATGAAGATTTCCAGACAAACAGGAGAGGAGAGAAACTTGTGGTAGAATTATGAAGTGAGATAATTAGGTTGGTGGACAATATATTAGACGTCCAGGTTCGATTAAAATATGGTGATAGAAGGAAGTGTAAAAGGTAAAAACTGTAGAGGAAAATAAAGATTATTATACACTTGAATGAATTAGAAAATTGAAAAGTGTTAATAATAATAATAAATGTATTGATATAAGGATTCCCATGAATTTCAATAAATCCTATTTTTCTAATTTGATTAAAATAGGTATTTATAAATTAATTATAAATAAATACATTATGTAGAGCAGATAAAACAAAATATTATTATTTGTTAACAAAGATGATAATTTGGAAATATGCGTATATATTTTGATTTCAAAATCCTTGACCAAAAAAAAAACTTTTTCCTTAGTCTCTAATATTACAGGTTTTTAAAGTTATTTTGTATTATTTATGATGTCCTTGGTATTTTTAGCATAAACTGGTTTTGAAAATGAATAAATTGCAGATCTTATTGTTACCCCTACTTTTATAATTAAAAAAAAAATACTGAAGCTATTGTCATTGTTTTTTATTTAATAAAATAAATTGATGATTTTGTGATTAACTATAAAATTATGATTATTTTTAACGATACATAATGATATACAAGTGCTTTATTGCTACAATGTTTTCAATGTATAATTAAAAATAAATTATTATGAAATATCAGTGTAACCATGAAAATATAATAAAAGTAGTCCTTATAAATGTAAAGATCATTTAGTGAATTAGTAAATTTGATAAGTATTTAAAAAATTAATTAAAAATACATTGAAATAAGCGATTAAAAAACAGTATAAAACTGATACTGAAGAAGAATTAAAAGAAAAATTATGCTTAAAAATATGCTAAAAATTAAAATCTTTGTATATTAGATGCTAGAACTTTTCTTTCTTTTTCCTGTTTAGCCTCCGGTAACTACCGTTTAGATAATTCTTCAGAGGAATGTATGAGTGTAAATGAAGTGTAGTCTTGTACATTCTCAGTTCGACCATTCCTGAGATGTGTGGTTAATTGAAACCCAACCACCAAAGAACACCGGTATCCACGATCTAGTATTCAAATCCGTGTAAAAATAACTGGCTTTACTAGGACTTGAACGCTGTAACTCTCGACTTCCAAATCAGCTGATTTGCGAAGACGCGTTAACCACTAGACAAACCCGGTGGGTTAGATGCTAGAACTGTAACGGTTTTTAGGGACTGATATTGCGAAGCTTTTCTCAAGAATAACAATTATTCCGTGCCAAATTTAATTTGAATGTGTGGAATGAAGTGGTCTCCCATTGTCTTCTTCACTGATCTTAACATTCTGTTGCATATCAGTAGACCAAGACAATAGAGATTCTGAAGATAATTCACTTCTACATGTAATGCAACACAGGAAAACTGTATGATGAATCACACTCGCAGAAATGGTAAATCTATCAATCTAGAGTTGTACTTTACATCGTCATAGACTGGGATGGATAGTGTAAAGCAACAGAATAACATACTCCTTTTTCGTAAAACAATAAATTATATATATATATATATATATATACTGTTTCCTCTCGATAAGGGAATTAAAAAAATTATGTATCAAAACAAATGAAAAAAAATGTAAATATGATTAAGACAAGTTAATATCAGAAATATTAAATTTATTATTGGTAAGCTAGTAATTAATCATCACTAATTACTAAATTTAACTTGATTTTCATAAATAAGAAACCGAAAACATACGTTGTTTTTCAACTTTAACTTGGACTTTAAGTTTGGTGAACGAAAATGAAGAAACAGTCAATATGACTGTGGTAGAAATAGCGTTACTATATAACAACTCTGAATCGTCTTTAGATCTTGTAGAAATATTACACGTTAGCTGTTCTTATAATATATTTACCTCATTAAAAGTGTTACTGGGAGTTAAGGTAGCGAATGTGTTTGACGATTCTAAATTTTTTACTTTCTTGTCTTAATTAATGTAATAGCATTACGTAAAGGTGGCCTTATATTATTTGTTAATGGTAATAGTACATTTAGCACTAGAGTGCGATGTGAAGTAAAGCGGTAGTTGAATGATTCTGCACTTTTTTGTTGAAAATTTTCATCAAACAAAATTTTATTTATAACGAAGGAAGAAAAAAATTCTTTGATTCATGAGAGTCTGATAAATAAAGATTTTCTGCCCATCTATAGGTGCTTCTCTCTTCGACGAGTTTTTTTTATTAGAGGAATTATAAACAATCTTCATTGCTACTCTAGTAAATCCAATAAAAAAAATAAAATCATGCAGTATATACTATATTAACTTGTAAGTAGAACAGGAGCTTAAATTCTTGTTGTCTAACACAGAGAATCGTATTTTAGCGGCAGTTTCGAGGAGGTTTGAGCATTCTAACCTTGAAGCCACTAAATCTGATTACATTTTAAAAAGATGAATATCATGAGGCAGATAATTAAGTTCTACTTGAGTAATTTAGTGAGGTTCAGTACTCTCAATTTGAAAACCTGGATCCCTTATTCTTCATTACTTTCTACTGACTAATTTTGTGAGATGTAATCAATTAGGGGGTTAAAAGACGACCTCCGTTAAAGCCCATCATGGCTATGAACGAGGGGGGTGGCGACCGGAATCGTCACAAGAAGGGTGTCTTTGGGATGTTTGTTTTAGGTAGATTATACAAATATATAACCTTACAAATCTTATTTACGTTACACGTTTATCATAGAATACGTGAATATAGCTCACCACTGTCAATCAGTGAACAGTTTTAAGGTAGGAAAGAAAACAGCAATGCTCTTCCGTTCACGTCGAAAGCTACAGGTTCAAATTACGTGTAAATAATTTACTGTTGACGATTAAAAGTTTAAATTGGATGGGAATATAATTAAAAATAGCATTTACAGAAGATTTAAGGTAAACATGATGACGTAAAAAAATTTAATTTTAAGAAGGTCACATCTTAAAGCTTCTGAAAACAGTAATTTCATTTTAATAGATGCCGTTTAAAGAGAATTTAGTTAGGGGAAGGGAGATTTTTTTATTATAATCCTTCATTTATGTATGGTAGTCGCTAAAGGAAGTGATGACGTTATTTTTGAAAACTGGTGCTATAGATGACGACAATAGGGTACGTGCTTGAATGACGCAAAGTTATGAAGGTTACGTGTAGCCAAACTGAGCCGTCGCGTGTTTTGCTTTAAACTGAGATTCCGGATTATTTTGCGTTTACGAATGTATTTTATTATTAAATTTATCGTCAATTATAAGAAAAGAATGACTGACAACTTATTTTAATTTAGACGTCTGAACAATAAAAATAAGAGCTTAAAAAATTATTTAATTTTTTCCTTCAATTTTCACTTACTATTTTGTTTATAAATGCTAAATAGAAAATTTCTTGATAATACTTTATGTAGTTCATTTTATTCACATATACTGCGTTTTCTATTTATTACATATAATAATATTGGTCGATAATACCCTAGTTTCGAAGATTCGCGGAATTTTGTCCCTGAATTACCGATTTAAGTGTATTTTATTATTGTATTGTAAATATTGATGATATCTTGGGCTGCTGATATCTTGTTATGCTTACTCCGTTAAAATGATGATCGGAGTAAGCATAACTATTATGCCGAACACATTTATTAAATACCTGGAGAGAATACCTAATCGGTTTCTAATATTTTACCCTTTCACTTTTTATTTTTACTTTTATATTATAAAAGGTTTATTGCCTTTTAGATCATATATTTTCGTGTGATGTAAAATTTAACCAGTCTGACCGCCTAACTTGTTTACTCTGATCATTAATTGATCTTAAAAACGCTTTATTGTCGTTACTAAACATTTATTACGCCTAGGAATATTTCCTTTAAAATTTAACGCTAGATCTTAGGGCAACTTCACTAATTCAGAAATTTTCAGGATATAAAAATGGGCAGTTAAGACATCGGGATATCATTAAGGCGTGGTCAGAAATATGTATTAAGTAATTAATAATTTTAACTTTGCCGTACTTTATACGATTGCTACGTTTACTTTATAACAGAAAAGAATGAAAAATAGTCATCCAAAAAAGAAAAGAATCCGCTTCTACCAAATCAAACACCAGAAATATTTTCCTTGTATAACATAATACTTCATCCTTTACTCTAAACCCTTTGATATTTTTAATAAATTACATAATTCTATAAGATGTTTCGTGAACAAATTTAATTTTACAAAACGTAAGTTTCGCTAAAGATGACTTTGTAAGAAGTTTAAAATAAATATAAATTTACTACACCCTTGAGAACTGTAAAAATAATATATACCTTTCAATAACATCTTCAAAATTGCCATTTTATTGTATCCTGCTCAGATCTATTAAAGATTTTCACTTAACTGTAGTACTATTATTTCATATACAGAAAATTATTTTCTTTATTATTAATACAAGCTTTAATCATTCCTCTTTTACGTATTAATTTTATATTTTATGGTGTTGCTCAGATCAAAGTTTTCCCATGATTTTATTATTTCATTGATTGAAATAATAAAAAAAAGTTATACTTGACTTAAGCTCGATCTCATAACAGCTTGGTCTATGCTACACATTGGCACATAGAAACAGTGCAGCATAATTGCAATATTTCAGCACTACTGTTAATGCTGGAATCAAAAGTGTTGATTGCAGCACTATTATTTCATATAGAGAAATTATTGCCTACTTAAAGATACGAAGGTACTCTGAAAATTTCAAGTCTCTACCTATAATAGTTTAGTTGAACGTTGATTATGAGTCAGTGAATCAGTCACGACATTCTCTTTTATACAAGAAATTTTTCATTTTATGGTGTTGCACTGATCAAGTGTTTCCCATGATTTTCTTTGATATTTTCTGACAAATGGTGGACAAATTACTTCGAATATATGCGCAAAGTAGGAAATCTCAAAGATATGAACAAGCATAACGCTTGGTACAGCTTCATTTCAAAAACATTCAAATTTTTCTATCTGATTCCATGTCGTTAAATCATAAAAAAGGAATGGAGAAGTCTCTCATGACAATAAACATATCCTTTCATTTCTTTATTTTAATAATGAAGAGGTCTTGTTTTAGTCACCATTGTCTAATCATGAGTTATGAAAAAAAATGTCTATTTTGTTTTACAAAGCCCTTAATATAATACCGATTATCTTGTTTGCATGCAATTGTAACTTTGTACTTATAAGCTGCAGCTTCTCCATGAAAATAAACTTAACATTAAAGAGTTTAATTTGTAACTACCATGTTAGACTAAATTTCTGCTGATGAAAACTGCGTGCAGCACATTTTATGTTCTGTGAGCAACATTTCATGTTTATGGAGTTGTTAGTCATCATAATTGTTGAGAATTGGGGGTCAAAAAAACCACATGAATTGGTGGAATTTGTCTGCAACTGTCCAAAAGTGAGTGTCTACTGTGGAATCATGTGTAATTGAATTTTTAGGTCATTTTTTTCATGAGCAAACATTACGGGGATAGTGTAATTGGATGTGTTAGAGAACATAATATTTTCGCAGATTGAAAATATGGAAGGCTTAATTTTATCACAGAATGGAGCCCCTCCACATCAAGTAGAAATTGTATGTTATGTGCTCAAAGACAGGTTCCCAAAAGACTGGATAGGCAGAGAAGCTCCCATCATTGATGGATTTATTCTTTTGGGGCTAGATAAAAGACATCGTATATCAAGAGAAAATCCATTCACTTGATCACCTGTCCCAAACAGTAATAGCAGCCATGGGAGAAATTCCTGCAAACATGATCTCAAGAGTGTGGAATGAGGTGGAATATCGGTATGACATCTGCAGCTCTGTAAACAATACTTATATTGAGTTACATTAAGAGATAGCTTTAGACTTTCTACTTTGATGAAATAAAACCCATGAATTTGTAATTAAGTTTAATTTAAAATCGGGGAACAAAATAAATGTCCTTGATAAACAGGAATAAGATAATTACAGGATAATTTACTAATAAATGCAGAAACTTTATTGTTGAATAACAAAAATTCATTTATAAAAATGAATTTCCTTTTGCCTTCTAGAAATTCATTTATTAAAAATTGTTTTGTGAAAATTTTTATCTGTCTATGAAAGGGGATATTTATATGATTAACTTGCAATTCATGCTATTTCTATCTTTCTTCTGACAAATTTTTGTCTTCTCATAGGAGGTGTGCATAAGATTGCGGTAGGCAATCTGAGTAGAAGATTTCAATGATTCTGATATTTTTAAGCAAACTTTCAACTTTAAATTGGAACTGCCTGGAACGATAAGAATTGTTTGTATTTTCTTTTTTTATTTTATAAATGCTCTTAAAAATACCTGTTATTTCAATATTTGATGAGTATTTTATATTCTTTGAGTAATACTCAATTTTATTACTTCTTTTAATTATTAAATTTTTATACAATATTTCTTTATTTTCTTCTGGAAATGAAGTGATTTCATGTTTTCCAGATTATCCAGCTGAAATTATATATATATATATATATATATATATATATATAATAGAACATCACAATGCAATACAGGATTAGTAGTGAATGAAATGTCTTGTGCTTGATCAAAATAAAAATGTATTGTATTTCAGTAAATATAAACTGCCACCCTATATAAGATTCATCTGGTTTGTCTTGGAAACTATTCTGGTTTTTTAAGAAACCAATACAGCGTATATAGGATAAAAGATTAAAAATTTTTAAATTTAAGAAATTCTTTAACTTCAGTTTAATGTGGCTAAACACGCGATTAATTTAACAATATTTTATTTATTTATGCATCCCATAAAATTACTTGTAGAAAAATATACCATACAACTATACTGTAAAACAATTTACAAAATTAATGAATAATGAAGATTAAAAATATTAAAAAAAAAACTTATACAAGTGTTTCAAAATAAAAGTAACAAATAAAAATATTTTGAACTAATGTTTAATGAAAAGTGTATGTATAAAGTGATACATAAACAAAATTCAAACAATCAGTAGAAAATATCTGCTAACACTTATTGAATTAGGTATATTAAAGGGAGAAAAGCCCCTAGAGCTGAGTTCACTTTATTAAAAAAAAAAAAAAAAAAATTGAGATTAATGCTCTACAGTTTGAAAATATAACAATGGATGTGTGCTTCTAATTACCAATTTTCTACTGGAACACTAATCACAACTTATAAAATCGTACCCATTTGGATTCACTTATTTTGAAAAAATGTAGTTTCTTTACATTAGGTAAAAAAAAATTATTCAGATTTCAGCTTGAAAAAAAATATCAGCAAAACAGTAACCGATCCTTTTGAATAATCTAGAAATATAATCTTTGTCAAACTTTCCTTAATAAATTGTGACAACTTGTTAAGAGTTCATAGGAGTGAAACAATTAATTTCTTTTTTAACACTTCATTTCTGGGTTTGAGTAAAGGATAACATTTGCTGACCTTAAATTTGGTTTCCTATATTGAACTCGCCATTATTGTTATTTTCACCTCTAGTAAAACATTGTTTTAAAACTTTACAGATAAATAAATTCTAAGCTATAATTTATATTAAATTTCACAAAATACAGGAAAAGCATGATCTACGAGTAAGTGCTGCTTGTTAAGTTACCAAACGAATAATTTTTTTTTTCTGTGTACTTAATGGATTAATGTTACTTTTACAAATATTATCCTAACAAGGAATTCCATATTGTAACCTAGAATGGACCAATGAATAATATATCAATTTCAGAAAGACTTTGGAATTGTTTTTTTGGCTTTATGATACCATCACATAAGCTTGAAGCTTGTGTGTGGGATATGGAAATGAGATTTTGTGGTGTGTGAAAAATGCCATGCCTGACTGGGATTTGAACCTGGGACCTTATTTCACACGAGTTCTTATTTTAAAGAAAGTAAAAACAAACAAACGATAACTTTCTTAAGCCCTTTTGAAAGTCAGTTTATGTTATTAATATGATCTATCTGATTGAAGTTTAGATCAGTAATTAACCCCAAATATTTAGTTTTTCATCAAGCTGTATTACTATGCAATTATTACAAAATTCATTACTATTCTCATTTCATCTACACATCTATAAAACAATCCATTTAAAATTTGAATAAACTTACATTTGCTAAAAATCATAAATTAATCTTGGAACTCAAAATCATATGATTAGATTTTAACCAGTTTCAATCTATTCAGATCTGCGTATCCTAATTCTTAATGACTCCAGGGAGTTAGCTTCACAACATAGAGCAATGTCATTAACAAATACTTTAACAAATGCCTTGACATTTTCCAGGATATAAGTTGTTTATTTAAATAAGAAACAAGATTGGATCCAGTGTTGACCCTGCGGGACCATGAGTCTTGCAGCCAGTCGGAAACCAGCTACTAAGTAACTGGCTTTAAGTTACTAAAAGTAGATCTTAATCTAACCGTCTGAACTCTGCCGGTTAAATATTAATTATAGTGGAACATTTTTAGGGAATATCTTGAACACTTTATGTATTTTTAATAAATTTAATAAAATATTTTGCTCAATAATGTCATATGCTTAAGTTATATGAATTAATAACATGCCTATCACTCTTATTTTATTAAGATTATTTAAGAAAAAAATTTGTAAATTTTAACATTTCATCTTCAATTATTTTACCCTCCTAAAACCATACTGATTATGAGAAAAAAAATTTTGGAGTTGAAAAATTACAGCAATCTTTTACATTTATCCAGAATCTTTTAGAAAACCGTAAAAAATGAAACTGGACGATAATTAATAATAATAATTTTTTTTACCTTTTTCTGTAAATTTGAATTATTATATTTAATTTGGTAGACAGAAAAATGACCTATCCGAAGACTACCAGTAATTATAAACATAAGGAATTTAATTAAATATGGTCTGATAAGTTTTAAGATTTCTGGAATGATTCTGTCATCTGCAGATGATTTTCTTACATTTAATTCATTTATATAAAGACTTACTAAGAATCCAATACTGAAGTAAAATATGATGAATCTAACTAATTAAAGTTGGGAAAAATGTTCATAGTCATCCACACTGATTCTGAATACAGTGTTATGTGTTTTAATTTGATTAATAACATTTGTAAAAAAAAAAATGTTCATTTTGTCAACCATGTTCAAAGGTTCTATCATCACTTTCAGAAAAAATCCTTTGAGTGTAATATAGATTACTCTTATTTTTAATCATATTATTATTAATAATTTTCTGTTGGTCTACAATATCCTTTCCACAATTATTTAACAAAAAAAAAATATGCTTCTTTAGCATCGAAAATATTAGAAGAAAGTTTATTTCTTAACACTAGTAACACCTATTCAAAATGTAATTATGCAATTGGATCAAAAGAAATCCAGTTTACTTTTGGATTAAACTTCTTAGATACTTTAAATTCATATGATGTTAAACTAATATAATACTATAAATGATTTTTAAACTAGTTGAAAGAAAGTGAACTATTGTTGATCATAAATTTCATTGTACCGTTCTTTTTTTTTTACAAAATTCCTCTTTAAGTTTTTAAAATCAACCTTCCTTCTAGATTAACAAGGCTATTGTAATAACCACTTGTGCTGAGAAAAAAGTTTATCTGATCACGTAACTTGTGATCGGTTATGTCGTATCAAAACCTTCATCAGAACATTGAATTTTATTTTTGCTTCTAAAAAAAAAGTAATCAATACAAGTCAGACGTCTTTGAGATTGTTTATAATAAGTTAACTAATTAATTGCTTAAATCCATTATAAGATAGAATTTCTAAGTATTTATCTAAACTCCGGTTTGTTTCAATGTGCATAAATTAATATCATGATTAAAATTAAGTTTCTAATGCCAGATTATCTAAGATATGCGTAATTTGTCTATAAAAATATCTTTAAAAACAAAATTAAATGTAAATATAGTTGAAGTAAATAATCCTGTTTTACAATTAATAGTAAAAACAATTTTAACATATGTGCTGTTCCTTACTCAGTATGAAAGGTCGAAGCATTGTGTTTCTTATTAGCATAAATTAGTATTCAATTAGTAATATAACCATTATTACATATAAAAAAAAGAAGCATAATTATCTATTGAATCGAAACTTATTTTTTCTTCATAAATCCATACCTCTGATATGGTAATGTTGTCTGAAAGCTTGTTCACTGAATTAAGAGAAATAATAAATTGATCAAAACATTGACCGTGAAATAATATGTTTATGTATTAAATGTATCACACTATCCACTACTAACAAATTGAATTAAATCGTGATTATCCAGCTTGCAGCAGTAACGTAAAACCGAAGACTAATATTAACAAAAATTAAATAGATAAAGTAAATGAAAGTTAATAAATGATAAATAAAACATTTCTTTTATCATTATTTTATTAAAGCATATTCAGATAGTATAAGAATATGAAGTGGGTGGTGTTAGAGCATCTTAATTATTCGAACAACATTCACCCTTCTTAATTTGTCCTTCTCCCTTTAAAATTTTTTTAGTTTCAGCAGTACTCTTCTTCTCATAATAGTAAGGATCTCATTTATACAAACAGAAGATGATTATAAAAAACCTTATGTCTCGTGTCCATAATGTACACCTCATCCATCTAAGTTGAAGAATTTCCTGTTTATCAGTTCTTCTCATAAATTTAACTATTGCAGTAGGTGGTGGCTGAATATAAGATAGTTTTGATTGAACAGCAAGTTTTGGAGCAAGTCTATAACAAACATCAATCATCACATCGTCAATCTCAACACCCAATGTTTTCAGGACTCTCTTGACCACATTAACAACAGTCTCATTATTCTTCTCATGAAGTAACAGAATTTCAACAGAATTTGATCTTTGTGTAACATTCTACGTTATCAAGTTTTCTTCAGCATTTTAACTTTAAGCTTGAGTGAATTATTCTCATTTTTAATTCTTCAGTTTTATCCAAACATAAATTAAGAGTTTTTGTGTATTTATATATTACATTTTTATTTTCTGATTTGAAATTATTTGCAATTCTATAGCCAAGATCTGTTTCCATTCTATTTCTAGCAGATAGTTACAGTATAAACAAGACATCAGAAATATCCGCCTTTCCTTCTTCTGTAATGACATAGCAATCATACTTTGTCTTGTTTGTTAACAATTAATGCACTTCCAAATTTACTTCTCAATCACCAAACAATCAATATCTTCTTTAGACATTTTGACACATGTGCCATGAATTTTTTTTACAATCCTGACAAATTAAAAACTTGAAACAAATTTGAAACAGACTTCTTATAAATTAAGCATTCTGATGTAATGGACAAATTTTACAAAATCAGAAGCAAAACACACACACACACACATATATATATATATATATATATATACACACACATTTTGACATATATACATATAAAGTGTTTCTAAATGGTGGACTGGCTATACTTTTTCGGATTCTACTTGTAAAATTAAACATAAAGTGTCTTTAGGAAAAATGGCAACTTCGTCTTCATTCTCACCCTATCCGCTATTTTTTAATTTTTATATAAAAATTTATATTTCTAGTTCGGATAGAGGAATCACATTAGTATTTGGTAGGTGTCTAGGTAATAAAGTTTTAAAATTAGCTAAACATCAGGAATTAAATACCACCGCGAATTACAAACTGGAGGCCATGTTTATTTTCCAATCCGTTATATCTCCGTAAATATTAGTTTTATCAAAATTTATTTTGTTTTCTAAAATATAAAGTTTTTCTTTTTGAAAAAAATGACATTTTATTTTTTAAAATCGGTTAACAAATAGCTGAGTTATGGTAGAAAATTGATGTTGTAATTTTGTGTCTGTTTCATGTCCACCACTTTATTTTCAATTTGATTAAATATTAATTGTTTTCATTTATTGCTAATTCTAATGTTGTAAAT
The DNA here is from genome assembly GCF_047948215.1 of Lycorma delicatula. NCBI lineage: Eukaryota > Metazoa > Arthropoda > Insecta > Hemiptera > Fulgoridae > Lycorma > Lycorma delicatula. Next base: position 234,321,634 of record NC_134455.1, read on the forward strand.
TAGTGTCAAATTAAGTAATAATTTTCTCACAAGAAAAGACCTAATAATTAAAAAAATAAAACAACCACTTGTGATAATCTTACGTTGATTGTTGTAGAATATTAGGTGTACTTTTTTTTAAAATAAAAGTTAACAATTGTTAAAAGTTATTAGAGATGTTCAAAGTGTCCAACATTAGAAATTACACAAATCTCCAATCTTTTTCTATGAGATTCTCTTAACCGTTCAAAAATTCCGAGAGTATTCCTAATTTCTTGAAATTCATTTTGGATCATTTGTTGACGATCCTCGTGTTGAGTTGAATAAACAATAATATATTTTAAATGGCCCCACAAGTAGAAGTCAAGAGGGTTTAAATCAGGTGATCGGGCAGGGCAGGGTACTGGCCCTCCGCGGCCTATCAATTTTTCATGGAAATCTCAAATAAACATTGTACAACCAACGGCCATGAAAAGCAGCCACCAGCAGAATACTGTTTTTCGACGAATTCCACAAAGATCTTCACTCTCCTGCATAATGCAAATCAGTCTTGCGTCAAGTATGCTATCACAGTGCGTTTCTTCAATCTATACAAATACGCTACATTATCTGCGATTTTCTTATGAAATTACCTTTCTATTTAATATCATAAATACAATAATTTAATAACATCGGCTGTCACACAGCATTACAACAATCTTTATTTCTCATAACTGGTTGTTTTAACTATAATTTATTTTTTATCCTTCTTATTTAAGGAATATCAAAAAAGCTAACTGGTCGACATTATTGGTATAGTTGATACAGAATTTTTTTCTGCCTGCTTACCCATTTCATAACGTCGATATTGAACTAATCTATATTGAAAATTGGAAGGTAACTGTACAAATTGCTGTGCTACTCGTATGGGAGGCATTCACATCCATTTAATCTATCCATTATTGGCCTTAAATAAAGTATCACTATTCCTTGGGATCTCCCTCGGCTTTAAAAGTCTATTCATTATGAATAGACTTTTACAGATAGTCTTTTATATCGAAGTCCTTTAAAAGCAATATTAATTTCTATATTTCCTCCTCTGAGTGGTCTAGAAAAAAATTTTTTCCTTTTGTTGCGAGTGAATAAATTATTGTTCCTACGTCGAAGTACAATTGCATGATGCATTGAAAAAAATGTTGAAAAAGATTTAACCATTCCGCGTTGTTTATTCTCAAGTTTCAAAAGTACAAATCGACAAGGCAAAGCTCATATTCGTGGAGGACAGCAGCAGTGTTGTTTTTTTTTGGGTATAGACAGTGATGGAGATATAACACTACAGTACAGTCTGGGCTTAATCCTACTGAACAAAGTCACATACATGTCATTCCATTCTAAACAAGAAATGCTGTCCGTTTAAAATAGGTTAATGTATTTTTTCGAATCTGTGATGTCTTTCTGATTAGGGTAATAACACAATTAAAAATATTAATTTACATTACTCTATTCATAAATGAAATAAATTTAACCTGTAATTAATTACAATAATTTAATTAAGTAAACGTTTTCACTTAAACTTTATCATAATTCACAGCATTATATTTAAATCTGATAGTAATAATTTGGACATATAGCTGTTCGGAATCACAACAAGGTGTATATAATGCGAAATAAAAATAAAATAATATTTTTATATTAATTTACTGAATAATTAAACGATCAGTACTACCTTAATACAGTCCTTAACCAATTTCGTCATGGATTTTGAACAACGCATTAACATTAAGTTTTGTTTTAAGTTGCAAAAGAGTGCCAAAGAAGCTCACGAAATGTTAGAATCGGTGTACGGCGATAATGTGCTAACTTTGAAGACTGTGTACAAGGGGTATGACCGATTTAAAAACGGAAATGAGTCTGTTGAAGACGAGCAGCGTCCCGGGACGTCCAGTAACCTCAAAAACAGTTGAAAATGTGCAAAAAGTGGAAACAATGGTTCGTTCAAACAGGCGAATGACTATTCGAGAGCTATCGGAAGACCTTAACATCTCGTACGGATCCGTTCAAAGAATTTTAAGTAATGAATTGCAAATGAGACGAGTGAGTGCAAAATTTGTTCCCAGACTTTTGAGTGATGAACAGAAGGAAAATCGTGTGTCAATTTGCACGGAGTTGAAGGGTCGTCTTCGTGCAGATCCGGACTTCATGGCCAAAATTGTAACTGGAGATGAAATTTGGGTCTATGGCTATGACCCTGAGACCAAAATGCAGAGTTCCCAACGGAAAACCAGTTCATCTCCTCGCCCTAAAAAGGCACGTCAGTCAAAATTCAACATCAAGGTCATGCTCGTTGTTTTTTCGATAGTGAGGGCATAGTGCGATAAGAGTTCATTCCAAGGGGAACAACTGTAAACTCTGAATTTTATAAGGGTGTACTGCAACGTTTGCGAAACGACGTACGAAGAAAGTGACCAGAAAAATGGACCAATGGCTTCCTTCTTCACCACGACAGCGCGCCGTGTCACACCTTGCTTCTCATTCGCGAGTTTTTGGCCGAAAAAAGTGTTCCTGTCTGTCCACATCCGCCATACTCACCGGATTTAGCAACATGCGACTTTTGGCTCTTCACAAAAATTAAAAGTGTGCTTAAAGGAAAACGTTTTGACACCATTGCTGACATTGAGAGGGCCACGACCGAGTAGCTGATAGCCCTTCCGAAAGACGCCTTCCAGAAATGCCTCCAGTCATGGAGTCAACGTTGGGATAAGTGCATTGCTAGCCAAGTACAGTACTTTGAAGGAGATTAAATCGAATTCTATGTAACCTTATTACTTTTTTTAATAAAAAATTATTCACCGTATTTTTTGATCACACTTCGTACATTTAAAAATAAACGGGCAAGAGGTGGCCAACACGACAAATGTAGGTGGGACCTCTATTATGAAAAACTCGATTTCAATGAAAAATTGTTTAATTTCATCATCTGAATTAGCCGGATGGGTTAAGGGAACAAATAAAATTGATACTGATGATGATGGTAATTGTATGTATAACGTTATCGATGCTGATCGGTAACGGTCTTTCGCTGAAGACTATAAAAAAAATAATCGTAAACAATAGACAAGAATTATTCTTGAAACGTAGTGGTGATGACGTAAACGCGATACTGGCCACGGTTTCAGATCATAAATCTAGACTAGAAGTAACAGAAATCGCACGGCTTGTACTGTATTTAAAGGCGGCACCTCAATATAAATTGGAATTGACTAAATTGAGAGAGAAAATGAAGTATGCCATTTAAAATTTGGGAACTTCACAAAAATCCAACAGCCCTGCAAACAAAATCTATGACGTGAACGTGAAAACATCATCGCAATTAGACAAACCGCGATACGTTATTTTGGGTTTTCAAACCGATAGGATAAATAAAGCTACAAAGAACGCGTCAGAATTTGATTCATATAACCTGAAAAATATTACAGTATTGATAAATTCAAACCGTTATCCGTACGAGGATTTGTTTTTCAATATAGATATTTAGAAATAGAAGTTCTTAAAATTAAGAAATTCAATAATTTCGTTGATTTTCCTAAATATGCTACCGAACAAAGCGCCGGTTTAGATTTAATTTCAACAATCGATACGGTTTTAAAACCGAGTGAAATAAAAATAATCGCAACTGGCATTACTATATCGCTGCCTAAAAAGTATGAAGCGCAAATAAGACTAGATCGGGTACGGCGATGAGCTATGGCATTACAGTTGTGAATTCACCAGGCACGGTCGATGCTGATTATCGCTCTGAAATTAAAGTCGGTCTTATTAATTTGGGGATAAAGATTTTACAATGCAGAGCGGGATGAGAATCGCACAAACGATAATATCAAAATACAAACTAAACGCATATCGTGGACGGAAAGCGAAACATTAGATGACACTGAACGTAATTAATTATAAGGGTTCTGGTCTGACTGGTATGCGACTTATATAGAACTAGTTTCAAACTGCCTAGCCGCGTCTGTGTAGCAGTGCGTGCTAAGGCACCAGTATCCAAATGGAAGCGGAATCAAATCCTCGTCGATCCATATATTTTTGCGATAGTCACTGTATATATATGCACGCAAAAGATTGGGGATCGATAAATTTACTGTATTTTGCGTCTTTGTATGAAATTATTTTAGTCTCGCAAATCTGAAGGAACATATAAAAATGATGCTTGCAAAGGAGTGCGAAATATGAGAATTTGTCAAAGGCTGCATAATATGTAACTTTTCTCTAGAATTGGCGTAAGTCGTGAGGTACTCTCTGATTGGCTCTTCTTTAATGTATATTTGACCGTTTTTTAATGTATAGTAAGTTTGCGCTAGAAGGAACTATAACTACTAACCTACATTCGTTTGAAGTTAAATAATGTACATGTTACAATACATGTTAAAAGTATGAAGTCGTTAATAAATTGCATCTTAAAATTGATATTTTATTTCATCTTGAAGCGTCAGTCCTCTAGTTAACTTTGCTACTTGAATTAATTTTATTTTCAATCATTAGAATACATAATGAAAAAGCAAGTTAATAATAAAATAAATTATGCAAAAATTATGCCACAAAACTGCAACATATTTACTAAATCGGAATGTAAATGCCGTAATCATTAAGTTTCCAATGACGTTTTTGTAATTGATGCTACATAGATTATCTTCGTGAATTTTATGTATTTATTTTAAAATATGCCAAGGCTAACAGGAAAAATTTAGAATTTAATTAACATTATAAAAAAAAAACAAAACTCAAGAAATATGTTTTGTAATGTAAACATAAAATAGATTGACATAAACTTTGACTTATTTTGTAAGTTTAACTGGTACTCATTCTTCTAGCTGCATCATATTCGTCATGTTATCTATGATCTTACAGTTGCTAGCTATAATATGAGCCGTTTATCAATTTTTATCTGTTCTGTTCATCTTACCATAAATAACACTGACCGTATCATTGTTTACAACAGAAAGATTATAATAAGTATACTTGGCCCAGCCAATGTACGAGCTTGTGACGTCACGAGCAGACTGCGTATTACTACTACTCGGCCTAAAAACATGAACTCCGCGTATCAAATCGAAGTATTGCTTATTATCATATTGTACGCGGTAATAACTATCATATTTACATTTACTAATTATAAACAATACGTAATTAATTTTTTATAACTTTATCTGTACTAAATTATTAATTTTTAATAAAAAAAAAATTTACTTGAATTTTCTTCATGCATCTAATTTAAACTTCTAGCAAGTTCACCGTCCTCGATAAACGAATCACTATCACTGTCACTTTCTTCACTTTTACTACCAGAGTCTAACGTATAATATAACGTTCTGTCATTTCATCTATCAGTGGTTCCAGTTTTTAATATTTTTTATTTTTTCACAATAGAGTTTCCAGTCTTCGTAGTTTTCAATAGATTTTCTCCATAGTTAATTTTTCAACATTTGTGAAAGAAAATGTTGTGTTATGACTCGCCACGTCTTTTTACAGCTGACCATACCATTTCGATCGGATTCAAATCAGAATGGTACGGTGGGAGTCTAAGAACACGATGCCCATGTTTTTTCAAAAGTTAATCAAGAGATATTTTTGTACTTTAGTTTTATATAATTTTACTTATTCATATAACTGTGGTTTCAACATCTTTGAACTATATGGAATATGGGGTTTTCTCCAGCCAATCGGTCATTTCTTTTCTTCTGGAGTTAGAATTTGGCGCTTTATCAATACCTGTATTGTGATAAGGGGCGTTATAAATAACTACTACTGACATTGGTGGAAGATTTGGAATAAATTTTTCACGCGCCCATTTCATGAAATTATTTATATTCATTTTGTCATGGTAGTCGCCACTCTCCTCGAGCATGAATTACTATTAAACGGTCACCTTTATTAATCAGCACATGAAGTCCCTCAACAATACCATCAGACCACGATTTTGTCGAACAATGCGAACTTAAAACGTACGTTTCATCCAAATAAACAATTGTAGCATTGATTTGCCTGCACTTAGCTATTGCCTGCAAATATTCAATTCTCTTCCCCCAGATGTCGGATCTTTGAATTAAAAATTTTCTGTTATATCAGTTTTACGCCATTTGAAACTAATTATTTTAAAATAACAGCTAAAGTTGATTCACTACCTTTAAATCAATAGATGATTGAAGTTCTTGTCTTATTTTTTTCAAAGTAGGTAATTGATTCTTCTTTGAATGAAATTCATTAACTGTTCTTTTAACTACACCTAAATCAAAACTGTCCAGTCCATTGACAGGTTTCGAACGTCGTTTATACTTTTTCGGCGTGCTGAAAGAACACAATTGGGATTTTGATTGAAGAATCATGTCTTTTTTTTCTCTTCTGAGTGTTTGAACCTGTGTTCTTGATATCCCACAAGCAGCAGCAGTTCTTTCTTCGCATTTTTGAATGCCAGTTACATGTTTGTCGTCAGTTAATTTAACTACTTTTAGAGCTTTATTTTTCATAAATTCATAAACATTATTGATAATTTCACGTGCTTGACTCCTAAGATTTTTTCTTAACTACGGATTTAAATTCTACCATAACAAACCGCACTAACACATGAACAAAAAAAAAAAAAAATAATAATATCTTACAAAAGATTTGTGAAATATATATAATAAAAATATACAATAAATGTATAAAATAATATGACCGCATAAAAACGCTATCCGAATACCTTCACTTAACGTGATATAAACCGGACTAAGGTTATTTCTTTATACACACACTGTGTACTACACATGACGGATCTAAATATAATCGAGACGAAAGACATCATTTCTAACTGAATGTGTAAATTTTTGTAGGCTTGCACATAATACCAATCAGAGCATTAGTATTGGTTAAGGAATTGCTATTGTTCACAAGATGGGCACGTTAAGCATTTTTATACATGTAATCCACTCAAGTGGAAAGAATTGAACACACAACAACATAAATGTATTGTATGGGCGCCTGTATTGTTTGTAAGTCGAAAAATGAAATAAAAATAATAATACGCTCAAAAATAATGTTTTTGAAAACAATAATATAATGACATGTCAGCCCGTGACGTCACAATCTAGTAGATTCACTTGGGAAACTATAACGTCATACGGATATAAATTTATATACAATTATGGATTTTAGAAAAATATCTCGATATTGCTTCAACACTGTCATAAAGTGATGCAGTCCCTCAATTATCAGGTAATGCAGAGACCGTAATGTATTCTTAAAAAAATTCTTTACCAGACAGTGGAGTTCTAGCGTGTAATCATAAAATTAATACAAATATGCTGCTGCCAGGCCGTCAACTCCTAATGTTCTTTAACGAAATATTTGAACAAGATTAAATTTAGAGCCCCGACATTCCGGAAGTAATCCCTCGTTTAGAAAAGAGATTGTCTTATTTGTTTTTAATCCATTTTTATATGTTAAAATCTGTTATCGGGAAATTTTTTTTAATTCAGACAATTTTAAGATTTAAATTACTTATACGAAAATTTTAGTGAAGCAATTATTTGTGAGTTTCCATCGATTGACATTACAAACAATGAGCAGAGAATTTGGGAAATATTTCTTTAACCGTGAAAAGTAATTGGTTGTTATGGAATATTGCGTGAAGCCATAAATTTTAAAAATATCTTTTTAAAATGTAATGAAATTTTTCTAATCAGGAAGGTATTTAGAAAAAAATTGATTTTGCAAACACGTTATTCAACGCAAAGAAAATTAATAGGATTTTCTTAAAAATCACTTATTTAGTAGTTTGCTAACTTTGAAGAAACATAAAAAAAATTCTTATTCTTCGGAAATAGGAAATTTTACCTTTTTCATATGTGTTTGGATTTTGAAGTAATTTTTTTAAATTTGACATTAAAACAATACTTTTTTCTTTCATCGTTTGGAATGGAGCAATTAATTGTCTACAATACTACTAAATTAATGTATATTATTTACTTCTTTCAGAATAAATTAGTTCTAAATTTATTTTTTTAGTTACGTGTAGTATTCATTTCTGGTTATTTTATTTTTTTTAAAATTACTTGCTATCCTATGTAGACTGTTATTTCATGTTGAGGATATCATTGATTGAAGTTTTAAAGTTACTCACTACAATCTAAATAATAATTAGATTATACTGGTCAACATAAAATTTGGAACTGAAAACAGAGTAGGTGTTCTGTATAATATTTTATGTGCTGAATCTGAATATGTATTCCGAAATAACCCATCACGTAACTTTATTAAGTTAGAACCCCTTAAATTTATTTGTTCCATCATTCGTGGAACAAGCAATACAAATAAGTTAGTGTCTTTATGTTTGCTTACTCACATGTGATTTATATTGTGATGCATGCTGTAGACCTATATATGAGACATAACAGTCGAATGATCTCATTTCATGTCAAGCCAGACATGTATTGACATGTCAGTGAGTACACATTTTACTCACAAAGTAATGAGTAATTCAACGTGATGAAATTTTCTTTAGTATGAGTTCAGCTTTTGATATGAATTGCTGATTCTTTAGTTGTGGTAGTGGTTTTATCATACACATATTATAAAGATTGCGTTTATTTATAGACTCATCAAAGAGAAGCTTAAAGGCAGTGTTGTTCCATAACTTGAATAAGTTTTCTTCTATATCGGTAGCACGTGCTGTAGGCATGAAAGAAACATATAAAAGTAAAACTTGGCCTGATGAAGAATTTTGTAAAAGCATTAGACAAAGATGGAGACGGCTTTAAATGTTTAGGTGAGGTTTTTTCACAATTAAGTGAAGTCAAATTAAAACTGGATATTCATCGGGCCACAAATAAGAAAATTAATTCGTGAAAATACGAGTATATTTGAGAGCAAACTGAATCCTAAAGAACTAACAGCATGGAAGTTATTGAAAGATGTCGTAACTGGTTTTCTTGGAAACAAAAAATCTGAAAACCATGATCAGCTTATAAATGAACTCTTAGTGAAATTCAAAAATTTAGGCTCTAGAATGTCATTGAAAATTCATTTTTTAAATTCTCATTTGTACTTTTTCCCTTTAAACTTGGGTGACACCGCGACGAACAAGGAGAAAGGGTGCACCCAGATATATTGCAGATGGAACAACTTTATCAAGGTAGATTGGATGAATCTATGATGAGTGATTTTTGCTGGATGATAAAAAGAGAAGACTTCACTGAAAACAAAAAAAAAGTAAGAAAAAAAAATTATGATAAATGTAAATGTCTGCAAAATAAAGGTAGAAATTTTAATTGTATTTATTATTTTTATTTCTGTATTCTATTACTTAAGAAGTTTTTCAATATTTTAAAAGGTCACAACTAAAAATCTGAGGATGATGAAGAAAAACTGATTTCGTTTAAAGATTCAGCATAAAAAATATATAAAAATATATTTGTCTAACAATGATTTCTCAATTAATCAAATAAATCATTTACCAAAGAGATAACTCTTAAGTGTTGATGATTATGAAACGGGCACTTGTGAAAACTGATGCCGATGGTATTGAGTCCCGATGAAGTTGTATCAGACAGTTGTCACCAACCGCCCAACTCATGAACCATGCTGTATAATCTAGTATATATTGTAAATAATAAATATTAGTTCTACATCACGATCCAGTGGGATTTCAGTAATTTGAATTTCTTGGATTTCTCTTTTCCTTTTGGAAACTTAAAATTGTTGGTTCCCTTAAAATTCCTTTTTCCCGTTCAGCGTTGCAAACCTAAGAGATTAAAAGTTTTTTATTAATGAAAATTTCTTGAGTAGGTAGTGTCGAATCAGCTGATTTTTGTTGTGTATGAGTGCTGCCATTTTGTTGATCGTTGAAATTCGAATAAATGTAAATTATTTTTTTATATGAAAAAGAAGTGGTCTAGATTATAATTTCACTGGCGCCTTGGCTGTTTCGGCATTCGCATCTTAGTTATTGGTAGAAAAGACCTGATAAATTAATAAACTTCGAATGTAGAAGAAAATTATTTTTATCCCCTAAGCAGCATATTTAAGCATTCCTTATTTAAATTAGTAATTAGTTATAATTTTATTTTAACTTAAAAAAATATTGATGACCGGGTTCGAATCCGAGTCAGGCATGGGATTGTTTCATACGCTATAAACTTCCATCGGGCTAATGACCGTAGCATTTGATACCAGTAGAACTAAAAAAAGAAGATAAAAATATTTGCATTTACATTAGATGGAATTTCTTTTTCAAAAGTAAAATGAATTTTTTTAACAGTTTCTGACACAAAAAAGGAGTTGATATTAATGTTGGTAAAAAATTTACAATAGACAAAAATCTTGCTCTTAAACGAGGTAAACTAGGTATGACGTGATCTTTGTGATTGTTGCACTAGAAGACGAGAACTGACGGACTACGTTTCAACAATGTTGTTGTTAAACTTGCAGTGTACTTTACTCAATACAAATTTAAATTATAACTGTGATTTTAGAAATTTGTTAATTTATTATATAATTTCCAAAGGATATAACTCGAAAATGATGTGTACTATCCATTCTGAGAGTATTTTTAACAGTTAAAATATGGGATAATATTATTCTGATTGAAGCGATCTATTCTTTAAATTAGCCTATTCGATTTTCGAAGTAGAGATCGTTCTCGCACACACATTTTTACTTCGAATAATTTTTAAACTGAACAAAACACTTTTGAAATTAAAAAAAAATAGAAAAGTGTAATAATGCACATCAGATTAAATGATCTTAAAATATCTTGTAAATCAATAGATACAAATTTCGTAAGCCAAAAATTCCAGTTTCACATTCCACGTATAAGTTTTTTTGTAAGATTCTGCAGTGATTTAATTCAAGTCAAAAAAAAATCCAGCTAAGCTATTGTAAAAATTAAATAAACTTACCGTCCTTGAAACGGATGCCTATGGACATTCTTTTCTGACGATTAATTTTTTTAAATGAGTAATTTTTTATTTATTTACTATACTTTTATAAAAAACTTCAGTTTAGCTGTTCAAAAATAACACATTTATTAATTTGATTATCGTAATTAACAATTTTTCTTTCGTAATTTTTCATATAGATGAGAATGATGGATTGTGTATATTAAGACTTTTACTTATCAGAACCCGTAACTGGTTGATATGAATAGCGTTTGTTTTATTTTCCATTAATTTTTTTTGAACTAATTATAACTTTATTTTAACTTACAAAAAAAAAAATTATTGGATCTTATCATTAGTTTTATATTAAACACATCGTAGTAACGATTAATATACGAGGATCTTAAGCTGTAAAATTAATCTTTCTTTTACATGCAAATTTTCCCCACATTTTTACAAATATTTAAACCTTATTAAAAAATTCTTTTTTTTTAATTTTCTTTCTTTTCCTGTTCAGTCTTCGGAATCATCAGATTCCGATATTTGAAGATATTACTTCAGAGGATGAATGAGGATGATATGTATGAATGTAAATGAAATGTAGTCATGTACAGTCTCAGGTCACCCATTCGTGAGACGTGTGGTTAATTGAAACCCAACCACCAAAGAATATCGTTATCCACGATATTTTAAATTAAAATTTTTTTTTATAATAACAATACATTTTTAGTCATAATTAGTGTAATTGGAATCAGAAATATTTTTATAAAAAAATAGCAAGGTTATAATTTTTTTAAACAATATGAGAATTTTTTATTTAACAGAATCTTCTCTCTTGTGTAAATGTTTTGATATAAGACAATTTGATATAAACTGAGATAAAAAACAAAATAAAACTGGAAGTAGCCTAGAACAAGCAGCTTTGACGTTATTATTGCTATCTAACATGTCAGGGTTTTCACGGAGGTGAGAACTGGTATTAGAAGAGAAGAAGAGAAATATGGATAAAAAGAGAGGAAGAAAAAACTAACCATTCGTAGGTAACTATTTAATTAAATAATATAACAGTTTAATGTAGAACATACTGAAAAAATATTATGTAAGATCAAAATAAAACTAAAAAAAATAAATCTTTATTTTTCTAATAATAATTTTGTAATGCAATAACTTCTTTAATTACTTTACTTAAAAATTATGTTTTTAATTATCGGCTTTCAATTAATTAATTTAAAAAAATTAGAAATAGCAATAATTATAAGATCAATGTTACATTGATCTTGTGCTCATAAGGTCAATACACTAAAGAAAAGGTATATAGAAGGTTTACTTTAACAATGTAAGCTGTATTTTAATTAATGTTTAATTTAAAAATTTATTTATTCAGAGTGTCTTTATTTTTGTTATATGTACGTATAATGTTTATGTAGAAATATCATTTTTCCTTTGCCTGCTATGGAAATTTAGTACTTAATTTAATTTCTCAAACCAAAATAACAAAGTAAATTACAACTAATGAGTGCTTTCGTTTAAATAATCCCACTTCCTGCAAGCTTTAGCTTCAATTCATGTAAATATTTGGTAAAGAAGCACCATGATCGTTTGAGTGACTTCCATTAATTGTTATTAAACTAGATTTCATGTTTTCACTAACCATTACTACATTCGTTATCAATCACCCTCCTTTCGTGAAAATGTTTCTGTTCAATAAGTTTGATATTCAAAGCGTTATTTTTGGCTGTGAACTATAGTTATGACAAAATGCGTTATACATAATAATCAATCATCTACTCGTAAATTTGTAAATAAAATTAACTTTGAGTATGTCATCTCATTACCAGTTTTATTTACGTTTCTTTGCTTCACTATTAAACAAATAGTGAAGCAAACACTATTTGCCTAACTCATTTCAGTCGTATTCAATGAGAATTTTAGTTCATTTTAATTTTTGTTAATGTGGAAGTACAGTCTTTAGTAACTACTACCTTTAGGTTGAAATTTGTAATTTTTCAAATTGTTTACCGTGCTTCTGTATGCATAAATAAAGTGTAGTTTCATGTTTTTGTAGCGCTTGTTAATAATGCGCTATATTACATATATATTTTTATTCAGAATGATTCAAAATTGCACGGCAATCTCTCAGTAGATGATTCTACAGTCAAAAATAAGAAAAAGGTTTATATAAACAAATGTCAGAAAACGGTTAGCGAGTTTCGGCTCACGAAACATTTAGACCTGCTTTCTGCTTCCTTTGTGAAATTAAACCGTACTAAAATTCTTGGGGTATAAATCGAGGGATAAATTTGGTGCTTCCTTTTGGTTTTTTACGTAAGAAGTCGAATAAAAGTGGTCGAAGACTTCTATCTCACTTAGGTTTTAAGAAAACCGGGATAAAACACGAAAAGATTTTGTCGGAAAATATATTTTTTTAGCTTTGGAATAAAATAACTTACCAATAAAAAAAATTCTTATTAACTTTGTAGAGAATTTAATTGATGAGAATTGATGTAAATAACGTCTATTAAAATTAAAAATTTGAATTCAATTTTAATTAGAAACAAAACACAAAAACTGGATAGGAAATGTGATACGATTTTAAACAGAACAATTTACATACAGATGCTAAAAATTACAAAATAAATTTGAAAGACATCCCTTTAAGACATATTAAAAATTTTCATCTAAAGGTTGGCAATAACAGCTGATCAACAATTAAGTTTAGTGTTAGCATTTGAATACTCATTTTAGCGGTGTTTGTGCTGTTATTGTTAATGACCGAACAATGTCAGTCACTCACAAATTTGTTTTTATTTGGAGAGTTGAACGAATTGTTAATTTATTGTAAAGTAAATAAAAATGGACTGGCTGCTTGTGTGAATCCGGGAAAATTATTCAGATCGAAGAGTAATGGATCCTAAAACATTTGAAGCTTTGAAGAGGCGAGTTCGAGAAACAGGTATGCTTAAACTATATGCTTAAACCATAACGATTATGGTGGTTGTGAACGTTTTGTAAGAAATGCAAACGCTGAAGAATCAATGCGGTACAATATCTCCCACCTCAAACGCCAGAAGGTTGTTACATCACTTTCATGTTTTGAAATCAAGTGTGGCGAACGTTACAAGAGCAACATTATACTCATTCCATACAACAAGAGTTTCCATACAAGAGTTTATTACAACCTGATTTTGATAGACGGATGAAATTCTGTCGATGGTTAATTAGAAAATGTTAACATCATCCTGATTTCCGAAGTAATATTTTAACTGCCGATGAATCCTGTTTTAAAAGAAATGGCGTTGTAAATTATTGAAACATAATTATTTTTTCTTCTGCCATACTTGGGAGACTGCTACAAGTCATTTTCAATGCACTTTTTCGTTTAATTTGTGGTGTAGTCTTCTTGGTGATAATCTAATAAACCCTTTTTTTTACTGCCAAGGCTCAATGGAGAGCGGTACTTGCATTTTTTACAAAAAAATCTGATGGAAATTTTGGAAGATAATACTTGCCGATAGAGTGCAAATGTGGTTTTTCAATGATGGCGCACCTGATCACTACTGTCGTGATGTGATGAATAATTTAATAACACAATTTAATTTCACGGTTTAATTTCACAGAGGGAGCAGAAAACAGGTCAAAATGTTTCGCCAGCCTAACGAAACTCTCTAACGAACCGTTTTCTGACATATGTTTATACGAAATCTTTTTCTTATTTTTGACTACAAAATCATCAGCTGAGAGATTTCCGTGCAATTTGGTATCACTTTATATATCTAATTTTAATAGTTTACTACGCCCTAGAAGAAACTTCATTAGGTGGATATAAAGTTATTCGCAACCAGGCAATGGAAATTGTTTAAATATTTATTATTATATGAAAAGCTAAATGATGAAAGAATTTCACTCAAGGAAATTGAAAGCAAATCAGCTCGAGCTTCTGGTATAAGTGAAAGCAGTGTTTGGAAAACGGCATAAAGATCCAAAACGATCCAAGGATTCATTTTTGACTCCACAGTGCGACAACAATTTTATCTAAATTAAGACGTAAGTAACATCGATAAGGACATTATTCGGCGTTTGGTAAATATTTAACATAGGGTTAAAAATCCAAGACTTATCTTTTGTCTTCAGTCATTTGACTGGTTTAATGCAGCTCTCCAAGATTCCCTATCTAGTGCCAATCGTTTCATTTCGGTATACCTCCTACATTCTACATGACAATTTCTTTTACATATTCCAAAATTTACCTCTCTGCACAATTTTTCCCATTTACCTGCCCGCCAATATCAAAGCGACTGTTCAAGGGTGCATGCCTTAAGATGTGGTCTATAAGTCTGTCTCTTCTTTTAGCTATATTTTTCCAAATGCTTCTTTCTTCATTTGCTGCAACACCTCTTCATTTGTCAGTTTATCCGCTCATCTGATTTTTAACATTCTTCTATAGCACCAAATTTAAAAAGGTTGTATTCTTTTCTTCTCAGATACTCTGATCGTCCAAGTTTCACTTCCATATAAAGCTACCCTCCAAACATATACTTTCAAAAATGCTTTCCTGATGTTTAAATTAATTTTTGATGTAAGCAAATTATATTTCTGACTGAAAGTTTGTGCATTTTATTATTTGGCATTTTGTTTGCTCCTGCTTAGTCCATATTTTGTAATTCTACTTCCCAAATAACAAAATTCTTCTACCTACATAGTCTTTTCTCGTTCTATTTTTATAATCAGTGGTCCATCTATTTTATTTCTACTATATTTCATTACTTTTGTTTTGTTCTTATTTATTTTCATGTGGTAGTTCACGCATAGGATTTCATTCAATGCATTCATTATTTCTTCTAAATCTTTTTTACTCTCAGCTACAATTACTATATCATCAGCAAATTGTACCATCTTTATTTTTTCACCTTACACTGTAACTCCAGTTCTAAACTCTTCTTTAATGTCATTAACTTCTGGTTCTATGTAAAAAATGAGAAAAAGCGTGGATAGGGAACATCCTTGTCTGACTTTTTTTTTTATTACTGCTTTTTTCTTAAGCTCTTCAATTATTACTGTTGCAGTTTGATTTCTGTAAATTTTAACAATTGTCTTCTATCTCTGTACTTGAAACCTTCATTTTTTTAAATGTTGAACATTTTATTTCAGTTTACGTTGTCAAATGCCTTTTCTAGGTCTATAAATGCCATGTATGTTGACTTGTTTTTTTTTTTAATTTTCCTTCTATGATTAATCTGAGTGCTAAAATTGCTTCCCTTGTCCCTATACTTTTCCTAAAACCAAACTGGTCTTCTCCTAACACTTCTTCCACTCTCTTCTAAATTCTTCTGTACAGAATTCCAGTTAAAATACTTGTTGCATGAGTAATTAAGCTAAATGTTCTGTATTCTTCACATTTATCTGCTTTTGATTTCTTTGGTATTATGACAGTAACACTCTTTTTGAAGTCTAATGGAACTTCCCCTTTTTCGTAAATATACACACCAGTTTGTATAATCTATATATCGCTTCTTCACCTGCACTGTACAGTAATTATGCAGGTATCCTCTCTATCCCAGGAGTCTTTCTCCCATTCAAATCCTTTAATGTTCTATTAAATTCAGATCTCAATATTGTATCTTCCTTTTCTTTCTCTTAGACCTCATCTTCTTCCTGTATAACACCAGTTTCTAATTCATTTCCTCGGTACAACTGTTCAATATATTCCACCCACCTATCAATCTATATCATCATCATCATTTCATTCTTCATCGTCACTCATCAGCAGTACTCTTATACCTTCCATGCTCATCCATCAGCTACAATATCCTCTGAGCTACAGTATCCTCTGATATCCAAGGTTTTCCACCAGTTCTCTTTGTTCCGCCTAAGTTCGCTTCTGCTGATTTAAGAATTTCCTTTTTAACATTCTACCATTCTTCTCCTACATTTTCTACCTTATCTTTTTTACTCAAACCTCTTGTGATATCCTCCTCAAAAATCTTCTTTACCTCCTTTTTCTCAAGCTTTTCTAAATTCCACTGATTCATCTGACACCTTTTCTTCAGGTTTTAAACCTCAATCTACATTTCATTATCACTAAATTATGGTTGCTATGAATATCTGCTCCTGGATATGCTTTGCAGTAGACAAATTGATTTCTAAATCCTTGCTTAACCATGATGTAATCTATGTGATATCTTGCAGCATCACCTGGCTTTTTCCTTGTGTATATTCTTCTATAATGATTTTAAACTGGGTGTTGGCAATTACTAAATTTTACTTTGTGCAAAACTCAATAAGTCAGTCCTCTCTTTCATTTCTTTTCCCAACCTGTATTCACCCACAAAATTTCCTTCCTTACCTTTTCCGATGCTTGCATTCCAATCTCTAAATATTATTAAATTTTCATACCCATTTATGTGTTTAATTGCTTCATCAATTTCTTCGTATATACACTCTTCTTCATATTTCACTCTTCATCATCATCATGGGCACTTGTAGGCATATAGACGTTAAAAATCTTTGTCAGCTTACCTAAGCCAACAGCGATAAACATTACGATAATGATAAGTATTATCCTGATTACAATGATTCTATCACTAAGCATTTTTGAAATATTTTCTCTCTTCCCTGTCTTCTTGTTCATTAGGAAATCTACTCCTGCCTGCCCTTTATTTGATGCTGAGATAATTGTTCCAAAATCACCTGATCAAAAGTAATTTTGCTTTTCCCACTGAATCTCTCTAATTCCTACTATATCTATATTTAACCTACCCATTTCGCTCTTTAAATTTTCTAACCTACCAACCTTTTTTAGATTTCTAATATTCTGTGCTCTGGCTCATAGAATGTTATTTTTTAATTTTCTGGTGACCCCTTCCTTAGCAGTCATCCGGGAAACTGACTGGGAACTAGATTACCTCTGCTATATTTTACCAAGGAAGCCGCTTCCATCTTTATTTTATAAAAATGCAGAGAGCTTCTGTTTCTTGGAAACAAAAACAGCTGCAGTTTTCTACTGCTTTTAGCTGCGCAGTACTCAGAAGATTGAGTGATGTTGATTAGGGTGTAGATCAGGAATTTAAATAAGTCTTCCTGACCTACGCCCTTAACAGCTACTGAAAGAGCTGCTGCCCTCTTTCAGGAATCATTTCTTAGTCTGGCTCTTAACAGATACACTTCGATATGGTTGTATCTTCAGTCCAGCTACTCTGTATCACTGAGCACTCAAGCTCTCTCACCATCAGCAAGGTCTCATGATTATTAGTGGGGGAAGACTTCATTAAAGATTTGATTGAAAAAAAAAACAAATCAAGAGTTAAATCTTATAGGAAATCGGTGTTCATTTTGTAAATTAATTTTGAAACTTTGTTTCAAATTGAAAAATAATGTAGTTGTAAAAGATGCTAATGAATGAAAAAACCCAAGATACTAGAGTTAGAATTGATTATTTACGAACAATTACACAACAAAGGAAAAGACTAACATTATCTGTTTAGATGAAATGTATGTTCACATTGAATAAGGTGTGGTATAGTAGTAATAATGGCAAAGGCTATCTCACTTTCAGAAGGTAAAATAATTATTGTTCATGATTGAGGCAAAAAAGGATTTTTTTGTAATAGCATTCTAATATTTCAGTCGGGAAAGAAACATTGGTGATTGTCATTAGTTTTATGAACTACGAAGTTTCAGTGAACAGGTTGCACAGTTGAAAACATTCTACTGAGAAACCTGTCAGCTAACTCTACAGTAGTACTAGATAGTACTAGATAATCCACTGTTTTGCACTTCACTTGGATAAGCTCCAACTTTAAATCAATGAAAAAGTCAAATGTAGGACTGACTAAGAGAACACAAAATGCAATTTAATTCATCCATGTTGAAACCTGAATATTTTGCCGTAATAAATCCTCACAAACTACAATATTAAAAGCAAAACTTTTAAGCAAAAGGTCCTTTAAGTTTAACATTTCCACCCAACTATCCAGACTTCAACCTGATCTGAAAGAGATTCCACATGAAACATGTTGCTAAGAATTACACACAACGATTTAGATGCAATCAAACTTCAATGCACTAGGGGTTTGTCAGCAGTTAATTAGCCTTGAAATCAATATATGATCATGTACAAAAAATAAAAATATCTGAATTGAAACTGGAATATGCTAGGGATAGTGTTGTTGTCGATAATTTTATTATGAATGTACCTGAAAATGAATCAGATTTAATGACTGAAGCAATTGACGTGAATAAAGGAATTTGTCTACAAGAACCTTCAAATTAAACCATGTTATAAATATGGTATTTACAGTGTGATTGTATTCTAAATTCACTGATAAATTAAACAATTTGTTACTTACTTTACTGATTTAAATGTCTAATAACAATACAATAATTGTAAGATTGTATTATTTTAATTACTAATAATTTCATTAATCATAGTAATATTTGCAATAAATAAACAGAAAATTTAACAAATACAGTAGAATGAGGTTGTAGTAGTAAGAATAAGACAAATGTTTTATGTATTAGTAGAATACGGTAATGTCTTATATTTATAGTAGTAGTAGTAGTAGTAATAGTAGCAATAGTAGTTATAATTATATATATGTATATATATATATATATCACTGTGTTAGTGGCCAAAAATTATGTCCCAAGAGCTGGTAATGCAGAAGCTCCACCATGCAAACTGCTCTCATGCTATTTGAATACCACTGTAAGAGGAACTCCCTAGTAATGTTTCTTAATACTTAGTAATGTTTCTTAGTACAATGGGTTAGGGAGGTGCTGTGACAAATGAGTACATTGACCAGATGTGGATAGTTTTACTGAGTGAAAGTCAAGAATTATTATTTCACTAAATTTCAATGGGTACGACGTTTTTTTGAGATTGGGATTCTTTTTTGGGGTTGGATAGTTGCTGTGGTGATGCCATGATTATTTATTGCGAGTCTTACTAATATAGATCAAATGCAAGGTATAACAGAATGGGTGTGTTTATAAAAAATACTATTGGAAAACAGATAAAAACAATGAAGAAGTAGTTTGGTTGCCTTTTAAAATATTTTTTTTTTATATTCCAATTCATACCTATCTTTACAATGTAAACAAAAAAACAATGGAATTTAAAGTTAGCTTACATTATTTACCAAGGTAGGATATATAATTTGATATGTTTATATAATGACATAAATGTAAGTAGTATTAATACTAGTAGCAGTAGCAGTAATAGTTGTAGTAGTAGTAGTAGTTTTAGTAGTTTGACATTCTAAATTGCATTACCTGGACAGTTGAACCTGGTTTCAGTCGTAATAATCTTACAACTACTATACTTTGATATTAAAGCTATTAATATTAAATCTATTAATTATTGTTAATATCTAAGCTAGTTAAATATTTTTGAATATATATTTGGGCATATATCTAATGTAGTATGATCGTGGGATCATGTTTTTGATGGCAATTTAGATGGAGTATTGTATTTCAAAATTATACAAGAATTATGTAATTTTGAATTATATATAAGAAATATGCCAATGAAAAATTATCTGAGGAATACTCCATAGATGGAAATTGCAGAAATAATTTGGCAATAAGTTAGTACTCCTTTATATTATATTTTTTCACTATGGGA
The DNA here is from genome assembly GCF_047948215.1 of Lycorma delicatula. Classification (NCBI taxonomy): domain Eukaryota; kingdom Metazoa; phylum Arthropoda; class Insecta; order Hemiptera; family Fulgoridae; genus Lycorma; species Lycorma delicatula. Next base: position 234,342,127 of record NC_134455.1, read on the forward strand.
ACTCATCAACAGTAATTTTTCAATGAAATTACGATAGAGCTCCTTGTCTGTTCTGTCAGAATTTGTGTTGGTACTTTGACTAGAATTTATAATAGGATGATCTTTGCTGGCTATATTATTCCTATTTTCTGGAAAAAAGGTATTCTTAAATTATTTGTTTAAAGGTGGTAACAAGGACTCCATTGTCAGCTCCTCTTTAGGTCTTTAATGCTTCTTCCAGTTTGTGGAAAGGTTTTTGAGGTTTTGTATCTTTGTATTATGGATAGATTGAATTGTAGAAGGTTGTTGATGGATGATCAGTATGGTTTTTGTCCAGGCAAAATGCTATTCTTAAGGTTATGAGCATTGTTTCTTCTAGTGAGTCTGAGTAAGTCTTAGGTATCTTTTTGGACATATAAGGGAAATTTAATAATTATGGTGGCCCTCAGCACCAGTTTCAGCTGCAGAAGCATGACTGTATGGAGATTAAGCTGAATGCCATATAATGATGGACTTTTGCTGGTTAAAGGAAATCCGAGTTCGACTTCAGGGCAGCCCAGGCTTGCAAGATACTCCAGTTGTGGAGTTGCAACATAAGATGGTGTTTAGCCCAGATTAAACAACAATGATGTTGCTCAAGGGCAGTCTGGCTGTTACATGACAACCTTGTGTCTCATGGCAGGTCTTTGAATTAGGTATGTCCCGCTGCAGAAGAATCTACGTGTTATCCTTGATGAAAATCTTCAATAAGGCTTGTTCTGGCTTCTTTGGTGTTTGGAAAGCAGTTCACCCCGATTGGGAGCTTAATTTAAAAACCATGCATATTCTATATGAGGATATATGTGAAGCTTTAATGCTTTATGATACATCTGTCTGGGCTCATTGAGTGAGGTACAATTGTTATAGAAATATTTTGTTGAGAGTCCAGCAACTACTTTTGTTATCTGTGATTGGTGCCTATAGGACTGTCTTTCAAGACGCAGTCCTTTCTTTCTAGTATTAAACCCATTGATATCCTTGCAACAATTACCTTATGATGCCAGGAAGGTAGGCCAACTTATCTCTGGGCACATAAAAGAATCAGACGACCAAGGTTTTCATTTATAGCAGGTCAGGTGTATTGAATCGTCCTATGGCTGTTAACAAATGGTATTTTTCCTGATGTGAGAAGTATGCAGGTTGTTAGGTGAATTTTCCCTAACCAGCACACATTTCTTTCAGCACACATTTTCAATCATTCATTTTTAATCAGCACACATTTTCTTTCTGGACATGGAGCTTTTCAAGATAGATTGGCCAGATTTGTTTTGAATAATTCAGGCTTGTGTCCAGAGTGTAGTGGCATTGATGATGTGCACCATGTCTTATATATCAACCCCTAGTACGAAGCTGAACATACTAAACTAGTTAGACAGCTGGCCAAGATAAATTCTGGTTTTGATTTGCAATTTAATTGGAAAACTGAAAGGTCCTGGAACTTAGCTGGCTTCCTTAGATTCTTATCCCTGCAGAGAATGGTTGAGGGGGTCTGATGCTATTACAGATGTATAGATAGAATAGCAACCTGGGTGATTAGGGACCCACTTGGTTGCATTCTTCATCAAGATAGTTGTTGTTTTGGCATTGAGCCTCGATTAGCTGAAATATTTGCTGTTAGGATGAGAATGAATGTGTGGAGAACTCTGTGATGGAGTTACGTTGTGGGAGGGTGTCGGCATTGATCTCGCTCCTGAAAGTGGACCAGAGGAGTGAGAGATAGGGTAAGTTTTTATTAGAGGCTTATTAAATTTTTAAATCTGTTTCTTGATTTTTAAGTAAATCAAGAGGACTTTGAGTAAATTGAATTGTAGGACAAAACTGTTGTGATCAACACTTGTTTTGTTGGTATGAAAATAGTTTTTTTTTTTTTATATTTAAGGACTCAATTAAGTAATGATCTGTGTGCATAGTCTAATTAAAGTTAAATATGGGAAGAGATTTTGTGTGAAACCTTTGGTGTTAGAGGAAGACATGAGGATCATACTTCCGCAAATTGTTTTAATTTGATAGTTGAGGGTTGTAAGTTATAGTAGGTAAACATGACTGGAAGAAGTGATACAAAGGCGATAGTAAGTTGTCTAAATACACTGATGAACACATATGCTGAAGCATTTGCATCGGTGGCATTCGAACAGAAGCCAAACTGATGAGTGATGTGTTATCAGGTTTAGAAGGTCTAAAAGATGACCTCTGGTGAAGCTCATCGGGGCTAGGAAAAGAGGGGGTGGTGGTAACTGGGATTGACACAAGGCTTCCCCTATAGGAGTCAGGATGAACGACGGAGAATGAAATATTGGTTCCCAAGGTCTCTTGATCTCTTGCAATATGATTATTTGTCACCAGGAGGCATGGAAAACAGAGTTTTCACAGAAGCTTAGAATGTTTAACCATATTAAAATAGTAATATAAATAGAATTTGAAACAAATCTTATGATTATGAATAATATAGTATTACATTTTAAAAATTGTGAAGTGAATTGAAATCATTAGCTACAATTTTTGCGAATTTCAAAATAAGAGATTGTTAATTGCTAGGCTATGCTGACTTCAAGGCGTAGGAGCAAGAAAATCCCTTAGTGTTGGGTTGCAGCATTTGGTACCACACAACAGAGTTAATAATGAAACTATTTTATAAAAAGATGTAAAATTTCAAAATATTGAATATCACAATTATTCAAAATTTTAACAATAAAGGAAGAGGAAATAAACACTCTGTCCACCCACCTGATGCACCCCCATCATAAAACATTTAACTCATCATTCCTTGAGATAAGATGGTGGTCAAAAATATCCAAATTCACCCAATTTCCAAAATTTCTTTTGGCTATATGAGGAACTATACATTAATGTATCTTGCACTTAATTTCTGCAAAAAAGATATAAATAATATACAAAAAATAAATTGTTTTAAAGGAAAATGCATCTCTTACTTAGTCTACGCCTTCCAATGCAAAAAGCTATAATTTTAGATGTATGGATTAGTAGGGAAGTACATTACATGTAGCCTTCTTCACACTACTTTTCAATTTTTGATTTTTCTTTATTACTTTTATTTTGAAATAGCAGCAACTATTTTACCAGCAGATTTGAGTCATGGTAATTTAATACGTATAATTGCAGTAGATAAGATTACATAATTTATGAGTTAAGGATGTGTATGATATTTTGATGACTTCAAAAATTTTAGATTTAGAAAAATTCTAAATCTGTATTTGCAAACTTATTCACTGATGAAAGATGGAAAGTTTTATGGTAATTATTAAATAAAATTATTTTTTTGTTTTCTGTAGAAAAAATGTCAAAAATATTACATTTCAAAATTGAAGGCACTATACTAAAAATAAAAACTTATCCTAGGTTAAAACATATGAGTACAATTAAATAAAGACAGCATTCTGTGCAATGTGGAGTAAAAATGAAATAAATAAAATTTTAAAGAAAAAAACTTGCCGCCAAGAAACTTTTGAGGAGAAAGTGAGAGTAATGCTTATGACACAGCTGATTGTCAGTAAAGTGAAACCTGAGCATCTGTGCTCAGTGTTGGTTTTTATGTAAGTCCACCATCTCTGAGCTCCATTGAAGATTTTCACCTTTCAGACATAAGGAGACAAGAATGATTGATTTGTTTAGTTAATAGTTGGCACTGTGGACATATGTTAACACTTTTTAAGAAATTTCTCGCTCAGCTTGCAAGTTCTTCACCTATATTATTCCTCAATTTGTGGGCAGGACTGTAAGGCTGATAATACAAGGTATGTTTTATGTGCTCAATAAACTTACTAAAAAAGTCTTGAAAAACCTACACTGCAGAGGAGGACTGACACTTCATGTACTAGCACACAACTATGACAGAAGTGAAGGACTTAAGAAAAGAAAATTGAGAAAGATTGTTGGCACCTGTCAAAGAAAACGATTCTAGGTTCGAAGGCAATGACAAAATGGGTTTAGGGGATTGTCAGAGAATGCATGTTGATAGAAGGCTCCAATGGGTCTCTCTATCATCCTTAACAATAAAATTTCAGGGATGATATAGGCCCACTGCTTTTCAGGAGAGAACAAGCGTTCTCTCCTGAGAACAGAGAGAGTATCATCAGAGAGTATTTTAATCTCAGATGTCGTTTGTGAGAGTAGCTCACTGGGATCACAGTTTTGAAATTATGTAAAAAGAAAGGTGTTCTTTTGTAAAAGAAGAGATACGTAAATATCAATACTAAAACTGATTTGCATTAGTTGTTTTATGTCATGAGCAGAATTTCCTCTTAGGTGTGCGCGTGTGTATGAGTACATAGATTTTAAACACAGCGCACGTGAAAAATATTCGCGTACAAAATTTTTTTGCGTGAAGCCACCACAAAAATGAAAGAAAATTAAAATTGATATGATAGTCTTAAGTTCAAATTAACCAACTATAAAGTCTGTGGAGATGGCAGCATCAGTGGTGACTGGGAGGTTGTGGAATAGTGGTAGCTCATTTGATAGCAGTGCAGCTAATTCTGGGAACTTTGTCACGCTAATTGCGCACGTGTGCGTAAGATAGCATCTGTGTTTAAGCTAACGTCTTATGTGTGTTAAAGTCATAATTATGTTACTTTTGTTACAAAATATTAATTTTATCAGTGTTTCAGTGAAATAATTTTATTAAAATAACCAGTAAAGTAAATAATTAGTTTAAGTGTTAAATAATATCAAGTGTTCGTTTAATAATAAACTTTGGTGTCTAAGTTTGTTAATAAATTAAGTTACCAAAACCCTAAATTATCACGTTAAAAATAGAAAGAAGTTTAAAAAGAAAAAAAACGACTTACGAATTTAAAGTTGAATAGCTTAATGAATTTGTGGAAACTGATTCTCCGAAAAGTCATAATAAAATACGAAATAGTTAAAAGAAATATTTATGCTTCGTCAAGAAAATGATATAATTTGTGTTTATTGTCGTGATGGACAGGGTGGACGTGGACAGGCACATAGAGATTTTTTTACTGGAAAAATGTGGGATAGTATTTGGAAATAAGACTTATTAAACGCCATTTAATTAGTAAATACCACTTAAAAAGTAAAAATTTCTTATTACTAGCAATTTGTTTATTAAGTTTATTAAATGAAACACCAGCTGTCCGCGAGCGAAAAGATCATATCCTGAGGAAGTAAAAATTTTAATTGATAGTTTACTATTGGCAGTAAAAAGATGAGATAGAAGATTGGATATCCTTTGATGTAACAGCTCTATCATCGGGGAATTTTGGTTATAGATTATCAGGAGTGAAGAAACTGTATTTAAAATGACTTTTGTTGGAGATATCTGAACAATATAATGACTAAAAATATGCTATACGTTTTTTAAATGAAATCAATTAAAAAAATTAAATTGAAACAAATAAAAGCAAACTTGTTAATGTTTTCTTTACACGATGAACAATTTAATGAATTGTCAAATTACTAGATATTTGGGAGTACATTTTGTTAATACTAATTGAGTACATTATTGTTAATAATGCAAATTGCGAGCGGAGCTTTAGTTTAATGAATTTGATTAAAATAAAACTTAGAAACTGATTAAAAGAATTCCATTTAGAAATGCTGATGAGAGTAAAATCTTATGTAAATGATGAAAATAATATTAATTTACTCGTACATCAAGTTTATTCAGAATGGTTAAAAACAAATGACAAGAGGAAAAAGTCTATCTTTCCCATAAAATGGATGGTGCGTGGGTTTGTTAGTTTGATGTATTTGCTCATATCTTTATTTTAACTGCTATTGGGGCAGAGTGGACCAGATGGTGCGCCGGGTGGCTGGGCGCAGCGCACGAACTATTCATTCTTTCGAACGATTTACTGTATACTTCTCGAAAAATTGATTCGTTCGAACAATTTATATCTCTAGATACGAACGATTTATTTAAAATTACATTTGCGTTTTGGGGATAAAAAAGAAAACAATGGGATTTGAGCTGTGTTAAAAGATCACAGCTCAAGGAACAATTAAAAAGTTCAGGATTTTGAAGCTTTTTGTTGTAAATTTTTCTGTTGCTGTTAGTACGCTAAATTTATGAACGTTATTTAGTTACAATTGGCAAAATCATTTATCAAAATCAAGTATAATGAAACATAAACCATGTAACTTTTTTACGCAGCGGGTTATAGGCCCGCCTTTTTCCTACTTTTCATAAAAAGAATGGTGCGTGAGTATGTTTGTCGTTTGTGCTCAAATTTTTTATTTTAGCTCCTATTGGCGCAGAGCAAACTAATGGTGGTGCGCACGGCGACTGTTTCCCTCTAGAAGCTAACCGTTGTCAATTAATTTACAGATTATTTAATTTAATTTCTAAGCGTAGTTAATTGCTATTTATATTTGTATTATTATTTACTTATTATTATTATTTATCAATTTTATTTATTTAATATTATTAATAAAGGAAAATAATTATTGGTTAATATTTAGCAATAAATAAAGGATTCTTTATTTAGCGGGAGAGAGTCGTTGGTGCGAATCCGGCCGGCGCATCACGTGGTTCGCTCTGCGCTAATAGCAGCAGCTGGACTGTCAACTAACACAACCTTACACGAACACACACAAGACTAAACGAAGGTGACAGTGTTCCCAAGCCCCGTTATCATTGTCGCTAACATTAAATATATTTCCATTAAAATCTATTAAATTCTATATGTATTTACTCCTTAAGCCTATTTTAATTATAAAAACACCAAAATGTTCAAAAAAGTATTCTCTACGCACTAATTTATTTCTTAAAATATTTCTGTAAAATACTTAATATTCTTGCAACGATGAGGATACGAACGCATCGAGGGTCCAGGATGCAGAGCCCCTGACGGGCTAGCAATAATAAACAATTATGAATTATTTACTTGCAGTCGAAATTACAACCAGATTATGTTTTTACAAGGTAAATCACTAAAATTTTCCTATTTTTTCATTTGAATGTCTTAACCACTTACTTAATGCTGATTCTAATTGTAATTGTAATTTTAAAATTATAATTATAATTTTTAATTTTACCTAATTTACCTGTGGACGCTACAGAGCTGTACGTTAAGTGGTTAATACTCGTAATAAAGGTATTTGACGCATAGTAATATTAGACTACTCTTATTTAATAATTTTTTTTTATATCGTATGCAAAAAATAGTTCTAATTGCTGCACAACGATTTTTTATTTTTGAAAAACCTGCTTGCACAATAAAAATGCGCACACAGGTCACTGAAAATTAGAGAGAACACTGGTCATGAGAACTAATTTTTAAGAAGATATCTTGGTTAATATTTAGATAACTAAAAGATAAACTTTGATTAGATTAGAATATGAATTAAGGCAAATTGACTGATATATTATTTTGAAATTGCAGTGTTAACCATTGTAATTGATCTGAATTTTAACACGAGCCAAGACTAGAACAGAAATCTGTGGCGAGTTAAGTATGAGATCTGATCTTAATGGGAACGGGCCTCCTGCTTGCAACTGCTGAGGCTGGCCTTGCATAGCATACAGCATATGGGAAACACGGAAACTCAAATATTATTCAGATTAAAAGCAGTTCTCATTCTTCTGAATAGAACAGACAATGTTATGCACTCATCAATAGGTGATTGTTCTGCTGTATGCCTTCTCCGGAGAAAAGAACAACTGACAACAATCAAATGAGTAAAGTAATGACAGCGGATGGCTTCTAGTGATGAGATTAATAAAAGTGTTGTATCATGCTACTATGGGATCTCACAACGAACATATCTTGAATGTTTGTTACATTCTTCGTGAATAACTCTGTATATGAAGTTCTTCCCTTTAAAACCATCTGTAAAATGTAAAGGTGGAGAATAGTAAGCGAAGAAATATCACGCTACAAATTATTCATCTCATCCTCTGAAGCAATACATAACTGTGGACCCGTAGGCTAAAAAACCTAATTCCAGACCGATAGCAAGGAGTTCAACAATTTACAAAACATCCATAACTATCATAATCAATAAGAAAAAACATTAGTGCGGAAGAAAAAAAGATGAAGAAAATACAGTCAAGGTTTAAAAGAATAATATTTCGTAAAAAATCAAGAAGTATGAGGAATCGGCCGAGAATGATCTCATAGTTCCTTCCTTATGCATGCGAGAAATGGAAAACCGAAGATTCCATTTATCCATTTATGACAACTCTAATGGAATGAATCGTCTGATGGCCGTTACACGTAATTTTTTTCCCCGGACGTGAAAGGTTTGCAATTTGCTAGGTGGGTTTTTTCCAACTAGTAATCGCCACCTGTGCCATCGGCAAATTACTCAGTTTCTTTCTGGACATGGTGCTTTTAGGGATAAGTTGGTTAGTTTTGTCTTGACTGGCTCATGTCTATGTCCGAAATGTAGAGTTGTACAATGTACAAAACAATGTACACAATGTCTTGTATGCCTGTCCAGAGTACGAGGTTGAACCTCCGTAACTCCTCTAGAATCTGCGTAAACCGACAATTTAAAACCAGACCAAAATCATTGTACAAATTGGATGGTCAGCACGACACACTAGACTACATCATCTAGTAAAATTAAGAAACCGCCTTTGACGCAGATTTGTGTGCGTATTATTGCAGATTAGTCAAATGCCGGATGATTTGATTAAGAAAATCGTTAAAAAATATTGTACTTCGAATGCTCAGTAGAAATGAGGATGACTATTTGTGGTTAAGTGATTACGAATGTTGTAAATCTACAGATGTCGGAAACTCGACCACTGATGACAGTAATTAAGGTAAATATCAACTATAACTTTTACACTTTTAATTAAATATTTACACTCCAGACTAAATATTGACCTGCAAATAACAGATTCTATTTATTGTTCGTTCAGTTATTCTATTTGTCGGTGAGTTTCTTAATAAAGTGCAAAAAAGAAACAATATTTTTTTACTTTTTTCAATTTTCCAAACCTGAGTGCGCATCTTACACGGGCGGGCTTGGTACATGGGTGTTAGGGTATTTTGTTTTAATCTGTGTTTTGTACTAGGTGAAAAGTAGTGGGGATAGGTCTAATTTTACTATCATCTCATCTATGCAATACAGCTTGCTGATAAATATTTTGTCGATCTTTTATTTTACTAAATTACTAAGTTATTTACTAATTACTCAACTATTTTACTAAATTTCAACCATTATGTTTAAAATTTTTAACTTCATACTATGAGACTTCTTTTCAATACTTATAGATACTACACAGATTCTTTTAATCATCTTGATTAATAAAATGAAATAATATTTTATAAATCTTGATTTATAAAAAAAAAATATTATAATTTAGAAAAGTGTATTTTAATCTATATTAATTATGGAAGAAATAGAGTCTTGCATGCAGGTTTTTATATCAGTAGCTTTGCTGGCGGAATCTTGTTTTTTTATTGTGTATGGCAGTGATTCCCAAACTGCACGCCGCGGCGCACCGGGGAGCCGTGGTCTCTTCACAGGGGGGCCGCGAAATATTGTAAAAGCTTCATAATTAATCGAACTAAGACATTTATAACACTGATAAACATAATTTTTGTTTTCTAACATGCGATATATAATTTTTATATGTTTTTTGATACTGACAACGAATATGAACTCAGAATCTTTCTATCACTCATCATTTTTGAAAAATTTTTTAATTTTAATTAAAGGATTTTTTTTAATTTTCAACGTACAGTTAGTATTTTAAGCTCCTGTATTGTATTTTGTTAGCTCATTTTTTATTGTTTAACTTTGTTAACATAATTTGTAAGCTATAAATAAACAATACACAAAGAATTAAATCATATCATAGTCAAATATTATGACATCATATCTAAAACGGTGAACGTTTCCATCAAGACATTTCTTTGATGGAAGGTCTTGATAAGGTCAGTTTTAAGGTGATGGAAGGTCTCTTGATAAAGGGAAATGGAATACTAACATGCTAGCCGATTACTGTTGGACATTAATTCGGGATGTGTCTGAGGCTATTTATAAAAGAAGAAGAGCATCAGCGAAATCATTCTAACACACGTATGGCCATGTAAAATTATAAATTTTATAGATTTTAACTATATTTTTCCTTAATTTTTTTAAAGTATAATTTATTTAAAACTAAGAGTGATAGAAAAATTGTGATAGATCTGTAATGCACGCAAAAATGCTATTCAAGAAATGGTATCACACTTACAGAAACATTAATTTTTTTTTGTCTACCAGTATAATTATTATGATGTTAATAAAGTAAAAAAAATAATGAAGATACACGAGTTTTATTTATTTCTATCTCTTACTTACGGGTAGTTTTACTTTTATTTAGGGCAGGGCGCCATGGAAAAATTTTAATTAAAAAAGGGTGCCGCGATTCGGAAAAGTTTTGGTACCATTGGTGTATGGAATTGTTTTTTAAAATCTTAAAACGTTCAAAAAAGTAATACAAGGATTAACGGTATTTATCTACGATACATTAATCGATACTACATTCAACTGACCAATATTACGGATCTTTCCTAGCCCCTTAATAATTTATCGGAATAATGAAATAAAAAGCAGTATTTTTATATATACAGATGATTGATGAAAATTATAATAGAACTGAATCGGACACGGATCCAAAATTTTCTTTTTGAGGAGGCGATTTATTGAATGTTATCAGAAGAGAAGGTTTTAAGAGTTCCTGTTCTTCTGTTTAAGGAAAACCTTTCCGACATACTTCCTAGGGATTGATTATTCATTTTATAAAGAAAATGAATGATAAAAATTAAAGGAAATCAAAATTTAATGATTTGTCGGTAGGATATTTTTAATTTTGGAAGTGGATAGTAATATCCCCCGTCGAAACAGTTTTTTTGTGATCTATAGCTCAAAAAACGTTTAAGCAACTTTGAGCAACATATAAACGTTTAAATATTAGTTTCAAAACGTTTAATTTTAACCAAATAGAATAATAGTCATACTTTATTGAGAATATTTTTAATATTTTCTCCCCCTCTAATCTCGTGGCAGAAATTACTTTTTAACATTCACAGGCTAGGATGAATTTAAGCAGAAACTTTCAAGACAGTACAAGGGCAAAGATAAAGATTCATATTTTAGAATATGTTACTTGTATATTTAGAAAGTTTTTTTTTGAGAGAAGAATTTGGAAAACATACTCGTATATACCAAAATGGGCGTATTTAAAAACAATTTTTTCTTTATTATTATTTTTTTTATATTTAACAAAACAAACGGAATTTTTTTGTAAATTTAGTGAGTTTCTAATAATAGAGAGAATAGCAAACTTTATTCTGGAATATAGAAATATTTTTTAACATTTTATAAAATTATGAACGATTTGATCCCTTTTTTTAATTTCATTAGTGTAGAGTATATTTCATCAGTAGTTCTGTTGTGTATTCAGAATCATAGAAACATTAATAGTTAAAAAAAATGGATAATGTCTACTTACATCTCACCTTGTTATCGAGAATAATCACAAAAAATGGTCACCTATAGATAAGTGAGGGATCTTGATAATCAAAGAATTTCATCTCCGTTAAAGATTATTTATCAGAAAAGTAACCTTAAGTATCGACAGTCTTTGGAAGTATTCTTGGCAGCTCGATATTGTTGAAATCAGTACTTAGGAAAACCTGCTTGATGCTTAATGAGAAATATCTGAATCTTTTTAAATATTGAGCTGCTGTAACCGATGTCGTCAGTTGTAATAGAAGTGCTGGTTGGCCGGCCTGGAGTCTGCATAGATCTATAGTAGTAGAATTGTCGTGAAATTGGAATATATGTTACCTTCACATTCATACCCATCCACATTTTCTCTCTCTCTATATATATATACTTTTCTCTCATTTTAATTCATAGTGTATTATCAACTCTAGGTTTGTTTTTTTTTGTTATGAAATTCAGTTTTTATGAAAAAAATAGTGGTCCCATCATTTCGCATAAAAGATTTTCCAACGTGCTGATTTTACAAAATAAACAATCCAGTTTTCATTAAGCGTGCACAAGCACAATAGTAGGAAAATAATTTCAACGTAGCTTTCGGGTATTTTACAATTTGAGAATAATAACAGAGATAATATAAAAACTGTTTAAGTTTTTATATTATAACCAAGTAATTGAGAAATGTTTTGAGATTAGCTTAGAATAACGTCCCTTTTTTGGCAACCAGATATTCATTACAAGTGGTTTGATGGGACACACCCGTTATAGGTGATTTATTTTTTCTTTGTGATGAATATCGTTCATTATAAATGATAGACGACTTAATGCTTCATCAGTTCCTAAGATTTCATCCCTGTGAGATTTAATGCAATACGATAAAAGTATAATAAATCCTAAATTACTTCTATACGATTTCAATCGCTGACCCGAAGCTATTTAAAATATTGTTCTCCAGAATTTTTAACTGTACATAAAATAGTGAATCGGATTTGATCTTCTTTCATACAATTTTACACAATGTCAGCTTAAAAGTCAATCAAACAATTAAGCACAGACATAATTCTTATAATCGAAAGACAGATTGTTTACGTTTTAACGGTTGGCAACATGGGCATTACCGGTAGGAAGTGTGACAGATGAATTCCTATCACTCTAAATGTTCTGGACATCACTAACAGTTTTATGTTTTTTGTAATAGGTATACGCTTTGAAAAAGAACGGTGAGATTGTTGCAGCATTTCAATTTTATTCGATTTGTTTGTGGAACGGGTCGGTTGGGTCATGGGAGCCTATAATGGGTTTTGCTTTCGGCGATGGTACGCTTTTAGATCAGAAAAAATAAATTCCTTACTTTGGTTGATGTGTAATGTTTGATTTTGTCATATTCAGGCTTTATTTATAAGCGTATATTTTTAATTGTATTTCTATGAATGAGTACCATAGGTGGCAAAAGGTATTAGATGGGGTGACTTATTTACTGCGTAGCTATTACTGTTGGGAAAAGGTAACGTCTAAAAATTGAAGGAATTCTTCATAAGTTAAGCAATTTTTGAGAATGTTCCTTTCCCCCCCCCCCAAAAAAAAACAATAAACAAATAAAAGTCTATCTCTCAAAATAATAAGTCTTCATTTGAATTCAGAAAAAAAAATTATAAGGATAAAGCAGTAGGTCGCTTATTTCTTTCATTAAATCACCCGATGTATGTTTCATATCAAGTAAAAATTAATGAGAAAGGAAAATAAAATATTACTGAAGGAATCTAAGAAAATTATTTTTTTTATACCAAAATTATTTAAAGGATGTTTTTCTTATAAAATAATTTTAAATAATCATGTAATAAATAAAAATAAAAAAATAGTCAAAAGAAGAATCAAATTAAGGTCTCTCTCAAGTTGTGCAATATAAATGTTACATTTTAGCTAATAAAACTCAAATTACAATATTAGTGAAAAAAAGAGTAAAACAAATTTACAAAAACTGAAAATAGACAGGAAGTTACTCAATTGTAAAATAAAGTAAAAAAAGGTATGACCGAAATAAGTCAGCAGGAAATGAAGTAGTACAGTTTTTAAAAATAAACCGGTTAACACTTTAGTTAATTATCTCATATTACGTGTAAATGTTTATTTTCTTTTTTTAATTTAAATCCAGCCGTAAAACAAATTATCAGGAAATGATTAATAACTTTAAAATATAGTAATACAACAAATAAGAATTGAACGAACTTCGATTGAAACACGTACGTTACACTAATAAAATCAGTCTAGTAGCAATAAAGTACGAAGTTACTCCTTTGATTTGTTATTATTATTTATTTTTAAGTCGGCACAAGCAATTTCACGCATATAATTTAAAGTTACACAAGCCTTTTAGGTGTATTTAAAATAGGCAGATTTTTTTTTTAACTCTGTTTGCGACTTATATTATTAAAATTCGTTTCATTATTCTTTTATTTTGTGTGGTTTAATGTGTAGATTAGCTAGCACTTTTAATTAAGAAATTTTTATGTTTTTGTTACTGTGATGAATCCCACCCACCACACACCGGTGGTGTGTGTGTGTGTGCGCGTGCGCGCGTGTGTAAGTAGTTTAGTTTTTCTGTTAAATTAGAAAAAAGTTTTATTGAAGAAAAATATAGAAAATAGTTATTTTAAAATAATTAATTTTTTTAATTAAAATTAAAAAAAATTAAATAATTTTTAATTAACTTAAATAAAAAATCTTCATTGAAATTCATTACTTAACGAAGACATACAAATTAATTAAACTAGTTAATCTGTATATGAATCATAAAATATAAAAATAACCAGTGCTAATGAGTTGAGTGGAACTGGCAAACAGAGAGATAAAAAAGAATTCGGCCTTGTGTTTTAAGTAATATGTAGAAATGGCATGCATATGTAACTTTAATTTAAAATGTATTTTATACATACATTCACGTAAGTGTGAGTTATAGGATTCCATAAAAAATATATGAATGAAAAATTGTTAAGTTAACAAATATATCGCTTAAACGATGTATTATGAAATTAATAACAAAAAAGTTAATACATCTGCAAGTCATTTAATAAATTAATTTGAAGAAATATACGTAAAATGAATTTTAACTTAATGATGGCAAATCAGTTGAATTAAAATATAATTTTTCAAATTAGTACTAGAAAAAAGAATAAGAAAAGTGACATGTTTTTGTGAGTATAAAAGATTGGTTTGAGAGAATATTGATTTCACAAAATCGTTAAAAACGTTTTTTAATGAATGAGGTATTCTAGTTTTTAGAAAAGTGTACAAGTCCAGTGGATGACAATGGATTCATACCAAGTAGGAAAAAAAAGTTAAATATTTTATTATTGTTTGTGAAGCTTCTAAGCCATTTCTGAACTACAGTATTCTGCTATAAAAATATTATTTAAAATCTTTTCCCTTTATTTTATAAAAAGTTTACATTTTCACAGATAGATGTGTTCACAAAATTTAGTAATGATGTGGGCACTCCTTTTCAGTTAAATTCTACTGTCTTATTTGTTTACAAATTTATAATATAAAGTGTCTTTTCTTTTGTTTTTATTTAGAACTAATTTCAAACCATTCCTCTACAGTATTTCCTGTGATTCCATCGATTGCCTATTCTTATTTATTGATTTATTAAAATAAATATAATTATTTGTTAAATTTATTTTTACTAAAATTATTTTTATTTATTTATTAAAATTAAATTAAAATTTATTTTTAACTAAAATTATTTCTTTAACAGATTATAAAATTTCATAACTATCATCTATAATGTAAAATTTAGTTACTGAAACCTTAAAAAACCTTAATAATAAATATATATTTTTATACTTGTCTTTCTGAACGCAAACAAATGGTGCCCAGACTTTCCTAGTAATAATCATGTGTTACCAATACTCGTAGAAGCAACAAACATTATTGAAGTTGACTGAGTAGACAAAAAACATGTAATTTCAATTTTACTTTTTATTCCATGATATAGGGATAATTAGATCATACTTCAAAAAAAAAAAAACTTTACAAAATATTATTCCAATGGAATTTCATTTAATTTTGTTCAGTTGACAGTTTTAAAAATTAATTTCGGTTTAGTAAATCATAAAAACACTATTCCATTTATAGGGAGGGGTAAATGGAAATTTATATTATTAATAACAAAGAATTAATTATTTTAAAAATATTATTAAATTTAAAAAAAATATTAAGAAAAAAATTATCAAGAAAATTCTCTTCACTCAACAAGGGGGATAGAAATTTTTTATTGCCACTAAAAATTTATTTGTTCATTTCTTCAGTATTAATTGCTTTTTTTATACAGGTTCAAATGATAAAACAAATTTTAAAATGTTAATAAATGGAATCTTTGGTATATAATCATCTTTTAAGAAGTTTTAATAATTTATATTAAAAGATATCTTAATATGATTAACATTAACTTACATGAAGCTTTGTTAAATTTGTTCATGGCAGCATTTGAAAAAAAACCACAACTTGAAGTGGTACAAAATGGAGTTAAATGAGCTCACTGCAGAAGTTTTTTTTAATATTATGTTACGAAAAGACCACTTTGTGAGAATTTAAGCATAAGCATTTGTAATACATATGTATATTTCGATAGTAATTTATTTTCTAAAATATTATTTTTATACCAATGGGAGGAGACTCATCAAATTTTCATAACTGAAGTGGATCTAGTTCTTCAAGGAACTAAAGAATGGTATAAACATAAAAATATTTCAGTTTCATTAAACAAAGAGAAGTAAAGATATTTCACCTCTTCGGCATGAAGGAAGATTTTTACTTTTCTTTCAGAGTAGATAATATTTTGAAAATAAATTTTAAATATCCCAGAAATTCAATTTAACTTAATGATAAAGACAAAAGAATGTAGAGTATCTCGGTGGGTGAATCTCAAATTTTTAATAATTTTTACTTGACCCAGAGGCATAATACTGAAAAAAAAAAATGGATAAAATATTCCAATATTCAGAAAGAATATTAAATGCCTACACATAATGGTTGAAGGCAACAATACATTAATCAAAAGTCATCTCCTGGAAATGAAATAACCATTTTCAAAAATATCTAGTCCTGTCTAGGCTAATAAGGGAAAGTAACTAGTGAAATGGTTATCCATTGATTTCTTCATTGTTCCAAACAAGCAGGAGCATATCACCGTATCAAGTCTGCTGATATGTTGCTAATATTCAGTGTTACAGGTGATACCTGCACTTTCTTCACTACAAGGTTTGTCTGATAATGAACATCACTACTTTCAAAGAGAGTAACTTTGATTAGTGTCTCTTGTTCCTCAGATACCTTAAATGCTTCACAGCCAAAAATAAAAAAAAACGGTTATGAATTTATTACAAATTATTAGAGCCTAACAGAAAGGAATCAACAAATGATCCCTTTCTGTTATGAAACAATACATTGTATACAGTGCTTCAACTTAATAAGGGAAACTCAATATTTAAATTTTTATTAACTGAGTGGGATGTAGAATTTTCTATGCTTGAAGGGTGCAAGGTGCTCGAATTACTTTGACTCTTTTAGTGACCCAGTAACAGGATGCTTTTTTAAAAAAAATACAATCTTAACTTTGCAATAGTGCATTTACATTCTGAAATACTAGTGCTTTTTTTTTATACGTGAAAAATATTTTATGGAAATGTGAAGGTACAGAAAGAAAAATTCGAGAAGTTCAAACTTCTTTCAAAAAAAAAAAATTCTTTGGGAGTTATTTTTTTATTTTTAGTAGCTAATATATCTTCTTTGATTTATCATAAATATATTGGAATGCAGAACTAAGAATTCACATCACAGAACCTTCAGCAACTACAACTTGCAGAAGTCCTATTGATCTTATACTAGTTCAAGAAGAAAAATTCACAGTGAATTGAATACCATTCAACAAAGTGGAACAGCTACATCTAGCAATTTCTTTGAAGGTGTGTTAGAACCTTTGATGGTAAATAAGTATTTCAACAATATATAAATAAATGTTTTATTCTGATCACTATATAATAATACATTATACAGATTATATTAATCAGGAATTGGTAAATATGCTACGTCACACATAAAAAAATGGAAATGTCCAATCATTTGCTTGGATGAATCAAGAAAAACATGTAAAAACATGATCACAAAGTACTGCATCTTGTATCACAAAATACACAATTAATTATAAAATTAAAAAAAGTAGGTGTGATTAAAGTCCATATTAATTATTTGAAATATTGTTAAGATATATAAATGAAGATACTAAGTATAAAAATTAACTAAAAATTAAATTGCAGTACAGAAGGCATTCATTTAATCTATTTGGGCACTAATTTATGCATGTGTTGAAGAGAGGTGCAGAAGATTCAGGTTTTTAATTTTTATTAATTTTGTTATAAGTATCACTTAAAAATTCATTGATAGGATAATATTATCTCTGTAAACTAAAGTCTTTTAATTGTATTTTAAATAAATTGATGGGAAGATCTTTTAAATGGTTTGGTAATTTTAAAAAAAATTGGTAATGAAAGCATAATAAAGCCCTTTCTAATAAACCCAAATATTGTGTTAAGTTATATGCCAACAAATCTGTTGCTTAGTTTGATAGAGGTGGATATTGTTATTTTTCAAAAAGAAGTGACTATACTTCTTAGCAAACATTGCATGTTCATTATCTAGGCATATGCATGAGTTAACATGTTTAATTTTACAACTGTAAACAGGCAAATCATTTTAAGGTGACTAATAAATTTTAAACAGCTTCTCTAATACAATTGCTTCTAAGTTTTTTCATTAATAAAAAATGCGGTATAAATTGAGTTCTTTATTGAGGTCTAAAAAATTGAAAATTAAATCTTTTTTTATATGTACAATTTAAAATGGTTTCTAAAAACTATAATAATGGCTATGTTAGGACAATTTTTTCCTAAAACCATGCTAAATGTTTTTTAATACAATCTGCTTTCCAAGTAATATTAAAAGTCTTTTTTTCATAATCTTTATAAAAAACAATTTTTAGAAAAAACAGACAATAATGAAATTAGCCTACAATTTTGTACATTAAGTGCAGAACTATTATTAAGGAAGGGAGTACCAGTACAAGTCTTAAGACCATTGGAAAATATTCTATTACTGAAAGATTCATTAATTAAATTTAAATTTGTTACATTTTGGCAGTGTTTTTTTATTTTTCACCAGATTTTTTATTATTTATCAAAAATAGATATTAATGATAATATCAATTAACTAATTCAGAAATGACAATTGTATATATACAATTTGATTGAAGAAAGTTATTCTCAAGCATTTATTCTAAAAGTACAATAAAAAGACATTCTGTGCAATCTTTACCTACAAGTACTAGTACACCGTGCTATATTTGATCCATACAGTAGCTCCATGCTATAGTTTCATTCACTTTTGAAATCTAGAAATGAACTAACTGTGGCATTTCTGTGTGGACAGTGGGTTAGAGAATCCATAAAGCTCCATTTTTTTGTTTACAAGTGCTTTGAATTCCAAAGTCTTATGCAATTTTACTTCATCATAGAATGTACAAAGCTACAGGATCCTGGACTAAACATCTCTCTGTTAAGAGAGCCACAGGTTCCTTCTGTTTGCTTCATTGCACTTTATCATGATTTATAAATAATCATAGGACTTACAATCATTATGTAAATCCATTCACAAAAGCAGGCTGTAATTTATACATTTTATTTATAGTCTTTCTTGTCACCATCGGTGTTAATTTGGCTGTAAACTATAGCTGACTGCTAAATATAAATAAATATTTAATTTTTGGATAATTCTTCACTTAAATGATAGACTTACATAGTAGTGTGTATATTGATCTACAACTGCATGTCTTTTGGGAAATTTTCTCATTGATGATTTGGAAAGTAATACTCGTAAATACTATGTAATATATGGTATGTATTGTAACAAGACCGGTATAACAAACCTGACTAATGGATTCCTGCTAATTAAGAAAAAAATTGTAGAAAATATATTAATGGGCGGAATCCAGAAAGGAACTATAAGGAACACTTTTACTAAAGTTAACAGGTCTGTTTAACAATCGTCCTTTGTAATATTGCCCGCTGACACACCTAAACAGATGTTGTTTTGTGAGAAGAGTTGCTGGACCCAGAGTAGAAATTAACAGGAAAAAAAAAAGGGCTCAGTTAATTGTTCTCATGCTCAACTAGGGTTTGGTCCAGCAGGTCAAGAGGGCACTCCAGGGAAAACGAGTTGAAATCAGTTCTTCAAGAGAGTTCTTAGCGAAGAGTTATTATGCGAGTTTGAAGTGAGAGTATTCTGTGAGGAGGTCAGTGAAGGAGTGAATTTCTGTGCGTACAAGTTTCATGTGATTAAGGTGACTCACAAGTAATTCCAGTATATGAAAACAAGAAGTGGTTTGGTGAGTTATTGATAGACAATAAACAAAAGAGATAATGAACTAAATTTCATACATAAATTGTTAGGGTAATTTTATTTATGAACAGCCAAGGTATGTGCGATGAAAGAACTTTATACTTGCCTTATCTATTGTAATATTGTTGTTAATACAAGACTAGTGGGTTAAAAGTGTTAAGATTAGCGGTCATGCTAGTGCCTTTTGTCAACAGAATTGAATTCTGGTTTTCAGTATTTAACTACCTGTAAATAAATTTTAACAATCACTTTAAATTCTGTTTTGTATGTAATTACTGTTTATTATTATTATGATTACTATTATTGTTTATTATTGTCATTTATTATTATTATTGTTGTTATTATTCTGATTATTATTGTGAATTATTTATATTTTCATTTATAATTCTTATTTTCATTGTTATTATTGATTTGTTTTATTTTATTTATGTTCTCAAAATAATAAATTGTAATTGATATTTTCAATTGCCAATCCCTCAATATCCTAATATCCTGATCGAGCCATTAACATGCAACAATATATATTGTTACATCTCTTTAAAGTAATAAAGATATTAAAGTGAAAAAATTTTCAAAATATAATTTAGTGTTTCAGGATATAGTATAACTTCTGGCCGCCAAGGAGAGTTACCATCTGGATTTGAATCCAGGACAGGTTTGGCATTTTTCATAAATTATTTCATTCCACATTTTCATTCCCAAGGCTTGAGCTTCTGTGATGAATTATTCATCTAAAAATAGAAAAATAAGTCTTTCTCTAACCATATAATTGTCAATTTCATGAAAATTATACTTATTTTAGGAAGTGTCAACATAAACTGTTAACAGATAATTTTTCCTGAATTTGTGTAAATATTTTTGACACATTCATGAAATGCATACATAGCATTGATCCTAGAATCACACAAAAGTGAGTTTTTCTGGCCTTTTTTCAAAGAAGCAGCTGGAATTCATCAATTTCACTTTTTAACATTTGCTCTTTAACAACTTTTTCCTGGAAAATACATCAGCTGATAATGCCGATAATAAATGGGGTTCCAACAGATGTTTTAAACATAATATGCATAATCGTTAAAATTATCGATGTCATTCAAATAGTCCCAGAACATGTGCGGTCAACAGGAAAATTGTATATTAGTAAAACTTTCTTAATAAAAATGAAAATTTACATTTACAAACGCAGGCTGTAATGCTCTTAAGGAAAGCAGACAAGTTAGTTTTACAGGAATTTTATATATATAATTTTATATATATATATATATGAAAACAGAACTTTGTTACAGAACAGAACTTTGTAAATGATGCTTACGTATGGTCTGCATTAATGTATAACTGATATACATACTTCTAGTCCTCTCTAAAAAAATAATAAGTGATATATATGAATCTAATATTTATTGTTGGTTTTGTTGTTCTCTAAAACTGATAACTTATGAACTATGAATAATCAGAGTATTGGAATATAATTAAATTTGAAAGTTGATTTAATTAAAAAAATATCTTGTAATTAAAATAGATTTTCAGAAAAATGATTATATTTTAATTTGCAAATTTTAGTTTCTGCAAGTTCAGTTATAAATGTATATGTTTAATCAATATCAGGTATGTAATTATTTCATATGCAATATTAATTAATGTGTTCCAATTAAGGAAAAAATAATTCTTTTAAAATTACTTATGTATTGAAAAAAAAAAATGTTTTGATTTAATTATAAAATACCATAATATGAGTACATATAAAATTAAATTTATTTTGATGCATATTTTCCATGCTACAAAAAATTCATTTGGAATTGGATGCCGGCCAAAATAAACTGAACATAGAGGAGTTAATGTCTTTCAATTTTTCTCTCCTTCAAGTCAGTTATAAACATTCAACAGATCTATTTACTGTTCTGAGGAAATAGTAAATTTTTAATTTGTTAAAATTACAATTATCAGACAAACTATGACCAAATCTATTTACATGCACATCTATTTTCTCTTTACATGGGAGTTAAAAACTGAAACTATGTATAAATAACCTGGAAAATGAGACACTGGGAAAATAGATGAAAATAACATTAAGATTTTTTCAAATTTATTTATAGTTGTAAAAGTTTTGAAATGTTTTTCAAAGTAATTAATTATTGTTCATTGTGTTAGCAGTAGGGACTATATTATTAGATATTTTACACCATTAAAATTTTAAATAAGTTATATTACTCTTATATAAAAAAAAACCATTTCATCAGAGGTGAAATGTATTGATTCAGGAGTAATTAGTCTGGATTTGACTAAGCTTAATTACCATATTATAATTAAAACCATAGAGAAACAGAATATATTTTTTGTGGCAACAAGAATATATGAATAATATATTTGTGAAGATTGTTGTTATTAGACAGAATCTGATTCCAATTGATATTGCATTAAAATGTAATAATAACAGCCTAAAAATTGATTAAATTTCTATTTCTCCCTCATAAAACAAGTATATGATGTGTGATTATAATAATTGGACTCTATTATAAAACCATTCTGAATCCTCATCTAGCTCATCTAGCTTTTATAATAGGTAATCTTTCAAAAAGGAAACTGATTTGACTACTGATTCCAGCAGTTCGTGCAATTTGTTAATTGCTGTCTCAAATATGAAGTACCTGTATGATATTTTTGATGAAAAAATTATTTTTACAGTACTATGACCATCAAGCTACTTTGCTTTAGTAGTCTAGACTTCTTTATGGAGAGCTAGTTAAAAGGTACAGAAGCATGATTGCTTCTGTACCTTTTAAGTACACTTCCTATACATTACCTAACACTACCTATATATTCAGAAAGTAGATGAGGGAATCTTAGAGAAAGTGTTTTGATTGTGGTAAAATATATTGGTAGGCGGACTGAAATAAATGGACTTCATTTCTAATCTAGCTATAAATAAAATAGGTCTTATAATGCATATTATATATTTGTAGGTCTTAGAAAATAAAATATTCAGGCAATAGTAGATGCAATTTTAAGCTGAATACTATTCACCTTTTTAAAGAAAAATGTATATTATTTGTTGTTTTTCTTGAAAGTAGTTGAAAAGAAGGTGACGAGAGTTTCAGGATTGGGATAATTGAGGAGATGAGTGTCTTTGACAAAAATCATCCTCTCATGTTATTACATTAAATTTCATTCATTATGCCTTCACAGTAGTAATATAGTTTTCTAGAATATAATTAGAACTATAGGAGTTATATTAGTGCAATGCAATATAAGTAATCTCTAAATACTTATGATTAATTTAATACTATGATATGTTGGGGTGAATGAGTTGTAAAGGAAATAAATCACAATGTTCACAAAGTTAATTTTTTATTACTTAACCAGTAACTTAGTTGAATTGATAAAAAATATAAAGTAACCTACATAAAAAACCAGTAAAAAAAAAAGTATAACCTGAACGAAAAAGTAAAGTTATACACAACATGAAAACAATAAATCAATTAATGATGTAGACGTACAGCACTAATTTTTGATAAAAGAAAACTTAATAAAGCAGTTATTATGAGTTACTGAGAATAATGAACAGACACTAATGAGACAATATTTACTTTTTAAAATATCAATTGTATAGCAATCATTATTTTTGTGATTAATTATTACAACAGTAAGCAATTCATTTAAAATATAAATTTTTCTAATCATTTATAACTGTGTCAAAATGGACATATTGCTACTAAATTATGTCGTTTGCTTACACATTTGGGTGTGCATAATAGGGGAGTTAAACAATCACAAAAAGAAGAGCATATTATATTGTGACAATACCATAATTCTATTTTATTACAATTTCCAAATTCATTTAATATAACACCATCATACATCACTCAAAACCAAATTTCTAAGAATTTTGAAAAAAACGTTTTGTATTACTCTTCAAATTTAAACTTATAAAGTGAATAATTTACAATTATTTCTGTACAAAAAAAGTTCAGTATTTACATACTCAGTAAAATTAAGTACTACGGTAATTCATTTAAAAAAAGTATCAATCAGTGAGTAATATTAATTTTCTAATGATACAACCGAAGAATTTTGATAAACTATTTTTAAGTTGTAAAAAGAAATTACATTATTATAAAGTCTGGTTTTTTAATTCGTTTTAACCTAGCATAGTACATTAAATGAATATGTATAAAGTACATTATATGCACCTAAAAATGATAAAACTATCAAATACAAAGTAGTAGTAAACTAGTAAATGTATTTTTTATTTAAATAATCTAAACTCTAAACCTGTACATTTCATTAAAAATAAAAGTAATAACTAATAACTAATCTAATCTACATTTAGCTTCCTAAAAGAACCACATTCACTGATATCTGAATTTCCAAAATGACTTTTATTTAATCTTTTCTTCTCATCCGTTTTCCAGCTATCAAAAATATCAAAGTATTCCTTCTCAGCCATCACTTTTTCAGCCCACATTTCTGAAAAGTAAAAAGTATAGAATCTTAAAAATACAAGAGTAAAAAGTTCCAGATTCATTTATGTGCAATGCAAGTAACTTTCTTGATATAATAAATATAATGCCATATTATACTATTGAAATAAGTTCATATAAAGTTATCAGCAGTGGCTTAGCAAGTTCAACTTTAAGTTATTCATTTACAAAATAAGTGATTAACAAGTCCGTAAATTTTGTTTTTATATACTAAATAATATGAATATCAGAGTAAATATTAAAAATATAATGTTCCCTGTAAATGAGATATTAATTATCAAAGTTGACAAATTTAAAATACACTGACACTTTGCAAGCCATTTTATGATAGCAACTATTTGCATGATGAATCACAAATCAGCTGGTAATCAGGTGATCTGGAGTACTACAGGACCCAGGATGTTGTTCGATGTGTCCATTAAATAATACTTTTATCCACCTGTTTATACAATAATATTTGAACAAGTGAAAATAAACTAATTAAAGGGAATTTCTTGAGTATGGGTTTTAAATTATAACATTTTATTTCACTGTTTGCATTGCAATTTTCTAATAGCAGCAATACGTAGTCTTGGGCTTACTGACAAGAAGAAAACAGTAAACTTATATGTGTAGCTGGTAGCAAGAATTTCCAATGGGGCTCTCTAGACTGAATTTTTTCTCCCCTTGTGAATGAGCCCTCTCCTTAAAAATGAATTCCCGCTTGCATCTGCTCCTGGATTTCTTGTAATTCTTTTTCTAAGTTTTTTGGGGTTGTCTTTTAGACCAGTTTTTATTCTCAAATTTGTAGAAAGACTTGTTTCTTTGAAATTAATAATATAAAGTAATGTAGATTTTAAATATCTTTAAAGTTTTCACTTTTGCAAAACTCATTACTAAAGTCTGAAAAGTAAAAATTTAAAAACAAATAATACCATATTTTAAAAGAATAAAACTAATTTCTAATTTTGAGATTAACAAAGTACAAAGTTCAATAATTTCTAAAAATGAGTCTCCTTAGGTTCTTTGATAACTGATGAGTTATCAAAGAATGACTGCAGATGAGGTATTGGATGCAATACCTCATCTGCAGTCACTGCGATAACTCTGTGGGTGTTCAGGTTCACCAATCCCTTTGTTCTGTCTGCTTTCATTGCATCTCTGAGTAAGTCTTCAGTCTTCTTAAGGTGCTGAACTTGAGGTGCCTTTCAGCGGTTATTGTAACTCGAAAAACTACAATTATCTTTAAAATTTATCTTATGTGCACAAATGATGAGCTTGTACTTTGAGTGCTTTGAAAGCATTCGATAAATCAGTTTTTCTTGAAGAGCAAATTGTCTACATTACTTGAATTCATCCAGCCAAGCATTTTGTGAACACTGAAACAAGTCTTCATATGTGTAATGCAATGCTTTATAGCTTTGTCCACTTCCATTGTGCTAATATTGGTTTGCATGGTTGTTAAAATACTGAAATTTTGTAAAATATTTTCTTGCTCAAGAAGTTTCTTCATCAAATGCTTAATGAATGCTTGAAGAAAAGGATTAAAAATTGAAAGCCTGTAATACACTTCTGAATACTTTACAGACGCATTACTATGATGAGTTTGTTATTGTATTATTCGTGGCATCTTTATTTCAATATTGTACTTTTGAACCCTGCTTCACAACATCAAAAAGTTTCTTTAAATTAAAATTTGCATCTACACATATCTTATTATTGTAAGGATAGACGCATTAGCTAACTTAACAGCCTGTGACTGGTCCATATTTTCCATTTGATGCTGTGTACTCAATGGTAGGGTAATACAGTGTACAGATTGCATCAGTACAAGAAATTTTAAATTAAGCACTTTTCAAGGTATTCAAAAGTCTGCGAGTCGCACTTGCACTTAGAAGCAGTCCAAAAAGTCCAAATTTTTTAAGTGCTTTAAAAACAAACGGCTGTAACTCGATATATGTTTCATCAGCCTCATGATGTTCAACCCAGCAAGTTGGACATAATTTCTTCAGCTTTTTATGCTTGAGTTTAAGTGGCTTGCTTCTTTCTTCAGTTTTAGCCAAGTCGTCAGCTTCAGCCTCTTCATTAGATTAAGCCTTTCTGTCAGCTTCAGCCCCATCATCAGATTCTGTTTCTTTCAACAGAGCAGCTTGTTGTTTTTTGGTATTAAAAAACACATATACAGCTTCAATCATTTCTAAACTGTTAAGAATGTGTGCAATCTCACACGCATTTGAAATTGCCAAAGTAGGCAATGTAACGCACAGTGGAGATATATTGCTATTTTTTATCTTTTTTGAATGTATGCATGAGCACAATGTATTTTGCCGCTCATTACACCAGTCCCATTTATCCCTGACTGTCAAATACTCTATTTTGATCCCTTTTTTTCTAAAAATTCCAGAAGCAAGTCTGAGAGTCTTCAAGAACCACATTTAGGTCTTTATCACAGAATGATGAAGATAGAATGATTCAGGGCTGCTGATAATTGTTCTTTTCCAGAGATATCAGCAGTCTTGTCTCCTAGAACGGAAAATACCTCGGATTTATTAACACACTCCCTAATTCTCTGTGTTACTAACTTATTAGTTTTAATTAATTGATTTTGAATGTTATTTATTGCTAATGTTATTTATTACTGGTTTCTCTTCAGTAATATCACCACAATCTTCACTTCCTTGCAGTGTCAGTCCTTGTTTTCCACATAATAATATTGTTTCTACTATTGGTTGTAATTTCTTCTTAACACCTCCAGTTATATCTTTGTGATATACTTGAATATCCACTGGTAAAACACTTCCTGAATGAACCCGTGGTCTGGCTTCTGATGCGATTTTAATTTTAATGTGGTACTGTTTCGGACTATGGAACTTTTCTAACGCTTTTATCCAGTCAGAAAATTACTAAGTTACCAAACCATCTAATCTTTCGTCAGCCATACGCCAATTTTTGGCTCGGCGAAGAAAACACAGTATTTAAAAATTGGTCCATCTTCTTTTGGAGAATAACCAAGCCAATCAAATTCTTCGAGCCAAGCGTACCTAAATCGTGAATTACGGAGATTTTTGGTCAATCGGAAACTGGAAGTAAGGTGGTGGTATCGAAAGTTTATCCATCAGTTCATCTGGATTACCATCGATGCGCTTATGCTCATTTTTAATCTTTTCTAAAAAAATCCGCAACATCTAGTTGACTCCAATACTAATAGAATTATCATATGACCATACTTATCGTCATTTTGTAATTTTCAATTTCTTTATCGGCATTTTCTTTTTCCCCTCGTTCATTTCGTCTTTTTTCATTGACTCCACGTCGCTATTTAAGATTTTGGTCGTCTTCAATTGAGTTCAGTTCTCCTTCGATTTGCCTACCTAGAGGTTGTAACTCATATGTCGGCGACACTTTGCTTCTTTTTAAAATAGAACTCTATATTATTATTCTGAATTGATCGTCTCTTATCATTCAACAGAAGAAGAAAACACTAAAGAAAAAACCAACTTGCGTACGTGCACTAAATCTGTTTGGGCTATTTAAAAATTTCACGCACAAGGCCGCCTTTCTATATTCCAAAGAATCCCAGAGTCCGAACACCTTTACACTTCGGTAAATAAATTCACGTTTCATTAATTATATAATCACAAATTCACAAGTACTCGTCCCAAGCAAAAACTGCGAACATACCGTAATTAGAGTGTGAAACAGTGAAAACAATAAACCCAGCAAAAAGGAAAATACATTAAAAATAGTAAACACAAATCAATGAACTAAAATTTCAAAACTGGACACGTACATTATTCGCAAAAATATCGTAAGACACTGTAATGAACGCCGATAGATGGGTAGTTCCATGTGCTCAATCGATAATTGGAAAAACACACAAACGAAAACAATCTGTCTTTTCTAAATTGCCCATTACTAGGTACGATTGATGTCAGAGTAGCGAATTGTGGAGCTCATGAGATGGGTCGGCGAGGTCTGCGGTCATAGACATTACTCACAGTGCAAGTACGAACTCGTCATCGTCATCCGTCCACAATAATATGTTCGGCAAGCGCGGAGCGACGAAGTATACATCATGGTACATAGTACCGTGTTAGATAATTTTTTCTGCTTCTCTTTTTTCTTTTTTTTGGCGAAGGGTGGGTGTTTTAACACTGAAAACATCCCCTCCACCATGCTATCGGCCCTGCTTCCATGAACATTTTCAGTGAATTTTTTATTTTGATTTAAAAGATATCTGATTTTAAAACCAAGTGTCTGGCTTTAAAAACATAAGAAATTTTTGTCAGTTAATGGTATTTTTGTTTTGGATCAATTTACTGAACTGGTATTTACTTTTGGGATTTAAACAGGACAACGAGATTAGTGTTAATTTTTTATTTTAAAAGTTATAAATAATAATAAGTTATAAATCTTTAACATTTCTAAATAGTCAAACAATTTTAAAAGTACGTCTGCATGTTAAGTCTGGCTTGTGTCCTTAGTAGTACTAAAATAAAATGTCATGCTTACTGATGTGAATTATTTGTTTCTTAATACATCCACTTTTACCTCAAAAAAGCTTTTAATTTGTTCTTTAAATAGTCAACATGAAACTTCCTTGGTCTTATTTTCTCATTCTTAGCCTAAATAAAAAACTAACTTATTTTATTTCCAGTTATATCCCAATAAAAGTTTAATTAATGAAATATTTAGATCTTACAAGGGGAAGGCACATCGGTTCCAATCCGACTTCGTTTCCTTTTTTTAAAGTTTTATCTTTTAATTTAAATATATTGATTTATTAATATCTAGGTTGTTTGAAATGTTTTGAGCCTAACATATTTTTTCTGAGCCAGAAGTATTTTTTCTGTCAAATATAGTTTTATTTTGCAACAGTTTCCTTTCAAGTCGATACACTTTTTCCAGAGATGCTGTAATCTCTTTAACCCTCTCAAATAGCAACTGGCGTCTTTCTCCGCAAAGTAGGCGTTTACGTATGCGGTAACCTCTTCGTCCGATGAAAATCTCTTTTCTCCAAGCGAAACTTTAAAGATAGGAAACAAGAAAAAGTCGTTTGGGGCCAGATCTGGTGAATACAGTGAGTGGTCAATTAATTAAAAGTACAATTTGCGAATTTTAGCCATGGCGACCGTCGAAGTATGAGCAGACGTATTGTCCTGATGGAAAAGTACTTCTTCAAATGTGGTCGTTTTTTTTTACAATTTTTGCCTTCAGCTTGTCAAATAATTATGTGTAATACTGTCCCCGTTATTGCTTTACCTCTTTGAAGATAATCGATAAACAAAATTCCGTTACTATCCTAAAATCTGTCACCATCTCCTTCCCGGCCGATGGAACAATCTTCATCATTTTCGGAGCAGGTCCACCGTTTGCAGTCCATGGTTTTGACTGTTGTTTCGTCTTAGGAGTGTAATGGTGGATCAACGTTTCATCTACAGTAATGAATCTACGCAAAAAATCTGACTCGTTTTGCTTAAACTGCTCCAGCAGAGCCTTGGAAATGTTCATACGAATGCGTTTTTGGTCCAAAGTGAGCAAACGTGGCACCCAACGCGCGGATAACTTACGCATATCCAATTCTTCAGTTAATATATGACAAACATGTTCTTTCAATATGCTTATAACCGCTGCTATCTTTCTAACCTTAATTCGTCGGTCGTCCAGTACTATTTCGTGAACGTTTTTGATAATATCGGTGGTGGTTGCAGTTTTTGGCCGTCTCGAAAGCTCATCATTAACCAAGCGGAGCGGGTACAACCATGTTTAAATTCAGCTGCCTATGTTTTCACGGTGGCAAATGATGGAACAGAGTCCCTGTAAACAGTATCCAACTCGGTTTTAATTTTCGTAGGCGTATTGCCTTTCAAATGCAAGTATTAAATCACGGCACGATATTCGATTTTTATTGTGCAAAACTAGTAATTTACTTTTCTTATGCTAAAAGGTTTGGTTTATTTATAATGTTTATTTTATTGTTGCCTCCCACATGCTGAAGACAATATTCATTGCACTATTTTAGTTAGAATGTAATAATGATATTATTATTATTTTTAATAATATTTTATGTTAGAATATGCCATAAAATAGACATACATAAAAGTTATGCATAAAAAAATATTAATTTTAGCTTCACGTCGCAGCTTCGTCCACGCGATATGGTTACCTGCATTTCCCGTAGCGGTCGATCTTTTTTATTTTATGTTTATTAGTCAACTCCCTCAATGAATCATGAGACCTTGCCGATGGTGAAAAGGCTTCAGTGCTCAATGGTACAGAGTAGTTGGATCGAATGTGCAACCATATCGGAGTGGCATCTGTTGAGAGCCAGACTAAGGAATGATTCCTGAAAGAGGGCAGCAGCTCATTCAGTAGTTGTTAAGGGCGTAGGTCAGAATGACTTAAACGGCCATATCAACATCACTCAATCCTCTGAGAACTGCGCAGCTGAAAGCAATGGAAAACTACAGCTGCTTTTTTCCAAGAAAATGTAACTCTCTGCATTTTCATATGACAAAGATGGAGGCGCCTTCCTCAGTAAAATATTCTGGAGGTAAACTAGTCCCCCGTTCGGATCTCCGAGTGAGGACTACTAAGGAAGGGGTCACCAGAAAATTAAAAAATAAAAAAAAAAAAAATTAAAAAAAAATTTTTTATCGGGTATGCTAGAAGTCTAAAAAAGGTTGTTAGGTTAGAAAAATTAAAAGAGGAAAATGGATAGGATAATTGTAGATGTAGGAATTAGCGAGGTTCGGTGGGAAGAGGAAAACGACCTTTGGTCAGCTGATTTTAGACTAATTAATCAGCTTCAAATAATGTGCAAGAGCAGGAGTAGGTTTCGTATTGAACAAGAAGATAGGGAAGAGAGTAGAGCATTTCAAAATGCATAGTGATAGAATCATTGTAATAAGGGTAAGATCAATACCTAAACTGACAACAATTGTTAACGTCTATATGCCTAAAAGCGCTCATAATAATGATGAAGAAATTGATGAAACAATTAAACACATAAAAGGAGATGAAAATTTAATAATAGTTTGAGATTGGAATGCAAGCATTGGAAAAGCCAAGGAAGGAAATATTGTGGATGAATACGTGAAGGACAAGAGGAATGAAAGAGGGGACAGACTTAGAGTTTTGTACGAAGTATAATTATATGCGAAGTATAACAAGGGAAGAAATTTTAGGACTCAGATTAATAGTAGAAGGAAAATTAAAGAAAATAAACCATCAGACTTGTTGAGTAAGCGACTCCGTAAAAGAAATACATGTTGTCAGTTGCTCCGCTATTTACTGGTTTTGGACGGTTTTTTGGTGTTTTTTTTTTTTTTGTTACGGACGTTAGCGATTGTGGTTTGAATTACTGTAAACACGCTCATTATTATTTTCGAGTTTATGATTAACGGACAATTTTTTTTGTATTGAGATTTTCTCGGAATAGACTTTATTGCCATATTCAATAGGGACTATATTCGTCCCTATTTTTACCATTAATTTTACCATTTTGGAAATGTGGCATAAGATTATGTTGTGCTAGGTTATTGGCTCTACCTATGTCGGATGCTTTTACAAATTTGCCATTTCTAGACATGTAAACATCAAAACACACACACACACACACACACACACACACACACACCATGTTTTCGAGATGAAATATATCCAAAAACCTTCTCAGTTATACCATGAAACATGGGTAAACATTTAGTAGCGATAGATCGGATAGCTTTTTTGTTTATCCTGAAAAAAAATCCCTCTTTCCCTTTATGTATGAATGAAAATAGTATAGATTACCGAATCTTAAACTCATTACTTTAAGACGTTAATTTTTGTCAAAATTTAAGAAAACACTAAAATGTAGTTTATTAATAATTAATTATAAGCTTATTGTCTTAAATTAATTACAGTACAACTGGTATTAAGTTAATTATGGTAATTTAATGTCAACTGAATGCTTATGAACGTACTGTTAAGCTGTTGAAAACTTACTATTTAATTCTGTTAGACAAGGACCATCACCACCGTAGTCTTTAGGAAGCATCTTGCTATCGATTACTTGATACAGAACACTGGGTTGCTTGTGTATCACCACCTAAAACAAGTCATAGTACTGATTATGTACAAAAAGAGAGGGTTACAGTTACTTCATAATGGTAGTGGAAATTGCAACACATTTTATCTTTGCTGATACTGCATTTGTTATCAAGTCTATTTTATCTGCAGTTATTTAAATAAATTATTAGAAATACAGTGTGAATATCAATTTGAATTAATGATTTATTAAATCCATTAAATTAATAAAATTTACATTAAATACGTAATTTCTTTAACTGTAGAACTGATTTTTAACTTCCATGTATAAATATTGAAATCCACTTTGTAGATGTGGATGATGAACTGAAGTTTATACCTGCATAATTATATTTTAAATATGATACACTTTTCGCGTAGAAATATGCTCATAGATGATTTTTACTTCCTTGTATGAAATAAAGGAAGTATTGTGATCGCGAAAAATTTCGGTTTTCAGATTTCAACGGAAATATCCATTTTGGCCATCCCTGAATCCATTATGACCAGTTTCGGCGTGACGTCTGTGCGCTCGTAAATATTTATCTCGCATAAGTCAAAAACGATTAGCCGTAGGATGTTGAAATTATGGATTTAGGACTGTTGTAACATCTAATTGTGAACCTCTTCTTTTGATTGCAATCAACTGGATCAAAAGTGTTCAAAAAAGCCCAAAATCTAAAAAAAAAAAATAGATTTTGGACTTTTTCTTAACTGCAGTCATAAGCTCTCATTGAGAGCTTTTCAACAATATATCATAAGTGGTACTTAATTTTATAGTTTGCAGAGTTATAGCCAAGAAAAATTTTAATTAATGAAGTATTTGGTCCGCTTTTAAAAATTCAAACGGTTATTTGTTAGTATGTTGAAGGCTAATTTTAGTATGCATCAGGTATACTCTCGAATTAAAAGACCACGGTTTTTCGGAAATGTTATTATATCTTCGCAACAAATCTAAATTTACAAAATCTGACAACATATTTGTAGGACTTTCCCAACACGCGGCCAAAGCCGCTTTCCGGGAAAGTCGTGCAACTGTGAGTTGTTTCTGATGCACGGTTAACACCCACATACACAACTTAATTTAAAATATTTATTTTTATATAAATATAAGAGATTTTCGTTTATTTAATTCGATTATTCTAAAAAAACGAGCGCGCATATCATATTTAATTCACGCGGGTGTAGCGGTAGTAGCGGCGACGGTCGCTACTGCTCTTGTTAATAATCAATTTACAAATATCACCTTTGTTCCTATGCAATTTACTTTTGAATCGGTCTTGTTTATGTCTTTATTTTGCTTGCTACAGCACTTTTTAAATATTTCTGTAGGATTATTCAGTTTATAGATTTGATAAATTAACAGGTATGTTGAATAAAGTCAAAAGAAACAAATTTTTATTACTTTAATTTTAATATCTTATAATCCAATTTCCATAAAATGTTTTAAAACCGTATAAAATAGTAGTCTCTACGCAAGTAGTTATGCACAAAAAAAATTTATAGTTCATACTGTGTGTGGATGTAAAGACCTTATTAATATTTATTTAAAAGAACATCATCTTAGGAAGCAACTTGTAAACTGGTTTTACCAAATCTGATTCAACAGTAGGTACATGAAGTCTCTTTTGTGCTACTTTTAATACTTAATGAAATGACAAAAACTAGTTCTATACAAGGTCAATGTGTGTGTCTGAGTCCAAGGGCTAACAAGGCTCAGTCAGTAATAGATAATGAGGACAATGGTGTAGTAGTTTAACCAGTTACTGCAGTTCATGAGTATTGATGCCTCCTCATTAATTACTGTTATGTTACTACTGTTTTTACTTTATGAAATTAATTTCATACTTCTTTTAGACTTAATTAACTCTTGTTCTGATATAATGTATTCGTTTATTAAGATTTCATAGGAAAATTTTACTTTTCTTTATTTTATTTTTCATAAGTATATATATGTGTGTGTGATGTATACATACATGTAATATAGTTACGAACTAACTCTGAGAATTCACATCTACAATTTTTGTAATGTGTTTCTTATTTTTCTAAAGGATTACGCGGGTTTCTTATTTTTCTAAAAGACTATCGAACTGTAACTGTTTTTGAATTTGGTGATTAGTTTTCAGTTTAGCCTGATAAAACTGACAATAATCTTCATCTAAATAGACATCATTATTATTACGTTATTTATGCCAGCAAAAATCCTTGATACTCAATCTGTACAGTATCTTCTGAATTCAGTGAACCTTAAAAACATCTTTGGTGTCTGGTCACATGTTTTTTTATCAAAATATTTTTCTGGGTATCATTAATACAATTTAATCTAATGATTATCACACTGCATAAATCCACAAGTACTACCTAATTTAAGAAAATGTATCATTTTGACAGGTAGAGTTTATCAGTTTATGTTTTTTGTTGAACCTTTTAACATGCATTCCACAAAACATGCAGTATTTTATAAAAGTAAGTATTTTAAATAAGTAGTCATCCAGTATGTATACTGTGATTATCAATTAATTGGCATGTTTTATGCAGCTGTTTCTCCAATACTATATGTATATCACTATATGCATATGTGAAATATTTTACATATTGCAGTACTCAGCCCTCTGCAGAGTACTGCACAACTGGGCTGAGTTGTATCCTGTGATATAACCAATTGCTACAAAAAAATGAAGTTACAGCAGAAACTGCTAACTTATTAAAATAAAGGTTACAAAGGACCCCAAGAAAGCTATGGACTAATATAAGTAATCGAAACAAACTCAACAGATTGAAATTATTTCACTAAAAAATAAATGATTCACTCAACTAGACTGACTAGAGGGTTTACTCATTTTTAGACTGCTGACAAAATGATTACGTATTATTGAAATTAAAAAAAAATACAAAAATTGAACTATTAAAAACCATATTAACAAAATGTGTTAAAATACCACAGTAATAGAAAAACCACTGATACATTAAAAAATTAGCATTAGACAGACTAGATGCATATTCAATTACGAATGGAAGAGACATGAATAATGGACTAATATACACAGATTCAATGTTAGTAAATCCCCAAAAAAGAAATATAACATAGTATTTACATATTTTTGTTGTGACCTATAGCATGCAAATTTGATACTCTATGAAAAGCTATGAACTTAACACCTTCATTCAGTATAAAATTTTCAAAGTTTAAATAAGTATAAAACAAATAAATAATGCATCCTTGTATAACCTAATGTTACAATTACTATTACTACTAACAATTACTATTAACCTAAAATTAATAGTTTATACAACTATTAATTTTATCAACTAATTCTTTTGAATCAGATACTTTTATTTTTAAATAAATAGAAATATGTTTTAAAAATATGTTTTTTTGGAACTATTAACCATTTCCTTTATCGTTGTTTTTGTTAACTGTGTTTGTCTTGTAACAGTACGAAAAGGTTTAATTAATGTATGAGAGATTATCTCAAAAAAATGCATTCTGTAAACTACATAAATATTTGTTCTCTTAAACAATGTAGACGTGCATTATCGTGTAGGAGGACGACGCCGTCGGTCAGCCGCCCAGGTCGCCGATTTTGAAAGAAAACTTTAACTTTAGTAGAGTTTCGCAGTCGGCTTCTGCATTTATAGTCGTTCCACTTGGCAAATCAATCAGCAGTATGCCAAACGGATCCCAAAAGACTGTAGCCATCAGTTTGCGTCCAAATGGCTGTGGATTGACCTTTTTTGGGTCTGGTTGGTAATTGAGGATGACGCCAATCACTGGACTGCCGTTTTTTCTTTGGCGTGTAATACGAAGTATGTGCTTCATCGCCGGTAATAATTCAATTAAGGAACTCATCACCTTTTTTTCTTTTTAGCGCATCAAAAATTCCAAAGCAGATCCCATTCGGATTTTTTTGTGACATTGCGTTATGATGTGCGGCACCCAAACCTTTCTGAAGCCTAAATGTTCAAGAACAATGAGATCAATAACAGCTTTGAAACATTAGGAAAAAGAAGTACCAGATCAGAAATCGTTGAGCGATGATCTTTTCTGATTTCACCATTGACGCGTTTTAACAAGTCCTCGGTGATTATAGAGGGTCTCCCCGAACGTGCTTCATCATGCATATTAATTTCTAAACCTTTCACACCATTTTCGAACGTTTCTTTCATTCATTACATTATCACCGTATACAGCAACCAACTACCTATGAATTTCAATCGGCTTAACGTTCTGATATTTTAAAAAAACGTATGACCGCATATTTCACAGTCGGCGGCAACATCGATTTTCCCATTCATTTTATTACGTAATATCTCACACGTAATCAAAGATACTACTACACGACAACTTACAGACAACAATGCAGTGTGTAAATTACTAGCGTGGCCATGAACGACACAGGTTTGCCAACCGTAAGGAGCGAAATTTCCTAGCGGTAATTACTCTCTAAAGTAATCCCTTGTACTTAATTAGTATATTTGAAATGTGTATTGTTATTTGCAAGATTAATATACTATGCTATTTTCTATCTTAACAAGGAAAAATTATATTTTTTATTGATCTATTTTACCAGTGAAATATAATTTTTCATTTAGTTTAATTAAAACTACTAGACCTTCCAGAGCCAGGTAATTCATAGCTGAAATTTGTTTCCGTTTACTAATAGCTATCTCTGACTCCATTAATGTTTAACTTAAAGAATAACAAATAGAATTTTCCTAGTCAATTATTATTTTGGATTTACATTTTGTCACTATTGTATTTTCTGACAGCAAAAACATTTTTTCTCTAAAACAAAGTTGACCTTTATTCAGACAGCTGTTAAAATGTTGTTTTTGTTCATTTTTGTTATCATTTAAAGTGTAAGCTACTCTTAACTACAGCCCTTTCATGGTGCATCATAGCTTTTATTTGTTGGTGTCTATGTAGGTTTTCACTTGAAAAATTTTTTTTTTGGTTTTTAAAGCTAAATAAAACTATAATGTTCTACATTGTTTTCTTTGTATTCAGATATTAAGTCACTTTCTTGTTCATTCATAAAATACCTCAAAATATAAATAGCAAATTTAATATTCACTGCAACTTGAAAATTGATACAACCTTCTGCATTAACCGGTTTGTGTTTTATTACAGAAAAAAATTAAATCTTTAATCTGTTAGTTATGTTTGATGCAATCATACATTTATCAGTTTATTTTACAAGTTTGTTGTTGTGTAAGGAACAATGCTAACTAAAATTTATTAGGATGCTATAATTTAAACAATTAAAAAAAGATCAAAGGTTATTTGTTAATTAAAAAAAAGAAGATTTAACAGAGATAATTTAATTCTTAATATGTAGGTCCTGTTATCTGTCAGTTCTAGCTTATTTCATTTGATCATATTTCTTGTTTTTTATAACCTTACACTAATAGCCTTGTACTTAACATCATTCTAACACACTCAAATTTAATGTACTATGTAATATTTTGTTTCATTCAATATAAGAAACAAAAAAAATATGACCCTGATTTCAATAAGAAATGTTTACTTACTGATATATATTCTATTTCACCTTACTTGCACAATTGCACCACTAAGAAAATGAACTAGTTAAAATTTTTTCTACAGCAAATTAATTTTTTGTTTAATTGATAATGATGAAGTAAAAATAATACTGCTAGCCTAATTAGTTATTATTTATTGGTAAAAATAAGTAATTTTTTATTGTTTTTCTTTTACTTATACTTTTTCTTATTTCTTATTAACCCACTAGTATTCCTTGAATAATTTACTCTAAATCATGAATATTTATCGTTACATTGATCATTAAAATTTTTATGATTTTCGCAACTTTGTTAGCATTATCTGTGTTCGCAACTTGTTCTTAATTATGTATAGGTATACAGATAAAAATTTTTCATATACGATAAAATCTGACTGTCTCTTTGCATAGCTGTTATTTCACTGAATGGAAAATGTCAAAAACAACCTTTCCATTTTCAAAACAAATTTTATCACCCATAAAATAAAAATAAATTTTGCCTATGTTACCTCTGAACCAATTATAAAAGTCTTTCTTTAAAAATCTTTGCTTTAAATTATTTTTAAGCATGGTCTTAATAGATAATTTCTTAGCTATAAAGTTATAAAGAATTACATATAAGTATTTCAATCACAACTATGATTACTAGTAAATGTGAATGTGAACAAATATCTATCACACTTACATAAAATTTGTGTAATAAAAGCTTTTCTAAAATAAGTCTAAAAAAATACTGATATTGTTAGTCTAAATCAATTAGTAATGGATGTAACTTAAAATGTGAAACTAAATATAAATATATTAACTATAATATTCTTTAAATATTAATATTGTACATGTCACCATTATAAACTTAACAATGTGAGATAATTTACTAATGATATAATAATATTTAAATAAGTGAAAATGTATCTAGATGTCTTATAAATAAAATACATATTGATCACACTAACAAGGACATTATTTAAAGATATTAATGGTCCAGTGGCATAAGTTCTGAATAATGAAAGGTGGGAAACCTTTGATGCTGTCTTTGTTGATGCTTTAAATATAGATTGAAAATTACATCCTTTCTTTATGGAAAGTTGTATTAGTAAAAAATAAAATTGTTAGCGTAAGAGCTATTTTCTCCACATTTTAATATTTTTTTTTGTCTTTTCAAATTCAAGAAAATCTTATTTGCTACAAAACTGAGAAAAATATCATGAAAAATATGTGTCTATATCAATAATT
Source organism: Lycorma delicatula (assembly GCF_047948215.1). Classification (NCBI taxonomy): domain Eukaryota; kingdom Metazoa; phylum Arthropoda; class Insecta; order Hemiptera; family Fulgoridae; genus Lycorma; species Lycorma delicatula. Next base: position 234,381,302 of record NC_134455.1, read on the forward strand.
TTTTAATAACTTTTTAATTGGATAGAGTGAGATCTATTAGCCTACATTTGAAGTGGCTGTTGACTGTTTCTATTTTATAATATCAGGAATAATTGAAGTAAGTTTAAATAAAGTGTTTGACTGTAATGTTTCTTAAACAAGGAGTAAGATGACAAAGATAAATTGTTAACAATGTAGCCGCCTCCCCTTTACTGAAATGAAAAACCTAAAAAAATAGAAAATACATTCTTATAATTAAAGCAATTTAATTACGTGTTATTTTATGGACTTTGGTGTTTATCAGTGCTGGATCATGGGGAAAAGGGGGATCACTTCTCAGCCCCCAATTTATTTAAATATATTCAATCAGACCAAATGTACTTAAATGGTTGTTAGTGTTGTATAACAGTTGAAAGCAATGGAAAACTACAGCATTTTTTTTTCCAAGAAAATTTCGCTCCTGCATTTCCATGTAACAAAGATGGAGGATCTTCTTTGATAAAATATTCCAGAGGTAACCTAGTCCCCTGTTTGGATCTTTGTGGGGACTACTAAGGAAGGGGTCACCAGAAAATTAAAAAAAAACATAACATGAGTTGGAGTGTGGAATGTTAGAAGTCTAAAAAAGGTTGGCAGGTTTGAAAATTTAAAGAGGGAAATGGATAGGATAAATGTAGAAGTAGTAGGAATTAGCGAGTTTCGGTGGGAAGAAGAAAAACTTTGGTCAGGTGATTTTAGACTAATATAAGGTAATTTTAGACAATACCTAAACCGACAACGATTGTTAACGTCTATATGCCTAAAAGCGCCCATGATAATGATAACGTAAAGTATGTATACGAAGAAATTGACGAAACAAACACATAAAAGGGGATGAAAATTTAATAATAGTTGGAGATTGGAATGCAAGCATTGGAAAAGGCAAGGAAGGAAATATTGTGGGTGAATACGTGCTGGCCAAGAGGAATGAAAGAGGGGACAGACTCATTGAGTTTTGCACAAAGTATAATTTAGTAATTGCCAACACCTAGTTTAAAAAATCATAAAAGAAGAATATACACATGGAAAAAGCCAGGTGATACTGCAAGGTATCAGATAGATTAAAACATGGTTAAGCAAAGATTTAGAAATCAATTCGTCGACTGCAAAGCTTACCCTGGAGCAGACATTGATACCAACCAAAATTTAGTGATAATGAAATGTAGATTGGGGTTTAAAGACCCCAATCTACATTCTATCCCCAATCTATCTTCTTCTGAAGAGAAGGTGTCAGATGAATCAGTGGAATTTAGAGAAGCTTGAGAAAGAGAAGGTAAAGAAGATTTTTGAGTAGGATATCGCACGAGGTTTGAGTAAAAACGATAAGGTAGAAAATGTAGGAGAAGAATGGGAGAATGTTAAAAAGGAAATTCTTAAATCAGCAGAAGCGAGCTTAGGCAGAAAAAAGAGAATTGGTAGAAAACCCTGGATTTCAGAGGATATATTGCAACTGATGGATGAACGTAGAAATATAAGAATGCTAGTGATGAAGAAAGTAAAAGGAACTAACAAAATTAAGAAATACTATAAACAGGATGTGCAAACTACTGAAAAAAAGAGTGGATTAAATAAAAATGTTCACAAATGGAATATTGGTAAAATAGATGGAGCATATAAGAAAGTTAAGGAAATTGTGGGGTATATAAATTAAAATCTAATAATGTGCTAAACAAAGATTGTACACAGATTTATAATACGAAAGGCAAAGTTGATAGGTGGGTGGAATATATTGAAGAGTTATATGGAGGAAATGAATTAGAAAATGGTGTTATAGAGGAGGAAGAAGGAAGTTGAAAGGATGAAAGAGGAGAAACAATACTAATATCTGAATTTAAAAGAGTATTAAATGATTTGAATGGCAGAAAGGCTCCTGAGGATACCTGCAGAATTACTGCGCAGTGCAGGTAAGGATGCAATTATTAGATTATACAAACTAGTGTGTAATATTTACGAAAAAAGGGGAAGTTCCATCAGACTTCAAAAAGAGTGTTATAGTCATGATACCAAAGAAAGCAGGAGCAGAATGTGAAGAATACAGAACAGTTAGCTTAACTAGCTATGCATCAAACATTTTTTTAGAATTCCATACAGAAGAATTGAGAGGAGAGTGGAAGAAGTGTTAGGAGAAGACCAGTTTCTTTTCAGGAAGTATAAGCACAAGGGAAGCAATTTTAGTGCTCACATTAATAGTAGAAAGGCATTTGATAATGTAGACTGGAATAAAATGTTCAGCATTTTAAAAAAAAAATCAGGGTTCAAATACAGAGACAGAAGAAAAATTGCTAACATTTACAGGAACCAACAGCGACAGTAATAATCTGATCTGAAGTAACAGTACAATGTGAAAAAATAAAGATGCTACGATTTACTGATGATATAATAATTCTAGCTTAGAGTAAAAAAAAATATAGAAGAAGCAATGAACAGTATGGATGAGTCCTACGCAAGAAATACCACATGAAAATAAAAAAGAACAAAACGAAAGTAATGAAATGCAGTAGAAATAATGAAGATGGACTACTGAATGTAAAAATAGGAAGATAAAAAATAATGGAGGTAGAAGAATTTTGTTATTTGGGAAGTACAATTACAAAGATGGACGATGTAGGAGTGATATAAAATGTCGCATAGCACAAGCAAAACAAGCCTTCAGTCAAAAATATAATTTGCTTACATCAAAAATTAATTTAAACATTAGGAAAACATTTTTGAAAGTACATGTTTGGAGTGTAGCTTTATATGGAAGTAAAACTTGGATGATTGAAGTACCTGAGAAGAAAATAATACAAGCTTTTCAAATGTGGTGCTATAGGAGAATGTTAAAAATCAGATGGGTTGATAAAGTGACAAATGAAGAGGTGTTTTGGCAAATTGATGAAGAGAGAAACATTTGGAAAAATGTAGTTAAAAGAAGAGACGATGGAAAATATTGTGCAGGTAGGCAGTGTTTGGAATATATAAAACAAATTTTTAGGGATATAGGATGTAGGGGGTATATCGAAATGATACAACTGGCACTTGATTGAAATCTTGGAGAGTGGCATCAAAGTAGTCAAGTGACTGAAGACAAAAAAAAAAATAGTGTTTTATATTTGTTCTTTTTTCCATATGTGTATAGTACTATGTAGTCTCTCTTTCTCTGTTTAGCCTCTGGCACCACTGTAAGGTATTTTATTTCAGAGGATGAATGAGAATAATACGTATGAATGTAAATGAAGTGTAGTCTTGTACAGTCTCAGGTCAACCATTCCTGAAATATGTGGTTAATTTAAACCCAATCACCAAAGAACACTGTTATCCACGATCTAGTATTCAAATCCGTATAACTGCCTTTACTAGGGTTTGAATGGTAAACTCTCGACTTTGAAATCAGCTGATTTGTGATGATGAGTTAACCACTAGACCACTAGCCCACTAGGTGGGCTAGTACTATGTAACCTAAGTTAAAAGTAATGGTTAGTTTTAGTTATATTTAATTTTCTAATAAATATTAAATTTTACTATTTTTAGTAGCTAAGAGAACATTTTCAATTTTATTTTTAAATTGGAGACCACTATACCACTACTGAGTATCTTTGCACTTCTATTATTGTTCTGTTGTGTATTATGTTTTTCTTCTATTTTATATTTAAAAGGAATAATTGAATATCAAAATATTACTATTTTTGTTGATTAAAGAGAGAAGTACTAGGATGCAGTATCTAATTTTTTTTTAAATTTGAGTTTGCTAACTTTACCTTGAGTAGAATAACCTGTAAAATAACAGATCAAATATATTTTCACAATATTTGTTCTGTTAATTGAAGGTGGCCAGAGAAATATGAAGATACAGAAATTATGATTAATATTGACCATTTTATTTATAGTGAGTGAATGTGTTTTCAAAAAAACTGTTTTTGAGATAAGTTTGAAAATCTCAATATTTAATTTTTATTTTGTTAATTGAAGGGGTTGGGAACCTAGAATAACTGAAAGTCAAAGGAGCCTAATCCACTTCAACAGTGCAAAATTTCTTCTCAGCTCAAGAAAGAGGTCACTTTTAGATGGAGAATAGTTTGAATATTACATCTTCTAATTTTAGCTAATTCCAGGGTCTGCACAATTTGGATAATACGTCATTCCCAAGTTAGGGTGATGTCAATGGTGTAGCTGTTTTACATGTTCCTGACAGTAATGTGCATCATAACATGTCTTATTTTTTCTACACAAAAATTGCTACACTATTTTGTTTTTTTAAATTTGATAAGACTGGGTGCTTGTAATGCCTAGGAAGTTAAGAGACCTGAGTCGCTTTTTAAATAAAGTTTTTACTACAACCTGCTTGGGACTCAGAACATGCTCCACTCAATAGCATAGCACTACACAAAACAGCGCTATGTGATCTGTTTTTTTTTTCAATTATTCCAGAAATGTACTGTTATCTTTAATCTTATAAAATATAAATAAACTTATTAACACCAGTATTAAAAATTGTATTATAAAATGTAATAATAAACAATTAACATAAAATTATTAAATAACAATTAACAAATTTGTTCATACATTCATTTTAAATAAAACTTATGTTTCAATACATACATAAAAAACAATAAAAATAAAAATTTAATGTTTATTAAAATTTAAGGAGCGTGATTTGATTATTTCTTTCATTTTACCATTAGTTTCTTAAAAATTTAATTGTTTATCATAACTTACTGCTTAGTTTTCTTTCTGCTAGTTTTTCTAGTAAAGGGTAATATTTCTGGAACTCCATGCTTTGGTTAAAACTTGGCTTGCAATCGAGCTCATTGTAAACTGTCTGTAATCAGTGTAATAGAATTTTGTTATTGAGGAATCCAACTGTCAATTTCTTTTTTGTGTTTCTTCAGTTCCACCTCAGGAACAATGTTGTCTTTCTGATATTTACTAGTTCACAATCTCTTGTAACTCTCTGTTTAGTAACTCATATTAATGAAACAGTTCTAAACCTTCTTTAAGACCTTTCACTCTCATTTTGTTGGTTGATGCAACAGGGTTTTGATTCATTGCTCCAATTTCTCTTCCTCTTGTCTCATGTTGATATTTTGCTACAGAAAGCTGGTCATGAGTAAGTGCACACTCACATACAGTTAGCATACTCATAACCGTATAGTTCTGAGTGTACTTAGAACTATACTGGTTAACAACAAAACAAAGTCTAGGCCTATTCATAAGCTGAGTTTCAATGATGACTTATATTGTAAAAGCGCTATGATTGGTCTGCACTAAAAGTGGTAGCATTATGTGGGGAGTTAATCTCTCTCTCTCTCTCTCTCTCTCTCTCTGTGTGTGTGTGTGTGTGTGTGTGTGTGTGTGTGTGTTATTCAAATTAATGAATTCACCTAAGCAGTAAGTTATTCTTACCCTTTTGATTTATTCTTTATTTTCTATGAATAACAAATTTTTAGATGTCTGTACACCATCACATGTCTGTACAGAGTGTTTATAAAAACTGTTTCAAAATTCAGGAGATGGTCCCCACATTGAAATAAAGAAAAAAAAATCAATGTCTGGAAACACTTAGTTTACTGGCTATCTGTAATTTTTTATTTTTAACATAACGATTTATTTCTCAGAAGTGATTAATTGTATCAAGCTGAAATCTTGTATACCACTAGTGTACCTAGAGATTTACTTGTATAAAAATAATAAACCTGATCTTTCCATCTATTTCAAAATGGCTGCTAAGTAAACCTTTTAATTGTTAATATTTTTGCAACCGCTAGTTTAATTAAATGTTACGCTTAACAAAAAATGTTAAACGCTGTATAATAAAGAAAATGACACCTTATTTAATCAAATCCGTTCATAAATAACAAAGTTATGGCAAAATTCTTAAAAAAGTATCACTCAAGATTAAAAATCAGTTTTTATTTCCTCCCGAATAAAATTAAATAACTCGACACAATCTCAACTCGAATAATTTAATTAATGTTTTCAAGTAATAAATTATATTTTTTGATTATTTAAATTATTATTTTTTTTTAATATTAAAAATATTATAATAAAATTAAATATTATTGAAATCATGAAAATATTATAACAAAAATATTAATGTTTAAAAATAAATTGCATTGCACATTTTTCGTTTAGTGAACAGACGCTGCTTATTAAACAAACTGCTTTTTTTAATTAAAATTTACTTAACGATAATAAATTATCGTATCAGATAATTAAACATTAATAAAGAAACTACAGCAGGAGTTCAAAATAACCGTCCTCATTCAAAGTACAAGCATTCTGGCGATTTTTATCGACTGTCGTACTCTTTCATAGCTGCCACGAGTCTGTTAAATCTTTTCAATCCCATTTAGAATTCTTATGCTCAATTCTTCTATGGTGCCCATAGGAGTGTCGTATACAAATGTTTTTAAATGGTCCCATAAGGAAAAAATCAAGAGGACTGTGATCGAGAGCCCTTGCAGGCCATGCTGTTGAGTCTCATCGGTCAACCATGTGTTTGGATATACTGTATTTAGATGATCTCGAACTTGCAATCTATAGTGAACCGGAAACCCGACCACCATGAACCACATTTTGTTGCGTGTTGCGTTTAGTGGTAAATCTTCGAGTAAAGTGGAAAATCAGCCGTCAAGAAATGTAAATATCTTTCACCATTGAGGGTTTCAGATAAAAAACAGTCAAAAAGTGGTCACCCAGAATACCAGTCCATACGTTTACAGAAAACTGATATTGTTTACGGTTCTCTGAAATGACATGAGAGTTTTCAATTAACCATATGTACGTTTTATGGGTGTTAAGAATGGTGTTAAGAATCTTGTAAATTTGGCTTCATTGGTAAAGAAAGTATCATTCAAAAAATTCGGATTAGTACATTTTTAAATAAGCCATTGCCGAACACGGTGAGTATAATCTCGAGGGAAAACAGTTTGTAGTTGCTGATTGTGATAGGCATGGAGTTGCTGCTCATGCAAAACCTTCCAAACTGTTTGATTAAGACTGGCTCTTCGGAGAACGTCTTAGAGTTCGCGATGGTAAGATATTTCATCTAACGCATCTTCTTCGGGTGTACACGTTGAACGTGGTGGTCCTGATTTACCACGTTTTTCAGGTTTGAAGCTTCCTGTTTCTCTCAGTCGTCTATAAATGGATGAAAACACTGTGTGAGTAGGTAACACTCGATAAGGAAAGTGTTCCTGATATAGCCGTCACCTCGCTAACCGCAACACCTTGAGGGTGTTGCAACGTGAAAAACCGTACATTAAGTGCATATCAGCAAAGAATTTTTACTATAAGGTTTGTTATTTATGAACGGATATGATTACATAAGGTGTCACTTTCTTTGTCATATAACACTTGACATTTTTGTAATATAGCGTTTAAATAAACTAGCGTTTGCAAAGATATTAACAATTAAAAAGTTTACATGGCAGCCATTTTTAAGTGGATGGATTCATTATTTTTATACAAGTAAAGCTCTAGGTACCGTAGCGGTATACGAGAATTCAGCTCGATACGATTAACCTGAGAAATAATACGGCTTATTCCTGAGAAATAAATTTTTGTGTCAGAAATACAAAATGGCGGATAGCCTGTAAAGTAAGCGTTTCCGAACATATGTTGATAATTAAGTTTTTTCTTTATTTTCAATTTAGGGGACTATCCCCTAAATTCTAGAAACGGTTTTTATAAATATTCTCTGTATAACAACGATCACTTTTGAAAAAAATTGTGTAATTAAATTGACATTAAATTTTTAATACATAACCGGCATAATACTTTAAATTATAATCAATTATATTATCATTATTTCTAACAGTGTAGCCGCACCGTAAGGGCTACATCTCTGCTAATTTAAACTAAGTATCATCTTTTATTATAGATAAATAAATACAATGTGTTTCGGATCGTATTTGCTGAACTTCAGGAACTGATTCAGACACCAAAATGAGCAAAAAAATTCTTTCTTTTGCTTTGTTTTCCTTCTGGACGCCAATTTTTGATTTTCAACAAAATTTATTTTTCAGGAACTGGTAAACCTACTTTAATTAAATTTGGCAACTTTAAGACTAGTGTCTTATTCTATAAAATAAAATAAAAAATTGAAAACGTCACCTACAAAAATTTCAAAATAGCGGCCATCTTAATTTTTAATCGTTAATATTTCTGAAATTATTTGTTTGATCAAATTTTTACTTATTAAAAATAAAATGCTTATTTTATTTTGAACAATATGGCACCTCATTTGTAAAAATCCGTTGAGAAACTATCGAGTTATTACAGACAATTAACCCGGCAGTACGCTTTTGAACCTTAATGCAAGGCGATAATTTTTATTTTTATTAATTTACTATTATTATTTATTAATAATTTTTATTACATTTAGTGGAGGAAATAAAACCTGGCAAAAATTTAACGTCCAGAAGGAAAACAAAGCAAGATAGGACTTATGCTGATATGAACTTTTTCGCTCCTTTTGGTGCCCTGAATCAGTTCTTGAAGTTATAAGTTCCGGAACACTGCATTTTGTTATAAATGGAAGCAGTAAGAATTTTTCTCAAACCTTGCTTTCTGCATTAAGAAACTTATCGGTTACACAAAAAAAATTGCAAATTGACTTAATTATTATGTAAATTGAATTATATTTTGCAATTAAAAGGAGCATAGCTCAAATATTAAAATCCTTCTGGACTGCCTACCCAGAATTTTTTATTTAAATTCAAAGTTTTAGATTCACCAAAATTTCAACATCTCTCCAAAAATCATTGAAAAGGTAGAGGATTCCTGAAAGAGGAGAATATAAATTAATTAGAATAGAAATTCATCCCCAGAAATTTAGATATATAGAAGGAGGAATAATCTCTTTGATTATGGAAAGGGGAAAAAGCCTGATAAAGGTATAAGATAGGATTTATCAACAAAATTATTAAACTGCAGTATAGCAGTTGCAAGGATGAAATATTTCAATGGACAACAACATGGAAAAATCACCTCAATTCATCAGTTGTAAAACTTTCAGGACAACAACCTACAAATGTATGAAAATAAATGCAATTTAAAAATTTGTTTTGTATCTTTTTATTTTATGAATGCAGTTGTGGGAATGAAAATTTTGAACAGGTGCATTGTTCTCCAAGAAACTACAGAACAAAGATTTGAACAAATAAACCGTAACCACCCAATCACAAAACAAAGAGCATATTCTTAAGATAAATCCTAAGATTTCGTTAGTTTTGCAAACCAAATAGTTAACATGTTCTTTGAATACCAAATGAGAATTGAATACTAATCCATGATCCTTAACCAAATAGACTAGCTGCTGTTGAGTCTTGTCTATACAATAATTGAAGGGTGTAACTTCTCTTTGACATGGAGTAAAACAAATTTACATTTACTTATGTTTGGCTTCAAACAATTAGCACTATACCATTCAAAAACCACATCTTTATTCGACTGAAGTGCCTCACAGTCTGAAATGGCCAATCCTGCAAAACCTTTAACATCATTACTAATAAATATGTGCACAGTGCTTAAAAAAATAGGCAAAGCATTACCAAGAGAAGAAACAGAAGTAGTCTTAAATTGGATCTGACAAAATCTAGACAGCTCTCATAGAAACGTACTTTGGAAGAGCTGAAACCATTAATTGCATTAATGGTATTCTTTTAATTCATTATAACTGAAACCATTAATCCAATAAAATCTTATGATTCAAAGTACTGAAAGCTTTAGAAAATGAGTGTTTACTATACTAACTCTTCACCTTCAATATCTAATATCTGAGATAGTATGTAAAATTTGTTACTGTTACTCTATTTGGAAGGAAGAAATATATGCTGAAAGCCAGAAATACAAGTCTGAACATGATATATAATTTTCTTCTATATAATGCGTTTAAATCTTTAGTAAACACATTAAAAATTTTAATTGAAACCAGAATTACTGTTACCCAATTTCATACCAGAATTAATGTTACTCATTTCCAGCATGACTGGACATTTTTCACGTTTCAAGAAAATAAAGGCTTGTACAACCAAATTAATGGAAGGTGCAGTGGTTGAGTTAAGGCTTCCAGCCAGGACCAAGTAAGAAAGAATTCCATCAAGAACTCTTGAATATCTTGGCTTAACCTACTTTCAAATATACAATTTCATTAATAAAAATAGAATTAAAGTAAAAATATTTAAACTCTCTAAATTAGTAACTAAATGAATGGTACTATGATCGTAATTAATGGAAATGGATGAAAAACAGACAAAAAGGATTTGCATAGAAACCACAAAACAGAGGTTGAGCTGTTGTATTTAATTGCTACAGGACTACAGGACTAGTGCTGTTTAATTGCTACTAGTGTTACAGGACTGCATAATACTTATAAACTGCATAAATACTTAGAAATTTTTTATTCTCAGTTCTATATCAAATATGTATCTTAAGTAAGTGTACTGAATTTTAATTTCTAAATTAGATCTTAATAACTTAAATTTCTCACTAAAGTAACTTGAACAATTTTTTCCCTGGTAAGTTTGTCAGTTATTTGTTATCACTTATAATACCAAATGCAAACCAAGAAGGCTATATTATATAAACCGCTGATTTTATGACACTTGATATATACTTACTATGTAAATATTAAGTTTAATAATAAATAAAATGATTCAATAGATTCAAATCATTTCAATAGATTTTATAAACAGGAATTCAGCCATTATCTCTTATTGTGAAATACAAACAAAAGGGTTAGTGTACACATAGATATATCACCATTAGTTAAAGCATTTCAATAATAATATGAAAGTAACATAACAAATGATACCAATAGGGATGTTTCTATATCATCCAAAGGGGATACTACTACATCAGATGATTCTTCAAACTCAAAATCAGGCAAAGAATATGTTGATTATAATTTTGAATAAAATTATACGATTTTTGAACTTATAAGTTAATAAAATTTGCAATTGTCTCTCACTAACATAACGATTAAAAATAATTTCAGGAACACTGAAATTCCCCACAATTAAAAAATGATTTGTACCAGTTACATAAAATGATTCAACAAATTCATAATATTCTAAATAATGTTGTAATGAAGTAGATCAGTGGTTCCCAAACTTTTCCGAGTCGCGGTGCCCTTTTTTAATTAAAATTTTTCCATGGTGCCCTCCCCTAAGTAAAAGTATGACTACTCATAAGTTAAGAGATAAAAATAAATAAAACTCTTGTATCTTCATTATTTTTTAGTTTATCAACATAAAATTAATAATTGTAAATGTTTTGGTTCAATTAATTATGAAGCTTTTACAATATTTCATGGCACCCCTGTGAAGAGGCTGCAGCTCCTTGGGGCACCATGGCGCACACCTTGGGAATCACTTAAGTAGTTGATGGAATATAAAATACATTCAGTCAAAAATTGTTATTAACAGCAAATTTTTTCCACAAAGTCTCAAAATATGGGTGGAAACTCTTGTGTGTTGTTACTAACATGCAATCTCTGCCATTTGCAGCTTTTAGTCAATTCCTACAAAAACATTATGTCTATCGTATCTTAATATTCATTAAGTCTATGTTAATATTAATACTTCATGATATTACACATAATTAAGGAAGATAAGAAACTGAATTTTGAGTCTTAGTTCTCAATACTCTTGGTTTGAGAATAATATATTTATTTATTTTTTTAACATTATATATACCACTGCATCAAAAAAAATATTTAAAAAAATGGATTGTATCCACCAGATACAGCTCGAATAAAAAGGTAAGAACACTCACCTAACTACAGTGCATTTGGAATTTTACTCCATCATCAGTAGCCAATATTATAAATTACAATTAAAATATAGTTAAAAATTTTAAAATGAATTTCATTAATATCTACATACTTGTGTCAAAGTTAAAACCTGTTATATCTGCCGTGGTAAGGTAATGAATGAGACTAATTAATTATCTTGTTATTCATAATATGAATATATTCATATAATGATTTGTTCAAACCTATGATATTATTTTTATATAAATATTTTTTATTCTACTCATTTTCCTATTGTTTTATTTTATGTTTGTGTTTAAACTAAACTGACTATTGTGATGGAGTTTTGTGAAAATAAATTAAAAAACTAAATACATAAACATCAGTCAAGCAAAGTTAATGCTTATAATGCATATGATAAAATTAATTCAATACCTTTAATTATTCATAATTAATCATTTTTAAAATTAACAGAAAATATTTTAGGCGTACTGCAAAACAAAGTAAATTATGAGCCTTAGTTATAGAATACTTAAGTCCAAGTGGTTTGCACAACTGCACTTGCACATAAAGAATATTGCAAATAAAATTAATAAGGAATGACGCAAAAATGAAAAACCTTTGTAGTAGTAATTGACAACGATAAATAAGTAAACACAAATTAACCTGCTGACTAATAGGAACTAAAAAAAATGAAGTAAAAATCAAACTCACACCCAAAGCATTACCCATAAAAAAATATTCAAGATTGGGTTGAGGTCGCCAACACGTTAACAATTCTCTACTGTGCATGATTTTCTATAAGGTTTCACTGCCAGTTATAAGGTATTCATATTCTTTAAACAAGTAAAAATCTCTCATTGTGAGAAAAATTAAGAAAACATCTTTCCAAGTACGTCCTTATTACCTGTTTAACACAAGCTATTTCTAAAAACCGGGTATTATTTTGTCTTGAGGGATGTATAATTAATTTATATTAGGTGAGTTAATTAAATTAATTAATTACTCATACACTGATTCTGTTAATCAGATACAAATCCTTTTTTTTAAATTTCTATTTAAGCTAGGTAATGTATAGAGTACAATAAAACAAAGCCAATGATTCTAATTACTCCAACAGACATTTGGATATACCTATCAACAAATATCTGATTTTAGTTAGTTGCAACAGATTACAGGACAAAATATTTGGAATTAATATTCTAATAATGAAGTGACATAAGCCTGTAATTTTTACGTAATAATAAAAATAAAAAAGAGTTACTTACTCTTGACATAATTTTAGCAGATATAAAAGGTCTGAAGAAAGCAACCATTCTTTCAATATTTGACGAAACATTTACTACATTAATCCTTGTAACTCTTACAGGAAATGCTTTCTAAAAAAAAATAAAAAAGGTTATTGACAAAAACATTTTGTATTATTTTTAAGATTTATTAATATGTAAGTCAGAAACACTACAATGATAAAAAAATTTAAACATCATACATCAGCATTACTTTATTAATGTATTCATCCGTAATTATCAATCTTCAGACAACTATTTTATAATTTTATAATTCATTTATTTTTTACATAGGGATATGAAGAGTTAGTATTATAGATACCATAAAAAATATACTATTAAAAATACACAAATTTCTAACAAAACTAATCATAACTGTTTTGGTGACACCGATTTAAATTTGCATACTCCGCTGAAATTCCTGGATTCAGTTCCTTCCCAGGATATGGGTAATTTATAATCTGTTAACTCCAATGAAGTCACTAAAGATGTTAGTAATTGATGGAATCAAAAAATAAAAAAATAAAAATATAAAATAAAAGAAGAAATAAACACAAGAAAATGAATAAAGTACATCTTTACTAGTAAGTAAATCATTATGGTGAATTCTGCAACTTTTTTTCTCTATGATAATTGTAATAAAATGAGAAATGAATAACATCCATTTATAAAGTTGCGAAAAGTAGATATTAACAGTATCTTAAATATTATTAGTTGAATTTACAATCATTATAAGCATAATTCCAAACTACATAAGAAAAAGTAAAAATACAAAAGGGAATAATCAATGTCTTTCATCAGATAATTTTAATTTTTAATATAATTTGAAATTTTGCCTCTAATGATGGGCACATTACTGGAAATACATTAGGAATCATTAAAAATCAATACCATTAATATACTTTTACAAAATTGATGAAATTAAAATACCTTCAACAACTTTATGAAGGTACAGGTCTGCTCTTCACTTTATTATAATAAGTACTATAAAATATGTTAGTAGTAATTCAACCTACTAGTAATTTTATTCAAGGACAAGCAGTTGGAATGGAAATATAAAAAGGCCTTCCTCCAGAAATAAAAAGGCCTTCCTCCAGTAATGAAAAGCAAACTTTAAGTACTTGAAATTAGTTAAAATTTAGACAAAAGCCTAATGTTTTGGCCTTTAAAATTTGCCAATTTTGGTCAAATCGATACCAGAATTATAATCAGTTTTGTGTGCCAGTTTAAATCACGATTGAAATACCACATAATGTATACAAACAAAGAAAATGTGATATATTACGCAGCAGTAATCTAAGTGACATTTCGGAACATCACTGGCGACATGAAGATTCCATGTTCTAATAACCCTGTTGTTCCCCAAATCTAAACAACAGTGGACAATTTTATATAACAAATATAAATTACTAATCATTCATTTGGCAAAGCTGTCTTCAGCAAACAGTTCAAAAATTAAGGGATAACATGTTCTTTGATGTCATGATAAAATATCTTTAGTGGTTTTCATAGATTTGGATTGCTACTTGATAAGGAACCCAACAGAAACTAATGTGTATATTTTGATTGCTGAGAATTGCAGACAATGAATGTCACAGCATTCAAGAATATGATGAAGCCTATCTGTGGGGTGATGAAAAGCTATGAGTACTATGAGTAAAGCAATCAGAAATATTCACATGACTGAACTTATTCATATGATAAAAAACTTATAAATATCATGACACTATCAGAAAGCATCTAAAAATGTTTAAATTGAACTGTTCTGTTAAATTAAACATAATCTGACATTTCATTCTTTTGTTGAAATTTCTCACATGTGTGTCACGAATTTCTACAGCTGTTTGGATTTAAAAGACTTTTATTACAGCATAAAACAGATTTAAAATGAGAAAAGATATATAATAAAAAAAATTAAATCTTATGTTTAAAAAAAATAGATTTATATGACACTGTAAAATCTTACAGATAAGTTCTAATTCCATGCTTTTGTAAGGTAAAAATCTTTATGGTTTTCTTATTTATTATTAATAATAATTATAACACTATATTTTTTTTGACATCTTAATTAATTCACCACTGAAGATTGTACATGAGAGTGTGAAAATTGAAGTTTGTAGCATTTGAACCCGGGACCTGTGTATGAAAGACTAAGATGCTACCACTCCACGATGAGTTTGGCATTACTATTTTAATTAATGAAGTCAACTAATGTGTTAAAAAAAATTTCGAATTGGTAACCTAGACTCGGTAGAATTTGGCAGTAGGTACTGGTTGTGATTAGCCAGACACATTGTAAATTTATTACCTTAACAAAAATTGTAGCGGTTGTGTAACTTCAGCAGATCTGAATTTCATTTTACCGAACAGTCATCTATACTTATTGAGGTCCCCAAAATAACACTACCTAGCAAATATGTACTACCTCCTGGTTGTTACATTTTTAATGCTCTTTTGATGAATTTTTATACCTATAAACTTTTTCATTATTTAAAAGTTTCTTTTAACTTAGCTCTCATGTGATGAAAATAAAATTATATTGTAATTGTCATTTTGTGCATTTGTTCCTTGTATTATAATCAGGAGATCTTCAGTATTTTTTACGACCGAGATTTTACGAAGTGTGGCTATTAAATAACGATATTAATGCTGCTACAGAAGAACTGCGCATGCGCCAAATTCGTACGGCCCACAGCTGTGTAGCGTGAAGCCTTTTCTTTAATTGTTGCCATTCCCGTTTCTGTAGACATATTCATCTGGCCGTGGCCTTCATTCGGATAACATCTGTTTTTTGTTTTGACGACAAAATGATGGGTTTTATTAGAGCAAAGAATTGTCGTGAAATTTCATTTGAAACTTGGAAAAACCGCAACCGACACTTATTTTTTATTAAAAAAAGTAATATGGCAATGAATGTTTATCTCGTGTGCGTGTTTTTGAGTAGTTTAAGCGTTTCCAAGATGCCCGAGAAGACGTTGAAAATGATGTTTGCTCGGGTCGTCCTTTCACGTCTAAAACGAGTTCACTGAAGTCACTGGAATCCTGAAGGCCAAATTATTAATCAACATTACTATCTTGAGGTCCTTGCTCAACTCCGTGAAAAATTAAGAAAAATAACGACCGGAATTGTGGAAGAACAAGTCATGGGTTCTCATCAGGCCAACGCGCCGGCTCACACTACATTGTTAAGACGTTTCTAGCCAAGTATAACACTCCAGTGTTAGTCCATTTGCCTTATTCACCTGACCTGGCACAATGTGACTTTTATCTGATTCCCATGGTCAAATCTGAATTAAAAAGAACAAGATTTCAGACCGTTGAAGCTATGAAAGAAAAAGCAGCATGCGACATGAAAAAAAGACTTCCAGCACCATTTTGAACAATGAAAAATTCGCATGGAGTGTTGTAAGGATAGAGGATGGGTGTATATTGAAGGGGATAATAAATATGTATAAATTTAAAATAAAATATTTTATAGCATTAGTCTCGTTATTTAATAGCCACACATCATATGTACACAAAAGTTTCAAATAAATATTGCATGTATTCAAATGCACATTTATATTTAAACAACTTATGTTAGTTGTCAGAATTTTAAAACTGCAAATTGCAAATGTAAATTGCATAGTAAGACCCCAGACATAATTTTGTATCTAAAATGTAATTATGGGATGATATGAACTATAATTTTTTATCATTAAATTTATTTTTTAATAAGGTGTATCTGTACTTTAATCTTAGATAATTTTAGATTGCTAGGAAATTCATTTTCAATAAATAGAATATTTATCACATGAAAGAGGGCTCAACTTAAAATTTTTTAAAACTTTTAATTACCCAGGGAGGATATATCGAATCTGTTATTCTTTTTAGAATTTTATAGTTCATTTTACTGATGTTTGTGATTACAAACATCTAGTAATTTCTACCTTCTCATCTGAAATATTTGATCAGGGATGAGATATTATTATTCTTTATAATATTCAGTTGATCCATTATGTCTCTAGAGCATTATTGCATTCTCCTAAAAGTACTGAAAATTTTTTGTTTGTTACCTTACTTGAAAACAAGAAGGAAACTTATACAAGGACACTAATCGCATCATCTCTGATACAACCGAGCCAGATATATTTTGAATGAAATATATTGCAAATCAATAACGTTCAAAACTTCTATAAAATAAATGTATTCTGAAAAATTACCATAAAAAACTAGAAGGCAGTTACAGAATAAAGAAGGGTAAAATTAATGCATGTAAATAAACACAGAGAATGCAAAAGGATGAGGAGTAAAGAAATTCTGTAGAAAATAAAAAAAAATCTGTATAGACTAGAAGCAAGAGAAGTAAGTTTAGAAACAAAAATATAGAGGATGAAAAAAAATTAAACAATGAGTCAACAGGTAAGATAAAAACTGATGTTATGATTTAAAAGAAAATGTGAAGGAGGATATAAATATGTAGAGTAGTATTTGTATTGATGTAGTTAACATACAGTTAGAACATCACTAGGGACAAAAGAATAAGATAGATATATCTGAAGATAGTCTAGAACAGAAACTAAGGAAGGTAGATTAAAGGATGTGATGATTTGCTTAAGAGATGGAAAGAATAAATGGAAGATTAGTATAAGGCAAATGAAAATTTAACAAAGCTGTTATAGAAAAAGAAAAAACAATGGGCAAATGTAACAGTGGTGAGGTGGTATGACATCTGAAGTAATCATTGCAGTAAATCAAATGAAAAATGGGAAAGCCCAGAGAATAATTAATGAAAGACTATTGAAGTAGTTTGATGTCTAGAACAGAAGGGTCTAAAAATATTATTATTTAATAGAATATATTAGTGGGGTAAATCATGAAAAGGTATTTTAAGAATTGAGTGGTTTCATTGCACAAGAAAGAGAGGATAAACGGACATGAAAAGTATCATACTACAACTTCTGTTATCCATACTGCTAAGATCATATGGAGATTGATAACAGAAGGCTGAGAAGAAATAAAAAGGAAAGTTATGATTCCTAATATTAAGAAGAATCATTTCTTCTGTTAAGAAGAGCAGTACCATTGTAGAAATATGAATACAAAGAGATGAGGTAGTAGTTAAAGATGAACAGTAGAGAGGAGTATTTAAAAAAAGGACAAGGTTTCAATAATATTTTTAGCCAAAAAAAAACAAAAAAAAAAACACATTTGATTGGTTAGACTGAGAAATTCTATATGGATGCTAGTAGAAAAAACAAACAGGAGATAAAACAAATTAATATGCTACTTGCACATAGAGAAATAAGTAACAATTTCAGTAGCAGATAGAAGAACTACGCTGGAATCACTGGAACATTGGAACTACACAAAGCTGTTACACTGGAACTTTTTGTTACTTCACTTTTTGTTACTGAACTGTTTGGTACTTCAAGAAGTCTCAGGCAAGTATATTGTCTTTTTCTCTGTACTATTAAACTTGGTTCTGGGATAGATGGTGAAGACATTTCAGGAGATAATTATGGAATGAGGATTGACAGGAAAAACAGAATGCATATGGTTTTCAGATGAGGTGTTCTTTGTCATGAGTATAGAGATTTGCAAATTGTGCTGCATCTGTATGGAATGAAAGAGTAGCAAAGGATAAAAATAAAGGAAATAAATCAAATGTAACGACAGAAAAATTTTATAACCAAAAAATGATTCAAGCTCTTGTCAACCCTTGGACTCAGAAAATTAGAGCCTGAAGAATGAATTATTTAAGTTATAATCATCACCAAACCGTTGCTGGGCCAACTGTGGGCCTACTAAACTACAACTTATATTGAACTCCAGAGACTTTTTCAGTTGTGCAATTCTTATAATCAAAGCAGTTGTGCCATACGCAAACAATAATACATTATTATTCATTATTTGTGTAAAAGATATTCTGGAATATATAACGAAAAGAAGGAAAACCATAAAAAAAGTAAGGAAAAACAAAGTACCAAGAATAAATCTGTACAACTAATGTTCTTTCATGTAGAGCTTACCTTAAGACATTTCTCACTGCATAATATGAGACAGTGGTAAAAAGTAAGGTATGAGTCAGGTAAAAAGTAAAATAATGTAGTGGGTTAGTAAATTAGCAAATTGTCAGTTAATGACAATACATAAATTGGCATAGAGAGATCAATACAATCAATGTTCTTGTGATAAAATCATAGAATACTCCAAACTACCTTCTCTGAGTTACAGCTGGCTTAGCAGTTCAGTTTTATGAAATTTTGTGCTGGGTTCCCAAAAATTATCTGTTTCAGATACAGAGGGATTCGGTTTGGAACTGAACAGCTCCAATTAGAGATATTCAAATAGCTCTACATAGATAGAATTGGTACTAGCAGCTCTCTTATAAGTATTACAAAATAGAGGTAACAGTGAAATTGGATGATAACTGCTCAAATCATCTCTTGACCCTTTCTTCATTCTTTTATTCCTCGGGGTTTACCTTTCCCTCATTGATAGATACTTCAATACTATCACAATATAATTTTTGTCCAGATCCACTTCTTTTCTAACTACAGTTCAGACACCTTTAGATTTAGAGTAAATAATGTTAATGAAGCAACTGTTCACATATCACTTGGCTGTCTTTACAGCTTATTGAGAATTTCAAATAATTTCATTCATAGTTAAAAAAAAGTGAATTCTTATTAGGTTTTTTTCCAAATGTAGTATTCTTTTTTTGATTTTTTGCAAATATCAATCAAGATTTCAAGGGAAACAGAATTTTGAGAATGACAAAAGTTGATGATACCTTTTCTCACCCAACACTTACTGCTACACATAATCTTTAAAATACAGGTATAAAATAAAAAATCAAAGTTTTAAAGCTATTTATATCTCTTAACTTTAATTTACAGTAATAAATTATAAATAAAATGAAAGATTTACTCTTACAGTGTTTCTCTACAAGTGTTCAATGTGAGCACCTTTCATCATATGGCATACATCTAACTGAAGGGAGAGTTCACCCATTCTTTAACCAGCATGTCTGGAATAATGAAAGCAATAGATGTTTCAATCCTGTTCCTCAAATTGGGTAAATCAGTTGTTAGCAGAGTACATACACATGATCCTTTATAAAACCCAAAGAAAAAAATCACATGAGGTAGATCAGATGACCTGTTTGTGGAGGCCACAACAAACAAGCTCGTATAATTGAGTCCATGTTGATCAATTCAGCGGTTGGGGAAAATGTCATTCAACCAATCCCATAGAAAGTAGTATCAATGAGGAGGTGCACCATTTTGTTACCAATAAAAATTCTCTGGTCTATCTTGCAGTAAAGGAAAGAGACATAAACCAACATATCCACATAAGCAACTCCTGTTATGCATGCTTCAACAAAAAAGAACAGTCTATAAATTTAAACTTGGGGAGTTCTTTTCACATTGTAAGAGATCATTGGAATTTTCTGACCTCCAGGTACAGTTATTATGTATGTTAGCTTCTCCACTAAGATGAAATGTTGACCCATCATTATGATCAAGAAATTTGTCATCTTCATGCTGCAATGTTTCGATCAGTAGACTTCAGCACTTGTAACAGTAGTAAATAGTATTGATGTAATGTAAGCAAGTCCTTAGAACATGTTTTTCTTTAAAGCACTTTTTGCCATCACCAGCATTGTTAGTTCATGACTCGCCTTTCTAACAGATTTTTATTTTAGGACTACACAGTAATGACTCTCTGATATGTTCAACATTTTCTTCAAATACCGTTTGATGTCCTGTACTCTCCTTTTTACACAGACATCTGGTCATTTCAAACTGATTATGTTTCGATGAATGTAATTGTTACTTGGAGGATCACAAATAAACTTTCTATGAACATTTGATGTACTGTAACTACAAATGCACATTTAGAAAACTGCAAAACACAGAAGGCTTTCTGTTCAGGGTGGAGCTGTTAATTAGAAAGATAGGGAACCAATCTATTGCCATGCATGCAACTAGAACTGTTCTTTTTGTTCTTTAATTCTAGCCTTAAATGATCACTGGACACTTTATACAAGAGATATTATAACAAATTAAAATCCCAATTCTATTTTTGTACACTGGGTACATTTCTGAATCAATTTACGGCAAAATATCCCTGTTCACTATATCTTTCCAGGTAACACTGTTCAAAAGCAATAGAATGATTTATTCTTAGAAATTATTCATGGAATCCTTGCTGAAAAATCTTTTTTCACACTACTTGTACTTTTAGTTTTTTCATATGATAGTGATTTTTTGACAAAGATATAAACAGTGAATTACTACTAGTATGATTAAAAATACCTACATCAATGTTAAACGTAAGGATTCCTGTGTAAGAAGTACTCAAACACTGTCAGGACTTGAATAGTCAATATCTCAGTAAGTGCTAGTAGGATGTTAAAGTTTACTTAAAACAATGGAGCCTAATAAATTAAAAAACTTTGTCATCTAAGATATTAATATTAAAATTAACACAATGGAAATAATTTTCTTTATTCTTTCAGATTTTAGAACTTGCAATAAATTTTCATAAATTTTAATCTACCTTAGTAATATCAGGGATCAAGTATTTTGTAAACAGATGAATCAACTGAAAAAAAAATTTTTCCTGATTGAAACTATAGCAATTTTAGGACAGACCCTAAAATCTATGTAGTATTAAAGGAAAATCATTTCTGTGATTTGTATCATGAATAATTGTTCAAGATTTTGAAATTCCTTAATGTTTTTAAAAATTAGGAAACAGTAAAACCTTCAAAAACTATTTAAAAAATCATTTTGTGTAAAATCGAATACTTGACAGTCATTTTGATCATCAAACAATAATTATCAAAAAAATAACGAGGAAATAATATATTAAAAGTAAATTAAAAAAACAAGTAAATAAAAGAAAAATAATAATAAATTTTAATTGTAAAAAATAAATGAAACATAAGGACAAAATATAAATGTTTAACCATAAAAATCATCTTAATTGTAATGAGTTTTATGGTGAAACATAAAATGATGAATATTTGAATCTTTTTTTGAATAGTAACAACTATTCACATACTTTTTTTGGTATTTCATAAATACGAAAAAGTAATGTAACATCAGTTGTAAGATGAGTCACATCCAAGCATTATAGGCTGTATTTTACAACTTTCTCAATTTAAGAAGTTTATAGCTATTATTAATGTACTGAAACTTGTATATGTAACATGATTAGTTAACTAACATTCACTACCAAAAATTAAGTGAATTTTAACATTTTATTATTTTTTTTGAGTGTGGGTAATGCTTAAATCTTTTTTATCTAGATCACAATTGGATCTCTATTAACAAAATAAAAATTTATCTGGTTTTGGTTTAGTGACATTTTCATATTATTCAAGTAACTTATCGGTCGTTGCTCATTCTTTAATCATAAATTACTTTTAATCCTTTTATACAGCATAATAATTTAATTTCATAATTGAGATGTTGTATGCAAATAAAACTACTTGCTAAGATAGTTTACAAGCAAATAGAATGTGTAATAGAAGGTGTTTTATTTAAAGATAAGTTTGGTTTCTGAGAGTATATGAGTACAAGGCAACAAGGCAATTCTGGTTCTCTCATTCATTTTTACAAGGCAGAATTAAAAAGAATAAAGCCACCTATGTTTGTACATTTGGAAGATGGATTTGATAACTAGAAATGAATGATTAGATTTGATAATTAGAAAAATTTAAAGAAAATTAGAACTTAAATGTAGGGAGAAAACAATTGTTTATAATCTGTACAAGGTCAGGTAGCAGATATAAGAATAGAAGATGAAGAAAGGCAAGCTTTTCTTCATGGATATGAAGAAAAGGGAACGGATTAAGGTTGTAGTTTGTTCCCATGTTTTTATTTTGCATGTTGAAGAAACAGTACAGCAATTGAAGGAACTATCCAAGGAGTAAAAATAAAGCTGTAAGAATCAAGGACGGCATTATTCTTTTGGTACAAACCAAAAAAACTTCAGGCTGAAAATAAATAAGAGTAAAACAAAGATAATAAAATGTGACAGATAAGAGATAAGTGGAAGGATTTTGTTATTTAGGGATTACAATTACAAAAGACAGTGATCTAAGAATTAAAAAAAAAAATGCTGAAAGTATTTGTGTGGAGTATATAATTTTACAATAGCGAAACATTGAAAAGAATACAATGAACAACAATGAAAAAGAACAGAGACAATTGAAATGTGGTGTACAGGATGTTATAAATTAGACGTTAACTTTAACACTAAATTATCCTAAACATTAGGATATTAAAAATAGGGTGGGTTGATGAAATCTGAAATGAAGAAGTCTTAAGGCAAATAGGAAAGAAATTTGCAGTAAATTCTTGTAAAGAGATGAACTAGATAAGAAGACTATATATTAAGACAACTATATTTAATTAATTTGGAGATGAGAGGATGGATAGAAGGTAAAAACTCTAGAGAAAAATGTTTGAAATAAAAAGATAGCTGAAGATATATATTGTAGTATTTATACTGAGGTTAAAAGAAAAATACAGAAAAGAAAGAAATGGAGGTTAGCATCAAACCAGCCAACTTATTGATGACACCTAAAAAATTAACCATTTAAAAAAATTTTTACACAAACTAATTAAAATTTCATTATTATTTATTTTAAATAATTTAAAATAAATAATAATGAAATTTTAAATTATGAATATTTTATAATATGAACTCTATCATGTTATTTATTATTTTTAAATAATAAAACAGATCAAATTTGTACTTGTGTCAATAATAAATTTGTTGGTTATTTACTGAGGTTTTTCTTTTACTATGACCACTTTAGATAATAACAGGGTTGGAATCATCTCTAGCAGTTACAGTAGTGGTTGGATATCTGAATTCTATTTTAACTTTTCACTCAATGAGAACAGAAATAATTTCTTTTTTCACCATCTTAACTTAAAATAAAGTTTGAGTTATTAATTTAAATAAATTATATAAATTAAACTAAGAATCCTAATTTAGTTTAGAAAATATAACAAAATGGAGTAAGCTTCAAGAATTAGTACAGGAGTTGTACAGAGAGCTGTTCCCGTAAGGGTTGACAATGCCCTTACAGGGCATTGTATAATGTAACAGATTCCAGATTGACAGATTAAATTAATTAAAACAAATACTAATAAAGTTGTTTAATAAAAACTATTCAGATGGTTTTATTGATTGATTCCCATATAGGCTTAAATTTATGAATAAATAATTGCATTAAATTATTACTAAAAAAGTAATTCTTTTCCCAAAATGGAAATGGAATTTTGTCAGGTGACAGTTGGTTGGTTACTTTATTGAATTTCTGAGACAACCAGTTTTTTTTATGTCTAATTTATCCCATAAGTTTAAAGATTATGTGTGAGAATACAATGTAGATTTTTGTAGGAAGACTTCCTCCTTTCTTTTAAGGAAATCTTCCTCCTTCCTTTTAAACTGGAAAGACTTTGGTCTACTCAGTTCAAAGTCTGTGCAGGATTTGAACCAGGGGCCTTATGAATGAAAAGATGATGAGCTATTATTCTGCTGTGGAGGTTACAAATAATTGTGAATAATTTTCAGTGTTTTGATTATTCTGAAAGAGTTCTTAGGTTCACACTGGTTTTGTGACAACATTTTCATGTAATGTGCTACTTTGTTTTATAACCTTTTCTTAATTATAATTCCATCAAATTTTCAGTATTTCTCTGCTCTGTTTAATATTACATTTATAGTGTTTCTGATATTTTCCTTTGATTTTTTTTTACTGCAAGCAGCCAAACTACATGAAATATTTATAAGAGACAGTTCTTAAAATTATATTCCTTTTATTGACTTAAAAGAAAAGGAGAAAATTAGAATGTTTTGAAGAAACAAAACAGCTATTGAAGTGACTATCAAAGACTGTAAGATTCACTGAAGGCATTATTCAACCTTCAGCTGAAACTGTT
This sequence comes from Lycorma delicatula, assembly GCF_047948215.1. Lineage (NCBI taxonomy): Eukaryota > Metazoa > Arthropoda > Insecta > Hemiptera > Fulgoridae > Lycorma > Lycorma delicatula. The sequence goes on from NC_134455.1 coordinate 234,406,291, forward strand.
TTTTAAAAAATATGAACATATAGAAAAACTATTTAATTAAAAATTTTAAATTTGCAATCATTATTATTTCTTTTAAAATATTTCTTACTAAAAATCTTGTATATAATTAATACTGTTTATATATATATATTATATACATATATATATTTTTTTATGATGCTAATTAGGTATAAAATTTAAGATAGTAAATATTATATTATAAAATAGTATAATAAAAAGCATGTATAGTATTATAAATAATTTATATATAGTATAATAAATTTTGAAATCAATTTCTTATTGGTAAAAAGAATTTCTACCAATTCTTATTCTGGAAAAATAAATTAAAAAATGGATGGGATCGATGTATTTTGAGCAACTATAATAAATGTTAGAACCCACAAAGCCCTTCCTTACTCTTCCTTAGTTTGATATGCCCTTCAAACAACAATCCTACCATCTAGATTAAAAAATTTATGTCATGGTGAGTAAATTCTAAACACACGTGGAAATAAAATTAACTTTTTTTTCCATCCAAAATGTTATTTAATTGTGTAATGAAAAAATCTATTTAAGCAAATTAAAAAAAAATTAAAAACGATTTTCAGCTTCATAAAAAATAGGATTTAAAAAAAAATGGTTTTTACTGGTAAAATTAACAGTGCTAATATAAAACATAAAGGTTTTTATTTATTTTACTCAAAATTTCAACATAATTCTGGCATTGTAATATAATATATTATCGTTATGATTTTCTTACATTTTTATTAATGCAGCTTTTGTTACACTTTTGTCCTTAGCCTACTATCTGGAGGCCAATTTTCCGGTGAGTTTTTTAACTTCATAATAATTGAAATAAAGAGTCTAATACTTTAATTATTTGTAACTTAAGAGCTTTATCGCAAAGTTTTATGAAATGTTTTTGTACTTTAGTCACAAATATCTTAAAAAGCTAGTGTATCAATCTGGCCCTTTTAACATACACTGTTCTACATTACTCTACAGTAATCTGCTGATGTTACAGGCAACAGACCAATTCATCTAGATGTAGGTGAATTTTGCAATAGACAGCAGTGCAGTAGGATAAAGAAGGAAGTTAAAATTGTTTCGTATGTAACAAGCATTACATTACATAATTTTATTTAACTATAACATTTGAAATTATTATTTTAAAAAGGAAAAACTAACAATAAAAAAAATATAAGCAAAAATAAAATATAATATTCTAAAAAGTAAAATGTCCATCACATTAAAATTTGAAAATGTAAAATCTCTATTTTTTTATGCTAGAAAACATTGGTATAAATAGATACCAAGAGTCAGACCTCTATAGATTATAGATACAGTATCGATATAATGAAACTGGGAAGAAGGTTCTATTAGTGGTATTATTATTTTTTTTTTGTCTTCAATCATTTGACTGGTTTGATGCAGCTCTCCAAGATTCCCTATCTAGTGCTATTCGTTTCATTTCGGTATACCCCCTACATCCTACATCCCTAACAATTTGTTTTACATATTCCAAACATTGCCTGCCTACACAATTTTTTCCTTCTACCTGTCCCTCCAATATTAAAGCAACTATTCCAGGATGACTTAATATGTGGCCTATAAGTCTGTCCCTTCTTTTAGCTACATTTTTCCAAATGCCTCTTTCTTCATCTATTTGCCGCAACACCTCTTCATTTGTCACTTTATCCACCCATCTGATTTTTAACATTCTCCTACAGCACCACATTTTAAAAGTTTGTATTCTTTTCTTCTCAGGTACTCCGATTGTTCAAGTTTCACTTCTATATAAAGCGACACTCCAAACATATACTTTCAAAAATCTTTTCCTGACATTTAAATTACTTTTTGATGTAAACAAATTATATTTCTGACTGAAGGCTCGTTTCGCGTGTGCTATTCGGCATTTTATATCGCTCCTGTTTCGTCCATCTTTAGTAATTCTACTTCCCAAATAACAAAATTCCTCTCCCTCCATAATCTTTTCTCCTACTATTTTCACATTCAGTGATCCATCTTCGTTATTTCTACTACATTTCATTACTTTCATTTTGTTCTAGTTTATTTTCATGCGGTAGTTCTTGCATAGGACTTCATCCATGCCATTCATGTTTCTTCTAAATCCCTTTTATTCTCAGCTAGAATTACTATATCATCAGCAAATCTTGCATCTTTATCTTTTCACCTTGTACTGTTACTCCGAATCTAAATTGTCTTTAACATCATTAACTGCAAGTTCTATGTAAAGATTAAAAAGTAATGGGGAAACATCCTTGTTGGACTTCCTTTCTTATTATGGCTTCTTTTTTATGTTCTTCAATTATTACTGTTGCCATTTGGTTCCTGTAAATGTTAGCTATTGTTCTTCTGTCTCTATATTTGAACCTTAATTTTTTTAAAATGCTGAACATTTTATTCCAGTCTATGTTATCAAATGCCTTTTCTAGGTCTATAAATGCCAAGTATGTTGGTTTGTTTTTCTTTAATCTTCCTTCTACTATTAATCTGAGTGCTAAAATTGCTTCCCTTGTCCCTATACTTTTCCTGAAACTAAATTGGTCTTCTCCTAACACTTCTTCCACTCTCCTGTTAATTCTTCTGTACAGAATTCTAGTTAAGATTTTTTATGCATGACTAGTTAAACTAATTGTTCTGTATTCTTCACATTTATCTGTTCCTGCTTTCTTTGGTATCATGACTATAACACTTTTTTTAAAGTCTGACGAAACTTCTCCCTTTTCATAGATATTACGAATCAGTTTGTTTAATCTATCAATCGCTTTGTCACCTGCACTGCGCAGTAATTCTACAGGTACTCTGTCTATTCCAGGTGCCTTTCTACCATTCAAATCTTTTAATGCTCTCTTAAATTCAGATCTCAGTATTGTTTCTCCCATTTCATCCTCTTCAACTTCCTGTTCTTCCTCTATAACACCATTTTCTAATTCATTTCCTCCCTATAACTCTTCAATATATTCCACCCACCTATCGACTTTATCTTTTGTATTATAATTCGGTGTACCATCTTTGTTTAACACATTATTGGATTTTAATTTATGTACCCCAAACTTTCCTTAACTTTCATGTATGCTCCGTCTATTTTACCAATGTTCATTTCTAATTCCACTTCTGAACACTTTTCTTTAATCCACTCTTCTTTTGCTAGTTTGCATTTTCTGTTTATAGTATTTCTTAATTGTCGATAGTTCCTTTTACTTTCTTCATCACTGGCATTCTTATATTTTCTATGTTCATCCATCAGCTGCAATAGATCAGAAACCCAAGGTTTTCTACCAGTTCTCTTTGTTCTGCCTAAGTTCGCTTCTGCTAATTTAAGAATTTCCTTTTTAACATTCTCCCACTCTTCTTCTACATTTTCTACCTTATCTTTTTTACTCAGACCGCTTGTGATGTCCTCCTCAAAAATCTTCTTTACCTCCTCTTCCTCAAGCTTCTCTAAATTCCACTGATTCATCTGACACCTTTTCTTCAGGTTTTTAAACCCCAATCTATATTTCATTATCACTAAATTATGGTTGCTATCAATGTCTGCTCCAGGGTAAGTTTTGCAGTCAACAAGTTGATATCTAAATCTTTGCTTAACCATGATATAATCTATCTGATATCTTGCAGTATCGTCTGGCTTTTTCCAAGTGTATATTCTTCTATTATGATTTTTAAACTGGGTGCTGGGAATTACTAAATTATACTTCATGCAAAACTGTATAAGTCGTCCCCTCTTTCATTCCTTTTGCCCAGCCCGTATTCACTAACATTATTTCCTTCCTTGCCATTGCTGATGCTTACATTTCAATCTCCAACTATTATTAAATTTTCATCCCTTTTATATGTTTAATTGCTTCATCAATTTCTTTGTATACACACTCTACCTCATCATCAACATGGCTGCTTTTAGGCATATAGACGTTAACAATCGTTGTTTAGGTTTTGATTTTATCCTTATTACAATGATTCTATCGCTATGCATTTTGAAATACTCTACTCTCATTCCTAGCTTCTTGTTCATTACAAAACCTATTCCTGCCTGCCTATTATTTGAAGCTCAGTTAATTATTCTAAAATCACCTGACCAAAAGTCGGTTTCCTCTTCCCACCGAACCTCACTAATTCCTACTACATCTGCATTTAACCTATCCATTTCCCTCTTTAAATTTTCTAACCTACCAACCTTTTTTAAACTTCTAAGATTCCATGCTTTGACTCGTAGAATGCTATTTTTTAATTTTCTGGTGACCCCTTCCTTAGCAGTCCCCACTCGGAGATCCGAATTGTATCGGTATTGTTATAACTCTTTCAGTGTTCTTAATGTATATTTGTGTAGTGAATTTTATTAAATTTATCCTTAAACCTTATTAATTATAATTATAATTAAATCTTGTTAATCATACATCCTTAGTATCCTGTAGTTGATTGTTTTTGGCCTCCCTTGTGGGGAATACAGTTAATTTGGAGGATAAATTTTGTTAAATAAAAATGATGGGTAAAGATTTAACTAGGTTAAAGTTGGAAAATTCGAAGCTTAGAAGGCATTTTACAATTGATTATGATAATTATAAGATTTATTTAAACCAGAACCAGAATCTGAAAGTGAAATAAATCTACTATATCAAAAATTCAGAGATAAAGCTGAAAGATTATTCAAATTAGAGAGGCAAGTTAATGAGTTGTTATTTTTATTAGTAAGTGATGAAAATGAATTGGCTAAAGAGTATAATACAGCTGAGAGTTACCATGAAAAGTGGCTGTGTGTATGTGGTAAGAATTGTTTCACTAGAAGGATCAGCACGTTCTGAAGTAAGTTCATCTAAATCGCTGCGGATAAAAGAACTTATAAATTAACTAAAAAGAAATAGAAAAGTTTGATGGGTATATAGAGAATTGGATTTCTTTCTGCATACAATTTCATAAAATTTATGAAGATGGTGATAAAGTAGACAAATTTTAATATTTAAGACAAGGCAATTTGGCAGCAAATTATCCAAAAGTAATTGTTCGATTTAAGGCTGGATTTGGTTGGGATGGCCTACTAATTTTTTTATGTGATAGAGAACTCTTAGAATTAGTTCTGACAAGAGTGTCAGACAATAAAGTAATACCATTAAAATGTTTTTATGATAAATTGGCCATACAAATAAGGGCACTGGAGTCTCTAAATGTTACTTTGGAAAAATATACATGCATACAATTTCCCTTAGTAGAGTCTGCTCTTTCAGAGAGTGTGTTAAAGGAATGGGAAAGAACAAGAATATTATTAGAAGATAATGAAATGGATTATAATTTAATGCTAAAACATTTATTGACATTTTTACAACAAGAATTAGAAATGAATAATGCATGAAACTAGTCAAAAATATGTTTGTAACTAAAGCTAATGAAGAAATAAGTGTTAAAGAATATAAGGAAAAGAAATCTGATATTGAAGAAAAAATTGCTACTGCACAGGGTTAGTTAATATGAAAAAATCAGTAAAAACACCTGTATATTTTTGTGAAGGTTTACATCATAGAGCTGATTGTTTTAAGATCCAAGATAAGAATTTAGAGGAAATGCAATCTGTAGTAAAAGAAAATGGTGGTTGTTTTCCCTGTTTAAAGAAAGTACATAGTTATACTTGTCAAACAATTTTAAGTTGCATAATATGTAAAGTGAAAAGTGAAATGTGTACTGCTTGTGTGTCCAGAGAGAAAGATCAATAAAGATGAGAAAAATTATTTAAGTTTACTTAATGCAGATTTTAGTTTGTTATTAATGCAAACACACTCATAGTTAACATAAGAGGGAATGTGGATGATACTGCAAGAGCCTTGATAGATAAGGGTTTGCAACTTTCGTACATGAGTACCTAACATTACCTGTACATTAATAAAAGATTAATAAACAAAGTGAAACACGAACCTTTACATCAAAAACAGATAGTATATGCTCAATTTGGAGAAGTCCGAACAAACCAAAAGAACATCTATGTTATAAGCCTAGAACTGGTAGTTTAGATGATAGTTATTTATACAATTTTGAAACGTAAGATTCAGATGCTATTTGCCAAGTGGTACCTAATTGTGGCATTTTTGCAAATGTCACTGCAGAATAAGGACTGTGATTTTCTATGATTATTGTGGATTGGAATTAGGAAGTTTTAGACATAGGTGGGTAGTGTTTCATTTGAACTTAAAGCAGTGGTAAATTATCATCTGGACAGCCGATAAAGGTCTTGGAGCAGAACCACAGTCTTATTCATTGGACACTGTTGAAAATTTATGTAATAGTTTTTATGCTGACAACTGTGTCAGTAGTTTATCTAGCAGACGGAAGCTTAACAGTTCCAGAGAGACAGTATACCAAATCTTTGAAGCTGGTAAATTTGAATTAAGACAATGAGAGTACATAGGAAGTGTATCTCCATCCACTATAGTTTAGTTATTGAGAATACTCTGCGATAAACAAAAGAACATTCTACAAATCAAACTGGTATTAAGCTGTAATGAAGAGTCCAGTTTTTGAAATTAGTACAGACAAAAATTACTTTACTTAGATCAACGAGTATACAAACCTTTAGGATTCTCTGGGCCTGTTGCTATGATACCTAAGTAGTTATTATAATGTTCTTGGAATCTGAAAGGTGACTGGGATTCTGAACCGCCAGGAGAAATCCAAAATCCATTTTGAGTATAATTAAAAGGAATCAATATTTTAAGTGAGATTGTAATTCTACGTTGGATTAATGGAGAGGGGAGTGCCAAGTCAGTGCATATATTTTGCAATGCCAGTTGTGACACTTATGCTACTGCTATTTTTATTCAATGCGAGTGTGAGTGTTCCCAGGGCATTCAAATTCACTAATCAAGAAGATCTAATGTAGTGCCCATAAAGAAGACAAACAATTCCCAGATTGGAATTGTTAATTGCCACAGTTAGTTTTAGGTTGTCTTCAACTATTTTAGAATAATCAGTAACGGTTGAAACATATTATTAGATCAATTCCAGTATGATACTCACCTGGGTAAAAAATGGTGGACTTTGGGGAGTATTTTCTAGTTCTAGAGTACAAGAAATTAGAAGGTGGTAGGTCAAATTGGAATTATTTATCCAGACATGTAAACTTGGTGGATCTTCCAAACTGAGGTCACACTCTGCAATAATTTCTACTTTCCAGATTGTAGGAGGGTCCTCAATGGATGAAAACTACTATTAGATCATGGTCTAAGTCTCTCCAGTTTCCTATAATAAAGAAGAAATCAATAAGGAGAAAAGGAAAATGTCAGTAACTGTGATGTTGATGTTAATGATACAGATTTGTATTGTCAATACTTATCTTCTTATACAAAAATAGTAAGAATGATAACATGGATTCAAAGATTTCTGAATAATACTCATCTTCCAAACCACCTTTCAGGTGAATTAACTGAAGAAGTTGATGAAGCAGAATCTGTAATGCTGGTACTGGTACAAAGGTAAAAAGAATAAATTGAAACTGCAATTAATTCAAGATTATCATGGTTTGGCAAGAGTTAGAGTACACATCGTGAATAGAGAAGGTACAAATGATTTTAAATTTCCTGTTTTGCTGCCATTCAATTATCCTGTAATTTTGAAATTAATTGAAGAGTTTGACAGGGAGAATAGTCATGCCAGAGGACAGATTCTTGTTTGTTTGTTACAAGGACATTATTGGATACTGAAGTGTAGGAAAACAGTAAGATAAGTCATAATTAAGTGGATATTGTCTTCTTTTCAGGAATCCAAAGCTTTAGATTCTATGCTTGCTGTAATGCCACCTGATTGTATCAGAGATGCCACTGCTTTTGAAGTTCTGGGTATTGACATTGCAGGCTCATTAATTTTAAAAGAAGGTGAAAAGGCTTGGATATGCTCTACACATGCACTGTGTATTGCACTGTACACCTCGAGCTTGTGACATTATTAACTACTGAATCTTTTCTTCAAGATTAGAGAAGATTCATCACTTGATAAGGAAGACCGGTCTGTAATTTGTACGGACAAAGAGCTTAATTTCAGAGCAGCAAGTAATGTTATTGATATACTGAATTAGACCAACATAGAAAAATATAGAACATCACAAAGAATCAAATGCATTTTTAATTCGCCAACAGCTGCCTAGTGGGGTCGATGGTTGGAATGAATAGTTGGACTGCTGAAATGTTCACACTGCTGTTTTAGGAAAAACATTGTTGGGATATGAAGTGCTGTCACTGTATTATATGATTGCAAAGTGTTGGTGAATAGCCAACCATTGACGTATGTGTCACATTAACCAGAAGACTTGCAGCCATTAATGCATGCTATGTTCCTTTAAGATATATATCATAGTGGAAATCCTGATTGTGATATAATAGATTCTAAAAAATTAAATAAAAAATTGACAATTGCCAAAGAATAAGAGAAGACTTGAGAAAACAATTTAGATTGGAGTACCTTCTTTTGCTCAAAGGTGAAAGTTGCACAACAGGCCAACAATCATTTGGAATAGAAGATGGTGTGCTTATTGAAGGAGAAGGCAAGAGGTTGTTGAACTGACCATTAGCGAAAATTATAGAACTAGTTCCTGGTAAAGATGGCAAAATTTGTTTGGTTTGATTGACAGTGTCAGGACAACTACTGTGCTCAGTTCAAAGAATTTACCAACTTAAAGTAACTTCGGTTGCAGAAGATATTCCAGAAGACACCAATGAACATTTTTATTAACAGTCAACTATTGAAAAGTGGACAACAAACCAGTATTCCAAGAAGATTGATTCTTATTACTTATTTGATTGAACATTGCTTTGTTAATTTGAAGTTTTAATTAATTTTAGTTATTTTGATTTAGTAAATTAATTACTTTTTTTGGGACAACTGTAAAAATAAATTTTAAATGAAGATGAGGTCTTTGTTAAATTGAATTACTTCACAATCCAAGGTTGGGTGTGTGTCAGACCTCTCTATTGATTATAGATACAATATTGATGAAATATAAGTGGAATTGGTTCTTTTAGTGGTATTGTTATTAATCTCTAAATGTGCTTAATATATATTTGTGGAGTGATCTTTATTTTTAACAAATTTATAGTTAAAACATATGTTAAATCTTGTTAATCATATATCCTCAGTGTCCCATAGGCGACACAAATTATTATTAGGATATATCTATCTATCATTGAGTTATAAAGTTCTATTTAAAAAATGATAATTTTCACTAATATCATTTTATTTAAATTATTTGATGCTTTTTCACTAGTGTCATTATCCTTTAAATATGCCTGTCAGACTTCTGAGTTATATTTTTCAACAATAAATTCTGTTTTTGGGCATATACTATTTATTTGAATAACTATTCTATTTAATATTATTAATAACTATTAGGAAATTATATCCATTTTTGTAATATTTTATTTCAAGCAAGTAAACTGTTGCAAGTAAACATTAAATTTACATATATTTTACTGAACTTAAATTGTGACAGTGATGAATAATGGCTAATGATCATGAAAAATGGGTAGGAAGCTTCATTGTAGGAGGTATGCAATGAAGTACAGAAAAGCAATTTTGTGAAAGTTAGATAACATACACTAAAACAAGGGAATTTTTTCTTGAAAAGAGAAATATATTAATGAAAGAAATGTGAGTTGAAAATTACTGTTAAAAATATACCAAGAGCTGGTAGTTGGCAAGAATCCATTGATTTAATCAGACATGTAAACTGATGATGTATTGAAAGAAAAGGAATTGATATTTATTTAAGAGAATTATTGCTATAATCAGAATTTGGCTGAGTTCTGAAATGTTTATTCAAGAATAAGGAAGTAGGGGAAGATGAATGACATACCATGAGAGTTACTATGCTGTTTAAGGAAATCAGGATTGAATAGGCTTTATACTAGTATATATATATATATATATATATATATATATATATATATATATATATATTATATTATATACAGTAACTGTGCAATATATTAAGAATATACATACCATACAGTATGTTAAAGCACGTATTACAGGTGCATTGAATGCTGCCAGGTGTGAGAAACGAACATTAGCTGTGTCTATTATAATATGAAGACTAGTAAAATCAATTCCATCTCTAAGACAAAGATCTAATACCATTACACATCGTTTGAATAATGATTCAAGGTCTAATGAATCTCTTTCTGAACTAAGTGGTTTAAAAATAACTACTTTACTTCCATCTGGTTTTGTTCCTGGAAGAAATGTTACAATCCTGTAAAAAGAAAAAACTGAAATTATACTGGAATTCTTATATTATTAAAATAACATGTTCAGGATAATCTGACTACAAATCTACTGTAATGTGTGTCAAATATAGGAATTATTTTAGAATTGTGATATAAAATGGTTACCACTCTGTATTAAGACGTATCAAAGGACAATTGTTAAAGGTACTGAGGATTTTTTGTTTTCTACGATTCTCTAATTAGTTAGCAGTTGATTATTTTTTCATTTTAATATAAGTTTATTTTGTAATGATTTTTTGAGTATCAAGCTGCACAAATTTAGTGATTCTACAAAATGACATATTAACTACATTGTAAAATCACACAATGAATTAATAAAAACACATTATCTTGGTAAAAAGTGACTTTACAATGAAATTTCAAGCAAAAATAAAACAATTAACACAGCAAAAAATATATAATTAATAATAAAAAAAGCTACTTGAAACAAATAAACCATGATATCAATAATAAAAGTACAAAATCTACTAACAAAATCAGCTACCAGACTTTGTCATTATCTAAATTACATCTATTGAAACACAAACTAGCTAGATACATAACAGAATCATTTAATCACAGTTAATATTAGAGAACAGCCCATACATAAAGAGAAAAACACTTATAAACAGAATCAAAGGTGATGTATTTTCATGATAGTTTAAAAATAGATATGTACTAACCAATGGAAATTAACGAACAGTGGATGAACCTTATGTTGACATAATAATCCTTCACAGAACACTAAACAATCTTAAACATTTCTCACACTCATCAATAAACAATTTTGCAACACATTTTGATATAGAATATACACAAGTTATTCGACTTCTGTAGCTCACATCCAAAGTAGAAAATAAGTAATGATGAAAACACATAGAAAAATTACTTTAACTAACACTTAGCCACAATACATTTTATCAACCCACATAATATGCAGTTTTTGTACACATTATATTTGATATTATTCAGTGCTTTAGGTTATAAGTACTAAGAAGAACTCAAAACAATAACATGTTTACTAATATTAGCGGCTATATATTTATACTCATAGGATATTAGTTGAAATACAAACCAGGCTACAAATATACTTAGTGATATAAATACATAACAATTATATACATCAACAATCCAATATTTATATAAAATTGTGTTATTTTCAGGAAAGAAAGTTGTTGCATTGTTTTTATAGTAACAAACAAAATGTGCAAAATTATATTAAAAGCTAACAAAGTACACATTCATTAACCCAAGCCAGGAGTATACAAATTAAATTGTGATTACAATATTAAATATAACATGAAACATACATGCAGTCATGCATATTTAACTACATTGATTTGTTTTGAATATTCTTTTCTTATGTATTTCATATTGATCAGATAAAGGTTCGCTATAGTTCATATAGGTGTATAATAACTGTATGCTTATATAATCTACAACATGTATTTACAAACAATGTTTAACACAGCCCCAAAAAAATAAATTTCTGTGAAGTTATTTCTGGTGACCACAGAGACTAAGGAATGAACATTTTTCAGTTCTCTTAAAATCCAACAGTTTATAAATGTTTTGTGTAGAAAACAACACCAGGAATAATTAAAAAGTGTTAAAACCAGCTGGAAAATAATTAGGTTGCCTCTCTTATGGGAAGGAAACACATTAGTTAATAAATAAATACATTTAGGAATATGATCATTACATATTTTCAAGGAAGGTAGAACATCATACTTATGTGAAAAGTATACAAAGAAAGTGTGATTATGTTTTTATGTTTCCACTTTCTACAGTATCTAATTCATATTTTTCAAGGTTCTGAAGTCAAGAGGTAATTTCTCCATGAAATTTGGTTTTAGTATTTATATAACGCTGTTTCATGGATTTCCACAAAATTACTGGTTTTATTTTTATTTTTTTTTGTATATTTATGACTGTCCAAATCTCTTTGGAAATCAGTGTGGAAAAATTTAATCATTGCTTTATATTAATATTGAATGAAATAATAAAAAGATATTGAAACAATTGTTCAATATATATAAAATTGTTTGAAGGATTGTCTTAATTACTTTAATGTGATGATATTTGATACTTATTATTTACTTTTCTCTAGTATATAATATGTACTAAGTAATATTTTCAAAATGGTTGGTTTTATAAAGAAAAACTCAAGAGTAAAAGATTTGTTACAATGGCATAAAAATAAAGTTTTTGTCATAAAACATTAGGTTACTATGAAAAAGAAGTTTTCCAATTAAGTGGAAATTTGGAAATATCTTCAGACATTTGAATATAATATTTTCAATTTCCTCAAAAAATAGGGTTGTTTCCTGATTTAATTAATTTTTTCTAAAGCTCTTATAATTTAAGAAATATTAGCGTTAAAAACTGTGTGTATGTGCACATATATAAATGTGGCTTAATATTAATACGTTTTTAAGTAGATTAGCTTAATCATAACTAAATCGTTTTTAAATTTGAAAGTAAAACTTTCTGCATTAAATGTTTCAATTTATGTAGAAATATTTAATCGATATGTTAAAAACTGATATTTCATTCAGTACCAAATTTATTATTTTCTAGCACAGCACCTTGTTTTATCTAGATAATGATCGTATAATGTCAGCAGTTACTTATAAAAGCTAACTTCCCCCCCCCCCCAAAAGAAACTGATAGACTAAATAGAAACAAAATACAATTAGATTAAAATTATTTTGTACAGAAAGGTCATTGATTAATATCAGGCAAAAAGTGTTTCATTTTATTTTCTTTCAAATTTTGTATAATTTAATTTTTTCACTTAAATTTTTTGGTAAAATAAACCCTTAGCAAATAGATTATTACATGTTTTCTAAATAGGAGAACAGAACACGATTTGAAATTTAAAAAAAAATATTTCTGACAATGTTACAATGTTATGTAAATTTTATTTGCTACACTTTTCCATTGTACGAGTATTTTGCTTAAGTGTATCCAGAGTGATGAGTTTAAAAAAAAAAGAAATGTGCATATCCCTTCTTTAAAACATGTCCCACAGTACTTTAAAACATATCATAATAAATTACACATACTTTAAAAAATATCAACATAATTATGTTTAAATGTGCATATACCTATTTTAAACACATCATCTTTTACAATTGTTTGTGATTAAAAGATGCAATACATTTTAACCACAATTGAGATTAACATGCATTTCAAGTGTCACTACAATCACTTTTGCACTGTAACATGCATTAAGCATTATGGGTAATGCATTAAGCCAAGAATTAACATTACTTCAACAATAAAAATGGAATACCGTAGGGGATGTTAGCATTTTATTGGTGTATTTAAATCATAAATAGGAAATGATAGTATTATGAAAAATATATAGTACAAAAGTTCAATTTTGTTTGTTCATATTATTTTCAAGCAGTATAAATTTTGTCAGATGTTGATTATGTTGTTTGATCTATCAGCTATTAAAAATTGAAGGGTAGACCTAGATCTCCTCTCCTGGGGAACTCACGTAAAACTATTGAGATTTAGATTCACCTCCAAAAGTACAATTGTTCATAAAAATAAGATTTCATAATACTTTTATTTTAGTTAATTCAAGAAGGATACCGTCAGTCCAAAAGTTTATATATACTTATATATCTATATATGTTTATTTCACTTTCTTGTGGATACGATAACTGCCGTAATTTTGCGCCAATCACTTTCAAATTGTTACCTAAAATATAACGATCAAAATCTTGGTCGAGTTCGTTAACGAACAAAATCCGACCATTGGGGTGGAAATGGGGGGGGGGGGCTTTTTCGAGAAAACAAAATATCGCTATAACTTTCTTATTAAGAAAATATCGAATTTGTTTAAAGTTCCTACTATTCTTTGGATAAGGACCTAAACCTTATCTAAGTAAAGTTTTTTGATATCACCAATCATTGAACCAGGGGATGGAAAAAATGGGGTTTCGAAGACAAAAAAAAAATCATACTTCCTTTAATAGACACAGGATTGAATCCGTTTAAAGTGGTCGTTAGTCCTCTGAATATTACCTAAAAACTTTGTCTGTGACGATGTTTTATATGACCGACCCTTACGACAAGGGATGACCAAAATATTGTTGGGATTGTAAGAAGAAGAGGCTTCCCATATGCTACATGTTAAACTTGTTTACACATGAAACCATTGACGCGTTCTTCATAAACCATTCTATTTTCAAGGAATACAGCAGCACCTAGCGAAAACAAGGTAACGGCTCAAAGGAAAGGCTCTTCAACAAACCTACAGCGATGTCGTGTTACACAGAGAGACATTCAAGACTTGGAATCAATATTGTACAAACATCATTTTGCATTATGTGATTTTTTGGCCTAAACTGATAGGAAGATAAGAGTAATAGATTTTTCTTTTCGGTTTATTCAAACAAAGTAGGGTATCTAACGTAAGTTGTAATACTTAATGCGGGTAATGTAGGCCTATTATACTTTCAAATTATCCTCTCTACATCACTGTTGTTTCATTTATACAAGTTTTTAAATAAAACTTTCTGAAAACATTGTCTTTCTTATCAATACAATAAATACAATAAATCTAGAATCTCCCACTAATCTTCAAATAGGTTTGTTGTCAAGCAGTTCAGAAAAAATTATAAGGAAGTCTTGATAAATTTAGCAATAGCTTGTAGTCTAATGAGAAAACGTACTGTCCGTAAAAAATGAAAGTAGTTGTTATTTTTTAAGTCTAAAAAAATGCTGTTTCAACATTTGAATAGAAGAATTAACAAACTACAGAAAAACTTGATCACAGCAGCATTAAAAAGTAGAAATTTAAGAATAAAAAAGAAAACTGGTTGTTATTTTAAAATAAATTAGTCAGAAGATGTTTTTGATTATTACGTGATTTATAAAAAAATGGAAAGTATAATAATGCCTTTTCTGTGAAAACAAATTTTTAAGTTAAGTTATTAAAAAATAATACCATTGTCTGGTTTGATGCAACTTCCTGTTGTAATACTTTTAGAAATAAATGGATGGATATTTTCTTTCTTAGAAAAGTTGCAAATTCATACATATAAATGAATGGAAATTGTAAAATGTTTTATTCACAAAAATTAGCAAACACTATAATTATTTTAAAGTTATCCGAATTACTGCTGTAATTCATGACTTTATTATGAAAAAATTTATATCCGTTGATTTCCCTAATGTCATTTTAACTCGCAAAAAGGTGTGCAAATAAAAAAGCTGCAGTTAAAAGTGTTTAAGCAAACTCTCTTTTTTACTATTAAAATATTGTTTGTAATTTTGATATTTCTTTTACTATAAATTTATATACTTACATATTTTCATAACTTAGCTGTAACTCAGTGCTTAGAGGGTCACGGTTTCCAAATATTTGTAAGCCCAGGGTTCTTCCTGTTATGTTTAAATCAATAGCTGCCTTTGTCCTAGCTATTGAATTTTTAACCAATAGTAACATATTTTCAAGCCATGAATCGATATTAACTGTCAACACATTTTTAATAAGCTGTATAGTTAAAAAAAAACACAAAATCAAGAAAATTCTCAAATAAGAAGTTAATTATTATTATTACTTAAAACTAAATAATTATTAAATTATTAAAATGCAATATAAAGAGATTATCACGAAGTTTTCCCAGGACTTACATAACCTGTTTTAATCGTGAAAATAATGAATAAAGTTCATATATACGTATGTTCTAAAATGCTACGTTTGTGAGTTACGGCTAGTGAAAGATTTCGCTCGGATTTCAGCTACCCCGTTGAAATGAGGTCGTACTGAAATTTTTGTACGATAATTAGCAGACGGTTAATGACGTTTTTAAGGGGTTTGACCTGAAAAATCGAATAAATAGGTTCCAGAACCGTATCTGCAGTAGATTTTGAGAAATCTGGAGTGAAAACCAATAAATCGTGGATAAACACTGTTTTTTTGTGCTTGTACGTCAAACATATTAAATGGGCAATAAGCTTTTAAACAGAACTTGTAGAGATTTTAATTCTAAATAAAACAATGTAAAATAAGTTGAGTAAAACAATGAAAAGTTAGAAAAATTCGAATTTTATTTACAAACAGTATATTACAACATTTGTCAGAGAAGTACTTATTTAATATAAAAAAAAATCAAATTATTTTTTGGTGATGTGAAAAATTTGTAAAAACAAAATTTACTGGTAAAAAACCAAACAAAAACACAGAAATTACAAAATTGTAAAATAAAAATAAATAAATAAAAGTTACTAAGATAACAATTTTTTATTAATGACAGAAATACAATAAATTATTTGAAATTGGCAATAAAATAACAACGATCTACAATGCGAAATACTTTTGTATTAGTGTTGTACGTTAAGTATATCGAGTACTGTGAACTGCGGTGTCGTTAGCCAAGGTTTTGTGTGCCATTCAAGTAATGGGTTATTTATTTACAACAGAGGAATACGCTGATATGATATTCATTTTGGGTGTGTGTAATGGCAATGCTACAACTACTGCAGGAGAATATGAAATACTTATTCCGAATCGCAGGATTCCAGATCCTAAAACAATTAACACGACTTTTCTCAACTTCAGGAAACAGGTTCACAACCTAGTATTCGTAACAGCTTCGAACGATCTGTCCAATACGACGCTGTTATTGATAAAAACTATTATTGATGCAGCCAGGCGTCAGTACACGACGTATTTCTAAGGGGATCGGAGTTTTGGATGGTTTGAATGACATTTAAACAAAACAAGTTTTATCCTTATAAATAGTCAGTTCAACATCTACATCCAGGAGACGGTCCACTTCGCTTGGAGTTCTGCAAATGGTGGAATACAAATTGATAACTCTACAAGTATGTTTTATTTACTGACGAGACAAATTTAACTTGATACGGCATCAACAACTTACGCAATGAGCATACGTGGGCAGAAGTAAATGAAACGATGGAATAATTTTCAACACCGATTTAGCGTCAATGTATGGTACGGCCTTCTTAAGAATCGGTGTTTGGACCATTCATGTAACCTGGCCGCTTAAATGCTGAAGTCTACTTGCACTTTTTCGAGAAGAATTGCTGCAGCTGCTTGAAGATGTTTCTCTAGCGCTAACTTCTTCAAAGTATACTTCTAGAACAATGGTTCGCCTTTCTCTTGTGCCGTTTCCACTTACTTAAATCATCACTTCGCCTGAGAAATTAATCGTATGTGAAGGTCCACATTCCTGGCCACCAAGATCGCTTGATCTTACACCTTTAGACTTTTTCGTCTGGGAATGGATGAAAAATATTTTATACAAAACAAAAATTCATTCTTCTGAGGATTTAATTGTACGCATTATGGCTGTTTCTGAATAAAATTCAAATTTTTCTAACCTTTCTTTGTTTTATTCAATTTATCTTACACCATTTTGTTAAAAAAATAAATTCTCTTCAAGCTTTGTATAAAAGTTAAATGTGTTTATTACTAATTTTACAAAGTTATTGTACAATAAATGTTTACGCCATTGCGAAAAGCTGTTTTTTAAGTTAATTCAACTGGTTTGGTGTTTGATTTGTTCTCATCTAAAATTTAACAGTATTTCGATTTAATGGTTATTTTAATTATAAATAAGAAATTTTTTCATAGACTGAAATTAATGCATTCCATTCAACATACATAATTATATGCTCAGTTGATTTTTATTTTTTGGCTTTTGTATTGATTATTTATTAAAATTTAATTCTGTATTATTTCTTGTGTATAATGTTTAAAAAATAAAATAAAGAAGAAGAACTAAAAGTAAATATGTTACATTCACTCGGCTCCTTTCGGATGCACTCGGCGCCTGACGATCTAGCGGTTCGTCGCAATTCACTCGGCTCCTTTCGGATGCACCCGGCGTCTGACGATTCAGCGGCTTCTCACCAATCACACAGCTCCTTTCGGATGGACTCGACTTCTATCGACATCATTCGGCTCTTTACAATTCACTCGGCTCCACCTACCCTTTATAAGCCGGCTCGCCTCGTGTGCCAGGTCAGCCTTTGACAAAGTTTGGCATAGCGGGCTGCTTTATAAACTAGCACAATCGGAGATTCCATACCGCTATGTCAGACTGATGCAGTCATATTTGCTAGACCGACGTTTTGTCGTGCGCGTAGGGGAAACAATTTCCTCCACTAGAGAAATAGCCGCTGGGGTTCCCCAAGGAGCAGTGCTTTCTCCTTATACTGTACACTTTGTACATAAACGATATGCCGCTGTCGGAAGGGGTTAAAACGGCCCTTTATGCAGATGATACGGCATATTTCTACAAATCCGCAAATGTGGATTACGTGGTCCGGAGGCTCCAAAGGCAACTGCACTTTGGTTGGTGGAACCGTGGCTTGATATGTGGAGAATCAGGGTCAACGGTGAAAAATCGGTGGTCGTGATGTTTACATACAAGACACGCAAACCGGCCAGGCAACTGGAAATCTCAGGGGAGAAAATCCCTTTTGAGAAAACGGTTAAGTAGCTGTGGGGGGGGGGGGGGGTGTTGGACAGGCGGCTTACCTTCGGCGAATATGTTAATTATGTGACCCGGAGGGCTAAGGCCGCCAGAGCCTCACTATACCCAGTGCTGAACAGTGCCAGCCCGTACCCACTGGCAACTAAGTTACTTATTTTTCGGCTGTGCATACTGCCGATTCTGACATATGCTTACCCGGCATGGGGGACAGTGTTGAGCTCCTCGCTTCAAAAGAAGATTGAGGCCGTCTAAAACATTGCGTTGCGGACGATATTTGGAGCTCCGTGGTTCGTCAGGAACGCCACTCTCCGATCCGATGCGAGATTGCAATCCGTGTCCGAGGTGGGTGTGGCGCAGGCGCGCAGACTGTTCGGGAGAGCGGCTGCGTCCGAACACAGTCATCTCCGGGACATCTGCCGAGAGGACCCAACCCCGACAGTTGTAAGGAAGCGGCCTCACGCCGTACTGGACCAACCACCGTGATGGTGCGGTGCGGGAGCCGAGAATCGACAAACCAGGCTTAGGGGCCTCCATATCGCATGAGTCACAAACGGAAAAACGCGTCAGAAACGTTTCCGGGGTCGCCAGTGAATGGTTTTCGAGTGTAAACTGTACAAGTCAGCGAGTTATACGGTCTCAGGACAACAAAATGTGGTAATTTGTGTTTTTTCTTTTCTTTTTTTTTCCGTGCGTGTGTTTTGTTTCTCTTGTTTCAGAAACGTGAGAGATGTGGGTGTGGAGCGACTCGTCGTGCCGTCTTGGTCCTTGGCTAAGCACCCACCGAAATAGAGAGGGAAACGGCCTTCCTTTAATCCCGCCATCCCAAAATAAAAATAAAATAAAAATTCCTTTTTTTTCTCTTTTTTTTCGTGTGTGTGTTCTGTTTCTTTTGTTGCAGATACCCACAGCCACCACAATTAACAAATGGTTTCTTCACTGTGGCCACGCGGTCCCCCAACCCCTTCCCGAACACACGTGTGTCTGGAGATTAATATTATGTAGCGTAAAGAACTTCTATTTACTTCTTTTGAAAGGCGACAGCCGCCCCAAAATCGCTATCGCGAATAGGTATCACTAAATTTGTAAGTTCCCTATTCCCTTTCCTTTCAAGAAAGAAGAATGAGGGAACGAGCCCAGCTGCCATCAGCCCAGCAGTCAACAGCTCAGCAGTCACCTGCCCAGCAGCCACTGACAGCATGGAAGAAAGAAGAAACCTGCACTTTCCCCCGTTCAGCCCTTCGGGGCCACGGGAATACTAAGGTTAATGGTATGTAACTTCGGTTACTGCCAATTCTCGGATAGTGCAGGCCAAAGAAGAATGAAGAGGTCATCGGAAGAAGAGGAGGAAGAAGAAGGAAGACCCTCTACTCGACCCAACATCACGGACAGGAGTCCGGAAGAGAGCCCAGCAGAGATGCGTCCTGAAAGGCAGCCATAACAGAAGTGGATGAAGAGCTTCTACTCAACCTCTCCTTTAAAACTTACATTTAAATTAACTTAAATCAGCAATTGCGACTCCTCCAGAGAAGGGGGCGCATTGCTCCCTCCATACAGTTAGTGCCCCGTTGTGGCGTATTCCTGCTAGCCTATGAAGCGTTAGCACGGAAAGGACTTCAGTGGACGGTCTGAAGGGGAATTGCGTCGGGAGGACAGGTTTTCAAAACCTAGCCTTCCGCGGTCGGCCCGTGAAATGGGTTCGATAACGCTGGTCTAACAACGGATTGGAATGCAATTAAATCCGTCCTTAAAATCAAAAAATAAAATAAGACAAAAATTGAAAAATTAGACCCGTCACCTAAAATAAACCTTTTAAAAACACGCCCGATAGAATCATCCAGCAGCAAGGGACACTGTCCAGGTTCTGCGATCCGTAGGGAGAATCTATAAACTCCAACTTTGCATTCCATTCCATGTCAGGTCACTGTTTCTTCACCTCATTGTTTTTTCACTTCTCTGTCAGGACACTTCTCCGTCACTTCTCTGAGGCCGCCTCTCTCTCAGCGTCTCGTTATATTCGTCGCCTTTGTGCACTCATTAACATTGTGATTCAATTTCTAAACCACGTTTCATCTCTGTATTTTTGATACGCCGTTGTGGACTACGCCTAGGATTAACTGTATGTATATATGTGTACTTTCATTCACGAGTTCATCTTTTACGAATATTTATGTGTGATTAAGGCAAGTTCAAATTATTCATCATTTATTATATTAAACAGTTATGTTTTTAGTAAAATCAGTGAAATACTCAATTTATTGTACTCTATGAATTTGAGATTCAAGTCGGCTTAAACAACCTTCATTCAAGTGTAGTCACGTAAGGTGGCTTAGATAAAGGTTATGTTATTATTTTTCATGTGTAACATATTTTTACGTGCTATTAATGCCAACTATTCTTATTATCAAATCAACTTGTAATTAATTACTGCTTCAGAATTTATAAAACATATGTGTGACACAAACATTCATGGACATGTATGTGTTGGTTAATATCTCATATACATTCTAGTGACTTCCAGGAATGTTTTCTATTGTATCTCATTGACTCCTGTAACTGCACTAACTTCTTATTTCATTTGGAAGATAACAATTTTACTGAGACAGTTTATTTATATTTTATGTTACATAATTTTTCATTTGTTAGATTATTGCTGTTATTGTTAATTCTAATCAATGTTACATATTGTTTTGATCAATCAAGTATTATATTTTTTTTACAAATTAGAAAAAGGAAGCCATTAACACGAGAATGGCTAAGAAACTTAATATTTTCAAGAAAGCTTGCTTACTAAATGAACTCTTTTTATATGATTACTTATTACAATCTGATTATATTGTAATTAACTCTTTTTGTTCATGTGTGACATTTTTTATATGTTATTAATTGATGACTATTATTAATAATATTCTGGTTATTCATTTAATGTCTGTTTAAAAGTCAGTTGCTGAGGGTAAATTTACCTTTTTACTTGAAATGTTTAAATACTAACTCTATCATTTAATTTAATGTAACTTGTTAATTGCTGAGATTTATTCTTATCTATTCATGAATTGAATTCATTTTACTTTTCTTAAATTAATCTAAAATTATAACTCCTGATGTGAAGTTATAATTTTGGACTTCTTTGTATTTAATATTGTGATTTCGATCTAGTAATATTTTTTGCTTTTGTATTCCATCTTGTTGTTTGAATAATAATGTATTTAGTTATTTAAACTGTTTTTAGACTTGTATTTAATGCAAAAGACTCTCAAACTAATTATTTGATAAATGTATATTTATGTATTTGTCATTTATTATTATAATTGATATGTTGATTCAGCTGATATTTTTTGTATAAATTCTGTATAGAATTAAGTTTATTTCATAATTTCATTTAATCTTTTAAGGTTAAATCGTTTGCTATTTTTCTAATTAAAGTCCAATTTTTTTTGGAAAATATGAGCTGCGTCATTTTATTATGTAACTTGCCCCAACAATAAACATAAAAAACAGGGTTTTTTATCCCAATTTATTGGTTTTCACCCCAGATTTCGCAAAAACTACTGCAGATACAGTTATGGGACCTATTTTATTCAATCTTTCAGGTCAAAACTCATAAAAACATCACTAATTCTATTTCTTAATTAACGTCCTAAAAATTTCAGTATGACCTCATTTCACCGGGGTAGCTGAAATCTGAGCGAAACTCACAAAGGAAGCATTCTAGGACATGTATTTATGCCAATATTTTCATTATTTTCACTTGTCAAATAGGTTATGAAAGTCTGGGGAGAACTTCATGATACATTCTGTATATTATACTATGATCAAAAAGAGTAACATATTTGTAAACAAACTGCTGTGGAACATTATAGCCTGCATTGGAAAGTAGATATCATTAAGTGATGTTAAAATTAATTAGTATTGACCATTGGCCAGCCTACGTGGTGCGAGTGGTAGCATCTCAGCCTTACATGCAGAGGTCCGGGTTTCCAATCCCGGTCAGGCATGGCATTTTCACATGCTACAGAAGTTGTCAATCATCTCATGCTCTGAAGCAATACCTAACGATGGTTCTGGAGATTAAACAAACAAAAAACAATTGACATTGACTGCTGCAGTTGATTAAGTATTTATCTAAAAGAATGATCAAAAATCATTATCAGCACATTATATCATTCTGTGTTTCTATATCTTAAAACATACAACATATTTCATTGTTATACAAAACCACAGGCAGGTGAATTAAATAATCATACATTAGAATTAGTATGACTTATAATTCTAATTAATTAATATCTTCCATTCTTGTTTAAAATAAGTAATCTTGAGAATTCTGAGACAAGATATGTTTCTTATATTACACAAATGAATTAGAAAAAGATTATTTACATCAGTCATCATGATGAAGTTTTCTGCCAAGCGATAGGTCCCTTACACCACTATTAGCTCATGTCAGCTCGTTCGTTCTCATTACTCCAGTAGATTGGCATAATTCGCAAAATTATATTTTTTTAAAATGAAGTATTAATTTTTTATATGTAGATATGACTGAACTGATGTATAAGTTGTGTAATTTAATCCATGCACTGAGTATGCAGGAACAATAGTAATTGGCAATCTATAGGTAAAAACTCCGTAAGTTCTGCAGCTAGCATTTTATCATTATGGAATTATTCAATTTAGCACTGAAAGAAATCCATCAAACAAATTATATCTATCTAAATAACCCAAAAATGAAGAAAAATCTTTTAAAAATTTTAATTAATGTATTTATACCGGGTTATTTTGAAAAGTTATCACATTTATTATTCAACAGCTATCAGTCCCATAATATTTTTGCAGGAATTTACACCATTCTCAGGAGGAACCTTATTAAAATTATTTTCAAAGGGGTGGAACCCACACTCTCCGCTACACCTACACCAACTCTAAAATCTTAAATGTCAGTGGTGACATTTAATTATATTAATTGACAACCCGAAAAAATAATGAATTTTGGTGAAAAGAAAATTAAAATCCATCCAAGGGGTGGGTGCTTGGTAGGTGAGGTGCGAAAAACCATTTGGGGGTAGTATTTTGTTAAATTTCAGTCCAACCAAAATAACTATAAAATTACATGATATTACTTCTTAAAACCATTTGAAATAATCATAATTTGTGGATTAAAGCTGTGAATGTTTTTTTAAATTACCAACATGAAATTTCGCCTTTAAATGTTTTCTAAATTTTTGAGGGTTGAAAACTTATTCTTTTTAAATGAGACAATGTAGCTTGTGACATCTCATTGGAAGGCCCTTTTAATGAACATGTAATCTGTTACAAATAAAATAAAAATTGGTTCACTGGTATTGAAGTTATGATTAAAAAAGAAATGATTAAAAAATTTTAAAAAGGTGTACACTGAGAATGGTGCACACTTGCAGAAAAAAAATACTATGGGACTGATAGCTGTTGAATAATAAATGTGATAACTTTTCAAATGATCACCCGTATATGATGATGATAAAAATTATAATCAGCACTGCACTTATTAGACATAAATTAATTCAGAATATGTATTAAATTTACTATAACAAAATGGCCTTAAAACACATCTTAAAGAAAAAAGTTACAGATTTATGGAACAAATTTAACTGTCATGTTATCTGAAGAGTCATGTATACATAATGTACAGCATTGTGCTACAGCATTTAACAAAATTAGTTGTATTAGTATTCACTGAATAGTTATTCAATTAGCAAACCTACTGATGACAAATTGGCTGTTTTGGAATAATAACGAATCTTCTAAAATGTTTGCAATTTAGAAGTTTTTACTATAATAATACATTTCAAGAAAAAAAACAGAGAAATTGAGATCCATGTTTTATGCCACAAAAAATACACATTTTGTGATCAGTCAATATTTTTGTAAATTTACTTGTGATTTTTGCATAATTTTTATCTTGCTCAACTACAAACTCATCAGATTAAAATATAAATCTGTACAATTAGTTGGATATTACCATCCATTATGCAATTCTAGAAAGTTATTAAATGTTAAGTAAGTCAAGTTTATTTGATTGCCAAATTTGTCTCTGAACATTATGGTAAAACAATGAAAAATAACTATAAAAAATAAAGTATTTGTAATCCTCTTTTAGGGAAATCTTTGTTGCTTATTCTTAAAACAAGTATATGATTTTCAAAAATTTGCATGACATTGTATGAGTTGTTTCAACATGGTAGCCAAATAGCCAAACTGTAGTAGTGGTTTTATGTTTACTTTTCATGCTATGGTAGAAATCATGCTAAATTTGAAAGTAAAATATCAAGTCAGTCTTAAGTTTCTCAATAAATTTAAGAAATGAGAAATGGAATGTTTTAAAATGTTGAAAAACATTTATCATTTGTAGTCTACCACATTCAGTTGTTGATGATTTTTATCTGATTGCTTAGAAAATGTATGAATATATCTAGAGATCAATTGATGCAGCCAATGCTTGAGAATTCCAGTGATAGACATTGCAGGTAGACATAGTAAAGATAAACAAAGTGTTGGCAAATAATCTTTACACAATAATTTGATTTGATAAAGTGCATGAAAATGGTGTCAAAAGTCCACGTAGCAGAACAAAAGGAAATATAAAGAAGTTTTTTCTGACTCCTATTATAAATATTATAACTTTTATTGCTGAAGTATATAATGTGTACAACTATTTTGCTTCACACCATCCTTATCAACATTACTAACAGTCATCTTTACTATTTTTCTTTTCCAAAAGAATAGTTTTCTTATAGGAATCCTTTGCATTCTCATAAATTCCTGTCTCTTAGTTTCTCTTTGTCTTTTAATTTTTGGGTCTTTCTTCACTTATTTCTTTCCTTGTGTTCTGTACTGGATATATTTGAGATACATGATAACACCATCTTAGCGCTCTCATTCTATTAATTGAGATAGATATTTGATTATATAGTAAATATCTTCTAATGCTGTTGGTATTTCCTTTGACTTCTTTTAAATATTCAGTTTCTGCATGTTTTCAATGTTCATGATTTTTTTGTTTTTATGTCTGCTTTTTATATCCTTGTATGAAGTAAAGGAAGTATTGTGATTGTGAAAAATTTCGGTTTTCAGATTTCAACAGAAATATCCATTTTCATCCCTGAATCCATTTTGACTAGTTTTGGTGTGACGTCTGTATGTATGTACGTATGTACATATATATATCTTGCATAACTCAAAAACTATTAGCCATAGGATGTTGAAATTTTGGATTTAGGACTGTTGTAACATCTAGTTGTGCACCTTCCTTTTCATTGCAATATACCGGATCAAAAGTGTCCATAAAAGCCCAAAATCCAAATTTTGGATTTCTTTTTTTCCCTTAACTGCATTAATAAGCTCTCATTGAGAGATTTTCGATGATTATCATAAGTCATATTTATTTTCATTTTTTCCAGAGATATAGCCAAATAAAATTGTAATTAATTAAATATTTGGATCTTACAAGAGGAAAGCACACTGGTTTGAATCCAACTTCATCTCCTTTTTTTTAACTTTTTTGTAATTTAAGTATATTGCTTTATTAATAATAACTAACGTATGATTATAAAAAAAAAATACAATAAATAATAATTCAATAATAATAAAAAAAATATGTAAAAATATCAGAAGTTATTAATAAGATAACATTTTATGTACTTTTAATTTTAAAAAAAATGTGTATGTGTAATTTAATAGGTGTACAAGGAAGTAATGTGTTGTCCACATCAGATTTTTTATTTTTTGCAATTATTATGCTATTTTATTGAGATATAATTATTGTTTTTGACAATTATTAATCTAACGTAATCTTAATTTATTCTACCACTCTGGTGAATAACTATGAATCTTTGGGTTTGTGTGAACATTCATAAGGTATTTCCAGTTTTTATTATACTATGCAGAGACTTATTTTTCATTAATAAATATCATTTGGAATTACTAACTGTGCTATAAAACTTAAAATAAGTTATTACTTTGGTTATTTATGAGTCAGTTAATGAATCTAAATGAATATAATTAAACAGAATTAACAATTAATTTAATTTTTTACTTTTAGATGGATGTGGTTGTATATGAGGCTGTTTTGAAAGCCACTCTTTTAACATCTCTACATCTCTTCTTATACACTCTGTGTTTGTTCCATAGTGACGATGCAACCATTCTTTACTGCCAGTCACTGGCTCAAGCCCGTTTATGACCATCTGAAATCAAATTTATCATGAATTAAAAAATGAAGAAAGAATAAAAAAATTCTATTTTTTGCCATAACTGTACTGGTTGTAGGGAATATGACAATAGTCAAAAGTCACTCCAAAAATGGTAGAGTGATTTTCATGCTTAACAATCACTCTACTCCAGGTTTACTAGTGATTGTGAGTGAATTTCCTGTTGCTTTTTTTATTGTGTCTAATGCATTCTTGTATATCAACATGTGTAGCCTACTAAAATGCAGATGCAATTCAGTTGTAAAATAAAGAGTGAAGGTGAGTATGAATAGTGGAACTTCACTCTATTCACCACAGGGAGTTGCCAATTATTTTTAGAGTAGATCTCTAACAGCTGTCACTAGTACTATTTTTTTCAGCTGCTTTATATGCATCACAGCCAAGGTAATGAAAGATTAGGTTCTTGCATTACCTTCCGTAGAAGGTAACAAAACAAAAAAAATAATGTACACCTTTTTCCTGTTATGAATAGTGTTTTATATATATACATTGTAATGGTGAGGAAAGACTTCCAAAAAAGAAGAAAAAGAGAGAAAATAAAGAACGAAAAATCTAGAAGGAACACCAAAGAAATTCTTTCTAGAAAAAAAACTTACAGAAAAGTGTAGAAGGTGCAGACAAAGAAAATTATTACGCTTGAAAAATCACGCACCTGGTACTGGTACTGCTGGTCAGGAGATATAAGTACTGCCAGAGACCTTCGGAGACAGTGAGTAGTTTTTCAAGTCGAGTTTGGTGCAGTGTGCACCAAACAGTACGTGTTTGGTAACGAGTGAAGAATGCGTTACTAGTATTCCATTTTAGACAGTCACTGAAAACAAGAGTCTGTTCCGTGAGTTATTTGTGAACAGGAATGAAAGTGACAACAATTTATTCATTCATAAAGTGTAGTTTACTTTTGTAAACAGTAAAAGTAAATAATACTTGCGAAAAGTGAATTGTATGAATCCTAGATTTTTCTTTTATCTCACTGATAATTCAGTATTAATTTCTATTAGCCATAATAAGGATTGTAGTAAAAGGGACTGTATTTTTATATTTATAATTTAATTGTTATTAAATCAACTTAGTTTTTGAGTTTAATTACTATTTTATGTATTATATATTTTTATTACTATTTATTTTATGTATTTGAGTGTAATAAATTGTATTTATAAGAAATTATTTCGGTTGCTATCTCTCAATATCCTTGTCGAACAGTAAACACGTGACAATGAATAAAAGAACATATGAGTGATTCATAATAAATGCTCAACGCTCAGCAAAAACTACTGAAAATAAATTGATAAAAATTTGTATACATGTTTTTCTTGTGGTGTAAATACACACTAAGAAAGGATTTTTTGAAATTCCGAGTTTAAAAGGTAAATATTATGTAAAATGAAATGTACATTCTTTTAAAACTTTCTTTGTAACAAATGAATATATCAACTTGAATTTTGGTGTGTGTATCTTCACATGAATATCTAAAAAAAAATTATAAATTTTTTTCCCTTCCCATAATATCACTACATTGTTCATAAAAAATGGGAGAACTTATCCTTGTGAGGTAAAAAAAATAATTTTGACAGAATTTCACTAGGAAGAACATTCATAAGAAGGTTTCACTGGCATTACATATTTGCTGACTAGCCCAGATTGCACTTGAAGGTTGGTTTTTCACTTAAAGGAAGAATTTCACTCAACAGCATCTGATTCTTAAATCTGTAAATATATTAAGAAATAAGACAAAGAATATTGAATCAGCAGTAATACTGCATAATTGTAACAGTAATTGTTCTGACAACTAATGCTGAACAATTACCATTGTAGGTAACGAATCTATCTATAAGTGTTACAAATATTGTAGATTAACTCAGTACATTCACCACTAGGTCGTTATACTAGGTGGTAATATATAACGTAACCCCACATACTAAAACTTTTATTATCATTTTTACTTCCTTGTGCGAAGTAAAACAAGTATTGTGATCGCGAAAAATTTCGGTTTTCAGATTTAAACAGTAATATCAATTTTGACCATCCCTGAATCCATTTTGACTAGTTTTGACGTGACGTCTGTACGCACGTATGTACGTATATCTCGCATTACTCAAAAACGATTAGTCGTAGGATGTTGAAATTTTGGATTTAGGACTGTTGTAACATCTAGTTGTGCACTTTCCTTTTGATTGCAATCTACTGGACCAAATGTGTCCATAAAAGCTCAATATCCAAATTTTTTGGATTTCTTTTTTCCTTAACTGGATTAATAGCGCTCATTGAGAGATTTTCAACGTTATGTCATAAGTCATATTTATTTTCATTGGTTCCATAGTTATAGCCAAATAAAATTTTAATTAATTAAATTTTTGGATATACAAGAGGAAGGCTCATTGGTTCAAATCCGATTTCATCTTCTTTTTTTTTCTAACTTTTTTTTCAATTAATAATTATCAGTCTCTATAAAAATTTTACAATAAATAATAATTCAATAATAACAATAAAAAATATCACAAGTTATTAATGAAATAAAATTTTATGCAGTTTTCATTTTAAAAAAATTGTGTATCTAATTTAATAGGCGTACAAGGAAGTCATGTGGTGTCTCATCTGCTTTTTTTTTAATTTTTAGATTTCGAAGTCGAGAATTCTGAGTTCAAATCCTAGTAAAAGTAGTTCATTGACTTTTACACAGATTTCAATTTTAGATTGTGGATACCGGTGTTCTTTTTGTGGTTGGGTTTCGATTAACTACACATCTCAGGAACAGTCGACCTCATATAAATTCATTCATATATATATATCATCCTCATTCATCCTCTGAAGTAACGGTGGTTCCAAAGGCTAAAAAAAGAGAAAAGTGGTTCATAAATTAAATGTTTACATATTTACTATGATTGACATGTACCTCTTCCACGGTATCAGAGGTTACTTTAATACTTGATATATACAGTAATATATATTATTATTATTATACAGCTGTTTCAATCTTTACAAGATGTAGCCTCTTCAAGTCTAGTTTGACAGGTAAGCCTTCAACAGTTCTTCCATGCTTGTCTGTCCTGCGCCATCCGCTGGCAGTTTGTTCCAGCCACCCTTCTATTGATTCTGTCCCATCGGTCTATGGCCTGCCTCTTGGCCTTTGTCATTCTCTTGGTCTCCACTCAAGGACCGCCTTTGTCCACCTTCCATCACATCTTCTCGTGATGTGCCCCTGCCCATCACCATTTCAGAGCTTTCACTGTTTTCATTATGTCATGCACTGTCATTATGGGTCTTATGTCTTCCGCTCTTTTCCGGTCCCTCCTTGTATAGCCTAGCATTGATCTTTCCATGCCTCTTTGTGCTGTCCTTTCACGAAATCATTTAAAGTCCAGGTCTCGCATCCGTAAGTGAGTACTGGAAGAACACATTGATCAAACACGGTCTTTTTCAGAGCTAGTGGCATGTTAGATTTGAACACAGTTGAATGTCTTCCAAATGATTTTCAGCGGAATTTTTTAAAAGTCACTCCCATCAGCGGGAGCCCCAAATCGAATCACAAACAATACCAATATAACCTTGGCACGATGCCCATGCGCCTACCTCCAACCAATCAAATGGCTGAGCCGGAACCCTCGCCAACCGCTATACCCCTGCTACCGCGATAGTACCTCGATTAAATTCCCTCTACAGACCTACATACCGCAAGGGCGCGAAGAAAACCAGCCAATATAGATCATTCCTAGTTGATACGGATCATCCAGTTGATATGGAGATCCAGAAGGGAATGTGTTCTCACAAGTTCCCTAACAGCTCGTGAACGTTCGACCTCGTATCGGGGACAAACGTAGAAGACGTGGTCCACTGTGTCATCAGTCCCGCAACCCGGGCATTGACTCGAATCCACTAAACGAAACCTAGCCAAACTCGCCCGAAAGGCATCATGATCAGAGAGAAAGTGTGTGATATACCGATTTGGGGACACCCATGTAATCGCATCTAAATTAGACACTATGGGGAGTATACCATCCATGTAACGGAACGGACCTGTGGGGGATTCTTCCCATCTGACCTGCCAAGACGCAAGGCCCCGGTCTTCAAACTCCTTCTTTCGTTCTGACGTCAACGGTTATTTACCTTGGAAATATAGCGTTCCTTACGCTCATTAGCCAAGATATCTATTGGTTTGACTCCGGCTATAACACAGACTTCCTGCCGCAGAGGATCAAGATAAACCCTCATCCTTCATTAAATACAGACGGGTGAATTATGTTTTGACCGAAAAACAGTGCATTGATCCCAAAATATTTTGCGCTAAAGAGAAAAGAACGCAATTTCTCAAAGACTACACCTTTCGTGATACCTCGAGGCGTCACGAAAGCTCAAGAAGGCCTCTAAAAAAACTAAAAGATTAATATTTGACAACATACTGTTGTAAGAACTAATCAGTAACGCCAATACCAATTTAAAACTAACTTACCCCTTTCAAGATAATCTAATTACTTTTCTTTATCTTAAATAAGTATTCACCAAAGAATGCTTTACTTTAAAAATATTTATAAACTAAAAAATGATTATTTGATTACCAGTTAAATTATTAATAAACAATAAACTACTAAATAATTCGATTATTACAACTCAAAATAAATACCTCCAAAATAATTGTTAAATAAACAATAACTAATTAATAATAACTTACTAGCTAAACGATAAAATTATTAAACAATTATAAGGTGTGTAAAAATCATGCTTTCTCATAATATAAAAACAATAGACGGTCTAATTATTTTGCAATTATTTGCTATTAAGTTGTAATAGTGGAACAAAAAACCAGTTTACAAACTACATTTAATATACGTAATTTAGTAGTTATTAGTGAAAGTGAACTTTATTATTTGATAAAGTTTTATTAATAAAACATAACATAAGCTAAAATTCTAATGAAAATAACGATGATAACCAGAAATACTAATTAATACAGAGAAATATTGAAATTTATAATTTGATCCATTACGCATTTTTTTAATACTCGATCAAAGAAAGAATATAACATAAAAAAACAAAAAGAAAACACTTTACACAAAAGATAAGTTAATTTATTAAAATAGATGAACCATCTCAGTTCTGAAGGTTAGTTTTGTTTTTCGTAACATGATCTATAAATGTTAGATGCATTAATGGTGGTAACCACCAATGGCGTAATTATTTCAATGTCCTTGGTAGACAGTGTAAATAGAGGCTGGATAGTCAGGAAGCATCCTTGACCTCTGGTCAGTTAACCAGTTGACCCTCAGATAGAGTATGCTGATTCTAAGATGCAGGTAATATTTGTTAAGATGAACGTATGCTGATTTTGTACTAAATATTTGATTGCAGAATATAGTAATCTTAACTCTAAAGTATTAGGAGCCGTGTCTGTGATATTTGATCTTATAAATTATTTTAAGCATGAATATTAAGTTCTTTTAGAATTATAAAGAATAAATTTAACAAATAAATTTATTATTTAATAAATAAATTTCATTTTTTTAAACAATTCTAAGAAAATTAAAGTAATAAAAAACAAATATTATTATCGAGAATGAAATCATTCTTCGGAAATCTTTCGGTGTCATAGTAGAGGGAACTAGAGCGGCTATGACTGTAAAAAAATGCTTAAATAACATTTCAGGTAAATAAAATAGAATAAATGATTGCTAATTAGGTTGTATACAAATTATGTTATATATCTCGGTTTACATTACACCCATTGTTTCAAACAACTCTGTATACTCGTTTTAACTACTAAACTTCAAAAAACAAGAAATTAAGAAAAAGATTCGGTTTAAAAAATTTAAATCATTAAAAAGAATCAGTACAGTAAATGTATTAAATATGCCTACATTAAATAATAGGCTTATTTTTGAAATATTTTTTAACAACGCATTTTTACAATAAATAATATTTATTATTAAATACGTATACATATTTCAGCCTCCGGAACCATCGTAAGGTTCAGAGGATGAGATGAAATAACAATTTTTTAGAGGGTAAAAGATGCCATGCTTGACCGGGATTCGAACCCGGGACCTCTGGATGAAAGGCCGAGACGCTACCACTCGTGCCAGAAATATTATATATACTGGAAAATATTATAATATATATAATATATTTATTATATTATGTTATATATAATATTATATATACGGGAAATTTAAAAAATTAAATAAAGTTAATGGAAAATTAAAAAAAAAAGAATTTTATTTCATGTAATTGTACAAATGTTGCCATTTTACGATAAATACATTTTAGTTTATTTTTTAAAGATGATATCTTCCAGGTGACCTCCTCTTCTACGTAAACACTCACGAAGTCTCTTCGTTAAATTGTTCATGGTTTGACGTAATGTCTCAACTGGAATTTCCGCAATTGCTTCTCGGATCTTTGCCTTCAGTTCTTCCGTTGTAGCAGGTCTACTGTGGAACACTTTGCTTTTAAGGTGACCCCACAAAAACTAATCGCAAGCTAAGAGATCAAGCGATCTGGGAGGCCATCTAATGCCTCCATTTCGTGAAATGACACGTTGTCCAAACAATCGGCGTACAACTGCCATCGATATTCGTGCAGTATGTGACGTTGCTCCGTCTTGTTGAAACCAGGCTGTGTTGAGAATTGGTGGAAATCTCTTTTGTTGTTCCACAACAAAGGTTTCAGGCATGGCTACGTAACGATCCGACGTCACTGTAATCGCAAGACCGTTGTCATCCTCAAAAAAATAAGGGCCTATAACACCGTAAGATGACATAGCACACCACACGGTCACTTTCTGGCTGTGCAACGGACGCTGGTGTAGCTGCGTAGGATTTTCTTGTGCCCAGTATCTGAAATTTTGCTTGTCCACTGAAATGCACTTCGTCTGACATCCACAGTTCGTGAACAAACTCTTCGTTATCATTTATCTACTGAAGCATTACATTACAGAATTGTGCTCGCACAACTGCATCGTTAGGTTTCAGTTCCTGGACGATCTGCAACTTGTATGGATGGTATTGCAAGTCCGTCACTAACATTCTTCGAACGCTTGAACTATGCATTTGTAAAGATGCTGAGAGACGACGGATTGACCGATGTGGACTTCGTGTGACAGCATCTTGTAAAGCTTGAACATTCTGTGGTGTACGGACGGTTCGCTCACGGCCTGGAGGTTTCTTTTTCATTGCCGAACCAGTTTCCTCAAAATTAGATATCCATGCTTTAATTGCATGTGCTGATGGAACACGGTCGTGCTGTCCCAGATTAAAATGACGGCGAAATTCTCTACGCGCTCCCTCCACACTGTCATTGTTTTTGTAAAACGCTTTGATAGCAAATGCACGTTGCGCACCACTCCAAGGATCCATGACAACTAAATGGCAGGTTAGGTCAGAGAGGCTGGCGCCACTTATCAAGTGGTAGCAATCGCCCACGGCTACCAACACAACTTTCAAAATTTCCTGTTTCTTTGAATCACTCTGTATATTAGCAAAATAAATTTCGGTAATGTTATTTTGTAGTCTCTTTACGTTTTATTACAATAAAACCGAATAATTTATTTAATATTTACCACAAAAGAAAATGCTTGTTATTTGTTACTTGTAAATAAGTTATTTGTTAGGAACAACCAAATTGATAAATTATAGAGCATTAAAGCCCTTCTTTTTGCATTATTACTGTGATCTGAAGGTTATTTGTGGAAAAATTATAAGATTTATAGGAAGTTATATATAAATTAATTATGCTCATTTTTCCCCTTTATTTTATTTTTTCCTTGTTTTTGTTATACATTTTAACTTCCTATTATCTTTCTTCGGGTAACATATAAAAAAATGGTTAAATATATTTATGAGTTTTATCTGTTATTATAGTAATTAAACATCTTTCTGTTGGTCAATTTCAATATGTTGACTAGTATTAAAAAGAAAATTGTTGCCCTGAAACATTAGTTTAATAAGATTATGGTTGTGTGTAGTATGAAAAGTAATCACCGTATCACATTTAGTAGAATGTTTCTCTAGATGTCATGGGAACGTACATAAATGCGTAATTTTATTTAAAACTGGAATGGAAAAAGACTTATAAGGAGAGAAGAATTTACATTAAAACTGCTCTGTTAAAAAACAATGTATTGCCATACACATTGCTTCAATAGAAAAAAAATAGTTGAGCAATTATCAGGCTACTTTATAATTCATTCTTATATGAAGTACTTTTCTAATATTCAGCCTAGATTCCTGTCCATTTAATGACGATTAGTAAATTCTCAAACTCACTTCTAGATAATGAATGCTGTGAAATATGTAGATGTCAATGTAACAAGTATAGCAACTCTAAATGAATATTCACACTGGTGGAAATTTTAAATTTCTTTTTTGTCTCCATGCGCATAATTTTTTTTCTAATTTTTGACTTAAGATTTAGTGATGTTAATTAAATTTATACTAAAAATATTTCTGAAAGGAAGTATACAGAAAATGAAGTAACGGGTTCCTTCTTTATTATTATAAAGAAGAAAAATAGTCCACTCACATGATAACTTAAAAAATTCCCTTTCGGCACGCCGGAAGGCGGAGGAAGATTTCACCGGTGCTATGTAGGGGGTATAAACGATTTCCACCCTAAAGTTAAGAAAAATCTTCAAATTTACTCAATACGACAATGGTTGAATGTAAAAAGATTCACATGTTTAGTATACGACAAGCCCCATCTTCTTACAATTCCAGCAATATTTTGGTCATCCCTTGCCGTAAGGGTTGGTCATATCAAAAATTGTTTCAGACAAAGGTTTTAGTTAATGTTTACAGGACTAATGAACACTTTAGACAGATTCGATACTGTGCCTATTGAGGAAGGTATTACTTTTTGGTCTTCGAAACCCCATTTTTTCCATCCCCTGGGCCAATGATTGGTGATATCAAAAAACTTTACCTACGTAAGTTTTAGGTCGTTATCGAAAGAATAGTAGGAACTTTAAACGAGTTCGATATTTTACTTAATAAGAAAGTTATAGCGATATGTTTTTTTTTAAAAGCCCCCTCCCACCATTTCCACTCAAAAGGTCCGATTATGCCCATTAACGAACTCGAACGAGATTTTGGGTCATTATAATTTATGTATCAATTTGAAAATGATTGGCGCAAAATTACGGCAGTTATCGTGTCCACAAGAAAGTGATATATTTATATTTATATATATATATATATATATATATATATATATATATATAAATGCATATATAAACTTTTGAACTGAGGGTGGTTTTGGGCTCTGGGGAATGTGAAACGCTCGAATATATGTCGAAATTTTCCGGAAACTGAATCATGGTACCAATTACAATAAAAATTTCCTAAAAAAGAAAAAAAAATTCATTGTAGGTACTTTCATACAGTAATTGTACATTCCTACAAGCATAGCAAAGTGAGTGACTTAAGCATTTTTTCATTTTATTGCAGACACCTGTTTTTAATGCATTCAGAAAATTTCCACTGATTACTTTATTTGAATATTAAAATTAATTTTTTTTAATAATAAAAATTATGCGATATTACCTTCAATTTTCCAAGTATAACATGATTAAAAAACAAAATATCCAAATATTCAAATATTATGTGATTGTGTGATAGTTAAACCACCCAAAGACCACATATGATGTGTTCGGTTATAAAATTTGAAGTTGAATGA
This sequence comes from Lycorma delicatula, assembly GCF_047948215.1. Classification (NCBI taxonomy): domain Eukaryota; kingdom Metazoa; phylum Arthropoda; class Insecta; order Hemiptera; family Fulgoridae; genus Lycorma; species Lycorma delicatula. The sequence goes on from NC_134455.1 coordinate 234,442,915, forward strand.
TTTTAGGAGCATTTATACTGGCTGTTTGGCAACTGTTAAAACTATTACTGTTCTGTCAATTTTTTGGGAGATAAATATTACATTGTGTAACAGATGACTTATAGTAGAACAATATAAAGTATGTAGGGTCACAATACAAGAATGGAGAGATATTAACTTCCATTCTTAATCTATTCCTCTCATTAACTGGTACGTTTTAAAATGTACCACCAGCAATGTATTAAGGGGGTAGTCTAAATAATCACAGATAATAATCTGTATTTAAATTTAATATTTTAAGTCATTAATAAGTATTTGTTAAGATGATGAAATTAATAGAAGAAATTAATAAATAAGTACAATTCATTTTCAATAAAATCTTTACATAAAAAATATTATTTTTAAATCTTTAAACAAATTTATCAGAAAAAAGTGTATTAAAACTGGTGATCATATTTGTATAGAAATGTAGGTTTTGAAAATAGTAGACAAGTATAAATTTTATCTACGAATTAATGTTTTAATAAATAAATTATACACTTGTAAAATGAATTTGCTAATTTAATTAAAATAATAATGACTTTGAACATTTTTAAAGAAGTATATTCATTTTAGCAGCATCATTACACAGTAAATGGATGAAAAAGAGGTGCTAATAGATCTAATCTATTATTTTTAATCATTTCTCATTATTTTTAAATTAAGCTTAATTATATTGTTGAAATTATTAATAGTTTAATGAATAATAAATAATCTTCGTTTTGATAATGAAAATAATAATAATGATATTACAATTACTGATTGAGGATAATAATTTTGTTTTATTTGAATTATTTGGTTTTTTTTCTTACACTATTAAAAGGATTAATCAGCACTTTTATGAGATTTTGTTTCTTAATGATAAAAAATAAAGGTAGTTTACATGTAGTCAGTAGTTAAATTTACTAGTTGGTAAATTAGTACTCAACCAGTCTTCATATTTTAGTAAAAAGTAACTTAATATTTCAGTTGTGAGTAAAGTTTAGCAAACAGAAGTTTATTATCTTTCTCAGGTAAATAGGTCTCCCATGAAATAGTTTTATTTAATACGTCTATCTATAAAGTGTAGTATTCCTTATTAGAGTGACTTGTAGGAATAAACACCTCTATTTTATTCAGCAATGTATTAAATGACCTTCAGGTGTTCTGACTACATAAATGTTCTTTTGGATCTTTCCAGTTTCTTTAAAAGATAAATACCACACTGAACTAAAATTAAGCTCCATGTAGATAATTGCTTGACTCGCCTTATTTTAAGGAATTCTACTAAATCATTTATCTCAGTGAGAAATTTGTTTATTTGATTAAATTATTACTATACCCTACTACTGGCCATGCTTGAAAGGCTGTCAACCAACCAAATGCTGGTTTAATTTTACTAGCTGAAACATGTAGTAATTGTTTATGTTATCCATTATGAGGATTCTAAGAATTTATTTTTCCAGATTGGATAAATAAATTTGATGGTATCAAAATTTATAGCTGAAATAAATTTAATTCTTGATTTTTTCATTTATAATTGTATCTCAATGATTCTATTTAAATATTCTGGAGGTATAATTGGCCTTACTGGTAATTATAGAGCATCCAACCTGAATGTTAAAAAGTTTCTGTCAGGTTTTTGATGCATATTTAAAATCTGTATCACACAACAAAATTCATATTTTTGCACTAATATAAATATTGATTTATTTATTATATTTATATTGAATATTTAGATATTCATAAACATTAGTTAATATGGATTTATTTATTTCCAACTAGAGATTTTAACAATAAATTTTCTTGTATTGACCATATTTTTTCCAAATCTGAAAAATCTTTTGGCCTACAAAGTTATTTAACAGAAACTTCAATATTGAAGTTTTTGTTAACCGTCCGTCTCTGACAATTTAATGTTATCACACATCACAAAATAAAGATTCAAAATTATAAAAATTATTAATTGTAAGGCTGCTGTAAACAATATATATCAACAATATATACCATATGGATGAGAAAAAATTCTTAGTAAATTTGGAAAATTAATCCAGCCTTGAAGCCTTCGATGCACCCCTGAAGCCTATCGTTCCTTTTAACCGTTAGAAGTTGCAAGAATCGAAGCTTCCGCAATCGAGACTGTGTATAACCACAACTCTTCTCACTGGGATTCCGCGTATTGCCTACAAATCCCTCTTCTTCTACACATATGTTATCAAACATACCAATTAATTCATTAACAACCTCATTAGATACTATGTCCGTTGTTGCCAAACGCTTTTCCAAATCTTTTAGGACGGCAGCCTCAGCCTTTTTGGCCTGCAGAAGCGGCAAGACCTGTCTCTCATGGCCCATTTAAGAACCAGATATTTTCTCAACCAACCGAGCATCTGAGTCAGAATTATTTCCTTCTTCGACCGACACCTTTGTTTGCAGTCCATGCCACCAGAACTTTCTTTTATCGTTGCTATCGGCTGGACGAACCACTAACACCCTCATCTGATCATTCATCAATACTACCAGTCACGGCAACCGCCTCCACAGCCCGTCGCAAGCGAGCCTCCTGAGCCTTGTTTGACGCTTTCTTATGAGCACCCCGAGCCTCCTCCTCCTTGGCCTCCTGGGCCGCTTTCTCTCTTGCCTCCCTCTCCCGTTTACACTCCCTCTCAAACAGTCTTGCCTCCCTATTTTCCGCAGCGTCCTAGCGATGTACCCTAAAAATTCTTGGGCCCGTTGCTCAGCCGCCGCCTTATCTGCGAGGAGTTTTCTAATTCTAGGAGAGTTTTTTATTTTTCATCAGAATCATACATGCTAACGTACCAATAAGGAACACACGAAATAAAAATAATATAACTAAAGAAGTGTTAACGTCAAATAAAAACGACAATACACAACGAAAAATATACTATCAATCAGTCATCACCTATATAAACAAAATGTAAGGACCAATGTACACAAACTACAGTTGTAAACAACAACCAGCAGCCAATCACAGAATATCAATATGGCTGCCGTTGCCAAGGTAAGTAACAGTCCCAAAAGGTAAACAACTAAGAACAAAAAAAATAAATTAAAATCCTAAACCAAGTTGTTAAATTACCAAACACATAAAGTAGGGGAAAATCCGAAATAATACATCCCAAAGGGGTAACCTAACAGTCAACCACTTATTCAACAAACCCAGATAACCTGAGCTATCCAAACAATCAAAACCGTATAAACAATGAAAAAAACAAAATACCTAAAAATAAACTAAACTAACACAGAACGTGAACAAAAAAAACCCTTAATAAACGCAAAAACATACAAGAACAAATAACACAAAGTAGTACAATGAAAATCCCATCTAGCCAGAGCGTTCAAAACACCTCCTATCTCGTCGGATTCGCGTGCCCAACTCATAAAATGAGATCTACAAAAATATGATGTAGTAATAAATTGTCATATAAAAAAAATATGATATAAGAATACTTTATAGATGCTTAGGTACATATATTATCACCAAGTATATATGCCTTAGCGAATTCAAAGTAAGTTATGATTGTGAGCCGCTCTCTCATATGCTCATCGATCCCATTTTACATGTGGGAATCCCGTGTAGCCGCCCAGTGGTCGGCTGAGGTACTAACTTTATGTAATTTTGTGTTTAACTTGTGCTGGCTGGCACAGAAAGAAAAATTGTGATCAAAAAATGTTCATCATATTTTTTTACACAATACAAACAAATAAAAAATTAATAAATTACTTAATATTAATATAATATAATTATATAATCAATATATATTATTTGTTTATATTCAAATTATTAATTTAAAGACATACTAATTGTTATAAAACATAAAAATTCAGCAATGAATTAAATATATAATTTTTTTCAGATCAGAATAAACGAGTGAGCTGTAAATTTCATGAAGCTTTACTGTCAGACCATAAGGCCGCCGACGCCCCCATTTGAACTTTTACGTGAATACAGGTAAACCACCTAAATTCATTAAAAAGTCATTCCAAATCTTTGGATGTACGTAAATACAAATCTACTTTTTTGTTTAGTATATTTTATACTTTGCATTTCAGCGTTATCTACAGGAAGAATAATACAACTACCAGAGATCAATATACTGACATACCAACTAACCGGGTTGGTCTTTCTTTTTACTGTTTAGCCTCCGGTAACTACCATTTATATAATTCTTCAGAGGATGATATGTATGAGTGTGAATGAAGTGTAGTCTTGTACATTCTCAGTTCGACCATACCTGAGATGTGTGGTTAATTGAAACCCAGCCACCAAAGAACACCGGTATCCACGATCTAGTATTAAAATCCGTGTAAAAATAACTGGCTTTACTAGGACTTGAACGCTGAAACTCTCGACTTCCAAATTAGCTGATTTGGGAAGACGCGTTCACCGCTAGACAAACTCGGTTGGTTAACCGGGTTGGTCTAGTGGTGAACTTGTCATCGCAAATCAGCTTATTTCGAAGTCGAGAGTGCTAAGGTTCAAATTTAAGTAAAGGCAGTTACTTTTAAACCGGTGTTCTTTGGAGATTGGGTTTCAATTAACCACACATCTCAGGAACAGTCGACCTGAGACTGTACAAGACTACACTTCATATACATTCATACGTATCATCCTCATTAATTCTCTGAAGTAACACCTTACGGGGGTTCCGGAGGCTAACCCAGAAAAACGGAAAAAAAACGAAAAACAAAAACGAAAACTGACATACCAGCAGCTCGCACTTATCTTTTTATAATTTGCGTAACAGCTGAGGTTTTAACTTTCATTATTATTTATCAATGAAAAAACTACAATATCGTCATATTCACCTAACATATGAATTTTAAGAAATTATATCACATGTAAATAGAATTTTAAGTCTAAATCTTTTTTAGACTTTTGTTATAAACTAAGAAAAAGTAAACGTGACTTGATTTATAATAAAGCGCACTGAAAAATATTTTCTTGATGTAAGTAAAACATTTTGTTTTTATGTTTAATTGAAGGAGAGCTGCAAGTAAATTTTGAAATAAAACTATGAAAGACACGTGGCCAATCCTTTTGTACCACACCTAGAAAGCAAAATCGTATAATTATAAAAGAAAGAAAATAATGGTTATTATGAATAATGATTATTTCTAATTCAAAATAACAGCAATGTCTTTAAACATATTTATTTACAATTATTTCCAAATATAACTACAATTGTTTTTACATTGCGATTTTTTCATTACAGATTTAATGCAACGATTATTTAATAATTTTATAATAATTATATTTTATTTTAAAATTTAATTTTATAAAATTAAAAAAGGTAGTAATCAAAGCTTTAAATAAATGTTCAGAAAAATTCTTAATTTAATTCACTCTGAATCATTTCGCAAGGAAAGTTTAAGTGTTCAAATAAGGAGTTAATAACTTGATCAAAGACGTCCAGATACTAAAACATAGAGATGATGCATCCTTTAATAAAATAATTTAATAAAATTAAATAAATCCGAATACAAAAAGTAATAGTACTAAAAAGTTTCAAATAATTATAGTTTTATTTATTAACTATAGTAAAAGTATTTACAACAAATAAATATTTTTTAAGTCGGTGCCAGCCAACCAAACTGCAGGGTACAAAAGTATAGACCTCGGCAAGAAAAACTTTGCTAAGAGGCAGATTTATGTCGCTGTTAGTCGAGTTAAAACTTTAGAGGGCATCGCCTTGTCTGATATGGATCCAAATAAGTTATTAATAAAGGACATGATGCGAAAGCTCTGACACAACTGATGACGTGGCGTAATCTATCCAATTTATGGGTTTTATTATTGCAAATAGATATTCAGACAAGGTTTGCTAGAACCCGGTTAAAAAAAGTGTTTATAAGAACTATAGAATATTATTTATTGCAAAATTATAATTTTTAACTCGCTTCATACAGAGTGATGTCGGTTGGGAGTTTGTTGTATGACTATTTATTCAATATTGCATAATATAAAAATTATTTATATTATAATTTTGCAATTAGGAATAATTCACTTTTTTACCAATTTATATTAATGTTAAATGTAAGTTTAATATTTATATTTAGAGGAAAGTAGTCAAGAAAAAGAAGAATGATTGTTTAAAAAAGAAAATTAGAGAAAGAAATACCATGAACTAAATCGTTGTTTAGTTTCCATAGAGTCTAAACAACGATAATGTATACTGTTAATAACATCCTAGTCAAATAGGGAATAGAGAGCAACATTGTATGCAGGTGCGAGCGTCAGCGCACCTCGGCAGGGTTTCGAGCCGCTCGGTTTTTTGTATTTTTCCATAGATTATCATGGGATTTGGTTAAAATTTAAACGGGACCACTGCGAAACTGTACTCTTTCGATTAAATAAAATATTTAAAAAATCGGTTAATTAATGTCGGAGATGTTGCGTAATATCTATTAATAAAATTAAAAAAATACATTCGAATTGAGAACCTCCTCCTGTTTAAAAGTCGGTTAAAAAAAAAAAAGTGTTGTATTTAATAATAAAATCAGTTTTGAAAACTGAATATGTCTAAATTTATTTAATCAAATTAATTCTTATCTTGCAATGCAAAAGTTATAACAGAAAGGATCCGTGAAATTATACAGCAGTTGATTAAATTTATCATTATCTAAAATTGTATGTATAAAGACCTGACTAGTTTCTTTTCTTAATAAAACACGTTATTTATCAGTAACCATTTTGAATTTAGAAAGATTACTAGAGTTGAGATTATAATGTTTGACTAATTAATAATTTTATTATGTTATATATTTTTAATAATATTATAATTTAACATTCTTAAAAATTTTGATTGTGAAAACATCCACTTCCTATTTTCTTACGTATAAAAAAACCTTCTGGCTCTGTTAATGATATTATATTATACAAAAATTACAGGAAATCGGTATTAGTAGACTAAAATTTGCTGCATCCCTCTATACATAATATGCTAAAGAAAGACGACGGTTTTGTACCATTTATGAGATGGTTTTGTACCATTTATCAATATAAACCCTGAAAATGTGGTACTGCTGGATAGCGAATTACCCCCAGTTATGCATTAAACACATTTAAGAATTAAAAGAAATTCAAAAAGTGTTGAAAGTGCAAAATGTTAGTTCTTCTTCTCTGTCCCACAAGGTTTAGGATATAGCCTTCTCCCAGTTGGCTTGTAAAGGAAATCTAAAGCTTGGCATACTAAAAAGGAGTTTATCAACAAAGGCACATCTATTATTCTAAATAAACGCAATTGAGTTTCCTTCCTTGCTTAGTTTCTCAATGTCTTCTGGTACTTACCGTCCTCTGACGCTCTTGCCTATAGTAAGTCAGGTTTTCGAGGAGTCTTGTATCTTCGCATTAATTGCAGGTTGACTTCTAACCATATGCTGATGGACGACCAGAATGGTTTTCGCCCCGGCAAGGGCACAGAGGACGCAATTATTAGGGTAATGGATCTGGCTTCGTCCAGCGAGTGCAAATATGTACTTGGCGTCTTTTTGGACTTATCCGGGGCCTTCAATAACTTGTAGTGGCCCTCTGCCTTGTTTAAACTTCAGTTTCCTTCTTTGCTTAGTTTTGAGTTTAGTTTTGAGCTTAGTTTGCTTAGTTTTGAGTTTCCTTCCTTGCTTAGTTTCTCAATGTCAATTATCCGGGGCCTTCAATAACTTGTGGTGGCCCTCTGCCTTGTTTAAACTTCAGTTTCCTTCCTTGCTTAGTTTTGAGTTTAGTTTTGAGCTTAGTTTGCTTAGTTTTGAGTTTCCTTCCTTGCTTAGTTTTGAGTTTAGTTTTGAGCTTAGTTTGCTTAGTTTTGAGTTTCCTTCCTTGCTTAGTTTCTCAATGTATTCTGGTGCTTACCGTCCTCTGACGCTCTTGCCTATAGTAAGTAAGGTTTTCGTGAAGTCTTGTACCTTCGTATTAATTGCAGGTTGACTTCTAACCATATGCTGATGGACGACCAGAATGGTTTTCGCCCCGGCAAGGGCACAGAGGACGCAATTATTAGGGTAATGGATCTGGCTTCGTCCAGCGAGTGCAAATATGTACTTGGCGTCTTTTTGGACTTATCCGGGGCCTTCAATAACTTGTGGTGGCCCTCTGCCTTGTTTAAACTTCAGCAGCGTGGGTACACACTAAATGAGATTAGAACTCTCTCGAGTTATTGCAGCGACAGAACTGTCGTCCTTCGTTACGCCAGCTCGGTAGTAGGAAAGACCATGTCTAAAGGTTGTCCACAGGGCAGTGTTCTAGGTCCACTCATCTCGGTCGTTGAGTTCGATTCTCTCATGCGATTGCGGTTGCCCAGTGGCTGCCGCATCGTGGCTTATGCCGACGATGGGTTGCTGCTGGTCGAGGGCAATTCGCGTGCCGAGATAGAGCTCAGAGCGACCCAGACATGTAAGGTGTTAAGATTGTGGAGTCTTCAGCATAGATGGTTTTCAGGGCGGAGAAAATCACTATGATGTTTCTAGAGGGTCGTATAGCTGCAGCTCGTCATCCGCAGGTTGTGATGGACGACCTTTTGATTAAGTAGTTACCGTTCAGAAGTATCTGGGTGTTATCCTTGATGAGAGGCTTCAATTCAAGGAGCACCTCCAGTTTGTTGCAATGAAGGCCATTGATGCCTTCTTTGGTGTCCGTAGAGTCATCCATCCCGATTGGGGGTAGAATTACCGTACCATGCGTACTCTTTACAAAGGTGTCTGTGAGGCCATAATGTTGTACGCTGCGCCCGTCTGGGCTCATCGTTTACACTTCCAATGTTATAGGGATATTCTTTTGCGAGCCCAGCGTTTTATATTGTTAGCTGTTGTCGGTGGCTACAGAACTGTTTCGAGAGTGGTAGTTACTGTGATCGCCGTGACATTTTAGCTACGGAAGGTAACAAGCAGTAAAGGTCCAAGAAGGAAGGTGTTTTTACTTCATGGCGTATGCAAGAAATTGAAGACCAAGGTTTTGACTCTTGGCAAGCTCGATGGAACGATTCTTCTACTGGTCGATACACACATGATATTTTATCAAATGTTAGGGAGCTGCGTGCAATTAGTTGGGTTTCCCCCAATCGGTATATACCTTTCAATACCTTTCAGGATATGGTGCCTTTAGGAATAGTTTGGCTAGGTTTGGTTTGGTTGACGCCGGCTTGTAGGGTCAATGAAACTGTGGACCATATCCTGTATGTCTGTCCCCGGTACGAAGCTGAAAATATCAGACAGACTTGTTAGGGAACTGAAGTTGAGTTCATTAAGGGAATTAGGAATAAATTTCGTTGTTGCGAACAACAATTTTTGGTGGTATGTTGTAGTTAACTTGCCTGGAATCCGAGAAATTTACTAGAAACTGGCTCAATAAAAGTAGAACTAGGCGCGAGGTTCGTGCTTCCACGGACTCGGTTAGCTAGTTCAGCTAGGAAATGATGTAGGACAATCAAGATGTCCGGGCGAGGCCTACAGCGAAGGCAAAAGAGACTTAAAGGGACTCACGTCATAAACCTGCTTGGCCCAACACACTTCAAGATAATTGATTTCAAATCCTTCCATTTAATTCTCCCATCAACAATAAATCATTGATGATGGAAATGCAATCCTGTAATTGTTTATTGAAAAGTTTATTTTCTTCTGTCATAACTACCTCTTCTGGAGTTCCTTGTATGAAGATAGTGAAGTACGAAGATAGGTAAAAAAAACCTCTGATTGTAAAAAAAACGTGTATATGAAATTAAACAGGCGTGCAAGGAAGTCATATGGGCCCACATCAGTTTTTTATTGCTTTGGAAGGTTTGTAATGTTTACATTTTTATATAATTCTCAATAGAAATTATAAACACTGTATTTAATATGTTATTCCTCATATCATACATTTTGTTTCTAGAACTGAGTACGTGAAATGAAATTTATTCAAAACTATAATTTTTGCTTTGGCTTTCTTTGTATCATTAAGTTCTTGAGTTTTTTAAACAAAATTGAATTTGATCTACTTACAATTAACTTTAGTATTGTTTGCATTATTAAACTCGGTGAACACTCCAAGTAAGTACTCAAAATTACAAAGTATTAGAGATATATTATAAATATACGATGGTAGATTTTTTACATTATTTGTATTCAGGTCTTGTACGATGCGTCAGTAAGGGCATCCAAATTAAAAAATCCTCTGAACTTCGGTGAAAACCGTAGAAATAATGTCCATAAAAGGGTTCATAAAAATAATAAATAAACGTTAACGTACTTTTAACATTGTTTAAAGTTAGGATTTATGTGTTTAAAGGCTTAAGTCATGCTTATAATGGAGGGCTGGAAGCAATATACACAATCAATGGCAATAGCTATAGACATGAAGTGAAAAATTGTACAACGTTTTTGTAAAATTTATTCATCATATCCAGTACAAACGTCGGTGTTGATATATCATACTTCCCATTTGAAGTAGTTCTTACCGAACGATCTGTAATAAATTATATTCTGCATTTAATAACTTAATACTAATTTTTTTTTGTAACTATAATAAAGGCACCTCCAAGTAATAAATGTGTTATAAATTTATCACGACGAAAGGAAAATAGCATATTTAAATCCAAATTATTATTCACGATTACAAGCTACACTCTTATTTAATATAACTTACAGATAATTTTATTCTTTCGTCAATCAGAGAATGAGTAACGTGGGATGAAAAACCCACATTACATTACAAACCGACAAATATAAAAAATGGATGAAATAAAATACTAGTTTGCAAATAAATAAGTAGAGGTTAACTAGACTTTAATAGTTTGACAGGAAATTTTTTTTATAGATACTTAATAAGTAGAATGTAAGTGTAAAATTATTGCCAAACAAAATTTAATTTCATGTTAATGTGTACCAGTGCTAATGTAAAGGTTTGTTTCACTAGTATTTTATTTATTATGTGATTATAAGTAAAATTGTTTATGTTGTTTGTAGCTAATAAGGTGATTTAAAATATCTTTTATTTACACATAAAAAAAGTTGAGTATTTGTGTATTGTACAGCTTGATATGAAAATTATACGCTTGATAATTTAGAAACTTTTATCATATTTCTTTCGGACTGTGTTGTCATTAAATTTAGAAAATATTTATGGTTTTGTTTTTAAATAATGTAAAATTAATAAAAATTGACGTAAAAATACATTTATTTCAAGGTTAGTGAATAGGAAATTTAAACAGATTTAGACATTTTACAAAGGAGATGAAGTTGTAATTTTTAAATGCTAATAAACTAATAGGATAGTAAAACACAAACACACACACACACACACACACACACACATATATATATATTAATTTCCGTAATTCAATTCACTGAAATCTACTGGTATAAAATAAAGATTCGTTAATTACTTGATTTCAGAAGGAGCATAATATTCGTACTTATGACACTTCAAATGAGATATGATATCTAAACCACCTTTGTAGTAACTACTTCGTGTATAATCAATTGAAAAAAATAAATGATGGAGGATATAAACTATTTTTTAAAACTGAAAAAAATAAATTTATGAAGCTTTTATTGAGAGATCAACTAAAAGTTAAAAGTTGAAGAGATTTCCAAACGGAAAATATTATAGAATTTCATAATAACTTCCAAAAAATATGTTTTTAAAAATTGAGTAATAATAAAATAAATTTAAAGATAATTAATATATTACTAAAAACTGTAAATATATATAATTAATATATTACTTACGACGTAATTTAAAAGGAGCGTAATTTCAATAATTGAATCACTGAGATTTGTTTAAAATTAACTTCCAAATTAGTACCAAAAAAAAAAAAAACAAAAAGAAAAAGACCAATGTTACTATAAATTACCATAAAATGTAGTTGATGAGACATTTATTTTTATTTATTAAAGACTGACTGGAAATTGACGATTTTAGTTCTTGGAGGTTTTCGAACATCTTGTTAGGAGAAAAATTTTTAAAATATCAACTGCCGATGTCATTCCATGCGTTGAAAATATGCACTATAAGAAATCAAATTGCATTAGAGAAGATAAAAGTAATTTCTACGTCCAAAAAGTGAAAGATGTAAGATCAATCATAGAAACAGAAATTTGTCGAAATATTTTGCAAAAGCTGCTTTAACTGTTCAATAGGTTTACAGTTGATGTCCAATCAGAGGTAAAACTATAGATGTAATATAAATTTAACTGAAATACCATCAATTTACTTTTGGTAGTCAGTAGTGAAAGACAATAGTAGAGTAAGTCCGGGCCTACACATTGACTTTGTGACCTATTTACTTTGTGGCCTACACAATGACTTATTCTACATATATATTCTTTTTTGTAAGATAATCTAATTTATAAGAATGTATATATATATATATTTATTTTACTTTCTCAGCTATCGATTAATCGGTAAAATTCTTCTGGTAAGAACTGGCTAATAAATTAAGCTAGTTAATAAATTTAATGAATGTCATTTATAATTAAGTTATAAACATAATCGTAACGCTATTTTCCTCCATATTTCCTGACACTGTGAATTTTTTTTCTTAACTTCCGGTCCACCGTTAGGTATTGCTTCAGAGGATGAGATGAATGATTTGTAGCGTGTGTGAAAATGCAATGCCTGACCGGGATTCCAATCCGGGACCTCTGGATGAAAGGCCGAGACGCTACCACTCGCGCCACGGAGCCCGGCCGACACTGTGAATTTAATTTCATCTACTTCTCTCAAAGTAAAAACATATTTCAATACTTGTTTTAAATTCATAAACGATCTTTAGAAATAATGCTAATTTTAGTAAATTACGTAACCATTTCATTCGATCGTATTTTATAGGTATTTTTATTTTGTAGTATAAATGCTTTCCATAAAAACGTCTTTAATAGTCTAAGAAAACTGATATCAATTTTAAAAAAGATTTCTTATTAAGATGTCATTAAGAAATTTCTGGAATATTATTTTCATTAGTCTACTTTTGAAAAAGCAAAAACAATATTTGTGGTGAATTTTAAGCCAATTTCCTTATCTTGTCTTAAAAAATCAGTAGATTATTTTATGAAAATATTATAAGTTTATGCTGAATTCGAATGTATAATGACAATCAGAAGTGCAATTGTATATTGAAAAGTGTACATTTCTACATTTTTTTTCTCTCTACTTACTCTTAATTGTCATTGGTGGATGGAAGTTTAACAGTCATTACCCTGCTAGGATTTCCCCTTCGGTGTAATTAACCAGTAGCCATGCTAGAGTGATTAAATAAAAAAGTGCAATTTTATTGCGTTAGGCCTACAGCTATTATTGACTGCTAGACAGCAATAGAAAAAAAAATTAGGATTAATCCAACTTTCTATAGGTTACTTGTGTAGTCTACAATTAGAAAATATCATCTATTCAAATTTGTGCACGCTAGAATGCCAGTGTATACATCTGTCCGTAAGCATATTCGTTTACACGATAAACGAAGTCATTCGATCTTCATAAAATATTCTATACATAATTTCATATTGATATTTTGGTCGAATTTAAAGAGCCGGATCCGTTCTGAGTTTAGGCTACTGAGATTTTGTCATTTTCCTATTTTTTTTTTTTTTTTTTTATGTTAGAATTATATTTTATTGCGTATAAAACTGATTATTACATTTTGAATAACTTAAAAATTTGTATAACAGTTAGCCATACCATGTCGGTTAACAAAATTTTATCTTAATCTAATAAGTAAACGTCCAAATCGAACCAAAGATTTTGAACTTGCTGGTGAATTGTAATGAAACTTGAAGACTAAAAACTGATATTACATCATTCATTTAGAAAGGAATTATCAATCGTATAACTTCTATCGCAGAAAAATTAAATATATTTAAACTTTTCTGCAAATCTTATTTTTCTTGGAGATAAGCTGGAAGAGAGGCGTAGAACAAAATTTCAAAATTGTTGAAAAAATTATTTGTTTTAAAAAAGATTCGAGGAAAACATTATTTCCCTACGTGATTATTGTCAAAGAATATGAAGGAACTATCCAAGATAGTATGGAGTGCCAAGCCCATTTGTCATCTGATAAGTTTTCCTCTTATCTCATAACTATCTTTAGCTTAAATTATTTTAAAATAATGCCACCACTATCCAAAATCCGGATAATGTGATTATGGCCCCCTTTAGTCACGGTTCACTATTAGCTGAAATTTTTACGATAAATCTTATTTATTTTCCACAGAACCTGAATTATTTAAAATTAATATTAATTATAATATATGTGTATTGGGATGAATACTTCATTGATAAATGAAAGAACACTTTCGACTTTTTAAATCATACGTAACCATTTGATGTCAGGCTAAAGTTTTTTCTTTTTATCCAATATTAATTAATTAATATTGGCTCATTTCAATCCTTCTCTGATTCCTTATATTCTTTTTACGATTTTTGCGATCGATTTTAGCAGCTATATATAAAATTTGATTTATTTGCAACTAATATTTGGTTTGCTTTCCACATTCTTCTATTTTATTGTAGATTAAAATAAATGTAATTTTACCATATTAATTTCAATCTTTCATACGTATCACAGCTACAGGTTACAGGTTTATTCTTTTAATTAAATTGCCCATTAAATTTTCATTAAATTATTAAAAATTATCAAAATATTATTTTACACCGGTAAGATTATGTCTTCTTCTAATTTCAGTTTTTAATGTTTTAACATGATTTCAGGGATTTTCGAAAATACTTCAGTTTTAATATTTTAATTAAAAAAAAGAAGATTATTTATAATGCAGAAGACGAAAGGTAAGAAGAAGATTTTAACCTACATTAGTATTATTTTAAATTAAATTTTGAAAGTTTTAATAATTCATTAAACTTGTAAGAAATACTTTTAAATAAATTAAATTTTTATTATACTCTTATTTGTTTTGAAATTTTATTTATGCACTTTTTTAGTATTGAAAACTAATTGACTGCGTAATCTATGTGCATATATTACTCACAGCATTGCATTTAGAAATCACATTACATTACATTGATGAAACTTATATTCATTTTATAAATAATTGATCAATTAAAATATTTTATTTACTTTGCGTACTTACAAAATATGAACACTTTACTGATCTAATATTTTTCTGTTTTTTTTTTGTATTCTTTTTTTCATTATCGATGTCTAAATTTTAACTTTATACACTCTTTTCATTAAGAAGTACTGAATGAAAATTTTAATTATACGCTTATTTTAAATCAGTTTTTTCTTTTTTTGTCCAATAAAGTACAACTTGCAGATATATTACAGTAGCAAAAATAATATTTATTTAATTAAAAATAAGGAAAAGAAAAGGATTATGAAACATCAACAAATAAAAATAAACTTCGGGCAACCGTTTTAGAATCGGCCACCACACTGCAACAAATGATATGTAATTCTGCTGCCATTGTACTGTATAAAACACCTTAATTAGAAAATACATCTGGCCGTATATCCATTGAGTAATCACACACATAAATATTTTTAATGAGGTAAGGATATTTTTAGAAGTATAAATTATGTGGATTTATCAACGATAAATCTAGTTCTATCAGAATTTAATTGATCCGAGGGATCAGTTTAAGAGTGGCTATTTGGGAACTTGTGTAAACGAGCAGCTACTTGAGTGGCTAAGTGACAGATAATTAAGAGGTAATTTCTACTACGTCTTTTACAATATTGTAGACATCTTCACAAAAATTTTCATTGGGCAGTCGTTAGACAATATGTATTCGAAACACAATCTTGTTTGCGGATGGAAAGATTTCATACAACTAACGATGTTTGATGGTTGGAATTAAATAACCTTATGCTTGACTTCAAAGTCTTTTCTTCGCTGAACTTTGAAGATCTTTATCAACTTGAAATAAGTGACTTTATCTTAATAAATATTTATCTCATCTGAGTGCAACCTCATAAAAAATTTGATACAAGGCTCGTTTTAAAGGATTTTTATTTTAAATTTGAAAATATAAAATCAAAATTTAATATGTGCTTTCTTATGTTAAGAATTTTACAGCTGCCAGTAATTTAACAAACGAGTAACTTACTCAATATTTAGCCCGTTTCTCAACCTTGTAATAATTAATGTATAACCTGTATGATTTTCTTTTACAGGCTATACATGAGTGAGGAAACAATTCATCACCACACTTCTTCCGAAGTCTTTTAATCACGTATTAATATAAAAATGACAGTGTTTATACGTTAAAAAGTGGTTAATAATGCCTCAAGAATAGAAATAATCAATTCTTAAAACTGCTGAAAATTCTATATTTGCCCTAGAAAGCAGAAAATTTGCTAACACGGTTAAAAAGGTACGCGAGGAATTGCCGAAGGGCAATTCTTTGCTGACGTACTCTTAATCAAACTGCCTCAGGATTAAGTATTCGGTGCGTATTTCTTTATCAGTTTATATATTCTTGTTAAACTGCCTAACCTTTTGCGATTTTCTGGTTTGTATAAGACATTATATGCACAACTGTTAATCGAATTAACAGTTCTATTTAAAAGATAAATTATTTACTCATTCTTTTGAAATTTTTTATCCTCTCTTACTGGGTTACTATCCTTTTTAAAATAAGTATATATTTTTTTCTAAAGAAGTTATCCACCATAAAAACCCAAGTTTTATGGTGGATTCAATAATTCTTTCTCTCTTAAGTTTCTATTCTGTAAGTATGTGTAAGATCTAATGACGTCTTTTCCCCTATTTATTATATGATTATTTTAAAGAATACACAACAAATTTACCTATAATTTATTTCTTGTAAAGTTTATAGCTTATGAAAGAATATTCTCATAATTATAATTGGATTAAAATGATTTAATGTGCGCTATAATGAGTCGTGACTATTTTTGTTCATCAAAAGTTACTCGTTGAGACATTTCAAGCTTAAAATTTTGAATTTTTAGCAATCACGTAAAACCAGTTGTGTTCCCTTTTACCAACATGTCAGTTAAACTGGATTATTGAGAGAAACTGGCTAAATGAGTGATATTAATTTTAAACTGATAAAGTTAAAAATGCTTATTATGAGACTGGACTTGGCGGCGTATAACAATTTTTCAGATACCATTAAAAAATAAATCTACCTCTTGGACTTTGATTAAGGATTTTCTCTGTGAGTATATTATGAAGGTTTTAAAAGTAATTTTTTTGTTATCTCTTTATTTTAATTTTTTACAAAATAAAATTTTTAAAACGAAATTCACTGTAAGCATTGTAAATTCATTATCCGCATTATTATTAGTGCTTATATTTTTTTTGGCAGTTACCATTTGCTTTAATAACTTTGGGAAAAAACTTTTATGGTGAACTAGTTATAAAATGTAAATGAAGTGTAAAATACATTGTATATGAAATGTATAGCTTCTCAAATTTGAGATTTAATTCAGCTAATTACGGTGAAATTAACTAACACGACGACGATTAACTAACAGTACGATTTTTTTAGAGGTAAATAACGGTAAAATTCTGATTATTCATGTTTTAAATTAAAACATCAGTTCGTTTAATTTGTAAAGGATGTAAGAACATCAAAATTAATCTGATAACGCTTCCATAAATGACGATTTAAACCCCTCCTCATATTATTCGTAATTTTTACTTGTCCAGTCGGTATCATATTTAAATTTTAATACCATCTCATAATGGTTTCTTTCGATTATTCTTTCTGATATTTGGCACGTCTTTTTTGTTGACTGTATGTTTTGCTGTTGTTTTATCGGAGCATATTTTCTTAATTTTAATTGTTTGTGAGTAACTCTAGCGTACCGATTTAATTATATATGATTCAGTTTATTTTCTATATTACCTTTATTTTGTGATAATTCAGAAAGATTCTGGAGTTTTGCTCTACTAGCTAATTCAGTCGTTTTTGGAAAGGTTCGTATATGTTTTTGAAATTTTTGTACATTTATGTAGAAGATTTATGTAGTTTTTATAATGATTTTTTTCTTAGATCTCCATTCCCAGTAGAATCTCGTTGTTAGGACCGATTAGAGCCGTATTTCTAAATACATATTTCTAAATAATATCTGAGATCTTATGTTTATTTTTTTTAGGTTTTACACAAACTTATTTAAAACCTTGTTTAAAAAAACAAGTTTTCCTCGGAATATAATTACGGTTTATACTTTTCCTTGTTCAGGAAAGACAAGTAATTAAAAAAAACGCAGGGTAATATTTGAGTTGGTATGTACACATTATACATTTTTTATAGTAGGTATAAGTAGATTATGAACTGAAATAAAGAAAAATAAATTATTTCCGAATTTGTCTAAAGCGATTAAAAGCCATGTATGAATTTCCTATTAAAAATTTAAGAGCTACATACACTATTAAAACAGTATCGTACAGTTTTATATGGATACACAAAGTTGCTGCTGCAGGTCATAAAACTAATATACATATGTAAAAAGGTTACTATATATAGAGGCTACATTAATTACATGCAAGGTTATATTTTTATAGACAGAATAGTTCACTATATGTACATGAACATTTAATTTTTGTTGTGTAAACTAGTTCTTATATTATTATTCATATTTAAGTAGCTTAGAATCAGTATAGGATAGATAGGCTGTGTGTGATATTTTTGAAGTAGACTGTGTTGATACTCCACTCCATTAATTTTGGACATACATTTTTTTGTGCAAATGTTACGTGAACTTATTAGAAGCAACAGGGACATGTTCACGTGGATTATTTTCTTTTTAAGGGAAAAAATTATTTATTGGGATATTTTCTTATTGCGCTGATGTGGTAATACACGGAATGTCTTCGAAGTCTTCGATGTGGTTTTTATAACGCTATTTATCCATTATTACCTCCCTAAAGGTTGAAAATATAGAAATATCATATCACCTTCAGGAGTGATCCTGCAAAAATGTACTGAAAGGTTATGTTTATCAGATGTTTGCAAGGGGGGAATTGTCCATTTGAAGTTATTTGATATATTTTACCCTTCCGGACCCCATCAAAGTTGTCATAATTAGTTTTTTAATGTATTCAGCTGCAATAACAGATATTTTTATTTTAATGAAATCATAGCTTATGACCTAATTTATATTATTTTGCATTTTAGTTCGGTTGTTTATTTAAAATCTAGTTAACAGCAGAATGTTGATAGCAATTTGTAAAAATATGAGGCAAGAGAAAATTATCAAAATAAATATCATAATAAGACTGGTTTCAAATCCAATAAAACGAGTAGTTATTAAAGTTAATTCACTTACTCAATTTTAAATCTTTTAGTGATATTTAATTTTTTTTAGTAGTCACACAAAACAGCAAAACAGAATAATGGTTGACTGAAACTATGGTATAAGAGTGATAAAATGTTATAGACGAGATTAACAATTCATTGTAATTATTGGATTCGTCTATATGAAAAAAAAACAATCAATTATTGTAGCAGCTATTTGAAATAGCTGCCTGTAGCATAACAGGACAGTTGTAATAAATGGCGATCGGCTATTATTATGGTTATATCGAACATTTTGTCTTGTTTTATAATATTAATACAAAAAAGTGATTGGAATTGCAATTATTAATTGTATTTAAAAATAAACAACTGGAGAAAATAACCTATATTAGGAAATCATTGTTGATTTCCTTTCAATAAATATTTGTGAATAATGAAAATAAAAAAAAAATCGATGTTTACAAATTTGACGGCCAGTTATTCCAGAAGGGTAAGAGGTACAAAAAAAAAAGTTTAGTAGATGATTCTATTCATTATTTTATGAGTAAAAATATGGTTCTCACCCTTGTGTAGGTGAATTATGTAGGTAGTAATCAATTTTTCATATTTTCAACCAATTTGAATTAATGATCTCATTAGATTACACCGAAAAATTACGAAGGAAATACTTGATTCCTTATTGTTTATACTTCGCTACAGTGTCAATGATGAAAGCTTAAAAACTTACGAAAAAAATTTCAACAACTTCTTTTGCACTATTATTCCCTATTTTGAAAGCGGTGGATTATGGAGATCTACAGCAGGCCTCAAAGTATATTCTCAGGTCTTTCAGTGAAGAAGGGTCAAGAAATAAAGATAAGGTGCAGTCACAATGTGCAGATTACAAACTTTTAGGAATTGTCGTTGACAATGTTAGATAACGAAAATTATACGATGTTAAAATTTCTGATATCTTCATCTATACTGTATAATAAGGGAGGGGGACTAATAGGGTGTACTAATAGAAATAAATAGGAATAGATCGAATGGTCGGATTAAACTATAAATTATTAAATTTATTAAAATAAACAGTATTACACAGTATATTCAGAATGTACGAGTATTAAGGAAAAAACTGATTAAGTTTAAGGATATTATTAATTGCAAATGGTGTAACTGCGATGCTTTGCAAAGTAGATTGTTGTGCACTTGAAAAGAAATGATTAAAATTGTTGAGATTAGAATATTAAGATGTCGCTGACTAATTTTTTAATTTTTAATTTTTTCATTTGGTCAAGCCTAAGAAAACAAACTTTCCATCAGTTATAATCCAGTCATAAGTGGAAAAAATCGATAATAAAATTTAAAAAAAGAAATAGTGATCTTATATCTACTAAAGAAAAGGTCATATGCTGATTACTTTCACATTTCTAACATTTTGCAGTACTAAAAAGAGAAGTCATTGCAGAAAAAGAGAAGATGAGTTGGAAAAGGAGAATTATGGGAGAAACTGTAAATCTGAAGTTACCCATCTACACTAATAATTATCAACTTATATGCTAGTTGATTTACCAATGGAAATTCATTTAAATAAAATCCATTGGAGACTTTGCTGCAGTGTTATCGACTGAATAAGTAAAATTGTGAAAAATTTGAGCAAACATTGTTTCACTGTTGGTAAAGACATTGTGTATTTTCATTAAGGTGTAATTAAAAATTACACCTTATTAACCTTAACTTTTCATTAAGGTTAAAAATATGTTGTTTGGATTTATCATGGTATTAACTTAATAAAATAAGAGTAACCTCAATTACATCTCTGAAGTCTATTATGTTTAGAAAATAGACATTTCAATTTTATTATTATCATTGAAACGTGTTTTTAACATTTTTTTCTGGTATCCAGTTTGGAAATTGGTTGCTTGGATTACTTAGAATACATGAATACTGAACTAAGAAATAAATAGACTATACTTTATGTACTTTTTTCTTTCCTGTTTAGTCTGCGGGAATCACCGTTACGTATTACTTCAGAGAATGAATGAGGATGGTGTATATATGAGTGTAAGTGAAGTTTAGTCTTGTACAGTCTCAGGTCGACCATTTCTAAGATGTGTGGTTAATTAAAACCCAACTACCAAAGAACACCGGTATCCGTGATCTAGTAATCAAATCCGTATAAAAGTAACTGCTTTATACTAGGATTTGAACGTTGGAACTCTCGACTTCGAAATCAGCTGATTTGCGAAGACGTGTTCACCACTAGACCAACCCGGTGGGTTTATATTTTATCTATTTACTTTTACTATTCGTTACTTTTAGGACTTTGCGTCCTAAAAATAGGTAGGATTAAAATAAAAAGTATTACACAGTGTATTGGGAATGTACGAGTATTATGGAAAACTGAATGTTGTACTGGTACAAGCAGTAAGATTTTTCTGCCAAAATAAATTTAACAGAAATGGGAAAACTTTCTACTAACGTTTATTTTTAAAATAAGACGTTTGTGAGTCATCTATTAATAGTAATGAGCATATTTCTGAAAAAAAAAATCAAACATTAATTGAATTAGGTATTAAAAAGAATAAACCCTGGGGCTAGATCACCTCATTCCCATTGACAGTGCTGTCTATTAAAACTACCGAAATCATGTTTGGCATTACATTAAATACATTACATTACATTAAATAGTTAATATATATAGACTTCAAAAACTGTCTCTACAATAATTATTTCTAAATCTTTATACATATAACTAAATAAAATTATCAGTTAATTATATATTGTTTGTAAAATAATTTTAATAATGAAATTAATTCAACGATTTGACAATTAAAAATTCGACAATCTTAAATTATGCTATTCAAAAATTTGTGTAAGTTATAATTTACTATTTTCTATAAATTAAAGATTGAAAGTAAGGAAGATATAACCTTCCATTATCATTGTATAAGTAGCGTTTAAGTGTACAGGAAGATTGTATTTTTAAGTGACAGCTCAGTATCAAGGAAATACATAAATTTTAGATTTCATACAAATGTCGAATAAAAAAAAGTAAAAAGTGTAACCTGCTTGTGTGCGTATATATATGTAAACAAAAAATTACAGTTTAATTTATACAAACAGGAAGGAAATAATATTCTTTAAATACATAATATTAATACTTGTATCCAATATCATTAATCTGAAATGTTAATCCACTTCATATGACCTGAACTTATTCTAAAGGTATGCCTTGGAATGAGTTATGTTTAGTCTAATACGTTCTGAAATATAATAAATTCAGTACTCTTTTATAAAAAACATCCGATTTTTTTTTTAATGAAATGAAGGCCAGTTTGTTTTGAATGGTCATTTTATTTTTAATAATAGGTAGGTACATTTATTAAAAATCTGTATATCATTACTTATTACTTCTCATTAATAGGTTTATAATATTAATTATTGCTTAATTATTAATTCAGAGAAAGAATAAAATATAATTTGATTTTAACGATTTGGTGTTTTAACGTTTACTATATCTTAATCTTACCTTTTTTAGTAATGAGAGTTAATATTAATGGAAAAATTTTATTTCCTTTCACAAAATTTTAACTTTTCACAAGAAGGGGATTAGCCAAGCACTGTTTCCTTGAAAATCTGAAAACGATCAGATTTTAATACAGTTGTCAGTTTAAAAAGTAACACTGGATATAGTCTACAAACAAATACTAGAATGTATGTGAAGTATTTTTAAGGATTAATCATTTTGAACGTTCAAACTTTTCCCTTATGATTTCTAATAAGTAGATATAAAAACTACTTTTTTTTAACAGTTTTATTTATAATCGCACCAACTATTAGTCATTAGCGACTTATCAGTATAATGAAACTGTACCACTAATTGTGTAGTCTTGAACAAACTCAGGCCTACCATTTCTGAGACGTGTGGTTAATTGAAACCCAACCATCAAAGAACGGTGGTGGCAGAGGAAGATGTCCCACTCACCCTCAATGATTTGACTGCTGCTGTCAGAACTATTAAGGGTGGCAAAATTCTGGGACTGGACGGGTTCTTTCCTGAGGTTGTGAAGATCACAGTAGAGACCGTGCCGGACAAGGTTTTACATGAACACAGCTTTCAACAACGAGTGGATACCTGTGGGGTGGAAGGGTGCGAGGTTGGTTATGCTGCGGAAGCAGGTAGGACGTCTGGGTGCTCCGCCGACTTATAGACCGTCATGCCTATTTGATCGCTTCGCCAAATTATTGGATGCTCCTGCGGAGATTAAATGAAGCAGTAGAGGCCTCTGGAGGGCTGCATGCGGATCACTATGGCTTCTGAGTTAGTCGCTCTGCGCTGGACGCCGTTGGGAGAGTTCTAAGCATTGTGAGTCCTGCGGTTGCAGGGACATGGCGGACCTGGAGAATTGGGACAGTTATATTCTTGGATATTCGGAATATCTTTAACGAAGTTCTGTGGCAAGTGATGTTTCGCGAGTTACAGAACAGGCTAATCCCGCCGTACCTAAGAAGAGTCATACAGGAGTATTTCAGAGACAGGTACGTCCCTGTCTATTGGGACGAGCTTGTGGAAAATACCATTCGATGGAGTATTCGGAAGGGGTCACACCAGTGGCGTTTGCAGATGACCTGGTGTTGGTGTTAGTCAGTAAAACCAAAGACGAGCTGATGGCTGTGGGAGAGGAGTCGGTGGACTTGGTGAGGGAACGGCTGACCACAAATGGGCTGAGTATGGCAGATGATAAAGTGAAGTTGGGTGCCGGAGATTGGGTCCTCTTCGGTTCCGGGTGGGTGAAATGTTTATGTACCCCAGCCCGGCGGCGAAGTATATAAGGGTTTGGATGAATGGGCAGAGGTCTTTTGCCATACATGTTGAGGAAGCTGTCAGAAAGGGCTAGTGTGTTGTCCAAGGCCTGACAAGGATGATGAACCATATGGGTGGCCCCAGGACAGCGAAGAAGAGGCTACTGTCCTGTGTATACTCTTTAGTAGTGCTCTATGGGGCGTCTGTTTGAGTTGGTGTTCTTGATAGTGCACGCAACAGAAGGAGGTTGTTGAGCCACAAAACGACGGCTTAATCTGCGGGTTATCGCAGGGTACCGGACGATAGGAACAGAGGCGACGTCAGTCACAGCTGGTGTGCCATCGATTAATCTGCAGGCCAGGATGTGACATTCTATTGCTTTAGGGAGTGAAAGAAGTATCACTCCTTTAGGGTGTGGTAGAGTTTCTTGGCGACTAGTGAGTAGAGGAAGGGTTTTGTGGCTATAGAAACCGATACTACGATGATTATAGGGGCATATGAATCACCTAACTGTGATCACTGAGAGTATGACAGTTTTATTGATTCATCTATTCATAGAGCGGCAACAAGAAGCAATAAAAGATTAATAATGATTGGAGACTTTAATAGCAAGTCTGTTGCTACAGGCAGCACGCATACAAACAGAAGAGGTGAAATATTATCAGATCTGATGGAATCACTTGGATGCCATTGTTTACACGATGCAACGCCCTCCTTTGAGGCCAGAGGGCCTCCTCCTGTACTAGATCTCACAATTCTGGACAAGTGGAGTCAGGAGCAGTGGAGCTGGCGAGTATTGCCAGATGATATTGCCAGCGACCACTTTGCTACTACCTTGGATATACAAGATCGGTCATTTCTCTCCAGTGATAAGACACTTCCCCCTAGGCCCACGGAGGACCAGATATATGAGAACGTGAATCGAGTAGCCAATAGAAGCGTTAACTCATATAAACAAACATGGATTCTGGAAAAATCGGTCAACTGTTCAAGCATTTAAGAGAGTTACAGACTGGGTGGCAGAGGTCAGATCGGCTACGTGGAGAACTAGAGGTATCCCACTGTTTGTTTCACTTGATTTTAAAAACGCTTTTGGGTCTATTAGATGGCAAAGTAATAATAAGGGCGTTGGAGGAGAAGGGAGTAAGTCCTTACTTGCATAGACAAATATGGGAATATTTATCGGAGAAATGGTACTTTATAGATGCGCAGGAACAAAGGTTTGGTTTTAAATTAAATGGTGGAGTACCACAAGGATTTGTTCTTGGCTCACTGTTGCGGGTGATAGCTTTTGATGGAGTGCTGCGGCTTGAATTCCCCCACGGGAAAACAACAGGACAAAACTGAGTTGGAGGTACAAGAATGGGCTAATACTGCAATAGAGGTAATAAAACAATGGTTGATAGCAAGAGGATTAGAATTAGCTACTGACAAATGTCAGTATATCTTACTAACAGGCAGGAGGCAGATTGAGCCGATTAATCTAACGATAGAGGGAGAAAGAATAAATGAGGTACATAAGATATAATACCTAGGAGTGACATTTGAAAGGAACTGTCGGTTTACCTGTCGGTTTATTATTAGCAGCTGCAAGAAGGCAGAAAATATGGCTAAGGCGCTCAACATTATTTTGACTTCGCTGAGAGCTCCATGAGCGTCCAAAAGGAAGCTGATAGTATCGGCAGTGACTTCCTCTATATTATATGTTGCGCCAGTCTGGGGGCCTTCTCTAAGGTATAAGAGAAATCTGATAAGAATGGTAGGAGTCAATAGTAAGCTGTTACTAGGGGTGATTTCAGCTTATAGGACAGTTTCATATGAGGCATTGTGTGTATTGTGTACACACAATAGGGGCTGTGTACATACCATGTGGATTAGGTTTGTCCCCTGTGTGACTAAAGGGGGAGGGGTATTTTAGCGGGTGAGAGCCCCGCACTTACCGTTAGAGCGGGCCTGGCGGCGGCTGGCAGAGGTTTTTCTCCCTCTACGGAAAAAAAAACATCAAACAACTCCGGTATCCACGATCTAGTATTCAAATCCGAATAAAAGCGCTTTTATCAGAATTTGAAACTGAAAACCTCGACCTCGAAATCACATGAATTACGACAACGAGTTTACCATTAGACCAACCCGGTGGGTTATACCTTAATTTGGATTAGATTTGCTTAAATATTAGTGATTAACAGTTTAGTATGTTTTTGTTTGTTCGCTACTTTTATATAAGAATTCTTATTACTTTACTTAGTTTTAGTATTTTAAATCTGTTTGTCGAATTATGACAATGGAGCATTATGACTTTCTAAAGTAAGAAATCTTTCAACATGTGGAACATTCATAACCATATCTTTGTGCAAAATCAACTTAACATAACTTTCAATTTATAAGTGCCATCAAATTCGGTGAGTTCTTCCACAATCTACTTTTTTGATTCAAGGCCAACCACATTTTGTCAAATTAGCTCAAATGAAATATTTTTGGTCTGGTTTTAAAAGAAAAATGTGTCGTAAGGAGGGAAAAGTTGTTCTGTGGCTTTATAAAAATATTAAAAAGAGTAATACAGAGAAAACGAGAAGAGGAACAATAGGCCTAAGATGAAGAAATTTATTTTGCAAAGGTAATATTAAAAAATAATAAATAGTAAATAAAAAATAAAAAATTAAAAACCAATCTGAATTTGTCTTTAAAAAATAAATCTACTAAATGAAAGCGTAAAAGTATGCAAAAAATGAATAAAAAATTATTGCTTGAAATTTAACGTTTGCTTTGCTAATAAATTCAGCAAAAGTAATTATGTTCATTTAGAAAAGTGTGTATTAGTGAAAAAAAAAAAAAATGATTTAATGACTATTACTTCACGAAGTTTTAAACCAAGTTTTATAAAAGTTAGTAATTTAAGCTAAAGCCTGCAATATAACTTAATGGTAGAATTCTAAGTTCATTTTCAAAAAATTCATCTGAAAATGAAACAAATTAACAATTTAATTTCAACTATTTCATTTAAAATGATAAGCTCCTTTTTTACTCTTTCTTTGTAAAGGGAAAATGGAAGGAAGATGGGGAAATATTAAAGAATGTAATATTGTGTTAGATTATTTTATGAATTTCACGTAGGAGTAATTGAGCTACGTAAAACAGTAATCTAAAAAGTGATTATCTCTTTGGTTCTTTCAACTTCATTTAAGACGTATTTCTTCATCGAAGAATTTTTTGTAGGAGAGTAATCGGGAATTAAAGTAAGCTCATTTCATCCTTATTTTGAAGCTTAAAATTCACTGAAAAGGTAAAATGCATCAAGATTATTTCAAAGAAATTCGTCCTTTGTTTATCAAATTTAGATGCTAAATCAATCAGATATGTGGCTTGTGAAAAAAATTACAGTTTGTATTTTGTTTAAAAAATAGATGGGCGTCTTAATAATAATGAAATGCGTATGAAATGTTGGATCTTGACTCTCCATTCTCCTGTCAGTGTTTAATAATCTTGTGCTCGTAGTGCACATGTAACTGTGAAATGTGGGAAATAAAAGACATTTTAGGGTTGCATTTTAGAAACTTTGTTTTTTGTTTTTTTTTTGCGATGATTTGTTTTTCAAGAATGTAATGTTGTCGGAGGTCAATAAATAACTTCTTTTTTCTTCTCTGTTTAGCCTCCGGAATAACCGAAAGGTATTACTTCAGAGGATGAAAAAATGTATGAATGTAAATAAATTGTAGCATTGTACAGTCTCAGGTCGACCATTCCTGAGATGTATGGTTAATTAAAATCCAACCACCAAAGAACACCGGTATCCACGATCTAGTATTCAGATCCGTATAAAGCCTTTACTATGATTTGAACCTTAGAACTCTCGACTTCGAAATCAGCTGATTTGCGATGACGAGTTTACCATTAGACAAAACCGGTGGGATCGTTAAATAACTTGACTTGTTTATAAAGACACACATTTGTTTTATTTATATCGCTATCCGGTATGGAAACATCAATTATGTTCAGTAAACTGGTTTCTATTTATTTAAGTATTAGATAAATCATCAGCTTACCTAAATACAATTTGTTAAATTTATTTTAGAATACTAAATATCATATTCTCTTATTATTTTGTGTTTTAATCAGTAATTTAATGAAACTGTAATGTGTTTTGTGAGCTAATTTTTTCATTCTCTTTCTTTTACCAGTTTTACTTTCTTTCATCACCAGAGATTTTTTAAAAATCTGACGATATCTCTGCATAAAAAAGAAAAAGAAGCTGGTTATACGTCACTGGGTTTTTTCATTTACATTATCATCATAATTTGGACTTTTTAATAATTAGAAAGGTGAAGATTGAACGAAGGGTATGTTGCATTCAAATTAAAACAAACACAAATACACACCCACCCACACACACACACACACACACACACACACACCCACCCACCCACCCACCCAACCACCCACCCACACACACACACACACACACACACACACACACACACACACACACACACACACTTACTGTCTCGCGCATATATATATATATATTTTATTAATTCATCACATTAAGATGAAAGCTGGTGAATGAAATCTAGAACTTTTTCTATTGAGTAAATGAAATCCTAACTCGAGAATTTGACCTCAAATTCTTAGCCATAGAGATCGGGAACAATAATTAACAGAGGAAATTTGCAGCATTTTGAAAATTTCTTTATACACTGGAAAAAGCAAAATTTTTTTAATTCAGATGAAATCTCGATATTTTACATCTATTAACAGAACTTAGACCAAAACTAAAATAATTTATACAAGGACTTGCACTTACCAATCCAGAAAGCAAAAAAAAAAAAAAAAAAAAAAAAAAATGAAAAGAATAAACTAATATTATTATTATATTTTTGAAGAAAACAGAACACAAAGAAATTTTGTAAAGAAAACAGTAAGAGCATATCAATTTTTCTACGGAAGTATGGAAGGGTTCACACGATTGTCAGATATAACATTAGAATGTTGCCGATAGGTTATCTTGTCTCCGAAAGGACAACGACAAGGACCCAATTTGTGGAGTACACTCTAGTTACATTTATTATCCTTAGTGAAATAAAATACCATGTAAGCTCGATTGCGTTTTTATGAGTATAAGGTCATTGGAAAAATGTAAAATACCTTTCTCTCAATAAATTACAGTAATCGAGCAAAAACATCTAGATCTGAAAGATTTAATTCTACAGTTGTATCCTGTTTTAATGTTAGGTACTGTACGAAACCTTATACAATAATTACAGAATGTATAAAGAAAAAATAAATTAGAATCATGATTAGTAATTACAATATACTATACAGGAAACGGCAATGATCACCACAAAATATATGAGTTGACCTTAATAAAGCAAAGGTCACTGCGCCATATCTTGGTTAATAATTTTATAATATATTTGTTCTTGTTACTTTTTCCATACATACATCTGAATAAGCATATTTTGATTTTGCTCTTAATATTTTTAAAATACTCATATACTAGCGTATACAACAGCTGTTGTATACGCTATATTAATATAGCGATATTAATATATATTAATATAGCTATATTAATTAGTGATTTTTAACAGCAGCAGTTTATGGTAAACGTATTGTATTCGGTTACAATTAGCTTAGAATGATTGCTTTCACGACCAAATGCTAACAAAAAAAGAAAAAAATTGATGTAAACATTAATTGGCAGGCATGTAGGCGATTTTTAAAAAAATCATTTAATGTACTTCAGTCCTAAAAGCTGCCTGAGGAACAGGAGTTCAAAAATTATTTTTTTTTGTCTTAAGTCATTTGACTGGTTTGATGCAGCTCTCCAAGATTCCCTATCTAGTGCTAGTCGTTAAATTTCGGTATACCCCTACATCCTACATCCCTAACAATTTGTTTTACCTGCTTTCACAATTTTTTCCTACATTTTTCCAAATGATTCTTTCATCTATTTGCCGCAACACCACCACACTTTGTCACTTTACCCACCCATTTGATTTTTAACATTCTCCTATAGTACCACATTTCAAAAGCTTCTAATCTTTTCTTCTCAGGTACTCCGATCGTCCAAGTTT
This sequence comes from Lycorma delicatula, assembly GCF_047948215.1. NCBI lineage: Eukaryota > Metazoa > Arthropoda > Insecta > Hemiptera > Fulgoridae > Lycorma > Lycorma delicatula. The sequence continues at coordinate 234,472,979 of NC_134455.1, forward strand.
CACTTCCATATAAACCTATGCTCCAAACATATACTACCAAAAATCTTTTCCTGACATTTAAATTAATTTTTGATGTAAACAAATTATATTTCTGACTGAAGGCTCGTTTCGCGTGTGCTATTTGGCATTTTATATCGCTCCTGCTTCGTCCATCTTAAGTAATTCTACTTCGCAAATAACAAAATTCTTCTACCTCCATAATCTTTTCTCTTCCTATTTTTACATTCAGTGATTCATCTTCGTTATTTCTACTACATTTCATTACTTTCGTTTTGTTCTAGTTTATTTTCATGCGATAGTTCTTGCGTAGGACTTCATCCATGCTCATGTTCATTGTTCCTTCTAAATCCTTTTTACTCTCAGATAGAAAAACTATATCATCTAAATTGTTCTTTAACATCAATAGCTACTAGTTCTATGTAAAGATTAAAAAGTAAGGCGGATAGGGAACATACTTGTCGGATTCCCTTTCCTATTACGATTCTTATATTCTTCAATTATTACTGTTGCTTTTTGGTTCCTGTAAATGATAGCAATTGTTCTTCTCTCTCTGTATTTGAATCCTAATTTTTATAAAACGCTGAATATTTTATTCCAGTCTACGTTATCGAATGCCTTTTCTAGGTCTATAAATGCCAAGTATGTTGGTTTGTTTTTCTTTAATCTTCCTTCTACTATTAAACTGAGCACTAGAATTGCTTCCCTTGTCCTTATAGTTTTCCTGAAATCAAATTGGTCTTCTCCTAACACTTCTTCCACACTCCTCTCACTTCTTTTGTATAGAATTCTAGTTAAGGTTTTTGATGCATGACTAGTTAAGCTAATTGTTCTGCATTCTTCACATTTATCTACTCCTGCTTTCTTTGGTATCATGACCATAACACTCATTTCGAAGTCTGACAAAACTTCCCTTTTTTCATAAATATTACACACCAGTTCGTATAATCTATCAATCGCTTCCTCATCTTCACTGCACACTAATTCTACAGGTATTCCGTCTATTCCAGGAGCCTTTCTGCCATTCAATTCTTTTATTGCTCTCTTATTTTCAGATCTCAGTATTGTTTCTCCCCTTTCATCCTCTTAGACTTCCTCTTCTTCCTTTATACCACCATTTTCTAATTCATTTCCTCCGTATAACTCTTCAATATATTCCACCCACCTATCGACTTTGCCTTTCATATTATATATCGGTGTACCATCTTTAAGACATTATTAGATTTTAATTTACGGACCGCAAAATTTTCCTTAACTTTCCTGTATACTCCGTCTATTTTACCAATGTTCATTTCTAATTCAACTTCTGAACACTTTTTTTTAATCCACTCTTCTTTCGCTAATTTGCACTTCCTGCTTATAGTACTTCTTAATTGTGTATAGTTGCTTTTATTTTCTTCATCACTAGCATTCATATATTTTCTACGTTCATCCATCAGCTCCAATATATCGTCTGAAATCCAAGATTTTCTACCAGTTCTCTTTCTTCCGCTTAAGTTCGCTTCTGCTGGCTGATTTAAGAATTTTCTTTTTAACATTCGGAATTCTCCTTCTACATTTTCTGCTTTATTTTTTTTTACTCAGACCTCTTGCGATGACCTCCTCAAAAATCTTCTTTACCTCCTCTTCCTCAAGCTTCTCTAAATTCCACCGATTCAACTGACGCCTTCAGGTTTTTAAACCCCAACCTACATTTCATAATCACTAAATTATGGTCGCTAATATCTGCTTTAGGGTAAGATTTGCAGTCGACGAGTTGATTTCTAAATCTTTGCTTAATCATGCTATAATCTATCTGATACTTTGCAGTATCGCCTGGCTTTTTCCATGTGTATATTCTTCTATTATGATTTTTAAACTGGGTGTTGGCAATTACTTAATTATACTTCTTGCAAAATTCTATGTCGTTCCCCTCTTTCATTCCTTTTGCCCAGCCTATATTCACCCACTATATTTTCTTTCTTGCCTTTTCCAATGCTTGCATTCCAATCTCCAACTATTATTAAATTTTCATCTCCTTCTATGTGTTTAATTGCTTCTCAATTTCTTCATACACACATTCTACCTCATCATCATCATGAGCGCTTGTAGGCATATAGACGTTAACAATCGTCGGCTTAGGTTTCGATTTTATCCTTATTACAATGATTTTATTGCTATGCATTTTGAAATACTCTACTCTCTTCTCCATCTTCTAGTTCATTACGAAACCTACTCCTGCCTGCCCATTATTTGAAGTTGAGTTAATTAGTCTAAAATCACCTGACCAAAAGACGTTTTCCTCTTCCTACCGAACCTCGCTAATTCCTACTAGACATTTCCTACTATAAGTACAATTCCTACTAGTACAATTCCTACTATACATTTATCCTACCCATTTCCCTCTTTAAATTTTCTAACCTACCAACCTTTTTTAGACTTCTAACATTCCACGCTCCGACTCGTGGAATATTATTTTTTAATTTTCTGGTGACCTCTTCCTTAGTAGTTCCCACCCGGAGATCCGAACGGGGGACTAGTTTACCTCCAGAATATTTTACCAAGGAAAGCGCCTCCATCATTTTTATATGAAAATGCAGAGTTACATTTTCTTGGAAAAAAGCAGCTATGGTTTTCCATTGCTTTCAGCTGCGCAGTACTCAGAGGATTGAGTGATGTTGATATGGCCGTTTAAGTCATTCTGACCTACGCCCTTAACAACTACTGAATGAGCTGCTGCCCTCTTTCAGGAATCATTCCTTAGTCTGACTCTTAACAGATACCTCTCCGATATGGTTGCACCTTCGCTTCAGCTATTCTGCATCACTGAGCACTAAGTCCCCTCACCAACGGCAAGGTCTCATGATTCATAGAGGGAGTCAAAAATTATAAGAAAGTAATATATGTATGGATAGGAATGCTCCTCCCCTTGATACTCTGTTTAGGTGTAAATATAGTTTGTTACCTATAATTATTTTTTGTTGAAATTTACATTTAAAAGTACTCCCTCAATTTATATTTAAACTTAAAGAAAAAATTTAACAAACAGTGAATTCCTTCTCAACATATACCTATTTAAGTTTTAATATATGTTTAAAGCTAATATATGCTTTTTAATATTAAAAATGCACTCTTTTTAGCTTAATTTGACATAAGTGAAACTTTATTTTAATTCCACTTTTTTTGTTGCTTTTATTTAGTTATTAAAAAAAAGTAATTTTCGTAATTTCCAGTGAAAAAATCTTAGAGATTTTTTTAGATTAAATACATTATGTTATGTAATAAGCGAGAAGGAACTAGGAAGGAAATAAATGAGGTTACAATTAATTTTAATAGAAAGAGTGAAGCAGCAATAGGAAAATAAATATTTGTTTATAAAAATACATATTACAGGTTTATGAGTATAGCTGGTGATTTATTATTATGGAATTTGATTATTGAAATCAGCAGATTGCCATGCAAATTACAAAAAAAAATAGACATATTAATTTTGTGTAATATCTTTCGGTTTTTAAAATATAACTTTAAGTTAGGATAAAATTAGACGATAATATTAAATTGAAACCATTTGACATTTTTAATATTATTTATTAACTTATAATTAAATACGCAAATAAAATATGTAAATAATTTTTAAATACTTAAAATAATGTTAAATAATATTAAATAAAAAGTAGGTTCTACTGAAAATATTTAGTAGTCGACCTTCAACGTTATTTTATGATTTAAATGTGTTTTAGAAAAAAATAACTTTTGAACTAAACTTTTATCACGTCATTGTCCTTAAAAAATTATTTTATGAAGTATTGATTCCTTAATTATGTTTAATTAATGTTTCGCTAATATTTTTTTAATGTTGACAGATTTCCATGAATTATTTTTTTTTGTTACCCCGAAAAAAATGGTAATGATTTACCATTATTTTGTTACCCTGAAAAAAAGCACTGCCCAATTCGCTAAAATGAAATTTATCTCACACACTTTGGTATTATTTTATTATCTAGGAATTGACGCAACTAATTTATAACAAATAATATAAATTTTATTATGAAACAACGTAATTTTCCAAATAGGAATGGAAAACCGAAAACAGAGAAAAACAAGCAGTAAGACATTGCAATCAAATGTCGCTGGACCGTATGTATTGTAAAAATAATCTAAACGCCTGTTTCAGGATGATTGATTAAATACCTGCATTATGGAAAATAAACTGAGCGTTAATAACATGGGGGAGTTTGGTGTAACTGATGTTAGTTAAGTCGGGTATATGTAGCTCCATACTTTACACAATTTTGGTGATGGACGATGTTTTCCTAAAGGATACCTAAGCAGTTTTAGGCTCAGATTCTTGGTCATGATATTTAAAATGCTGCATCTAAATACTTTCCTGTTTAATTTTTCTTTTTATTAATATACAGAGTCTGAAATGACGTAACGACATTTGTTAGATGGTTGGCAATCACTTCAGCCTTTTCGTTCCTAAATTCTTATTCAATACCAATCAAGTCATCGAGTTGCCCTGTCCAGGCCATTTATTAGTCCTTAACTGTTTCCATAGGGAAAAAATCCTAACAAGTCTGCTGGTACGATAATCAATTTATGTTAGTAAACTAACATAATAATAAGTTATTTTTATGACTTATTATTATAACTTATTACTAATAAGTAATTATTTTCCCTGTTTATAGGACTTTGTAGATTACTTTTAGTGAAACTGTCTCTCATAACAAGAAGCCATGGTCCTCATCGTTGGCTCTTCGCGTTAGCCATTGTATGACAAAAACAGAAAAGATCTTAAAAATAAAAAATAAAATTCTTATTAAAAATCTTAATAATAAAAAACCAAAATGTTAAAAAGAAAAAAATTAAACATGAAAAAAATCGATGTTATATGAAAAGAAAATTCGGAATTCGATCACTCTATATTACACTATATATTTGTAATATACTTTTTATTATTTTTAAATAATTTTATTGCAAAGTAAATGGTATATATATATATACATATATATATATATATATTTAATTTATAATTAATTAATCTGTTATAAAGATCTTGTTTCTAAATTGTAAAATATTCCAATAGTAGATTATAAAATAAAAAAGTACTTAAGAGAAAACCATACTAATTTTACTTATACGATTAATTTCTCGTTTATTTATTGCTTAATTGCTTAATATATTATTTTTCTTCGTTTTTCTAGTTAAGTCTTTTTGCAAAGATCTCTGCTTCGTAAAGTATGAAAATATAAATATGAATTAAAAACATAGTTATAAAATTAAAATATAGACCATCTCAGTCGCTGAGACAAAAAAAGAGAACAAAATAATACTGGACAACAAACTTTTTCGTTGTTTTGTGTATGTTGCAACAATGTTAATAGGTGGATCTTATAGTATTTTTGAAGCTGATTACAAATATGTAAGTGTTTTCTTTCTATCAGAAACAGTTTTATTTTGTAATTACTATTTACCTGTAAGAAATTATGACAACATAAAATTGAAGCAATTATGATACTATATATAAACAAGTTCTACATACAAAAACCTGCTTCTTCTGGGTTTTCTGATGTAGGTTACTGTAGGTGAATCGGTCTTGAGATTCCAACAGTAATCAACCAGCGTTCCATTTGGGTTCCAGTTTCCTTAGTAGCATGTTTACAAGGTGGGTATTTCCTGGTTAAAATGTTCTTCATGTTTGTCACTCATAGCTCCAAGAATGGTGGGGAATAATCCAGATAAGAAGGTACTTGTAAGAAGTAGATTTTTAGTGATATATTACATCCAAGTGCTTTACAGTATTTAAGAAGCTCAGTTATAAGTTCTTTGTAGTTATCTGCCTTATGATTTCCAAGGAAGTTTTTTATAAACTCTTTAAAATATTTGTGCACAGTAACCTCACAGTAATTATAACTATCTCAAATTCAATATCAATTATTAGGTTTCTTATTTGTGATCCAATAAATATATTCTCCTTTATTTTACCAACACTTATATTAGGGGACTTTTTTTAAAGTATGTGAAATCTAGTCCCACCACGATCGTTAAGTTTAACAAAGTTTTACATTAAAGCTATCTTAATGTGGTGGAAGCTAAGTTTTTTCAAGTTTTTACTAGCGCTGTACTTACAACATTATTTACTCCTACAGTCAAAGTTTCTCTTTTTTGCCACTCTTTTTTAACATAATGATTCTCCCATTCTCTGCTGTCTCCACACAAGAAGGAACAAAATTTAGTATACCCAAGTTGCAGGCCAAGTAACAGTTCTAAAACTTTCAGGTCTCCACTAATATGCTACAATTTTTTTCATACTGAATCACATCCAACACAATACTCATATTTTCATATGACTTCTTCATGAGAGCTGCACGAGCTAAAGAGATTGATTGGGTATTATTTCCAACATGAATAGGACTGCTTTCAAATTATGCTTTGAGGAGTCTATAAAATGATTCCCTTCATCAAGATGATGAATAAGACCCAAAGCTTATAGTAAATACTCTACATCATTATAGTAAATTAGATCCTCATACTAGAAGAAGAAACAATCAGATTCATACTCCCTGTTGTGAAAAGCACTTATTTTAATGTTGTGTTCCATCCATATTGTAAGATTCCATCCTTTCAAATATAATGCAAGAATTTCTCTTGAGTCTTAGAAAAATTTAGATCACTAATAAGATAATTTAATTCTGATTGATACAAATACTGAACCACACTTAATTAGTGAGGTGTTTGTATTTATAAAATTTGGGTCTCTCCTTTATTCACATCTGATATATCTGCAGAACCTTCAACATCAACAGCTCTATCTTTACCTAATTCCCATGTTTTTGGCAGTAATCGAATAGGAAACTGTGTACTGTGAAGCACTGGTCATAGGAGAGGGCAAATCAGGATTTTTAACAGTATGTCTAGCCTTATCTGTTATCCCTGATATTTTCATTTTATACACCAAGTGATCCTTCTCTTCTCTCCAAACCATTGAAATTACAATTGTCATATAATAAAATTGATTCAACCAATGAGTTAACTGCAATACAAATAAATTGAATCAAATATGAGCAGCTCAGAAAATTGTCCTGATCATCTGCTTTACTTCCAAAGTATAGATCATATGATTTTTTTTTATCAGTGGAGTTTTATTTTTTCTCTGAGACTTTAATGTTTCATAATAGTTAATACAACTGGATAGTTAATGCAACTGCACGGCACTTTTTTTAAAAAGTTCACCGCTACACTCACAAACACATATTACAAAACTTTAAACACTTTACAGACATTAGTGTAGAATGTACACTGACTTTACTGAGAAAAATAGAATCACAAATTTGTAGATGAAGCAGCTGCAGCCTAAATGATAACATAAGCAAGAGCTCGCACTTGACTGATATAATTGAGATTTTACTTATTCGGCATGATAGATTGTTTATTGTTTACAGTACTACATACAGCATGAGTCACTGAAACAAAATTCATATATGCTGTACAATGTGTAATTAATACCATGAGACTAACAGGTGACATAATTACATTTAAAAATAAATATGACATGAATTATATGTGTATCATTTGCAGTTGTTTTAATTACTGTATAAATAATAATAACAATATTTTATGACTATTTATCAACTCAAATAAATTATAGTTTATTTAGCAATTTACTGCAGCAATCAAAAAAATAGATAAATACATAAGTCGTATATTGTACTAGCGTTGTTTGTACAGATGTACTTTCTGGAAAATAGGAAGGGCAACCTGTAACAACAGCTGATGGATAATAATGAAATTATTTTTTCATAGCATGTAAAAAAATGCCAGCTTGAGAAATACTAGAAACCCAGAACCTCCAAATTAAAGGCAGGAGTGCTACCACTTTTTTTTAAAGGAGTGATAGTTGTAATTGCTAACGATGATTATCGTAAATTTAATTTTTTTTTAAATCTTGGAGATAGATCTACGAGTATGGTAAATAATTTATTTATTTAATTAGTTTTAAAACTTGTTAGTTTTAAAAGTATTTTTATAGCTCCTTAAATAAAATTAAAATAATATATTTATATGTTTACTTTTTGTTTAAATATATGTCGACTTTATAATTTAAATAAATATAACAATTATTTTTACTTCCTTGTACGAAATAAAGGAAGTATTGTGTTTTCGAAAGATTTCAGTTTTCAAATTTCAACAGAAATATCCGTTTTGATTATCCCTGAATCCATTTTGAATAGTTTCGGCGTGACGTCTATACGTACATATGAACTTACGTACTACATATTTATCTCGCATAACTCTAAAACTATTAGCCATCAATGCTGAAAATTTGGATTTAGGATTTTTGTAACTTCTAGTTGTGCACCTCCCCTTTTGATTGCAATCGACTGGACAAAAATGTCCACAACAGCTCAAAATCCAAAAAATGTGTATTTTGGGCTTTTTCTTAACTGCAGTAATAAGCTCTCATTGAGAGTTTTTCAATGATGTAATAAGTTGTTTCATTGGTTCCAGAGTTATAGCCAAATAAAATTCTAAATAATGAAATATTTGGATCGTATAAGGGGAAGGCGCATCGGCCCGAATCCGATTTTATTTCCTTTTTTTTTTAACTTTTTCTTTTAATTTAATATATTGATGTATTAATAATTATTAACTTCTGATTGTAAAAAAAAAAATGAGCATATGTAATTTAATAGGCGTACAAGGAAGTCATGTAGTGTCCACGTCAGATATTTGGTTTCTTTTAATGTTGTGAATTTTTAATTTCATTATTATGTGCATATTTATTAATCTACTAGTTTTGTATTATAACCATATTTAGTAGCTACCTATTTTAGTAACTTAAGTGTTCAGATAACTTAACATTAATTATAGTTAAATTAAGAGTTAGTCCAACTTCTATATACTTTTGAGCTCTATTAGTGGCATGTATAATACATGAGTATTATAATACATGTATATTATAATATATAGTATATAATAGTATAATATAAAATATAATAGTATATTATAATACATGAGTACTATAATACATGAATAGTTTAGTATTTTCTTGTAACAACAATGCATTGATTTATTAGTACTGGTTTTTGACAAATATGTAAAAATTATTATTTTGTTTTTTGAGGTTTTTAGGGGCATCGACTACTTTTGTCATTAGCCCCATCAAACATAAAAAAAAAAAAAAATAAAAAAATAAAAAAAGGTTCAGTAATTCATTTTCATGAATCAAAAATGTTCAAAATTTTGCATTCTTCTATAACTACAAATCCAAAAATTACTTCCTAGGCTTTCCTTTCGGCCATCCTTTCTTGCACCGTTTTTCCATCTTGCGAACGGCCTCAACCTCTGACGAGAGAGTGTCTGAGGCCTCAGACATGGCATCATCCTCTCTATCTGATGCCAATGACGCTCGTAAAAATTATTTATTTATGCTTGTATGTTTTTTTTGTTGTTGATATCTGTAAAGTAAAAATTAAAATTTTCTGTTTCTAAAGGATTTGAAATATTTATAAGAAAATTATTTAATCTTTTTTGTACATCTTGCTTTAAATTGATTTATTTTATATAATCAAAATTCATTCAACATATACGATCCATAATTCTATTTCGTGGGTACTGGTAACTGTTATGTTTTTAATATCAAAGAAAATAAGAATGTCTTTTTTTTTTCTAATTCAATGCCTATTCAACTTTATATTTAAATATATTAAAAAAATAAAAATAAAAAAAACAATAGTTTCGTCTACTAGTAGATGAAACTATCGCTTTTTTTTACTAGTTTTTGTTTCTTATAGTTTGTACTAGTAGACTGTAACAGCAGCTGAATAATTCAATTTATTTTACTGAGGAAGTAAACATCTCTATCTCCTCATGAAATTTTAATTGAACTACCATGTAAAAAAATCCGTCTTTTAGAAGTAGAGATCACTGCAAAAGTATTCAAAATAAACAACAAGAAAAGGGAAAAGAAATAATAAAACGATTTTTTATTAACTTTAACAAAATTATTTATTCTCCTACTATTGACATCAATAATTTGTTTTTATTTATTAAATAAATAAATTTATTTAGAGTTTTTTGATCGAACTGACCTAGTACAGAGTAATGAACACTGATCCCTGTATAGTTAATTAACTATTATTTTCATATCCCTCCTGAAGAGGGCTGTGTGTTTTTTAAAATTCCTTGTACGAAGTAAAGGAGGTATTGTAATCGCGAAAAATTTCGGTTTTCAGATTAGAACGGAAATATCCATTTTGACCATCCTTGAATCTATTTTGCCTAGTTTCGGCGTGACGTCTGTACGTACGTACGTATATATCTCGCATAACTCAAAAACAATTAGCCGTAGAATGTTGAAATTTTGGATTTAGGACTGTGTATAATATAACGAAATTTAAAGTGATTTTATTAAAATTTTAATTAAATATAATAACTGGAAGTGGTCAGTATGAAACGAAAGAGATCAAATAAAAAGAGGTTGATACTGATGTTGGTGCAGTTCAAAAAATTTAGGAAACGAATAGAAAATACTTAACTTTTCTAATCTAAATTCCAAAACGGATCTGATGAGTCATAAACATTTTTACTTTAACTGAAAATGATCTCACAATTAGTAGATCACAGTCGCCAATCAACCATATCGCAAATAGATCACCAACTAAACTGCTAGTACGATACGTGAAAGATTGCATTAGTACATCGAAGTGAATGAATCATCAGGCGATAATAAGTAAATAACGAGTAGTTTTATAATTTTTTATATCAGAAGAATAGAGCACTGGGGGATAACTTCTTTATTAAAGTCATCCGATTAGAACATTGCTAAGATGTTAGGAGAATTTAATAGAAAGCTATATCTAATTGTAGCTAAAGGCATAAATAGTACATTAATAGTTAATTAGTCTTATGATATAAATATTTAGCAAAAAGGTTAAGTAGAAAAACGAGAAAAAATTAAAAATTAATTTTATTTAAGATAAAACGTAAATAACTATGGATATTTGCTATTCATCAAATGGTAGTAGAAGTACATATTTGTAGTTATTTAATCTTCAAGTACTTTAGATAATTATTATGGATAGTTAAATAAATTGAAAAAAAAAGTTTTTTCATTAATAATGCTTATGATTTATGTTAATTAACCTTGAGTATAATTACAAGTTTTATACCTCAGTATTTAGTAAGACTAGTAATTACATTAGTTAACATTTTTGTAAATTAAAAGAAAACGTATAAGTCGATGAGTGGCTGATTAATTTTTTCTAATGTAATTAGCAAATGTAGTCGATGACAATGAGCTTTATCCCCACGATAAAGCTCATTGTCATGACGCAAGCAGCATGATCATCGGACTGAAAGAGGCAGGAGGAATTAAGTGAAATCCCTCGGGCTTCAACGGAGAACACACACTCACGTTGATACGTGGACGGGTGCCCTATCCCCGCAGGCTATCGCCCTATCCTACGCTTCCCTCATCATTACGACGACAATGCCTCTCAACATTATGGAGACAGCGTCCCACTTTTCGGGGGAATCGAGCATGACATCAACAATATTGTTAGCGTAAAGAGGGCGTCCCGCCACACACCTAATCCTTGAACCTAACGCACACGAAGATAACGTGCTTGACGTCATCAAGGGCACCGCAGTACGGGAACAGTTTGACTATGCTACGCCTACACTGAAACAGGTACGACCTGAAACAGCCATAACTCGAAAGGAACTGGGTTAAGAAATAATCGACTTAACCCCATAACCCCTATCGAACTACGGCGCGTTACGATTAATTAATTTAAATGTTCATCTACCTTAAGCGGTTGTCTCTCACCTGATTTATCACCTGCTCAGAAGAATATTATAGGACAAGGTTCTACAATTCCCACGGTAGCAGTTGACCTCAAATCAGGCTAGCAGGTTCATTGGCGGCGTACCGGCTATAACGAATGCACCTCCAACGATACAATTTTATACCCGGAACAGAATCTCAGAGACAGCTTCCTCTGAACCCGCTCAAGGGTCAGCCTAGCACGATCAATGTTAATGACTCTTTTCCAAGCAGGAGACTCATACAGCATTATCGAGTCGATGACGCTCGAATAAACACGTCGTTTAGACGATCTAAAATGTGGAAATTGCTGAGGAACCTGCTCAGCGCGGTCACAGTCTTCTCTGTCCTTATTGCGAATTCAGTAACATGTCTCTGAAAGGAACGCCTCCCGTCTAGTCAAACCCTGAAGTACTTTCCAGAAGTACTTATCCCGAAGTACCGATGTAACGGGAAGCAGAGACACCCCCTGCATGCGAAAGGCGATAAGTCCCAGTCCCCATTTTCCAGCTATTATCAACACCTTTGTGTTCTCCGGAGCCGGCTCCAGCCCTTTATCGAGGAGCCAACCACCGACTAGTTCAATGGTCTCGTTGCTCCGGTCTATCGCCAACTGCTCGGTCCTGACCGCCACGACCAGGACTAAATCGTTAGCAAACGCTACAGGAACAACTCGTTCAAGGAAGGCAGGCCGTAGGATCCCATCATAGACAATAGGGTCCACAATAGGGGTCCCAGAAAGGACCCTGTATCACACTCCGATCGACGGCTAGTCAGGCTCAGCCACTGAAACCAGATGCGATAATAGTCCTTTGGCAGAGATAGGACTGCACCACTCTCCTCAGGTAGTCTTCGATCCCCTTATCCGCGAGCAACTCGAAGTTTGACAACAATAAAAGACTGTTGAAAGCATTCCTAATGTCAAAGAAGATGAGCGCCACAATGTTCCTCCTGTGTCTCGACCCAACCGCAGCCCGATTCACCGTGCTCATAGTTAATCGCGTCGACTGTTGAGAAACCTGCTCGAAACCCGAATTGGTGTGAGCTTAACCCAATTCATCTTTCAATGTTATCGGCAAGCTGAACAACTATCTTTTCTAAACTATTTTTATTTACAGCAATTAAATTGTTGTAATAGATAAATTATAACTAATTAAATGATTTAAGTTAATTCTAACTTCTGATAAATAGAAATAATTATCATTAACATATAAAATTAAAATTACATAATTATTGTGTTGTTAAAACAATATTATGCTACTCAAAATTTTTACGATTCTATTTCATAAGCAATCCAATTATCTATCATGGTTTACATTAACAACAATATAATAATATTACTGAATTAATAATACAATTTGTGTAAAATTGAAAGAGTCTTTGCTGGTAAATAAAATAATAAGTTTAACAGAAACCAATCTCCTTTTAAAAGTTCAAATTTCCTTGACTTTTTTATGTAAGATAGTAAACAAAAAATAACCTTAATTAAGTATTTGTGTATACAACTGTAAAACTATATTATGCAACTGTAATTTTATATATATAAAACTAGAATTTTTATACAACTATGTATTATTAAATTTTTTTGTATTTAATCTTTTCTATTGTAATTCTTACATTCAAAAATAAATAAAAAATATCTATGAAAAATATGTGAAGGTGTATGGAAAATTGTATGGGTTTTACGAATTAAAATGTAAGAATTTTTATTAGGTAATACTTTATAATTAACAATAAATATAAATTTTAATATAATCCAATTTTTTTGGAAAGATTATTTCTTTGCTCCTTACTGATTAGTTTTATTATTGAACTAAATGTATCAAAGAACTTAGGAGGACGTTATAAAACCCATAATTGAATGGTTACATAATATATATGAACAACCCATAAGCTATACATGAGGTGTACATAATAACCAGAGATGTGATTAATATAAACTTTTCAAGAAAGTGTGAAATTTATGCGATTCATAAATAATTTTAATACTATTTTTTCTCGTATAATGGTGTTTTCTAATGACTTTTATTCATCCAAGAAAACCTTGTATACGATTATTTTATTTATATTAATTTTTACAAGTTGAAAATTTAAAATATTTCTTACTCTTTTATTTTACTGAGTGTGCTAAATCATTACAAAATTTTAGCCATTTTCGCCGAAAGCTAAGATAAATAGATATTAATCTAATATATATACTAATAGATATATTAGATGTGAATAGATGATTAGTGTCTTACTTATTGTCTTCAGTTTGTGCAGATAAACTGTAGTTTGTAACATTGCGTAAAAGATAAAATTTTCAGTAAAAAATTTGGCTCCGATTTGACTCCTTCATCAAATGAGATTTTTATCCTAAATATATATATATATATTTTTTTTTTTTTAAACTAAACTTAGATCTCAAGATACTTTAATGTTAATTAATCGTTTAACATTATTTTTTTGTTTTGTTTTCTTTTGGAAAAGATTAGTCTGCTTGCATTCATTTGAAACGAAGATTGAAAGATGTTGAAAATACGGTAATTTAACAGGACTTGAATGAAGCGGTACTAGGTGGGAGACTAACAGCAAAAATCTGAGTGTATAATTATCATTAATGTTTTAAATGACGTAATATCATCTCCATATCATCAATATTGCTAAATGCTTTCTAATATGTTTATGTTTCATGGCTAATAACTGTTTTGGATACATTTTTTAATATATATGTAGCGTATCATCTTTACTTTCACTTACCTTGTACGACAAAATTAACAATCACTAATATATATTAAAATTTAATTCCTCACTATAATTATAGATGTAAGAGTAATTGTAGAAATGGATATGTATGAGTATATACACTCACTTTATAGTAAAACAAGATTCATTTTAATTTGATCTTGAGGATAGGTTAACGAATAGTACTTGATATTATGAAATAATATTTCGTATTATAGTACAATATAAGCTCATAGTATAAATTGAACATTCAGTCTTGCCAGCGGAGTGGTTTAGCAAATGCCTCCCTTATTTAATAACATACAATTTATAAGTAAACTTATAAAACAAATGCATATTATTATCTGATATAGGTATCAGATATGTATATTATATATATTTTACTATTTCTAATAACGTATATTATTATCGATAATATAGTTAATATAATTAAACAGTGTCAAATTATTATGATTCTTTTTTAAAAAATTACACGGTTAGTTGATCGATTAGTTAATACTATAAAGAAAAGATGTTGGAATATATTTAATAGTTTGGATTCAGGAAATATTTTTGAAGATCACTTCCTGTCTGTAGATGCTTAAACGGCAAAAGAGCAATTTTTTTCTGAATTAATGCTTTGGATAGTGAATGGTTTATAAAAAAACCGGCTAGGGTTACATAACTTTTCGGGCTTTGCCTTTGAAAAAGTTTTATTTCAAATACGCCATAGAGTTTTTAAATATTAATGACTTAATTATTGCAATATGCAATATTTTTGACAACTTAAGTAGAAGAATATATGAAACTGTAAACAACAACAAACATCAAACGGCAAGTAGTTTGTGCAGACAATCTGTAGTTATACAACTGCGAAAAAGATACAAATTTTCAGTAAAAAATTTGGCTCCGAGTTGGCTCCAGTTCATCCTCTTGACCAAATGGTTCTATTATCAAAATTTGTCTGTGTTAGGAGTATTATTGATTAAAATAAACAAATAAAAATCTCATAAAAAAATTTGGGTCCCACTAAACCCCTCAGCTATTTCATATAATATTTTTAATAAGAGTCACAGCTTAAAAAAGAGATTAAGTATAAAAAATCTGATGTGGAAACCACATGACTTACTTGTGCGACTATTAAATTAAATATACACATTTAAAAAAAATGAAAAATACATAAAATTAAATCTTATGATAAGATTTAAGAGAAGATGATAAAAATATAAAGGGAAAGAAACCGTTAAGACTACGGAAAGAATAAAAACATTAAATGAGGATGATGAATATAAAGAGAAAAAAAAATTGAAAACAAGAGAACGCGTACACAAATTAAGATCTGAAGAATTATACCAAACCAAAGAGCGATTTAATGATTGGCAAAAAAAAAAAAATAAATAAATAAACGAAATGATGATCAACTCCGACTTAGGGAGAATATTGTCCGACAATATCAGAGAAAAATGAACTAAAATATAAGAATTTTTTGCAGATATTATAATCGGGCACATATACCTCAGCGTATATTTGTGTTTGCGAGGGTCTATTTTCAGTCACTCCGTAGTTAACTTTAATGTAAATAAAATTAAACAGAAATTCCAGAGTAATTAAATCAAATTAAATAGAAATTAAACTAGAAAATCCAAAAATATTACGATTTTAAATTATAATTTTCAATTAATACTAAATAATCAGATATTTCACCAAATCTATTACATATACACACATGTGTAATAATGCCTATTAAGTTACACATATACATCTTTAAAAGTACATAAAAATTTATTTCACTAATAACTTCTGATTTTTTTCAGTTTTTTATTTATTTTTATTATTGAATAATTATTTATTGTAAATTTCTTTATTTACAATCACGGGTTAATAGTTAATAAATCAATATTTTTAAATTAAAAAAAAAGTAAAAAGAAAGGAGATCAAATCTGTTTTGAATCGATGTGATTTCTCTTGCAAGATCCAAATATTTCATTAATTAAAATTTTATTTGGCTATAACTCTGGAGCCAATGAAAATAAGTATCAATTAGGACATATCGTTGAAAAGCTCTCAGTGAGTGCTTATTTCTGCAGTTAAGAGAAAGTCCAAAATTCTAACTTTTTGGGTTTTGGACAGATGTCCGGCGAAACTAGTCAAGATGGATTCAGGGATGGACAAAATGGATATTTCCGCTGAAATCTGAAAACCGAAATTTTTCGCGATCACAATACTTGCTTTACTTCGTAAAAGGAAGTAAAAAAAATCAATATATTAAAATAAAGTCAATGTACAAAGCGTAAAGGCTTCTTAAATGCTCACTGGAAAAAAATTGAAAATAATATTCAAGATAATATTCAGTATTTAAGTCAAATTTGAAGTTTATTAAAAAGCTTCTGGATATAGAATTTAGGCTTAGAAGAAATAGAGAAGGAAAAAGTAAAAGAAATAAAAAATCAAAATATTTGTAGAATAGATAAATGAGGATTTAGGACGTAGGAGGTATGTTGAGACTGAGAGATTAGAGCAGAATAGAATGAAGTGAAAAAAAAAATCCACTCGACTGAATAAAAAATGGTTATCTCTTTCATCCATCTTTTATAGGATTTCCCTTTTCAGACTAACTAGTTGTAATTCACGGAAAAACAAGTGGTATGTAATTCTCCTGTTCATTGCATGTGAACGTACCATGCAAATTATTATAAGGGTAGTTTATATAAAAATTCTACGGATGAGAAATTTAGCAGGTGTTTCTAGCGTCACAGATTTCAGTAAACCGTATGTGACTACATAATAATAATAATAACAATAACAATTTTTAACGATAATCAGAGGCTGTGGTTTGTTTTAAATTGTATTTTATTTACTGTAATCATTTTTTGCTAATTTCACAACTAATTTTATTTACGAATTTTTAATTAATCCTTCCCGACTTATAACTATAAATCTTAACTTATAATCTAAACTTCTATTCAAAAAATTCTTACATGACAGCTGCTCATAGTTTGCTGAACAAAATCTAACTTTAGATTATTTACTTCACAGTCTTGGCCTCCGGTAAAATAGATGTTAATGACAGTTTGACATACGAAAATTACCGTGTTTTACTTGCACATAGCGACCGAGTACAACATTTTTTAAATTAAAGAAGAAAATTCCTTGAAAAAATAATAAAAAACATAGGAAACGTTAGTTAAAATGCTTATAAAATTACAGAAAGGTAAATGAAAAAAAAAATACTGGTTCATAGAAAAAATTTAACTCAAGTATTATTGGATATAATTGAATTCACTCAAAATATCTGACGTATTAATTTCACAAAAAAACTTAACCGAAGTTAATACTTATAAAACCTATTCCAAGAATCATATCAGAAAACACTAAATAAGTGTGGTTTAAGCTTTTTTATAATTAGTGTTCAATCGAGGGGATTTTGGTATAAGATTGGATACGAAAAATTAGGCGCTCTTAAGGAAATCCTATTTCTCATAAAAATAAATCGGCGATTACAGGATTTAAATCTAAACATTTAGTAAAGTTTTATTTATGCCTAATGAAGTCACCTCATAGAATTACAGAATTCTGTTATTTCAATTGTTAGCCAGCAAACATAACAAAAAGATCAAAAATTTGTAAAGTAGAGTAACTTAACTTCGCTTAAACACATGATAACGCAGGAAAAACTAGCTTTTGAAAAAGTAATTTTGCAAAGAAGAAAATTAAAAAAAAATTCTTAAAATATTTCAGGATTTCAAGTTTATTTAAGTGTTGTTCTTGAAACAAGTAAAAGATAACAGAAATAAGTAGTTAATTAATATCGTCTTGGTGGGCACGGAGATAGGGAGCTCCTATGCTTCACATTTCCGGGTCGGTTCCCGTCTGTCCAGAAAATTTCTTTTACAGGTCCAATCCAAATGTTCAAAATAATTAGTAAAAAAATTAATTCAGAATTCCAGTTGTTTGTATGACAAAAAAAAAAATTGTATAACAAAATTGATAAATTTGAAAACACAAATAATATTGAAAATGTATTCTTGAATAAAAAATTTCCATAGAAAAAATCAATGCCTTTCATATCTACTTACGATTACGTAATAATATATTAAATAAATGAAAAAAATTTATGTCATGAAATTAATCAATTATTGTGAAGTAGAATAAACGAGAATAATTGTTCGTAATATCTTTAATAATTTATAGGAATAAAATAATACTAATAATATTAATAATTCTGTTAAAAGAGAATCCGTTTTGTAACTGTACTAAAATATTTTTAATTATTTCAATTATTAATCTCGCATTTGACTTTCGCGTCTTCTTTTGTAATTACCAAATCATTCAACAAAACAGGTAGTGTACACGATACCAGAATTACTGCAGTCATTTATTTATGACATATACTAATTTGGTACTTCTTTCTGTTTTTTTTCTAAAAATATTAGCAGCACAAAATTAGTGCATATCATGGTAATACGGGTGTGTACCTGTGTACATTTTTTCATAACATAAAATTTTTTTCTCTTTATCACGTCAGATAAAAATGTTGATCGCTTTATAAGGATTTGATCAGTATAACTATAGTAGAAAAATATGTAGCTATTTTCTGTAACAAAAAGATGTTGATTTTTCCAAAACTTTATAGCTTTTATGAAAGTATTAGCTTTTTATTTGATTTACGTAAAAATAGGTTATGCAGATAAGAAACCAAAGGATTAGTCTGTTTTTCATAAATAATATCATAAAGAAACAAATATTTCTGGATAGAAACCCTAGTTTGTTAGTTATAAATTTGATTTTTTTCAACGACAAATAAAATTTCTAGAAATGGTCGTATATTTAATTTATTGGTCATTATCCTTGTTTTTTAAATTGTAAAAACCTTATTACTGTCTAAAAATGGTTGTTGCGAAAATATTACACAACAATTTTTTTTTATCGAGGATAAATAGTTAATTTGTTAGTAATCATTTTAAAAAGTACCTTTTTTATTCATTATTTGAAAAATGCTGCTGACCAAGTGGAAATATTTGTATTCTATGCTTCATAGTAAACAAAACTTGTATGAAAACGTTCACTGAATTTGGTTTTCAATTTATGAATATTAGGGCAATTTAAGCACCATTTGTTCACTATTTATTACTTGTTCATTAGTTTTATTTAATCCTCGCTCGTATTCGCCATTGTGTGACTAGTATTTAAAGGTATCGTCTTTAGTTTGTTTAGTTTAGAACCCCAAATAACTACAGTTAGGTTGAATTTATCTTATCTGCTAAAAAGTATAGCCCGGTTAGAAAAATTAATCTCAAAATTTAACCTAATCATTTTGAATTTATCTAAACTTCGTACGACTTATCAAGAAATAAAATTTAACATTTGTGTGATGTAGATGGAAATACAAAAAAAGACTGATTGGAATAAATAGAAAATGATAAATAACAATTTTATTTAAGTAGCATATCTGCTTTACAACTGAGAAGTACTATGACCTTGAAGCCTTCTTCCGATTCACTACACTTTATCGAAAACACTTTTTACTGCATTGTTGTTGTTTTATTAGAAGAGGATATTTTCAGTGATAAAGATATTTAATTCAGTTTTATAAAATAAATTTTAATTTATTAATATAAGTGTAGTTAACGATAAGTGTAAAAAAGAGATGTAAAAACAGTAATCGTCAAACACTGACATAATATACCATATTATTAAAACTAAATTACAATTTGAATTTCAGTTTAACATTTACTCATTTCAAAAACAACTTTTAAGAAAACCGGAATCATGCATAAATAAAACTGTCTTCTATATAACTAAACAAGATATAAATCTGGATACAACTTATGTAGGCGTATACCCAAAAATATTCTATTTGGTCGCAATATTGATGTGTCAGCCAGTTAAAAGCAAAATAACAGATTGTGCTGTCATGTCTAATATATTGTTTTCGAGTCATCAGTGAAAGAAATATACGATTTGAGAAACGTTAACTTTAGCTAAATACTCCCGAAAATCAAAATAATAAATAAAATAAATAAATGCAATAGTATTCTGTTTAGAAAGAAACTTAATTGCCCTGTTTTGACACAACTGCAGGTGGCGTTGATTTTATAACTCTTTTTGAACCGGTAATGAAACTCATATAATGTTATTAAAAGAATCAATAAAAATTTTATGCAGTCACGTACACATATAAATATATATATTCGTTGATCATGTTCTAAATATTTTTTTTATCCTCTTCATCACGGGTATCCTGAAGAGCAGCAACACTGGTAACAAACGATCAAACAAAACCTCCAAAAAATTATATGTGTATAGAAGGAAGTAGGTTGAAAAAATTTTAAAATGACTGCGTTTAAATTTATTTTCTAAAAAATATCTGTATAAGTCTTATCCAAAAGGATATATTAAAAAAAATATTTTTCATGGAAGCAGAAAATTAATTACACAACAATAAAACACCATTTGCAATTTTAGAATAATTAAAAAAAAAACATACTACACACTATCTATATACAAAAAAAAACTTCTACTAACGTTCAATTGAGGATTTTTATTCGTAACTAATATTTTATTTTAGTGATACATTCGGAAAAAACCTTTAAATCTGGTATATGGAAAAAAAAACATTAATTCATAAGTATATTTCAATCGACCTATTCATAAGTATATTTTATATACTTTTATGAATAGGTCGATTGAAATACTAATTGATAAAAAAAAATTTGAATGAATTGCCCAAATTTTCTCTGGAATAAAGACAATTGTATACTCGTTGTTGTTGAAGTTGTATGAGAAAATTCCCACGAATCTTTTTTCCCTTGTTTATTTCCTTAAAATGCGGTAAGAAACTTAAAAAACCTGTCATACATTTTTGATGTAGTAACATGAAATAAACTCATCTCATACACGAACTGAATACACGCACACCCCTGTAAATACGTGTTATTGTAGTTTAAAGTTTTTAAGGGAGTAAAATTAAGAAAATTAGAAAAGATACTACAAAACCGATTTCCGGTATTTCTACTTAACCTTTGTAATGATAGTTTAGATCAACTTAGGTGCTGAACCTTTGACTTACAAACAGTTTTCACTTTACTCCCCATTTTCATCCAAAAAACTTTCTGTTATGTGTGTGTGTGTGTGTGCGCGCGCGCGCGTGTGTGCGTGTGTGTGCACTCGCGTGTCTAAACCTAGTGTATTTTTGACGCTTCTAACGATTAAAAATACATTTATATTACGATAAAGATCTTACGAGAACTGTGGTAAAATTAATCATAAAATGATGGTAAAGTAGTAGCTGCAAATTTAATTTCCTAAACGGATTTTTATCAAATATTTCAAAGATTTACAATTTTATAAAAAAAAATTCTGTGGATTTTAAAAGAATTACAAACCCATTTTACACGGGGGAAAATATCGAAGAAGTGACTTATGGTTATTTAAATCAACAGCTTATCTCACTATAAAGAAAAGGCTAGCGGTTGGTCGCATTGAATTTTTTACCTAGTTCTCATTTTTCCTTGTTCCAATTTTCTCAGTGAAATTTCATCTGGTTTATAATAAATATACGTGATTAATGTAAATATGGAATTGTGTACTTCTGAAATGAAATTTAAATGAGTGGTGCGAAGATTTATTTTACCTTAAAAGACTTTTTTCTGAAAGTTAATAATTAAGAGCTAGTAAAGTAACAACAAAAATAAAACTGAGAATCGAGACAATATGTAATTAGACAACATGCACTAGTAAAGTATTTACAATTTTGGCTGTAAATTTCATAGGTGAGAAATATTTTTAATACATTTTTTCTTTCGGTTAGTTAATAATAATCCCCTATTTTTATATTATAATGTTGAAATGTGATAAAATTACCACAAATTGTTTGTTTTTATGGTTTATTTAAAAAAAGAAAAGATTTTCCTAATTGTAATTTGTATGCTAATGAAATTTTTTTTTATGATTACTCATTGAATCAAGAAAATAATGTAAGCTAAGTTATTTCTAAATGCAAGTTTAGCGAAAATATCACAATAAATGAGCATTTTTTAACCGTTAAGAAATTAAAAGTAAACCATCGATAAAAAATAACTATTTTATTTTGGTCGGTGTGTAATAATACGTTATACAAATCTCACCATCATAAGATAAATTATATATTATTATAAGTATTACTTATATTATATAAGTATTTATATTACTTAAATTATAAGATAAAAATAAGTGAGATTAAAATCAATATTAATTATTTAAATATAGATGCATGAAATAACGTTAAATTAATAATTAAATATGCAAAATTTCTACATTTCAGAAAGCTCTACTGAAAATTATTTGGATACATATTCATGCACAGGTCGAACGGGAAGCAGAAAAATTAATTAATTTTTTTTTGTTTAAATTAGTATTAGTTAGAAATTCATCGACAAAATAATATTGTTTCCGTAAAATCTTTTAATTGCATTTTAAACAGATTGGTGGGAAGATAAATTATATATGAATAGAATGTTAATTACGTAAACTTATGAAATAATCCTAAATTATGTTGGCAGTTTATGTATTGTAATCATATAAGGGTCGCAAGTGGCCTGATATGTCACAGATCTTCAAAAAACAACATAGCTGGTCTCAAGAACAACAAGATCCCGTGTCAGACTTACTAAGAGAGGTAAGTGAGATCTGTAATAATTTTGCGTTTGTTGGCTTCATCACTGAACCGATTACATATTCCGTATTACCATGGCAAACCCGCCGAAATGCAAGTTATATTCAGTTTCAAAAAAACACTTTCAGGGTGAAGGTATTTTTTGATACCTTCATTCTATTCACTATAAGGAGTATGTATAGTGAACGTTATAATTTGCTGAGAAAGCGATTCTGATTTGCTTTTTGTGCTATAAGACTTTAAATGCATCGCAGTCTAAAATAAATCTGTACAGATAGTATAAAGTTCAAAATCTTTTTATCGCCTCCTGTTGTGGAAAAAATTCATTAAACAAACTGTTTCAGTTCAGTAGGCAAATAATATAATTGTTTGTTTGTTTGTTAAATTAAAAAAAATCGATGTGGATTAAAACTATTGTAATAAAATAAGTATATAATAATTATTGTGTACTTCCGTTTAGAAAAAGTGACTGAAACAAAATAATAAAATTAACTATACTGTTGTATACTGTGTTTTTTTATTTAAATAGAAAAGTTAGATTTTAATGAATCTCTGAGTTCATAACGCTTTGAGTATGTAAGTCTCGAGTTCTTGCACCACTTGTCTAATAGCGTATAGAAATAAAATTAACGAATTAATAAATTCGATTTCCTCAAGTATAAGAAATTTTCTGATATATTAAATTAATCAATTTTAATTAGAGTGCATTATAAACATATAAAATATTTATTTAGGTATAAAATAATATGTAATAAATAAAATTATGTATTGAGATTGAAATATATGAAAAACGTACTTACAGCGATGTAATATTACGAAAGCCAATCCTAAAAAATAATTAAAGTAAAATGAAGAAACAAGTTACACGGCTACCGGATTTTATATGATATCACTGAAGTTCGTATGAACTTGCAAAGACAAGATTGATAAAACGATAGTAGTTAAACAAGTCTGTTGTAGACTGCTGCAGATACTATTACAACACAGACACACTACTGACTGAAGACTCGTGGTATACTACGAGGGCAACTACCACACTACCTAAAACACCTTCGATGTCCATCTCAAGAAAAATGTTACCAACATTACCGTGTGAAAATACTTGACCAAAGACACGTGCCCTTGCAAAATGCTGTTTCTAGTTAAGGTAAAATAATATTGTTAAGTTTATATTACAAATTTTTTGTTTATATTTATCTTTGATTTTCATTGTATTATTATTTTAAACGTAAACAACACATATATATATATATACAGATAAAGCTTATGTATATTTCCAAATTTGATTAATAATTCTGCAGACAGTAGCTATTTTCAGCCGAATTTTAGTGATATATTTAAACAGAGAAAAGAAAAATATCATTAAAGGTCCTTTCAAATTTCAATAAAACCTAAAAGAAGTCTATTCTTTTAATCTACCAAAAAGTGTATGTATCAAAATGAGAATAATATTTTTTGCAGTGAATGGAAAAATAGATTGTACTTATCCCCGCTTCATTCAATATAAAAATTATTCTCACCACCGAATGAAAAACTTGCTGTATTTTACAGCTTTTGATTTTTATAAATGTAACATAATAGCCGTTGTTGAAATAATGTCTGATCTCATATTACATTTCCTTTAGGTTGTTTAATAAATCCTTCCGCT
The DNA here is from genome assembly GCF_047948215.1 of Lycorma delicatula. Classification (NCBI taxonomy): domain Eukaryota; kingdom Metazoa; phylum Arthropoda; class Insecta; order Hemiptera; family Fulgoridae; genus Lycorma; species Lycorma delicatula. The sequence continues at coordinate 234,497,786 of NC_134455.1, forward strand.
GATTTTAAGACGAACTATTCACGAACTACGCGTACTTTACTGATGATTTCTAAAGGAAATTCCTAATTTAAATTTTAACTACTATTATTGTATATAACATTCCTGATATTTTTCGGAATTTCGATGGCTGTAGATACCTGTAATTTTCGTTTTGTAAAAATTAAATTCTATATTAGCATTCTTGATCCTTAAAGTTCAGCTTGATTTAATTTTATTTAGTTCAAATTCCCCAAAAAACCTTGCGGCTCATCTTGTCAAAAGTGGAGCATATTTAACTGATTTCAATGAAACTCAAAATATGGGTCATTATTTTTTTTTTTTATAATGACTGTTTCCTTATTGCTTTTATACCTCTGAAAGTAAAAATCTTCACCGTAATGGATTAATCTTACTGCATATAGCTACGAAGGATTTCATGCAGTACATTTAGGGTTTTTATTGATTCCCGGCTAATTAATTAAGAGAAACAATAATCGGGTAATCTTTCACTTCACGGTATATTGACAACAGCTCCTTAACTAAAAAGCATTTCGTCTATCTTTACAAGATCTTTACGTCACTCTCTTAACAAGATCGTTCACTGAGTGTTAATATGAAACTGGATGAGAAGCCCATTCTTATCCTAATCATCAAATCTACTATAAATTCAAAGTAAATGTGGTATATGATTTTAATAACCGAATCAGGGTATTCTGACACTTATAGTAGTAATTTTACCATATTTAATATAATGATATCTACATAATTTATGTAGTTCCTGCATTATGAAATTTTACTTTTAATTTATGATAATTATGAAACAGATTGAACAGCACATTTTTATTTCCTTGTACAAAGTAAAGGAAGTATTCTGATCGCGAAAAGTCTTGGTTTTCAGATTTCAACGGAAATATCCATTTTAACCATCCCTGAATCCATTTGACTAGTTTTGGCGTTACGTCTGTACGTACCTATGTATGTATGTACACATGTGTCTCGCATAACTCATAAGATTTCAACGATTAGCCGTAGGATGTTGAAATTTTGGAATTAGGACTGTTGTAACATCTAGTTGTGCACTTCCATTTTTGATTGCAATCTACTGAACCAAAATTATCCAAAAAAGTCCAAAATTAAAAAAATTGGATTTAGCCAAATTAAAATTTAATTAATGAAATATTTGGATCTTTGAAGGGAAAGGCACATCGGTTCGAATTAGACTTTAACTCCCTTTTTTTAACCTTTTTTAGATTTAATATATTCATTTATTAATAATTATTAACCTCTGATTGTAAAAAAAAATACGATAAATAATAATTCAATAATAATAAAAAAAAAAAAAAAATGAAAATATATCAAAAAGTTATTATTAAATCAAAATTTAATGCACATTTCATAAAAAAAAAAAAAAAAAAAAATGTATTTATGTATTTTAATAGGCGTACAAGGAAGTCATGTGGTGCCCACATCACATTTTTCCAATTTATAACACAACAAAGCATACATTACCGAATTTAAAAATATTTTTCATTTATTTCGACTGGTCATGTTCATGAACATATTCATACAGATTTCATACAGTGAACATTAACATATTCATACAGTGAATATAAAAATGAAAAAAATTGTTCATCAGCGTTTTTTTGTGGTATTAGTTTGTTTTTATGCCATTCGACACTGCAATCAGTAAATTAACTATGAATGTTTGTTAATATTTAGAAATAATGGACATTTTATTAAAAATTTAATATTTCATTAAAGATGATTATATTGCAATAAATATTAGATATTCTATTCTCTACAGGAACAAAGTATAAATTTGTGAGAAGAAATGATCGTCTACTGTGATTTAATTGTTTGTAAACTAAATGGCTTTTATTCTGTGGTTAATCTCATTAATTTATACTATATTTTTATTTACAATTAAATATATTTTTAGAAATAAAACAGCTAATTTTGATTAAAAATTTCAGTTAAATAAATAAGGGCACACATACACACACACACGCACACACACACACACACACACACACACACGCTCGCGCGCGCGCACGCACGCACGCACACACACACACACACATATATATATATATATATATATATATATATATATATATATATATATATATATATATATACACACACACACACACACACACACACACACATATATATATATATATATATACACCCATACAACCGATGTTTTAAAACATTTTTAGATCGAATTAACCTGGTGTAGCATGATATTTGTTGTTCATACTAGTGCACAGTAAAAAGGTTTAATGTACATATTACAAAGGGCTATTATCACATTTAATGGCTCCTATTTCATTCCTCCGGCTCATAATTTTCTGTTAGTTTTTGTTTTACTACCTCTCCCCACGCTTCATCAATTCTATCAGTGTATATATTATTTATTACTTTAAGTTATGGTTCCCGCAAGGGCAATTCACTTGTTTCTGTTATCATACATATGACATATTATTTATTTACAGATAGATATTTCCAGTTTAGTTGTAGTAAGGGCATATAAATTTCAGAACGAGTCGGCGATTCATTATAAATTCATGTTTGTTATTAATGGGATAGACAACCCTTACAACTTAATTGAGCAGTACTTAGTACTTAATAAAGTTAATAATCATGCAATAAATGCACGAATTTTCAAGCAAACATCTAATCTTTTATTACCCGTCGGTAAGCGAGCGGAAGTTTGATAAAGTGCTTGTGAGAGGAATAATAATAATGAAGCTTGTGAAGCGCACTGATATTCATAACAAATATCATTTAAGGCCTTCTTTATTCGTATGTACAGAATTTATTTTTGTATATATTTTTTTTTCCCTCACAATATGTTTATTTATAATCGGTTCCGAGTAAGGAACTATAATTAAATTGTATTAACAAAAGCACACGGTGAGTGTTTTCCAAAGAACACTCAATATATATTTAAGAAAACCTTTTTCATATAGTAGGATATGTTTTTACGGTTACTATTGTAGTTAACATGTTATTTCGTAATAACATAAGTTAAATTATTTTTTTCAGTTATACGTAGATACTGATTTTTTTCACACATTACTTTATTTTAGTAATTAAACTAGAAATAGCTTCTTTTTTTTACAGAGTTTAGTCAGTGTTAATGATGATAGTTTAGTAAGTTTAACAATACCAAATATAAACCGGATGATTGGCTGATAATTCAGAAAAAAATGTTTAGTATTATACGATGACCTGGAATTTCAAATTAATGAAACGATTTTTGCTTAGAATAACGTCTATCATGGCTACTTGTGTTTCATTTTTTTGTAATAAGACAAGAAAATAGATTACGTCTAAACATTTTATGCAAATCGGATAAATGTTACTTTTGAGAAATCTCAAATTTAGCAGAAATATGTACGAGTATTCCAGAATCAACTGATCATATATTTTCGTTGAGGTTGTAAGAAGAAAATTTTTAAAGCTACTCTGTGTTATTTAAAGCGACAACTTCAAAAATCTGTGATTGATGTTACGTAGAATCATTGTCGAGAAAAAAGTGGGAAAGATAACCGAGTTCTGTTCATATATCTATTTCTGGTTTCCATTGAATATGTTACTCAATTGCTATAAATATCGCGATATTTATAAGTAAAAGATAAAGAATATAAACAAGAACAACGTATTAATCATTTACGACAACAACAAGTAATATGTTGTAATGTGTGATTTACCTAGTCATCAAGTTTACATTACCCCCTCATTTCGTCATAACGTAGGCGTAACGTCTTAGTATCTGGTTTTCTTTCTATAGATTCTCCCTCTTTATTAGAATTTGACAAGTCTAGCCTTCTCTCTTTCATTTGACTTTGTGAGTACGTATGTCTGGGTAATGTTACATTTCGCAACAATTCAGCTGTTTATAATTAATAATATTGTTAACAGTAGACGGAAATATCGTAATAACAATCCTAAATGCTACTAACTTTTCCGGCATTGTATACAATTATCTTTTCATTGAAAAATCATTAAGGTTATGAGTTCCTATTAAATATTATTATTTATTTAATATTTATCATTTTATTTTTAATAGTTATTATTAGATCCCTAATTACAAAACAAACGATAAATTATTACATTCAGGGAGAATTAAACATGTAAAATATTAAGCATGTATCATGAATAAACGTTTATGTAATGATTATTATGCAAAAAACTCCTTGAACTAATTGTAAATTTAAACAGAATATTTTTTAACTGTCCCAAATCCAAAAGTTAAATGACTACTTGTCTTTCGACAAATATATTTTAATGCCGGCCTCAGTGGCGCGAGTGGTAGCGTCTCGGCCTTTCATCCGGAGATCCCGGGTTCGAATCGCGGTCAGGAATGGCATTTTCACACAGGCTACAAAAATCATTCATCTCATCCTCTGAAGAATGCCTAACGGTGGATCCGGAGTTTAAAAAAAAAAGAAGAAATATTTTTTAATAAAGTGCGACTTTTGAATTTTTAATAATTTAATTTAAATGAGAAAATGTTATAATCGCTCCTCCCTTTTTAGAAAACAGCAATACTTTCTTACGTTTTTAATAGTTTTTTCATTGTTGCAATGGTGTAGTTTATTTAAATTATTGGAATCATAAGTAACCTATATTAAAATATTTCAATTACTGTACATATAATGCAATACCGTATAGTATATAACTTCAATGTAGCTATATATCTAAACTGTGTAATTTATATTTAAAACAAAAATTTTAATTAAAAAGACATTTTAATTAAAGGAGATTTTTGAAAGGAGCAGTTTCGAATAGGGAAAATGTTAAAATAACGTTTTACTAGGAACAGTTTATTATAAAGAAAAATTAAGCAGTTCAAAGAATGTGAACTTAAATTATAAACAATTTAATTTAATGTGAACAATAAGTACAATTACTTAAATTACAAAAATCATTAATTTTTTCATCCATAAAATCTATTGGATTCCTTTTCATTTTTCAAGTTTTTGCGCTACCACCTTTCTTATCCAGTTAATATCTGCTTCGTATGGATATTTTGAGTAAGACATAAATATGTCGGAGAGTAAAGTAAACGGTAAATAATAATACAAAAAAATATATATAGTTGAGCGACGAGTTAAAATCTTATTTTTTATAATGTCGGTAAAAATAGAGAAATGTCCTCTTCGATTCCCAAGCCAATTTTGCTGTTAACCAGCAATTTCATTTCATTTCTAAAATTCATATAAAAACAAAACTGAATGAAAATGAAAGAAAAGTTGTTTTTTTACTGTTTATAACCTAACTCGAATTTGTAAAGTTGAAAAGAAAATCTAAAGAAATGTTTTTCTAACAAATCGTTTTTTAATCATTGGTCGAACAAGCCAATGACCAAAGGTTTTCAAGTTGTCTGCTATTTTACAGGTAAAGAATTCCGATAAAAAACAGTTATTCCAAAATATTAAAAAAAGCTGCTATTAGTACTCCTAAAATGACAATAATTAAAGCTACCATTACTTCTAGGCAATAGTGTGATGTTGGAAATATATGATACGATACAATATTTTGTGTCAGTAGATGACGTACCGTAATTCACAAATCATCATTTTGTGTATAATTTTCTTTTGTAAGAAGTCGCAGTCTTGTTAACAAATTATACCTACTTCTAATGAAAATAAAAAATGGTATTATTTTAAGATTAATATAATACAGGTCGCAATATTTTACTATAAAATATGAGAGTATTTCTCAAGTTTTGGGACGCGCCCCCCCTGGGAGGGCGTGATAATAATAAATGGGGGACGCGAGCATATCGAAAAGAAAATATTATTAAAAAACGTTTTTAATTTACTGAAAGGAAAGGAAAATCAAATACACTCTGACATAATAATTAATTACACATTTTACATTGATACAATACACTTATAAATAGGATTGTATCAGTGTTGCACAATGTATTTAATAATTAATTTATCAATACTAAATTAAAAACAAGTATAATAATTATTAGTGACTCCCTTGGGCTTGTCTTGTAGAGCAAAGTTTTTCAAAGGAAGGTTTAACAATATGACACTCTTTTTCTATATTTAGCTGAGATCTATATTTTGTCTTCAAAGCAGGCACCGCAGAAATTCCGGTTTTGCAAAGGTAAAATGTTGAAAATGGTAATAAAATACGAAATTCTCTTGTTTTCAGTCCAGAAAGATCATCATCCACCCCTGCCCAAAATTCAAAGAGGGATTTATTACTAAATTGTTTTTTTGATTTTGCCACTTGCCGTGAAGTCTATGAAGATTTCTTCTTCGGAAATTGAGAGCCCTTTGGGAGTATTTTGAAATGGATCCCTAACCCACTCGTAACCTGCTACCAAGTTGTCGTCAGCGAGAAAATACTTTTTAAATTCTTTGCCAGCATGGGTAAATGATTTTCAATGATTAAAAAAACAACTTTCACGTGTTATTCTTCAGATTTGTATGTTTTAATATATTCATCCACATTTGGAAACATTTCTAGGTTTTTTGCTTTAAATTTCTGCTCCGCAATTCCAGTTTTCTACAAAAAGTATTAGCTTTATCACTCATATCCAACATATATGTATTTGCTCCTTGGAGTTGAAGATTCAAGGTATTTAATTTCTCAAATATGTCGACCACGCAGCTCAATTCCATTAAAAATAAACCATCTCGAAACTTCTCGCCTTCCGGTCGGTTATACTGTTCTAGAAAAATGGCGACTTCATCTCTTAATTCATAAAACGTTGCAAAAATTTCCCACGTGATAACCATCTTGCCTCACAATAAAATAATAACGCTGAATGTGCTGCATCCATGTCTTTACAAATTGCAGAAAAGATTGTTGATTTTAGGGGTTCATATTTGCATATTTTACTATAGCTACAACCGTCGTTAGCACAATATTCAGACCAGGACTCATTTCTTTGAAAGCCAGAGCTTCTCTGTGGATCATGCAATGTATCCAGATTATATATATTATAGTTATTTGTTGTAAAGTAAGAATATTTAAATTTTCTGTGGTTGAAAAAAAAAAGTGAAAATAGTTTTCTCTCTTTTGTTTTGATGTAGTAATCAATATAAATATATAACAAATATTTTTGATCCCACTAGCTCTAAAATAGAACAAGCGATCTACGTATTTATTTTTTGGTCAATGAATGCAAGGTAAAAAATAGGTGTTTGATCTTCTCGCTCACTAATTCTTCTTCTACATTCATACTATATTTAATTTTTTTCGTCCTCATAATTTTCGTTTTCATGCAACATTCGTTCATAGATGAAATGGATCAAATAACGGATCCATGTCTTCTATTCCATCGGCCATATCCTACAGTAAATAAGCTAATAAACAGTTTAATGATTCGTCTGAATACATAAAGTAAATTTCTATTGTGACGATAACAAATTTATATGATAACTTTAAAGTTTTTACAAGTATATTGCTCATATAGCAATTTTTAAGTCTTTCGTTGCAGCTACTATAATTGCATGGCCTTGAGCAGAGTTGGTTTTTTTATCCAAGGGCACTAAACTGTGTTGTTTGTTTACATCAGGAATCAGTTTACATAACGTAATATAAAGCAATACCTTCTTGCATATCCATGTATTATTTTATTCGATATTATCTAAGCTTATCTGTACTATAAATTTCTCCTATTTCTCCAGGCTAAATTTAATAAAGTAGTTAATTAAAGGTATTCAATTATACCTCTTCCTCATTAACTGAGTAATGGTTGTTTGCAAATTTTTCATTACAGAGTAAAAAAACTAGTTATTTTCTTATTATAACTCACAGGTACAGTAAATTATTTCATTTATTTAAATTTATATCACATTATGTAATGCAACGTATGTTCAATATCATCGGGAGGTACTGATTGGTTTGAAAAGCGTTTGTTGGAAACGAAATTAAAGAAACCATTTCATATTTATGTACGAGTATAAACGTGTATTTAACTATTGAGTACAATCGAATAATGTTTCATTAAATTTATTGTTTTATTAAAATTTGATTTAGCCTTTCATATACCGTACTTATCTTTTTCTTTCGATCAATTGAGTTCTTTTTCTATTCCTTCAAATGACTCATTCACATTTTCTTAATAACCTATTGTCCCTTGCTTTACCTTGTTGTAATAAACTAGTACGGTGATTAAAGCTTTAACTATTTTTCTGTGGTTACATCATCAAGTAAATCCTGTTATTCGTTTTTTGTTAATAATAATTAATAATTTAATAATAAAAAAAATAATAATAAAATAATTTAAATTTAATAATAATTAAATTCGCCATATACTCAACATAACGCTAAATTATCCAGGATTGAAAATCATCAATTTTAACCTTTTTATTTTACAGCCTAAATGGTGATTGATGCTCTATATTTTTTGCCGGATAAGCTATGTACATCGTTTTAAAATTCAACATCAGACACCGATAATATAGTATCATTATACATGTACCAGTATCTTTTGATACTTATTTAAGATTTTTCATCAGGCTCCTTGATCGATTGAAGCATAGATTTAATGCAAAAGATTAATTACAATTTACACAAATTATTCTGCATGTAAAACTATTGTACGTGGTTTATATCAGTTGAATTTCAACGATGACGGCGATTAGAAAGTTTCTACTTTTACTTTGATTCACACTATAGTAACTTTTAATCTACTAAAAGAAATTAACATTGACTATTTTTTTTTTTTTTGATCAGACAATTCTTTCAAGCGGACTTTCATTGGCTTATTCTCATTACTATTGTTTTCCTAACATTCCTTTTCATTCCGTGCATCGTTCATAATACATTTTGTAACAATATAACCCTAGATAATTTTTCAATATTGTAAATTGTTAAAATACGTTTAATTATTTCACGGTCCTTCGTTTGTCAGCTTTTATCTGTAACAAAAACTTAAAAATAAATTTTTGGAAGATTTAATTAATTACTTACTAAATAGTATGGATTCTTTTCTCTTGCCTTCACTAGTTTTTAAAATCTTTTTTTCTAAAAAGAATGTAAATAATTATTTTATAAAAATTTCCTCCTATTTATCCGTCTATCAATGCTAAGAATTTATGGGTACTAATTCTAAATGTTTTATTTTAAGTAGTTTTCAAGATAATTTTTTTAACTCCTGTATTTCTCAAAATTTTCAAATAATACCACTACTACTACTACTACTATTACTACTACTACTACTACTACTACTACTACTACTACTACTACTACTACTACTACTACTACTACTACTACTACTACTACTACTATTAATAATAATAATAATAATAATAATAATGGCACGTAACACGTTGTGTAACGTTATTGGTTGCGGATTAAAGAAAGGGTTATGTAACTGTTTAAAAATAAATGATTCTATAAAGTTGATTTTTAGTTTGCTACTGCTTTTATTTTGCTGAATTTACTAAAAATTACCAGTTCCAGCTTAGTAAATTAATCTTAGTTGGTATAATACAAGTTATTAAAAATATATCATGTTACATAATTTTACGCCGTCGCAGTCGGTTTTTGTTAATAGTAAAATTAGAAAATTAATTTCCAATTAAACATTTTAATTGTCAAAAGAGTGAAAGTTAATTATTCCTTTAAAAATACACATAAGTTTTTAAGTTGCATTAAATTAATTTTTGAAAAATTGATGAAGTTGAATGGGAATTGGTTTCATGCGAAGAAAAGATTATTATTTTATTTTTGTTATTTACCATAATCGAATATACATTCATGTAATATCCAGATTGTTTTGGTGTAAAATGACGGAAATTACTTGCACTTAGATTTATTTTGTAATAGATACGGCCTACTAAATATTCATGACAATTTTAGTCCTTTCACTGGTAGTAATTTTATTAGTTTAAGATTGTAATTTATTTAAAAGAAACATTATTGAATCTAAATATATTTGTCTACATAGTGTTATATTATGATGGATAAATCAGCATCCATTGTGGTAATATTTGCACTATAAAGTCAATAAGAACTACTTTATAAGATTTCTTTTTTATACCGATCTAGAAATTTAATACACCTTATTTATTTTACTAATTATTTTACGATTAAATGTTTTAGTAATGTTATTTTATGATTAACGTTCATAATATTACCAGGCACATTATGTACATTGAAAGATGAAATCTGGTTCATTATCAATAAATATTTAATACATTCATTGTTCCTTTAAAGTATTTCTTCTTTCTGAATTTATTCTTGTATGGTACGAATTTATGAAACAAATTCTCCATTTGAGAACTATATAACTACTCGTAAAGAAAACACTACCTAGTAAAGTAGTATTTTATTAAATGTAAGCTATCGCAATCATTGAAGAGAAAGTATCTCACATATCGTTGCAATGATTTCAGGGAGGAAACATGTATGCTGAGACAGAAGGTTTCATGTTTAACATCCAAGATGCTACTGTTAAAAACAGAAACTACACCAAGCACATTATTAAAGATAATACCAAAACTGATACCTATTGACGATGCAGAGTGGAAAGGAGATCATCGATTACAACACGGAAGGATGCACGCAGCTCGCAGCCGTAGAATACACCACCCGTCACAATCTCGTCGCTAAGATCATACATCAAGAAATAACTATGAAATACAGAATATCTCACTTAAAACGGATTACTCGAAATATGAGCCGGATTTGGTAATCGAAAATGAAGGAGTAAAATTTAAACTGGAATAGAGAAATACCGATAGAACTATCGCTCACAATAAACCATACATCAAACTAATCGAAAAAGCAACAAAAGAAACATTCCTGAATGAAATTTCGATACCAAAAAACTTGTACTAAAAGTAAAGCGAGAAAGCAGAGAAATATATACCGTTGCCTCAGGAAATTAAGGGAAGTTAGTAGCGTGTTCATAGATTGGTAATCATCGTCTCAACTACGAATTGATACCGAAAAAATTGCGAACATCAAAAAATTGCAACTCTACCCATAGATTTATTTAGGGTTATAGAAAAGTGTAACCATCAGTATCTGCAGCATATTTAGGAAATTCCTACAATGACGTAGATAGCTTGACGAAAAATGTCAAGCTAACTATGCTACAAAACAATAGCTAATGTTTGGGTTAAAATGATAGTAATAATAAAAATGCCCTGAGGTGGATAATCCCCATATCCCGAACATACCACTACGTTCCATGTCCAGGACGGTAACAGCTGCACATATGTATAATATATACAGCTGGCTAACGGGGCTCCGAGTATATTTCTTGGAAATGATATAATTTTTTGACCTGACTTCAGGTTACTAGACGGACTGGATTTTTCGGCTACCTGCTGATCATAAACAATAGAGAACGATATTGTAAATGGACTTAATTCACATTAGAGCTTGCGATGTGGAGGTCAGGGTCGATGTGATAGCAGGTGCAACAGAAACCCTCTCGTTGTCCAAAAGACCCCGCGATGACAAGCATGTAGGAAGGTGCCCATGTGTTTGGTGCATGGAAGCCCTGAAAGCTTAGGTGAGTAGGATCTGGTGTCAGTGCAGAGATTTTGTTTTTGATATTTTTTGCCGTAAGAGGAGGAAAAATCTCTACCAGCCACCATCTGTCCGCGCAAGACGATAGTGTCAGGCTCTCACCGAATAAAAAACTTCCTCCTTCATCACATAGGAAATGGACCTGGCCACGAGGCATGAACACGGTCCCTGTGCTGGTTTTACGGGCTACTCCTGAGTTCACTGGATACCAGATGGCAGGATCAGGCGTCCCCCGGGGGTCATTGGCAGACGACGACCCAACAGGGCTCCCTCTGCCCATCCCTGAGGATTGGCTATACTTCACTACTCATCTGCCAGCTTCCCCCTACTAATCACTGTGGATCATATTCTCGACCAAGGCTCCTCTTTCACTCTAGCATTCCTTATATAATGTTATCGACATTTAAGACTCCAACCTGCCGATAACATCTATTTCTTAGGAACTTCCATCTTATAAACTCAAAAATTGCATGTCCCTCATTGTCTATTTCTTCGCAATATATACAGGTATCTATTGTTGCTCTGTTGAATTTTTTCAAGAACGCTCTGAAGCAGCCATCTCTGGTCAGGAATTGGCTTAACTCGTAACCAATCTTCCCAAATTCCCTCTCGACCCATGACCGTTTCGATGGGAGTAGTTTCGTTCTCTAAGCATCTTTGTGGGACTCCACCCATCTATTCTGCCAACGTATCATCAGTTGGTTTTAGGCTTCATTCCTGTCCATTCCCTCTCTCATTTCGATCTGTTGTCTTGAGAGCAAATGTATTGGCAGGATGGCCGCAACTACCAGTACCGCGCTTGTGGTTGAACAATCTTTCGTGGCAGACGGTTCACGTAAACACCCTCATTTAGAACCAGCCGTATCGCCGGAAGCGAATAAGTGAAAGAGTTTTGAATCAATAAGAATTTGTAGTAAGGTGAAGAATATGCAGGAACTGTTATCACGAACAATTCACCCAGACCTAAGTACTTTACGATTCCCTTTAGTTCTTTAAATACCTTTAGCTAAGTACCTAAATAGGATTAGCATAAATAGGTCAGGGTAGCTTAATTAAATTGTCGTTTGTCTTGTTGGCCTGCTTTCGTGTCATGTTCGTCGCGTTCTTCGTGTTTTCGCATAGTGTTTTATTTCCGTGCTTTGTATTCGTGTCTTAAACAAATAGGATTAGCTTAATGGTAAGATCGTTGTATGCCTTATTGACTTATTTTCGTGTCATGTTGGAGGTGCGTTCTTCGAGTTTTCGCGTAGTGTTTTATTCCCATTGTTTATTTTCGATTTATAATTAAAATAGGATTAGCGTAATGGTAAGATCGTTGTTTGCCTTATTGATTGGTTTTGTGCCATGTTCGTTTCGCGTTCTTCAAGTTTTCGCGTAGTGTTTTATTTTCGTGCTTTATATTCGTGTCTTAAATAAATAGGATTAGCTTAATGGTAAGATCATTGCATGCCTTATTGGCTGGTTTTCGTGTGTTGCTCACCGCTTTCATTGTGTTTCGCGAAAGGCTAATGCGCGTATTATGTTCATCCCGAACATTCGCGGCATTTGTTGGTACGAGTGAGTTCGTAAGGAGACCAGCGCATCTTGAAGTTATGCACTCTGGTGGTCCCGGGGTGCGTAGTGTCGATTCTCACAGCACTCTCAATACGTCAAAGGATGTTGTTATTGGTCTTAATATTATTAAATTGTTCAGAGCAAGAAATTATGAAGGAGTTGTCCATGCAGGAGGAAATAGATTGGCGAAGGCTGAATATGAGAAGGAATATTGAAATTCTATCTTCTGCCTCTAAGGTCTATTAAAGCTATGGACAACTTTAATAGACCTTCCTTGTCGGAGAAAGTGTGCGCTGGTATGCACCGCCTGGATGTACGAGATTTTGTGCCGCAACCCAAGGATTCCTTCAGCTGCCAGTGATTTGGCAACACCGCAATTCGATGTGAGAGACCACAAGTATTGTGTGTGATGAAGAAACTCACTAACGGTATCATATAATGATCCTCACATCTGCGTTAACTGCAAAGGAGATTATTTATCTGATCAAGAGATTGTCCTATTTAAAGGACGAAGTAACTGTTCAAGAAGGAAAAACCTTAGAGGAAGTCTGCTATTCCGAAGCCAAAAAATTAAAACAAGCCGCAAACTAAGGACAACAATAACATATGTTTAGGCTGCAGCCATTGTTCTTATACCAAGTGTTGATGCAAATCTACTCCTCAGTAACCTTGCTCCAGCTTTGGTTATTATAATAGAGGGAGTAATCGACAATAGAATGGAATCTCTCTCTCAAACGGAAGCTACGAGATCATCCAAGTTACAGCCACCAGTAAATGCTAAAAAGTAAAAAGGCTCCAGTAAAAAGCAAAAGGGCATGAAAATAACAATAAAGAGGAACACAAACTTGAAATTCAGGTTCAACCAAGTAATCGGTTAGATGAACCTGCTAAGAGGATGATTACTTCGGAGCATTCATGGAGGCATTGAAGCCATGTTTTTCTCAGGTGGACTCACAACCTAAACCACATAGACCATAAAACTACACCGTGGGTGACTGTTTCACCCCTTTCCGAGGCAGTAGCTGGTGCAATCCCCTTCGTGGGTGTCTCTCCTATTTCTGCCTCTCAATCAGCACCTACATAAAGCGCTGAGTCATTCACGTTCTTCCGACAATTGCTTGGTCTCGGGCTCGGAGGCTGAGAGCTATACGGGCGATGACATAATTTTAGCGTATAAAATTATACCTATCCAGTTCGTAGGATAGAAAAGAAGACAAAAAAGGGGTGGCAAAAGGGCAAACCCCGAGATTAACTGCCTTGTATAAACGAATCGAATCTCCAGTGAATGTTAGTGAATCTCAAGAATGTCAGATATTCTTGAGTTTCAATACTTGTTACATGACGTGGGTCCAAACTTGTACATATCTCTAAAAAACACATTTATGCCAATATATAAATTTTAGTTTAAGAAGATATAATATTTATTAGCGAGATCAGCCGCCAAATATAAAAATTAGAGGTGGAGTAGTCATGTTTACTCGACTAGAGCTACCACCAAAGTAGTTGAAATAAAGACAAATCCCAGTGAAGTGTCGACTGCAGATTACTATCTACACCATATACTTACCGAATTTTGATTGGAAGGGGGATGACATAACGTGTTTAATTACCCAGCTTCCCCCATTCCTTCTTTAATGGGTAGTTTTAATGCTCACAATCCTTCTCTGGAATCGGATCGGATCGAGTAGATCCCCGAGGAAGCGACTTGGAAAAGTTCCTAAATTCTGAGTTTGTTATATTAAAAGATAGCTCAGGAACTTATTTTAACGCAAGAGAAGTGACGACTTCCTGATTACATTTAGCATTTATAAGTGCATCTATAGCATCGAAATATATTTTAAAGGTTTTAGAAGAGCTCTACGGAAGTGATCATTTTCTGTGAAAATTTCAGCTGTTTCAATGAAAATACATCTCGTCCGAAAAAGATGGTTGTTTGAAAGACAGGTTGCACGAACTTCACTTCTTCTTTCTTTCCTGTTTAGCCTCCGGTAACTACCGTTTAGATAATTCTTCAGAGGATGAATGAGGATGATATGTATGAGTGTAAATGAAGTGTAGTCTTGTACATTCTCAGTTCGACCATTCCTGAGATGTGTGGTTAATTGAAACCCACCACCAAAGATACTAGATCCACGATCTAGTATTCAAATCCGTGTAAAAATAACTGGCTTTACTAGGACTTGAACGCTGGAACTCTCGACTTCCAAATCAGGTGATTTGGGAAGACGCGTTCACCACAGACCAACCCGGTGGGTTTGGACGAGCTTCACTGCTGATATGAAACTCCACGAAATAACTGGAGTTATCGAAGATGAAGTTAGTCCTGAAACTAATGCTACATTTGACTATGCATCAAGATATATTCCCAGAAAATCCGGGAAACTCAAGTAACCACCCGTTCCGTGATGGAAGGATGAAATAAGTGAAGCGATGAAAAGGAAGAAAAACAAGTACACGCTTTTAAGAAATGTCCAACATCGGATAATTTAATTGATTTGAAATCATACAGGTCGTATGCAAAAAGACTTACTAGAGATTCAAAAAATGATCTTGGCAGCGATACGTGTCATCCGTTAAACGAAACACACATAATTTGACAGTCGTTTGGAAGAAAGTGAAGACACTGCGGGCGTACAAACATTACTTCCATAACGTTCCTTCAATTGGAAGATGAACGAATGAATTCACCAAACGAAATTGCTGAATTATTAGTCAACCAGTTTGAAGGAGCCAGAAACGGCTAATTATGACGAATGTTTTAAAAGTAAAAAAAAACAAAGTTTGATATGGTCATCTAAATTTTGGTAACAAAATGAATTTTTCATGCATTGTCTCTTTCAAAATATAAGAACTTATGAAAGCGTTGTTAAGCTTACATTGTTTCAATTCCAAAAAAAATATAAAAATCTCACCGATCCCAATAATTACCGTCCTATTTCCTTGACGTGTGCTATTGGAAAAATCTTCGAAAATATGATCAAAATCGACTCGTTAGGAGTTTAGAATTAGAAGATCTTTTGTCCTTGCATCAAGCAGGATTTCGACAGTACCATAATTTAGTCAGTACCACTGACTAAATGATTAATTTAGAAAATACTATATACAACAATTTCATCACTAGGAAACACTGTGTGATTTTTCTCTGATCTGTAAAAGGCTTTTGATATGACTTCGCGTGATGGAATAATGCTTCAACTGCGTGAATTCGCGGGAATTTACCGGTATTACTTGGCAACTACATGAATAACGCTACTTTTCAATTACGGGTTTATAATGATTACTCACCAGAAAACAGAGTGGAGAATGACATTCCACAAGGGTCACCGTTGAGGGTTTCCTTGATTACAATCAGTAAAATGATAATCATCATAAAAATGGTAATCATCAGTAAAATGATATTAGCCATTCCAGGAGAAATCAACAAAAACCGTTTACGTCGATGATGTGGTAATCGTATATACCAGTAAAAATACAGTTATGTAGAAGTATAAAATGCAACGAGCGATAAACGCCCTTAGCGAAGTTGCAAAAAATAAGGGATCTTAAAAATTAGACTTTATATGAAGACGGTGCGCTACCTATTCCAGACCAGCCGGAATACGGTATCATGAGTTAGCAGTAGAATACGAAATTGCTATGCCGGATACATTAGCTGTTTTTACGAGAGAAATATCACTATGGTTTTTGCCGTCTATAAGAACAAGATTAGTTCTCTCCTATGAAAAAATAGAAGAGAAATCACTAGTAATCAATCTATAGGCATTTTCTACAATCATCAGACACTATGAGGGATATATGAGAGTTTTTACTGATGGTTCTAAAACTGCAAATGATGCTGTATATAAATGGAGCAGCTCATTCGTGGAAACTGTTAGATATGACAGAGCTCATTGCTAACAGCAAGTTTTTCTTTACACAGAACACTTTTGGCAAGAGAAGGTGGTTATATATTCCGCTTCTTTAAGCGCACTATCTAGTATTCGGAACAAGAACATGTCCTTATCGCAAACATCCTGTTTATTCTTCATGTATTAAACCGAATGGGACAACGTTTGAACACCACGATGTGCTGGCATATCAGGAATTGAAAGCGCAGAAGAATCTGCGAGAATGGTAACAATTTGTAACAATATAAACATGATTCCTATTTGAGTGGCAGACATTAAAAATCGTCTAACAATAAATCAGTAACTGAAAGAACCACGTGGAGTAATGAGTGGAGAAGACTAAACATCAAACTAAATGCAATTAAAATTGCCCCAAACAAGAATAAATGGAAGAGCGACGCGAAATTGACTCGCCGGGAACAAGTGGCGATGAGCAGACTCAGAATCGATCACACGCGAATAACAAATTCATATTTATTAATCGGCGAAGAAAGATGAATCTGCATTGTATGTAACAAATAACTTACTATTAATCATCGACTAGAAGACTGTATAATATATGATACCTCACAAAAAGATACAGATAAAGGAATAATATTGCTGCTTTATATATATATATATATATATATATATATATAAATAAAAAATAGGATAAGTCTAACATTCTGCGTACGAATTAAATGCGTACTCAAATATTTACGGAGTAACACGTCTATAATAATTGTCACATCATTCTATATCGGTACTGTTGTTATTACAAGGAGTTTCATCATTATTATTTCATATAATTATTATTTTTTGTTCATCAATTTTATGTTTGATAAAGCTGCTTCTTTTATGATTCATGAATAGCATTCCTGCAATTCTTGATGTGATTTATATAATGGGTAGGTTACATTTGTACTGAGCAAGAAAAAAATAATATAGATTTACTTTTAGTCTTTCAGTTGTTTAAAATGAAATATAAGCACTGTATTTTATCCAACGATTCAAACTATTTTCAAATAAAAGTATCAAATTTTTATATACCAAAATAGAAAAAATCTTCTTACAAAAAGAGAACGGCTGAATTAATTAATTATATATTCGAGACTTTAGTAGTGCATACTTGTACAAAGCTTGATAAAATAGTTGCAAAATAGTGATCTAATTACTAAAGTACCTTTAATAAAGCCTCATGCAAAGAAGTCGTGTCAAAACATGATTTATAATGGCATTTATCGTGATAAATTGACTATCGTTTCATTAGCCCATCCAAGAAATCAAGGAGAGTTCACGTAAAAGACAATATTGTTGGAAAATGATTATCTCGTCTTTGTTTATATCTTCGTATCTTATTGTGACATTTGCGCTGTAAAAACACATCCGTATTATTAATGCCAGTTGAAGTTGGCATAAAAGAAAAAACAATACATTTTTAAAAGTTGGAAAGGTCAATTATAATCTATTTTACTAATTTAATGTTTGTGTGCTGTCTTACGAGAACTGTTTCACATTATAATGTTTGAGAATTATTATTAAGGTGGAAAAATGTTTCAGTTCTACATGCAGTTTATAACGAAAATTATCATAGATCTCTTTTCCATCAATTGTTTTAAAATACCAACCTTTTCGCCACAGATGATGCATTGATCAGTATCTTCGTAGATATTTCCCTCTGAAAGTAGAGGCTCTGGGAATGAAAATTTGCATGAATAGCACATGTTAAGCAAACTGGAAAACGATCTCTAAATCGCCCTCTAGAGAGGACCTAGCCTACCAAAACCGATTAATTGTTCTTGGGATGACTCTAGAGAAAATATGATAGCGCTTCACATCGTCATTGTTTTTGGGTGATAAAAGGAAAGATAAGATTACGTAGTTAGGGTCAGAACATTCAGAGTGCTCATCCCCTCGTAATTCTTTAATAAAAATGGAAGGAAGCCTCTTAGCAAGGAAGTAATGAGTTTTTATTTTTTACGAAGAATGAAGTGAAACGAAAGAAAAATTTCACGAAATCAGATTTAACCTATTCACGGGAGGGGGAAGTAAAAAAGTAATGTTAGATTATTGATAGATTGATATAAAAGTATATTATACAATAAATAAATATGAAAAATCATTTCATTCTCAACAATAAATTTCTCTATTTACAGTATGAACCCTCTTGAGGTTCTAATATACCAAACAGTATTTGTGCGCTGAATTCGGACAAGAAAATTGCACAAACCTTTCTATCAGGTATTCAAAACTTGAAACACTCGAAATCGTTGGCAGATCGGCTGTGACTTTCGGCAAGAAGCAGCCACAAAAACCAAACAAATATATTATTTATGAAAAAGAACTAATAGCATAGTATTGTGTCCACCTTACTTTAAAAGTATTGACAAATTTAATCGAATTAGTTCGTACCCATGTTGGTCCAGAGTAAAAAGTGAAAGTTGGGGGAAAAATATGACTTTTATCGATTGATAAATGAATAAAAATATTAAGAAATTCGAGAACAACTCTCTTAGAACGATGTTGGCTCTATGAAAATACAGGTCGATGTACACCTTTTAACAGTAACATCTGTAACCTCAGAAAGGTATTATATGTGTGGCCTTGCATCTAACAGATTACCTAGGCTATTTTTTTTCGGTACGACATGAATTCAAACGGAACATTCAAATTCTAGGTAACCATCACCCTTATGAGCAGAGAATATAACAAGAATGTCGATGATATGCGTAGCTTGATACCTTAGAGTGAGTTTCGTACAAATCTTTTTTGATAATACCACAAAAAAAAATACTGCTGTTGACCAATTTTGACGGTAGTTCATTAGTGGCCCTAATCTAAAAAAAATTAAGTTTAAGGTGCAAATATAATACAAAAATTGCATTAAATAATTGATAACAGTCTTTTTTATTATTCATTTCAAGAAACACTTGGTATATGGATATTAAAAATTTAGTTTAGACGGACTCCTGCCGTTAGTGCATAAGGAATAAAGCAGTTTATTTCTCGATTTCTCGTATAAGCTAAGTTTTCCGTAAAACGCTTTCCTTGAGGTAGTGGTAGTTCTTGTGATAGTTGACAGATGTAGAGATGCGTATAAAAATAGAATAAACAATAATCATTAACGATCAACATTTTTCCACTAAAAAAAGCTTCAGATAATTTTTTTAATAATTTGCTATTTAAAATTTAATTGTTTCAGTTTTATGGTAATAAGCTTGTATAATGTTGATATTAATAGAATTTTTAGTCTATTAAGAGTCTCACCACTACCGGTGGCTTAAATCCTTAGCAAATTTTGTAATTTCTTATAAGAAGCAAATAAAAAATACTGAAAATTATTTTTCAAAAGTTTTCAATATATCTTTCATAAATGTTTATGAAACGCTTTATGCTGTTTGAATGAACTCAGAATCACTAAAAAAGTTTAAATTCAGGTAGAAAAAATTTTAAACAAGACTGTACTAATCGATATTTTGTTTTTATCATGCAATGCATTACTTGGTAAACGTGAATAATTCACGATTTCTAATGAAATAAAACGAGAGTGATAAATTTTGCATCTAAAACTTCAGAAAATATAAAGATAAAATTATTACATCTGGGTAGGGACGATCTTAACTTATCAAAGAATATTTATCAAATGTATTCTTAAAAGTATTATAAAAGTAAGAATAAAAATAGGCAGGTTTTAAAAATGTGTCGTTATTTATTATTTACATTGAATTTTATAAATGGATTACTCATACTACTCTATTCTTAAAAACATTGGTAAAATCAATTAAAAACAATTTAAAATCGATAGAATGTAAAAAATATATATGCATTTGTATTTACAATTATATATGCATTTGTATTTGCATCTTTGTTCGATAATGCAGAATTAATTTACTAAAGGTATTTGATCTCTCTACCACATTTACTAAGGAAAAATAATTATTTATATTATTCTATCAACTGCCGGACGTACAAGATCGAATATTAATAATAAATCAGCTCATTATTAAATTTACTATTTTATGAAATGTATAAAGATAAATTTGATAAGTAAATAAAATTGAAAAAAAAAAAATTAAGACTTATTCATGACCTTGATAAATATGAGTTATGAATGAAACGAACAATAAAGACTAAAGAGTCCAGGAATTATGAATTCTTTGTTATTGTATAATGTTTTAATTAAGTTTTATTAACTAAGTAATTATATCTATATTAATTTTTTGTTTTATTTTTTCTAGAGGAATTCCTTGATTAATTATTATTAATTAAAGAAAATAAAGAAATACATATTTTGTTGGTTTTTATTCTAATTTACGAATTTAGACTTACTTTATTTTAATTAAAAAACTAATCTCACTAGAAAGAAAAAAAATTAATTGCTACTTCGAAACAACAGTCCGTAACGAGGTCTATAAGACTGCTTTGTTAATAATTAAATATAATAATATTATTTGCTTTTTACGCTTTTATTTCAATTAATTTATTGATAATACGGGATTGTTACATTTGTAATGGCAGAGACCTTCTTTTAAAAAATACTCTAGTAGGGGAATTAAACTTTATCTTCCAGGATGATAATGTATGATTTGATCAACTGATTTTATTTTTTAATTTATAATTATCTAATAAAAGTAAATATTTTATCATAAATTTTCTAACATAGATTTAATAGCAGAGTTGGAAAACAAATTTCAATGTATTATGAATGTTATTATTGCTACATACAGATGTCACTCGGAAAAACGGAAGTTATTTCAGAATACTGCTGAGAATAATTGAAAAGATTAATTAAAAATAGTTTCGGGGACGCTTTGTTTTCAAATTACCGTTAGCGAAATCTATCGCCTTGATTTCTGCTCCAACGATGAAATGAGGTTGTACTGATGATTATGGGACATAAACTATCAAAAGTAGTAGATGGTTTTTTATATGCATCTTGACCTGAGAAACAACAAATAATAGATCCCAGAATCATGTCTAATAGTTTTGTGACAGTTCTTACAAAGCAGAAAACAAAAAGTCGAAAAACATACTTTTAGATTTGCGTAAATTATTTAGTTTTATTTAATATCATAATAGCATTTGTAAATTTAATTGACATTATAATTATAATGCAATAATTGTAGAATAATAATGTTTCTATAATGATTATAAAAATGTATCATAACAATGTACACCATACATAAATCTTTTTTTTCCGATGTGTCGGAGGAACCCCGTTTACGGGCGAACAGGTACGGGAAGTTCGCTAACAGGTTTTGCAAGATGTTATGAAGAGTACGTATATGTGCCTGCGCCCTACCGACTAAACTTCCTATCCCATTGATCCTCCCCTCCTGGGGCCGGACCCGGAGTTAAGCATACTCATCCCCGGGAGGTGCCATCGGGCTCAGGGGATTCAGAATCTTTCTGCCTCATCACTCCACCAATCACTCCTCATCACTCCTCCTCATCACCAATCCACGCAAACGTGGATCAACGACAGCTACGCAGGGAGCTATCCTCCACCCCTTCGCCCTCTGGTCGATTTCTTCACCAAAGCCTAGGAGGTCTTTTCCAGGCATCCATGTTCAAACGTAAGTCTTCCATCCTGGATTTCATTTTCAACATTATTGGTTTGAATGGCATTTCTCCCCCCACCACACTATTCGGTTGCCCTAAAGCATAAGACCGAATGTCTCTGCCACAAACGGCTACTTAGCCTCGAAACAATTAAGCGACCAGTCCTAACAAGCTCCTGGAGATAACCTAATTGCGTTAGCGATCTAATCGTGGTGTCACACATCACTCGCTTTGTGTCCCACCGCTCACTTGGCATATATTACTAAAAACAAAAAATAGGTTGGCGTATTCTGTCAACTAATAAAATATATATGACATTCAATAAATTAATTTATATCGACAAGACAGCAATTTGCTGCCACGCCTAGGTCACTGAATGCCAGCAAGTACCTGTCCACCATATTGAAGCGCTTGGAGCTATATTGGCTGGTGGCCAGCCATCACGCTCGGGTAGGTTCCCACAGCAGCACGGTAGGAGTCATTTCTCCCCGAAAAATTACTGATGCCGATTGAACAACGCAACGGCATAAAGGAACACCCACACGGTCCGACAATGACGCTCTCGGCACATTGACTCGCCGCTTATAAGTGTCCAATTTTCCCATTGACCTCTAACTTCCAGGGTGGTCTGAGTTCTGCCCCCCCCCCCCAAGAGCTGGGCAGTCGAACATCATGTGTTCGTTCGACTGGACCTCCCCGCAGACGCACAGCACATCAGCTGCCAGGCGGAATCGAAACAAATATTGGTTCAAGTTTGCGTGGTTGGAAAGTAACTGGGCACCGTTACCCTAAAAAAAAGAAGAAGAGACATACCATACCCTTCAAGTCGTGTATAAATCTATACAAGGAAAATCCCCGTCATGGCTGACGAAGCCCCCGGACCTGGTGTAATCGGGACCACCTTGACAGTGGCTCTCTTAATTTTGCTAGCAGGCACCTGGGCTCGCAGCGGTAAACTAGGCCGCTTAGGCTTAGGCCCCGGAGCTACAGTTACCGCGGCAAAGGAGATAGGCTTTTTAACCTTTTCCTGCACCCGTTTAATACTCTTGTGAAGCTCGCCAAGAGCCTCACCCGTCACTGGGTGGAAACGTTCGACTCCCTCCACCACCTGGTCAACTTTACCGGAGAACCTTGACACCACAGAATCAAGCGCTCGGTTGACGCTCTGGAGGCTTTCACATCGTAAAGCCAGCTCACCAACCAAAAACTGCTGTACTTGTTGAAGCAAATCGCTACCGATAGCAGTATATACAAGTTATACAGCACGGGGTCAGATGCCGAGAAGCGATTTCATCCTGGTTGTTACATCCGCATTAATCCGCACCTCATCCTTGAAGTTCTACCACCTTTTGCTGTATGGTGTTAGTGGCAAGCTTTTCAACCGTAGCCAATTCTTGTTTTCCTGTCAGCATGAAGTATGATAGCATTTTCTGGAATGAGTCCTGATAGTCCCAGCCTTTCTTTCATCCGTACCCAGCGAACGCACCTATAAAAGGTGTGTTCACAGGTATCTAGCCCTCCGTAAATGAGCGCCTCATTTATTGTGCTCACACTCCCAGCTACCCATTCTGTAACCGACTTTGCAATCCAGAACACACCTAGGTTTTTCCTTACAGTCTGCTTTATGGTGTCCAGGTCCACCACAGTAACCCACCGGGTTGGTCTAGTGGTGAACGCGTCTTCCCAAATCAGCTGATTTTGAAGTCGAGAGTTCCAGCGTTCAAGTCCTAGTAAAGCCAGTTATTTTTACACGGATTTGAATACTAGATCGTGGATACCGGTGTTCTTTGGTGGTGGGTTTCAATTAACCACACATCTCAGGAATGGTCGAACTGAGAATGTACAAGACTACACTTCATTTACACTCATACATATCATCCTCATTCATCCTCTGAAGAATTATCTAAACAGTAGTTACCGGAGGCTAAACAGGGAAGAAAGAAGAAGAAGAAGAAGAAGAAGAAGAAGGTCCACCACAGTAATAGCAGGCACGACTTCTGTCTAATCCTTTACATGAGAACGCAGTGTGTCGGGGAACCTCCCAACATCTGAAGCAGTTTACCTCCGACCTTTTGATCTCAGCTCGGCACGATTGGCAAACAAAGAGCATTCTCCCTCTGACCGTCAGCCGCCGAGCTTCACCTGGCGACAGAACCACCGTGGCGTTTTGAGTGCAACCGAACACCGGCCTTAACGACGTAACCTTGGCTGAGGTGGTGTCATTCATTCACTGATCACTTGACCGTGGCCATAATCTCTTCCCTCACCTGGGCATCCAGGTCTTTAATATGCACTATAGCTGTCCTTAAAGCTACTCCTTTAGCCACCGTCGCACTAGGACCAGAAGCCAGGATTTTGTCTTTTAAATCCTGAGGAGCTCTTCCTCCATCCTTTAGCCTAACTTCTAGGTCTTCCCTTTGCCCTCTCTAACGGACAGGATATCCTGAGCTAAGGCCTATCCAACCGACGTGTTAACATTCCTAAGAAGGTCGCTGTAGGTGGCATCCTGTTGGCGCACCACCATTGTTGCCGTCCTCTGAACCCACCTTGGGATCTATTCCGGTCCCTCATCCGCTAGGAAGAGTGAGGCTGCTGTTTCGCCTCCTGAGCCAGTACTCCAGAGTCTGTCTAACTGTCAGCCCCAACTTGCCATTGGTGGTCGCAAAACCGTATCATATACCTCAACTAGGCCCTTCACTTGGTTAGTAACCACTTCACTGCCTTCACCCTCCACAACAATCACATAATTGTCTCCTCTACTAATAAGATCGTCCTCTTCCCCAAGGATGGCTACTAAGAGCCCCCCTGATAGCTGCACCCAGCTTGCCATCATTCAGTTTCCTCCTCGCTCAAGGTGCCACAGCACACATATGTACGGTATGTGTGTGTGTGTGTCTACACACACTCCTCTTATCAACCTTGGAGTTTAGGATAAAGATCTCGGCTCTCTCTTCTTCCTCCAGCACAAGCCAGATTCCTCCCATATCTTTTCATACAACGAGCTGGGCCATCTCTTGTCTATCGCTATGAGAAGCTTCTCTAGTGAGCCCGATTATGGAAGTCTCTGCAGCAGTTCTAGATTAATCGTGGGCCCAGTGGCGGGACCCGCTGTCTGTAAAGCCTGCGACCTTCACAGGCTACATCCGAATGTTCCCTGAAAACTTTAAAATGTGTTAAGTACCGTGCAAATTTCACCAGTAGAGTTAAAGCACCCAATCTTAACCAGTAGATACTTCAGTTTGACAAGAAATTCTTCCCCCTGTATGGGCAGCTCATACTTCTGCCCGCTCCCCTTTACTCCTTCCTTCATTTGGTCTTCGTCATCAGAGTTCTCCCGCCGTACGTAAATTCTTCATGTCTTCGCATT
This sequence comes from Lycorma delicatula, assembly GCF_047948215.1. Classification (NCBI taxonomy): domain Eukaryota; kingdom Metazoa; phylum Arthropoda; class Insecta; order Hemiptera; family Fulgoridae; genus Lycorma; species Lycorma delicatula. Next base: position 234,523,637 of record NC_134455.1, read on the forward strand.
TAATAGGAGATACACTTAACCTCCGTTTAGCCAAAGGCTCGTCAACCAGCTGTTCAAAGTCCTCAGACGCTCCAGAGACCTTCCTCTAGGGCTCGGACAAGGGCAGGAAGTTCCCTTCATACTACTCCCCGTGACTATCTTCTCCCGAAGAACTGTCAGACTTACATTCGGCTGTGACTACCCCACGCCGGGTACTTCGTATAGTCTCTCTGGATGCCTTCCTACCCGATATCCCAAACGGGACCAAAGAATCACCACGTGGATATGAGGTCACACCTCGCGAGCCACCAGATCGCGGAATGACAGAATAGCCGAAAAAATTGTATCACAGTAAAAAAACAAAGTCCATAAATTTTAATTTATATGTCTGTTCGGTAGTCTACTGTAGGTACTGGATAAAAAGAATAATTAAAAACAATTTTGTTTTTATTAAATAAGGAAAATGCAGCAAAACAAAATTTAACTACAACTATAATGAAGTCACTTGTAGACTGACAGGTCATAATGAATTAATTTCTGTAATTTCAATTATATATTCTGTTAAATATTTACTGCACTACAATATTAGAATAAAAAAATCAAAAAAATCGTTATTTTCTTGACGCCTCAGTTCCTCGCTGTATATCATCGAGTATCGACTGAAACCAGTAATACGTCATATCTACCACTGATATTGGACAGTCTATTTTCACGTGCAAACAGTCTAAGTCAAGTTCAGTGCTCCTGTTGGCAAAAATTACATTTAATTAATGTTTATAAAAAAACTTAATTGTTTACTAGCGTAACAATAAAATGTAAACTATTTTACTTTTCTTGTTTTTGTGTACTTAAAACTTTTGGTTAACAGAAAACAGCAACATTTTAAAAATAGTTTCAATAATTAAATACTTTCAATAATTAAATACATTCATTCAATTATTTTCAGCTAAGTATTTTGTTTCTATAATACCAATAAAAATATATCAAAACAATGTATACCATATATAAATTTGAATCTAAATCTTTGTGGTCTACTGTAGATACTGAAAAGAAAGAAGAATTAAAAACAATCTTATTTTTTGACGTGGGTATTCATGGAAAAACACCGAAAGAGACTATGGACTTCATGCTTAGCAGTGAGGAAAACTGGAGGAAGGTTGCTGAATACATAAAGACAGTGTTACCACAAAAGAATGTAGATGAAAAAAGGTTGGGTTATTAGTATGTTAGGTTGGGTGGACAGCCTCAGCGGTGAGAGCCAGCATGCTTAGGTGTGCTGGTTTCGATGATCCGCTGAGGACTCCATCGGGTATGTTGTTAGGATAAGAGAGTATTACAAAAATCCTGGGGCCACATCACGACTTATAGGTATATGGTTCCGTATAGGACAAAATAGTGAATAAAAAATCTCAAAAGAGCCACCGGTAGGCCTGACCTGCCATGCCGATATATAGCCGGTAGGTGGGGAGGGCCTATTAGAGTAACGGACACTCCCCTGGGTGGCGTAATACCATCAAGTCGGTCCGGCCCAGGGGAGTAGAGATAAAAAATAAAAAAAAATTTAATTTTTATTAAATAAGTAATACGTCAGAAGAATGAATATATTTTTCCCCGTTTTTGTGTAAACAGAAAATAGTATTGTTTTTCTGTAAACAGATTAGTTCTTTTGCTGACATGAAACCACGGATGGTGTGTAAATAATAAACAAATTAAAAGATAAAATTTATAGATAAAGCATCTTTATATCTCTTCCCGGTTCTCTAATTCTTGTTAACAGCAGGCTAAGACAAAAATGCCAAGTTCCTAAGTTACATTTCATTTATTTTGCGTTAATTTTGAAAGTCTACGTTTGGATGGGCATGACAGCTTCAGGAGTACATGCGCTAAATTACGCTTCTATTTATCAAAGAATGTAGAACCTGGCGACGGATGGATATAAATCTCTATGGTTTGTGAGTACAGATCCACAGAAAGGTTGAATTTGAATTCGCATTTGGAACTACCAGAATTCATTCACTCGGGTACAGTCTAGCATAGCTAGATTTACCAGCAAATAATCTATAAAAGGAAAGTATTTATAAATAGAAAAACAGAGTGAAAAAAATGTATCCAGAAACAAGTTTCACATACAGCTTATCAACATAAAGAACAATTCGTCCGGAAGATGGACATTCATAAGTTTTCCAGAAGAACTGAACATACTACCATCATAAAAAGAAGCCGGCCAGTCAGATTTACTAACTCATCAGGCACTTGAATTACTTTAATCCTTCATACAAAGCTGCATTATGTTTGTTTCTTTATTATGTTTCACATAAAAAAAAATTATTTGTTTTTCATTTTATTCTTCCACTACTCTTTGTGATACACTAAGCAAAAATATGGAAAATAACTCATTTGGTTATCATATATATAGATGTATAATTCATTCTGTATGGTTATCATACTATAGTCATATATCTTTTTATATATACAGTATATATTTATATTACAGAATGTTTTACCTCTAGCCGCATTAAACATATCACTATGTCCTGGAGAAAGTATTCTGCTTTATTTAGTTTTCATTCAGATATAACTCAATCTAGAGGACTTTCTCATATTCTTTGTAAAATAATGACAATTATTTATTTTACTTATTTATTTTAATTATTTACAAAAATTGATTTAGCTTGTGTTAATTTTTCACTTTTCACAAGAAGATTAATTCAAGAAAACATTTTCTATTTCTTTAAAGTGAAACAATTAGGGGTATTTGTAAAGAAAGCAGTTCATAAATGTATCTCTGATAAAAAAATATTTACAAAAGAATAATATTTCTATTAATATTTCATTATACAGAAATAAATCAATTGTAGAACAGATTTTTGTGTTTTTTTTTTTTTTTTTAATTTTATTATCAGATTATTTTCTGCATCTCTATTTTAGAAAGAACCATACATAAAATTTAATTTCATGAAAAAGAATGAGATAACTGAAACATTCCTAATCGTTCTTCTCGTTTTATTATTAATAATAAATATAAATTAAAAATATATGGAAACAATACTTATCTTTAAGCGTAATATCAAGCACAGTCTATTTTTTAATAAAATTTGATAGTATCTGCTTATTTAGTTATATGTGCAATACTTGATGAAGGATTAGGATATAAAATGTACCTACTTTTTTAAACAGTAATGTTTTAAAAATCTGTTTCCCAAAAAACGATTGTAGATGATTACATATGTCAGTATGTTAGTCAGCTTTAGAAAGACACCTAAAGAAAGAAGACCAATAAGTCTAAACCTTGGGCGAAATCATCTAATCTTGAGCGAAACTGAGCAAAAGATACAGAAAATAAACAGAAAATAAAGAATTTTGTCCAAACGAAGGTGGTAAAACATCATTATCTACTAACTTATATGTAATTTTACATTCGAGTTTTAATAATATACTACAAATGGACTGACAAGAAAAAAACAAAAAAGAAATTAGAGAGAGAGCTAATGAGGAATTATAATGGTATGGTTGAATAAACTTAAATTATAACAGTTTTAATTACCTCAATGGCAGTTACTGGTAACATCAAAATTACGTATGAAAAAAATTAAAACGAATATTCATAATATGTAGATATGAAAATAACGATTACATTATCTCTTTCTTTACCATAAAATATACTCGAGACGAAGAAGAATCGAAAGAAAAAAACTATTTTTTCCGATGACACGGTCTTGCATTCTATCTTATTGAATTCTGTACTCGAATAAGTACGGAAATATTTCTTACTTCTTCTGAATATTCATAAATTGGTTTTGCAGTTGACAACGTAAAGTTATTTAGTAATTGAATATATTTTGTTCGGTCTTATATGTACCGTGATCGTGCATGATCATTATCATGCACGATCACGTGGAGATATACGTTTAATGAAACGTACTTGTTATCTGTGATTTTATTGCTTTGTGTGCGACCTTTCGGTAGTTCGAGAGGAATTAATAAATTAGGCTGTTGGTGGAGCCATAGTTATTACTATTACCCACAATAACCTTATATTTAAGTGATTCAAGGTTAAATCACTAACGTATTTGAACTTTACCCTGAGAGTATTATATCATCGAAAGTCTGTTTCTATCTTGTAGTATATACAAGCAAGGTTTATAAACGATAAACCTTTTATTTTACTAATTTATACGAGTATTAATAAATGAAAGTGAATATTCTAATTAATGTAAGAATATATATAATAATAATACGAAGATAACTATGGAATGCATTCTCTAACCGTTAGGTAATATTAATAAATCTAAACTGGATTATAAAAGTTTCAACAAAATTAATTTAAAACATTATGAAAATTAACGGTTTTCTTAATGCATTAATAAACTAAAGACACCTTCAAGTGCCAGACATTTATTAAAATAGTATTTCTTTTTGATAGAGAAAATCATTTCAAATTTACTATTAATATTTGTAGGAGGATAACTTTGCCTTCAGAATTAAAATTTATGTTTTCTTTCTCTTAGTAGAATTTTTTAAATTAATTTTTTGTAGGTATTATAAATATTATTTTTCAACAGCATCCTAAAACTGTAAAGAAACAAATAGCAATGTGGAATTGATAATCATAAAATTTATTTTAAAAATCACGGTCAAATTTAATGGATTATTTTGTAGTTTTTGTTGATCATAATAAATAAAATAATGAAATTGGTAGGATAAAACTTTAATAATAATAATAATAATAATAATAATAATAATAATAATAATAATAATAATAATAATAATAATAATAATAATAATAATAATAATAATAATAATAATAATAATAATAATAATAATAATAATAATAATAATAATAATAATAATAATAATAATAATAATAATAATAATAATAATAATAATAATAATAATAATAATAATAATAATAATAATAATAATAATAATAATAATAATAATAATAATAATAATAATAATAATAATAATAATAATAATAATAACATGTTTGCCGTTCCGTTGATTTCCTATAGCTTTGGCGTGATAAATTGGACCCGGACAGACCTTGAAGGGCTTAATAGAATGATTCGTGTATCGTTCACGCGACACCGCTCCCATCACCCGCTCAGCTCTGTCGAGCGGTTTCACCTGTCCAGGAATAGAGGAGGAAGAGGCGTTGTGGATTTGCGGGAGGTTCATGCAAAACAACTGCTGAATCTCCGGAAATACTTCCTAGAGAAGAGCCAATCCAGCTTGCTCCACGGGGTTATAGTAAAAAGTGACAGTAATCTAACCCCATTGCGCCTCGGGGATGAGAAATTTCAGCCCCTTGAGGATACCTTCTCCGAGATCAGTGTGATGGATAGGTGGCGTTCGAGGGAGTTGCATGGGAGGTACTATGCGGCGCTTATGGATGAAGCGGTTGATCGAGATGCGTCTGTGGCCTGGCTGAAGTATGCCGAGTTGTTTGCTGAGACGGAGGGCCTTGTATTTGCTATACAGGACAGGGTCATCAGCACACTCAGCTACAGAAAGCATGTCGTCAAGGATCCTGCTGTAACCATTGACCTGTGCCGTCTCTGTGGATCGACCAACGAGTCCATCGAACATGTCGTTGGCGGGTGTCAGTTTTTAGCTCCAAGGGAATATACAGTCCGACATAACAACGTGGCGAAGATACTTCATCAGAGACTGGCTTTGGACCTGGGTCTTCTCTCCGTTTCAGTCCCGTATTTTAAGTATGCTCCTCAGTCTGTATTAGAGGACGATCAGTATAAACTGTACTACGATCGTACTGTTCTGACGGACAGGACAGTGGAGCATAATAGGCCAGACATCGTTCTGACCAAGAAGCAGGAAAAAATCACCTTCCTGATTGATGTCACAATTCCATTGTCCACCAACATAGTGAAGAAGTACACGGAAAAACTAGTGAAGTATAGGGATCTTGCAGAACAAGTCAGGGAGATTTGGGACCAGGAGAGCGTAACAGTGGTCCCGGTGGTTTTGGGCGCGATGGGAGAGATTCCACGTTCTCTGCATGGTTCATTAAGATCCGTTGGAGCACCAGCAAATCTGTTCCGACCAATGCAGAAGGCTGTGTTGCTGGACACATGCCGCTTGGTCCGTCGGTACATCACAAGCTCGAGCGATAAGATAACGCCTGTTCTTGAGGGGCCACCTGATCGTCATCAGATGGAACTGCAAACGGGGGACAATGGCCGTTAACATCTGGCAGTTCATAAGTTGTTATGTCTGGTATTTTATCTTTCATTCTTACATTTTACCCATAGTTTTTTTTTTTTTTCAATAGTTCATGCTACCATATAAAATGCACGTCAGAACAATAGTTATAGCTCCTGCGCCTTGCCTATGGGCCGGCCAGGATGCTTTTTTACTGGGCTTGCCCAAGAGAATGATGATAATAATAATAATAATAGATAAGGAAAAACGAGTATGTTTTGTTTTTTCAGAACAGAAAGGGGTGCATGATATGATCATATCGTCCATATGATAAGGAAATGCTTCATCTGGACAAAAATAATACTAACTGCGTTAGAAGAAAAAAAAAGAATTTGGGGTTGATCTGGATCAATTACTAGAAAGCCTTCAATAATGTGTCTTACGGTTTGATATTAAGAATTTTGATGATGACGAAGGTCCATCCATGATCATCAGAGTATAGCAGAAGATATGAGGAATGGAGAACCCGACTACTGATCAATAAGGGAATCGGAACACGAGAACGGGAACAATCTGCATACCAAGAAGCATATTTCAGGGAATTTACTGTCACCGTTACTTTTCTGCTTAGCGCTGGTATCTCTCACGCATCGACTGTGAACCAATAAATTGAGGTATGAAATGCTTAGCAACGTGGAGCCAATTTTGTACATACTGTATATGGGTGATCTAAAACTAATAGCGAAAAGTTTGAAAGAACTTGATAGGATATTACTGACAGTCGAAGAATTCAGCAGCGATATCGGAACGAATTCGGATTGGATAAGAGCGGGAAGGTCGTTCTTAGAAGAGGAATGGGGGCTGAAATTTCCAAGGAGAATGGGCGAGATGAGTACGATCATAAGACAATTACAGCACGGAGAAGTATAAAAATATCCTTAAATCAAGAATGTAGATGTCAAGGAAAAGCTGATTAAAGAATACTTTAGGAGAGTAACATCCATCCAAGGAAAAAGGCTGACCTCGAAGAACAAAATCACGTTGATAAAAAACTTTGCCGTACATATGTTGAAATACAGCTTCAGCATGGTGGAATGGACAGAAGCGGAGACAGGCGAATTACTCGTAGGTCATAGAACGAGGAAATTACTCACGGTGAATGGAATGATGTATATGTGAGCAAACGTGGATAGACTGTTTGTCTTGCGGAAAGAAGGGGACAGAGGATTGCGGCAAATCGCCGCAGCATATAGAAATGCATATAGAAAAACTGACCTGACCTGTTTCTGGTTATATAAAGATATGCATTAACATAGAAATGGAATAATCAGTGAGCTAGAGGTGTGGATTTTCAGTGATAGCTTTACTTACATTACATGGAATATTTAATTAATAATACATCAAAGATTGCATCACTCATTCTTATAAAAGAAAATAATTTCAAACAACTTTTAGATCAACTTTACCATTACTGATGAAGATTAAATAATGGTCGTTTCTTTAGCAGAAGATGACCCGAGATTTGATTGATAGATCTAAGTAGATAAATCACTTACCCTTAGCTCTATTTTGTCCTAGTTGACAAAAAAAACAAAAACAATAAAGACATAAAGACAAATTTCATTGTTTTACTCGCAAACTTATCCTGATATGTAGTAGTATGTAAAATGAAGTTGAACACTAAAAAATACATAGAATAACCGTGGTTACAAGGCATGAAAAGTATTATCACTTTTTTAAGGATGGGTGTAACTCTAGCCACTTTCCAGCTTTGCAGAAAATCTTCTAATGCGAGATAAGATAAATATTCTCCAATGATATCAACAAATTCAGTATCACTGTATACAGCAATATTTGACTCACCATCAAGTCATACATCCATTTGAAGCTTCAATTGTTTCACGATAATGATAACTTCTTGAGAGGTTATAAGGAACATACTGATTACTTTTACAGTCTGACAGATTTACCAATGAGACTGATCCAGCTAGAAATGACTGCATCAACAGCCACAAGAATATTACTTTTTTATTTATGCACGAAGTTTGGATTTTTCTACAAATATGCAATTTTGGAACCTAATCTGCTGATATAATATCACATAGTCATCAACCTTATAATTTATAGAGATGACTTTCTAGTTTTACCAATGCGCCGAATTCTGTCTATAAATACCAGTAAGAGTGGGTGGTATCAATTGATTTTTAATACTTCTTATTTCCTTTTGCTTATAGCAAAGATTAGTACCAGTGGGATTATCTTGTAAGTCCAGTACTCTCCACTAAATTATATTTATTATTCTTCTATTAGTTTTGAGAGCAATCTTCACGCTCTGGCCTTGTGCAAGAGTTATTACAATTCTTAAAGCGTAACTTGCTGAAATCTGGTAACCAGACGGACAATATTTCCAGCCCAGAACCCATCTTAGACATTTGACAGTGAAGGGAACTAATGATTTTAGAGATTATTAACCTCTCTGGTGCCAAATAAGTTTATAAGGATGTAGTGGATCAGCTTGATGACCCAACAAGATGAGTAATGCTCACCTGGTCAGCAAGATGACCAAGTCTGAGAAAATCCAGGTGATAGAGCTAGTTACGGATAATTCATAGGACCTGAAGTCAAGTTTTAAACGGATGTACAGATTGGCCGGGAAGTCACCGTACCCCTAAAGTTAACGGAAAATACAAGTTAGAATATGTGCTTAAAACATACGATAGTTTCGTTGGGGTCGGTTGGCAACAGCTTTTTACAACGTCAGACACTGAATAAAAGAACGTTGTGCTAAAATGGCTGATACCAGTAGTTACAGCATTGTGGAGCGGTTAGTGACAAGTATATGATATGGGTTCATGAATGACAACATACGAATCAAAAAATGAAGCTAATTAGTGATATGTTTCGGCAACACTTTAATAGCCGCCACCACGAAAAGCAACAATATTGGCTTGGGAAACAAATGCGCTGAATTAGGCAGTGTTAAAGACAGGCCGCGGTGTGGACGAAACGTTTACGCGGTTAGAAACATGTGCTGCTGTTGAAGTTTCCATTCAACAATACCCATTGAAATCGACTCGTAAACCGTCAGCTGACCTTCGTGTACTGCGGTGCCATATGAAAAGGGACTAAAAAGTTAGGCCATTTCGTCCGATGTTCATCAATGAACTGTCAGATGCAGACAAGGAACATCGCGATGCATCCTGTTGGGATTTATTAGAAACCTTCCCCGCTGCAGTGCACCGTGGAAAGATGCTTTTTACTGACAAAAAATTTCCAGCACTTTTGTTGGCTGCGGTATTCCAGCTGGTGATTACCAGCCTATCATGGCCACCACGAAGTCCTGATCTCACCACACCAGACAAATCATTTTGGAGAATTATCAAGGCACACATATATATGTTTTACCGATATGTATTTCGACCGAGTGGTTTCTCGAATGGCACTGAAAAAGGCACCGGGGATTGCCCAGCGAACTTGTACAGGGAAGATCCCTGTACAAGTTTATACGGGATATGGTGGGGTGGTATGCCTCGAGTTCTTTTTTAAGGGAAACGGGTGTCCAGGTGCTCACTAACCATGTTAATTTGAACCAATATCTGTTTTCGTTCCGCCTGGCAGCTGATGAGCTGTGTGTCTGCGGAGAGGTTCAGTCAAATGAACACCTGATGTTTAACAGCCCTGCTCTTGTGGGAGACAGGGACCGGGCCACCCTGGAACATAGAGGTCAAGGGGAAAATTGGCCACTCACAAACGGCGAGTCAATGTGGCGAGAGTGCGGTTGCTGTGTTCAACCGACATCAGTAGTTTACTTAAGGGAAAGACTCCTACCGTACTGCTGTCGGAAGCTAACCTAGAGATATATATGACTGATCATCAGCCAATTAAGGCTTCAAGCACTTTAATATGTTCGACAGGTACTTGCTGGCATTCAGCAACCTAGGCGTGGCAGCGAATCGCTGTCTAGACGAAGTAAATTTTAATTTATGGATGTCATATATATTTTTGGTATTTGACGGTGTGCGCCTACGCATTTTAGTAAATGTATGACAAGGAAGCGGTTGAGACGCGTAAGCCGGTGGTGTACCGCACCGTGCTTTGTCCGCTCACGCTGTTAGGTAAGCTCTAGGAGCTGTTTAGAACGCTCGTCACTAAACTGTTTCGAGGCTCAGTAGCCGTTTGTGGCACAGATATTCGGTCTTGTACTTTAGGGCGACCGAATGGGGTGATGGCAGGAGAAATGCCATGCAAACCAAAAAAAGTACACGTATCTGCACGTCGCTACACCACAAATGAAGATTTGCGTGACGCTGTGAGGAACGCCTTCCGTAAAGTAACACCATAAATGCTCCGTTACATGTCACATAGATGTGGCGACGTATAAAATTGTGCCTTGCAACATGAGGACAAACACACAGACCCACTGGACCATTAAAATTAATACTATGTGTCAAATGAGTAAATAAAATAAATCATTTTTATATAATATTATTCTTTTATAATTCATTACAAATTTTTATTTCTGACTATAGGGCGTACGGTGACTTGCCGGCTAATCTATGGAAGAAAGGGAAGCTCCCTTTTTCGTAGTAATTACGTTTTTACTGGAAAGGGACACAACGCCTCCACCTCAACTGGTTGTAATCCCAACTGACCCAAAGAAGATGACAGATGGGTCTACCTCATGAAAAATGGTCTGGGATTCTCTGGTGAGCCTACAATACTGACCCTACAGAAAAACCTAGGTTAAAGAGAGAAAGGATTCGAAGCTTTCCATCATCTTTTCAACATCTCAACATTTTTTTATGAAAACGAGGGATCATGGAACCAATCTAGAGATAATGAATGACCAGCAGGCCACAAAATTGATGGAGGCCCTATCACTAAAAGTAGTGAACTGAACGCTTAGTAGCAAATCGAGTGTAAGACTCACTTTTTATTAGAGCAATTCGTATTGAAAAAGAGAAATTTAATCCATCATACAAATACAAAACCTCGATATTAGGAGAAGAGTAAAGGATCTCCTTTTGCATTCTTATTTTAATTAGGTTGTATTTATTTTATTTTACTACCTGTATCGCTAATTTTAGTTAAGTTGTGATTAAGTTAGCTAATGGAATTAGAGATCCTTCTGCACCATTGATTCAGTTTTCATTTTCCATATATAATAGGTCGATTTTCCGCTTGCTTGAGAAGTGTTTATTTAGGTATTAATTTGCAAAACCATGACTTATTGACTTATTTTCTAAATGACCGATATTTTTCTGTTACTTTTTTATAACTTTATTTCACTTTCTGTTTTCATTTTTCATGTTGTATTTATATCCGTTTATTATTTTTTCACGTTAGTTGGGGCTTATTTCATGGTAATATGTTATTTTGTTATTCATATTAAGTTGGTTTAAAGCTGTGTCATATTAATTTTCTTTTATGTTTTATTTTATTTATTTTGTTAGTTTTACGTTTGCCTTGCGCTAGTTCCCCTCATTTTATGTTTATTTTGGTTATTTTACTTTCATTAAGTGCTATAGTGTGTTCTGTTTTATATTTTTTTACGATCTATTGTGTTAAGAAAGGAATAGGATGAATTTTACTTTTGAAATCGATATTCCTAAGGTAATTAAAATTCACAATATGTAGTTCAGGGTTATCATAAACGGTTCCTGTACGGAGACGAAAATTTCATATTCAAACTGTGCATACGCAAAAATTATTTTTAAATATTCTCACCATACGACAAAATGTTAAACACCAAGAATATCTTTAAAATTAAAAAAGCTGACAACACACTTGCAGGACATTCCGCCACGCAGCTGTTTGCTGATGCACGACAGTCTCAGGCCGGTTGGAGTTTCCTATATTCGACGGAGGAGGTCTCTGACTTGGAGAGATGCGAGTCGTTGATGGACGTTTCCGTTGTGGGAGAAGAAGGATCTGCAGGACAACGGCGTGTAGTAAGTAAAACAGAAAAAGTGTTTTGCTCACAATATGAGACTTCTCTTTCGTAGTGTGAGGGAGCTGAATGTGTTGGTCCGACAACACTCGACAACTAAGATCGACATTAAGGAATGCTCTGGAGACATGGACAGCAGCGTTCGTATGTTGGAGTCAATTGAGGAAGTTTTAGGCCGGCAAGAAGACGAACTTCAGAGGCGACAACATGTTCGGCAAGTGCGAAAGACGAAGCCACGCAGACTTTCCAAATCATCTCTGATGTGGCCGCCTAAAAAAAAGATGGGGGATTGGGACGAGCTACGACTTGGTCGCTTGAGCAGCTGCGGTGGACGGTCGGAAATGGGGTCCCTGATGCCGATCTTGAACGGCTAGTCCTTAGGAGGCCCGAGAACATATTCCAGTCCTCTACCCTTGTTGAGGGGAAATAATTTATTATCGAACGATTTTAGTTCAGCAATATTACAAAATTACAGACGTAGTTTTCTGATGCAGTGTATATCACTATTATATCACAATATACACATCATGTACAATCCGATTTATCGCAGATACCAGTACAGTAATGTGTGTGTGAGTTCAGATACATATAATGATAATCATTTAGGTACGATTTCAGTAAAACGACCACTAATGCTCAGGCTTTGGTTTCCGCCAGACACAATAATTTAATTATTGAAAATAATACTACACGTTAAATAATATTACGCTATTTATTTTGAATTTGCTTTTGTTTATAAAAGCAATAAACAAATTATTTTTAGTATGAATAAAAGGAATAAGATTTAAATTCCTTCATGTTAATTGATCGATATCTGAAAAAATCGTACTTATTCATTAAAAAAATTAGAACAGAAAATAATAAAATCATAATAAGAATTACTCTGGTTTAAATATAGCGGATAGTAATTCGTGCGTTACGTCTTCGTAAGGAAGTTGGCCAATTTTTTCTCTTTCTTTTATTTCACATATTGCTCTTTGTATGCATTTCATTCCGTTCAGACCAAACCTAGAAAATAAAATAATAACATCATCTATAATAGTTAATCTTACTGCATCAAGTATTACGTGATATATCAACATAATATAATCCTTAAAAAAGCTTATTGTTTACCGAGTACTTTTAAACAAAGTAGTTGTTAAGAAAGTGAGTTTTTGCCTTCATTAGCTCGATAAGTTTACATATCATTTTTAAAATGTGAACAGTGGAATAAATCAGCAAATTCTGTCTACAGAAGTCAACATAGTCTTCTATTATTACAAACGCTTTTAAAAACATGTTAAATTGTGAGATAATCTTGTAAGTTTTACTAACGAAATTAATACGTCGTGATCAATACGATGAATTTAAATTAGCTAGTTTACATTTTGTTATTATAATGAAGTCACAACGATCTGGAGACTGATAAGACGACTTGAAAGTGATACATTAATAACGCTACGTGTAGTATGTTTGCTTTTATTCACTATTGGTCTAACTAGGTTTTAGAACAACATTTACGCTGTATATACTATTTTAGAAAATACCCAAATTATTGAAAACACTTATGGTAAATACTAACAAAATTAATAGAAAGTTTTATATTCTTACAATAGTACTTTGTTAAAATATTTTATAAGCTTTAACAACAATTTAACTGCAATATATCAGTGTAAACAATCGGAGATTTTTTTAGATTTCAGTATGAAAATTCTCAAAGTAATACTTCACATTTGACATAAGAAATATGAGAAAATTCTCATGGTTTGGTTTTAATGTCCGTCACTACCTAAGAAACATGTTACACAAAGGATCGTTTTATTAATTATTTTATATAATTACTTCCTTATACTTTAAATTCAAATTTGAAAAAATAATAAAATTCTACACAATACAACATGTAAATGTTTTTATTGCTTAATTTATTCAAAAAAGAAATATTTAACTTTACTTATTTGAAAAGAAGAAATATATCAAAAGGATAATATTTATGATAAGAGTTTTTATTTATTGTTCGGTGTCACTCAATCAACATACAGATGCATTTTTTTAAAACTAACTGTTCCCGTTACTTATTAAACTATGCGATGAGTTGATTCAAAGAAACGGTTTTTGACTATATCCGAAAATTAAATTTTATTTTAACGAAAGTCAAGTCTCTTCTATTTATGAAAAATAATAAGTTTAATACTGAAAATTGGTTGATATTTTCTGAAATATATTTCCTGTAATTTTTTTAATAACGGTCGAAAATTCCGTTGTTTTAGACAAAAGTCTTTTGATAATTGAAAGGGAACTAATCTTGTTCAAGACTTAACGTTCTCAAGAATCAAAAAGTAGCAAGAAGATTACAAATTTTACCAAGAGCCCAATGGATTCTACATCCAAAATTATAATAAGTGCTAAAATCAATGAATGTATTTTTTTTATCTTCGTTCTTGACATGTTTTGGTTGAATTAGAAAGTATAAGAAAACCTGTTCCACCAAGAGAGATGCGGTGCTCCAGTCTGGGATTTTGAAAGAAGTTTTAGAAAATAATAAAAAGAAATTATATGCTTTAGTTCATCAAATGTTTTGACGAAATCGAAGAAACAGATAATCATTTTTAAATGTGAGTGATGTTTTTATAACTTCTGGCCAAGGTTAACGTAACCTTACGTGTTTCGTAGCTAATCATTTCATAAAGCGTCCACTCGCACAAACATTTTAACGCAGAATTCTTTTTTTCTTTTTAAATTGTTCTTAAGTTAAAGAAAATAGTCAATGAAAATACAAAATATTCTAAAAACAATTACATTTTTCTAAAATAATAAATTTTATATGTCTAATTAAATGAAAAATTTTAAAATAAAATTTCAAAATGCTGGAAAATTTAGTTTTTTAATTGCAAATTGTGAGGTTATAAGCTAACAGGTAGGTACTGCTATAGTTATTTACAATGAAAATTTATTTATATTTAGCGAATTTTCTTCATTGCTAAGAAATTGCAAAAAAAGATTGATTTTATTCGTATATTTTTATTTCAGTAGAGCTGTGTTATTGCTCCAATAAATTAATGAATTGCATTCTTTTAAAAAAAAAAACTTACAGATGAAGTGCAGTTTCCAGATGTCTGTTTACAGTTCTGCGGTCTCTGTGAGCAAACCTAAACGTTTGAGGGAGAGGAAAAGGAAAGTCAATCTCGTGCAAAGTATTTAAAGTTCGATGAACGTTAGTTGATTTTAAGAGAACCAATGACACCTAAATAGAAAAAAAATCATCGGATTACTTATCTGTATTTTTAAAAATAATAGTTATATTTAATACATGCAGTAAAAATTCTTTAACCCACCGGGTTGGTCTAGTGGTGAACGCGTCTTCCCAAATCAGCTGATTTGGAAGTCGAGAGTTCCAGCGTTCAAGTCCTAGTAAAGCCATCTATTTTTACACGGACTTGAATACTAGATCGTGGATACCGGTGTTCTTTGGTGGTTGGGTTTCAATTAACCACACATCTCAGGTATGGTCGAACTGAGAATGTACAAGACTACACTTCATTCACACTCATACATATCATCCTCATTCATCCTCTGAAGTATTATCTAAAAGGTAGTTACCGGAGGCTAAACAGGAAAGAAAAAAAAAAGTAAAAATTCTTTAGATGTCTGAAATAGAAACTTCCCTGACTAACCAATATACATTAACTTTATACAAAAGAAATAGTAATAGAAAAAATAAACTTTTAAAAAAGTTCTGGAATGTGTTTTTTGATATGAATTTACAAAAATATACTTTGAGAACATGAATTGTTTAAAATAAAAAAATAAAAAAAAATTAAATAGGGCTAAAGAATAAGTAGAAAGCAGAAAATGATACTTTGTTATTCGACTGGTCATGGCCTCGATTACTGGCAAAAATGTGCATTCTCTTCATCATTTCATTCTCAGCATCATAAAAATCTTCTACATAATTTAGCGCACCCACGTAATGTGAATAAAATTAGTAAATAAATAACGCTATCCTGTGTGCTGGAGAAATGAATAGGTTGGACTTGAAATTTTTTTACCTTAATTCTTTCTGTAGTACAAATTTATTAATATATATCAACCAAACATCTTTGTAGTTTAAAACAAGGAATAAATTTATAAAAATATTATTAATCTAAAACGTGAACTTTTTGTTTTGTGAATTTTAAAACAAAAGAAGAATGGATGAAATCACTCTAGTGCATGAGAAAAAAAAATATTGCCTAGACCAGTGATTCTCAATCTTTTTAGCTCCACGATCCACAAAAAAGTAAAAGATTATATAATACATTTCGCTACTCTCTCCCCATTGAAACCTAGTTAAAACCGTTTAGCTGTGTTGATATTGATGGGTATGAACATGCATATATTAAGTGACAAACAAGAGCAATTTACAGGTTGCAACTTGATATGTATGTGATGCTTGTAATTTGGTCTGCTTGCATAATATTGTATGTGAGAACGTTATAAACATGCATGTGATACGTTTGAACAAGTTTTGCTTACAGCAGTATAAAAGAAAAGTAAGAAATTGCAGAACGTCAGTTTAATTTTGAATGCGGAGTGTGCTCTGGTGCCTTTGTTTAAGTTTTTAAAAGCATAGTTTCACTGACAATAAGAACAATTGAGGTTTTAGTTTTTTAGTGTGCGTTAAAACGGTGTAACTGTTTTTTTTTTCAATTAGATTCTTATGAAAAATGGATAAATTTGTGAAAAAACGAAGTGAGCCTTCTACATTCAGTGAATCAATTGATAAAAAGACAAGATTGTACAATGTCAGTTATTTAAATTATTGTTTTTATCTCATTGGAGGAAAAGACGAAGTTCGTTGTTGTTTGCTTTCAAGTTTTCTCCGATGATAGCAGGAGCCATTAAAACTAATTCGACACTTGGAAACTAAACATCCGAATGATAAAAGTAAACCCTTGTAATTTTTTGAAAGAAAATTATGTACTTTGGGAAATCAGCAAAGCTTCTATTTTAAATCAAGTCATACTGATAAAAGTATATTTGAAGCATCTTACCTCGTAGTATTAAGAGTAGCTACGATATCCAAGCCAGAAAATCTCATAACGGCCTTCTGCGATTGATATTGTCAGTGTTTTATTAGGCGTAGAAGAAGAAACAAAATTGAAATTTTTTCGATTTCTAACGATACAGTATCAAGGCGAATCGATGATATGGTTGCCAATTTTCTCGATAAGATAATTCAGCAAGATAATTTTTTAGTAATCAGTTTGATGAACCAACAGATGTGGATAATTTTTCTCAGTTCTTATGTTTTATGAGATATGATTGCAAAGGGACAGATCAATCAAAGGAAATATGTTATTTTGCAAATCAGTATTATCCTGGTCACGCAGCAGGACAATGTCTTTTTGGTGTTTTTTATGCAGCTACTAAAAACTATAACATTAATTGGACAAAATGAGTTGTAGTATGTAGTGATGATGTCAAGGTAAAACAGGAAAGAACAGTGAATTTCTGATAAAATTAAAAGATCGTCTTATACCACGGGCGGAATGGACGCACTGCATCCTTCACAGACATGCTCTTGCCATAATAGAAATGCCGGAAAATCTCAAACAAATTCTTTGTAAAGTTGTAAAAATGGTTAATTTCATTAAGAATCAACTATTACAGAATAGGCTGTTTGCTAAACTATGCGATGAAATGGGAGAAAAGAAAAAAAATCTCTTCTTTTCCATGCAGGGGTCAGATGGTTATCGCGGGAAAAAACTGGTTATCGGAATAGCGAGAAGCATTAATAATATTTTTCCAGGATAAACAAACGCCATTCTCAATTTTTTATATAGAATAATGAGTATATGTTGCTGTTGGCTTACTTAGCTGATGTATTTTCACATTTAAACTACTTGAATGTGAATTTATAATTACAAAATAAAACATTTTATTAATGTTCGTGCTTTCATTAAGAAGATTGATATCTGGATTATTTCCCTTCAAGGCAAAATTTCTGATATGTTTATACTCAGTTCCGATTATCCTGAGAAAAATTTGGATGAGGAAGACATTACTATTCAGTACAGTTTGGATAGCATGAAGATGCATTTGTGTCAGTTAAAAATTCAGTTGGCGGTGTATTTCCGAAAGATAAAAATGATTTCTCGAAGGAATGGCTACTGATTCCATTTAGTGAAAAGGTTGTTGCAGCTGCTAAGTACCCAGTTGAGGGTCACGATCAGCTCATCGAAATTTCGGCCGATAAAACGTTGCAACTACACTTCAAATTTGAAGATTTAAATACGTTTTGGCTTCCTCCTAAAAGTGATGGAAATTTAGTTACAGAAGCATTGAAAAATATTAATCCCTTTCGTCAAGTCTTACCTTTGTGGAAAGGGGTTTTCGTCTAGGGAACGCTAAGGGTTACGCTGAAAAATACGTACAGGAATCGTCTTTTATTACTTGAAAACAATTTGCTTTTGTGTGTTTCTAACATAGATCCACGTATGGAGAAACTTTTAAATGAAAAACAAACGCAACCATCTCATTAACTTATTTTCTAAGTTTATATGGGTTTTTATAATTTTAAGTACAATATTTAAAATTAATGATTTTTTCTCATACAATTATTTCGTTATTGTTTATGTGCAATGTTATTGGCTAACTTCGCGACCCCTCTTTTATATCATCGCAACCCCAGATTGAGAAAAGTTGGCCTATATGATACTTGCAAAAACGTTGGATTAACAATTGAATTATTATCAATTTAAATAAATAATAAATAAAATATATTAAGAAACAGTTAAATATTTGGGACAGATATTGAATATGTCTTGTATGTGGGGTGATAGCGTTAAGGAGACTAATGGGATTTTTGTTGAGGTTATCGAAATAAAACAGCAATAATATGAATATTACTGATTATTACTTGTTACTATCAATAAGAATAACATTATCGAATTGTTAGGGAATAATATTTTTTAGTACTCCTAGTTTTCCTTATTTTGATTAATGTCATGCAGTCGTAAACCAAACTTATAATTATGTAAGGTTTAACGAGTTAACTTACGACAACTTTTTTAACTTTAAACCTGATGGTTAAATCATTAGTAGTCATATATTTCATTAATTTTTCTGAATTTTAAAACCTACATTTCAATTTTTTTTTATTATTGTTTTCAATAGATTATTGATTATTGTTTCATGGATTTTCGAGGGCTTTTTGTGTATGTTCCAATTAACTAATTTATGTTAAAAATTAACAAATAATCTAAATTGTTAAATGTTAAATAAAACAACACAATAAAAACTTCAACACGCATCATGCGTAAAAGAAGCTGCATCAGAATTAAGATTTGAAAATTAAAAATATTTAATCACAATAAAAATATATATTATGTATTTTTATTTTTTAGGTGAAATTAAAGAAAAGAATGTTTGTGGCGGTGGAGTAATGGTAGGGGAAAAGGCTCGTAACATCGCTTGTCTAAGTTGTAAACGATCGCAGTGTTAAGACGCAGAGTTTTTTAAATGAGTTATTTAATTTTTAAACACTCTTATAAATGTTCAATTTTGTTGCTCCTGTTTAAATGTTGAAACTTAAATTTTTATTTAACATAGAACTTTTAAATTTAAAGATCTGCGGCTTCGGTCTGATTCACTCGGTTCTTTACACTTCATTCGTCTCCTTTCGGATGCACTCGGCTACTGACGGCATCACTCGTCTCTTTACAGTTCACACGGCTCCTTTCGGATGCACTCGCCTTCTGACGAATCAGCGGCTCCACCAACATTATATAAGCAAGCTCTTCACTATGTAAGTGTCTAGTCCTACTGCAGTCCAGTCTTACGGCAGTTCAGTTCCAATTCAGTTCATTTTACTTACAGAAATATTTACAATTACAATGAAACAGTTATAATTAATGTTATATTTCAATCATATTCAAACAATTAATGTTTTATATATATAAATAATATTTCAATCAAAATAAAATATTTATAATAACAAGAAATCAAGATTTAATGATAAAAATAATCAGCACCAACTTTCAACATGTATCATTTTTTGGTTCTCCGATCGCGGATATACGTCATAATCAACATTTTAAGAATTCTACATTTTTTAATCTACCAGAACTGCGGACAATTTCAAAAACATCATTCAAGAATCACCAACTTTGGTCTTCCGGCATGGCGGATATAATCTACAACCTTTCAAGAATCTTCACATGCAACAAATTTCATACAACCAGGAATCGCAACAATTATATCTAGAACATTATTTATTGTAATATCTTTTAATTTATTATTACATTTAATTTACATTGTTTCATAATTATTGTAGTATTTAATTATTTCACATATAATTCACATTATCAATAATTTACATTAATTTAATACTATTTTGGAAATGGAGCAATTAATTAAACAAAGATGTTTAGTAAAGGCCTGAATAACTAGGATTAGAACATTTACTCACATTTATGATCCTACACAAGGTGTTACTGCCACCTTACTAATTAAGTTAAGGAATCTTTAATTTGCAAGACAAATATAACACCATTTAATCAGAACTTTTATTGGAATAGGATGATGAGGTTTTAGAATCTGATCGTGTACAGGTCGAAGAAGATTTGTGAACTATAGAATCCAAATTATAAAATTTTATAGATAGAAGCAAAAAAATCTAATCAAGAAGTTAGCTCAATTTTATCAATTAAACAAACATAACTACAGCCAATTAATATACCTTTTTTTTTCCTTCTCCCCCCAACCGGATATCCAATTAAGTATAACTCAGTTGGGGAGAGTGTCCATTTACTCAAAGGTGGCGTCCCCCGCCCTACGGTAGTACGCCCGGCACGGCAGGTTAGCCTCCCCGGTCTCGGATCTTTACTTCTTTGTTTGCCTGCCTCAAATTCCCCGCCTCAGAGATGAGGTCTGGCTACGCCGCCCCCCACCTCCTCAGCAGGGAACCGGGTCTCGGTCTTCATGCCACGCCTCAAACCGGCGGCACCGACCCCACCTACACTCTTATTTGAAGGATGAAGCTTTAGCTATCATTAAAAATTTTTCACAATAGAATTTCTGAGATTCAACAAATTACCACAAATGCCAACTGTCATTACGTCAAATTCTCTGATAATCCCGCAGACTTATTGTATAGAGGTTGCTCACCAAGTAAATTGGTTGACATGTTACTTTGGTGGCATGGCTCTCCAAAGAGCCATGCCACCAATGTTGTGTTATCACAACCTTGTGTTTTCACCAACCTTGTGTTATCACAAGGCCAACCTTGTGTTATCACAAACTTCTGCTCATTGGCCGAAATATATTAATATTATCTTTAATAACTATTATATAAGTGCTGAATGTCCAGCAGAAAAACACAAGCACATTGTAATATCATTTGTATCTACTGTTGTACTCGTTTACACATAACGATTTTCATCACTAACTTTAATTCATAGTTTTAGTTTTTGTTTCAGATTTATTCATAATGCCAAATCAAGTCAATCAGAATGAATTTCTGGTTCTTTAATTACTCAGGAACTAGACCACACTTTACCTTTTTTATTCAACAATCGCAACACATTCATTTTAACAAAAAATTTAACGAAAATATTAAAAGAAAGTTAATGAAGCCGTTTCGACTTAAGTTTCTTAATTATCTTACATTTTCAAATTAATCAATAGTATCAATATTAAGATCATGGAATAAAACATTCATATATAAATAAATTTTTCTGATTTACTGCAAGATCTTAATGGTTAATAGAGGAAAAGATCCTCCCAAACTCCACAGATAACATTACCGGATCAGTTACCTAACCATCTACCTACGGAGCAGGAAAGCAGTTTATCTACCTACGAATCAGCAATCATAGAGTCACATCATTTTGTATTAGGGCTTTATACAACCAAATTCAAAAAGAGAAATAAAATTAAAAAATATATAAAAAAACTAAATCTATATATATATATATATATATATATATATATATGTGTGTGTGTGTGTGTGTGTGTGTGTGTGTGTGTGTATATTAATTATCTTATGAAGATTTATCACAGAACTATCAGTGTTTCAAGAGTGCATATCCTCTGAGAAATAAATTTCTTGTTAAAAATTGTTAGGTCAAAAGGTGGATAATTTTTGTCTGTATGCACTAAATCTTCAACATTTTTATTGATATCCAGATCACAATTTGTAATGACAAGATACAAAGCTGGGTCCAAAAACATATTACCAGTTTGTCCATTAAAAATATTAAAATCTAAACTGTCAACAGATTTCAAATCAACATATCTTTATGTTTGGTGTAGTAGCCAATTTTGACAGCAAGCAATCTGCTATTCCAAGTTACATTTGAAATATTGAAGTCTCTTAACATTGTGATATCATACTGATAATTATTAAATCTGTAAATCAATATATATATCAAAGTAAAATTCAGCATTAATCCAGAAAACAAAATGCGCTGAGTATTTGTTGATTACCTAACCAACCTTGTGTAAAGGCACTACATCATAAAGTGAGTGTATCAGTGAAGAATAAATTTCAACAGACTTTTTTCTTAATCCTCTAGATTCCATTAGATTCTAGTGAAACATCCTTCTGTAGTTTACTATTTTTATAAACTAAGTTATCTCTAAAATGTTTGAAAAAGAGATATCCTCTTAACGTGCCTCCAGCTACATGTAAAAGTAATTTTTCAGGTTAAGTCATGGTCCTAAACTTTGACATGGAAAGAATTAAAATATCATATTTGGTTCTCAATCTAGTGTATCAAGTATAATTAAGTTTCCGATCACTCAGTAACTGCACTTTTTTTGAAGTAACAGTGAAAAAGAAATAAAATTCTTTTATTAGGTCGTACCATTTCCATTTTGTCTATTATGTTACCAATTTTTATGACTTTCTAGATTTTGTAATCAAATACCTGGTAGAGATTAGTTAGCAGTTCTTTGTTTATGTTTATCAACCCAGTGATTTAAGTTTATAAATTTTATCTAGCTACAGGAAGCAATATTTTTCTTCACATCCATATTTACATTATCTTTCATTAAATCTACAATTCCTTCCATTTGCTTTTGAATAACTAAATTTAAGTGTTATCTTTTTTCACTCAATTTATTTTTTTGCAATTAAACAACTTGCTGGAGTCAAATTGAGTTAAGAATTATCTTCCATATAATCTTTTTTCCCTAAAGTTTAAACAAGTTTACAATCACTTCGTTCATATTATATAAAGAGTTCTTGTTAATAATTAGTGAAGAATGAGCTTGTTTTATTATATTTTCATACTTTTCAAGTGCATTATAAAATATTTTTTCTTGATAATAATGGCTTTTGCCTTTTTTAATGAAGTTAAAGTGAATTAGTGAATATTGGCCTTTTTTCATGTGTAATAACTGGGAAAAATAAGAGGATGAATTTGGGAATTTTATTAAACATAAATAATACATAAAGTTATTTCATATAAAATTAATTTCAATTCAGTAAATAGTTATTATGTCTGTAAGTCTTACCAGAGAGATAACTCTATGATTACTATGATTACTTTAATCATATCATTCATCTTAAATCAATATCATTTTCTATGTTTGTTTACATACAAGTAATAAATAAACATTTTCTTCCACCAATTTTATAATGTTGAATTATGGTATATAATTTTGATTATAGTTCAGCTAAATAGTATAAAAACGTGACAAACTTAGTAAGTTTTTAAAGTGTTGAAAAAAAAAGCCTTTTGTTATTATGTTAGAATCTGCTGTTTAATTTCTGAATTTGAAGATTGTAAATTAAATATCAATAATATTGACAATGTGCTGGTGAATAAGCATGATAATTGTACAAACTCGCTCAAGAAGGGATCATCACTCAGATTAATGGGAGAAAATAGTTGTAAGATATCTAACATCTGATTCTAGCAGCTAGCCAAAGATAATGTGGAGTGGGAAACAAAGTTCAAGCTTAATGTAATATTATTATTACTGTTTTTATTGTTATTTTGTACATGGAAGCTCTTACATCTTCATTAATCTGTTCCATTACAGATAATATATAACCGTTAACTCTTGCTATGAGCTAAAAACAGGTGACAAGAAGTAGCAAGTAGTTTGTCATCAGCTACATGCTGTTGACAAGGTTAAGGTGGCCTTAACCTTTCTTCAGCAAGGCAAACCAGTATTATGTTCTTGTATCTACTAAAGTAAGAATGGCAATCTCTGTCAAACATGAGTTAGAATTCTGAAATCAATTACAGACTTGCATCTTAGGGAAATATAAGATTTATCATCAATTTCATAAATGCTATTAACTTCCATTCTAATATTTTTATAGATTTCAGTACAATCCAAACAGAACTGTAATTAACAAAATTTCATCAAATCTCAGCGTTTTTAACCAAATTATAAAGAAATTTCTCAAGTAGATTTGATATCAGCCAAAAACACTGATATCAATATTATCTAAACTGTGGTTACTAGCAGTATACATTTAAACCAGGTTAATTAATCTTAGGTTAAAATGTTAGGTAAACAACATTGGTACGAATAAAGTGTTTCTTTGGTGAATGAGAGAGTGAGTGTTTATTTACAGTGTGTGTGATTTGTCTGAATACATTAAATTATAATAAGAATTACAGTAAAAATATTACTGGAGGAAAACAGTAATATTAAAAAATATGTAAAATGAAAATAATGCAGAAACTGTTCAAAGTAAATATCTACACCATCCATCCTTCTTTATAACTTAAGAACGTTCCTTAAAGTAGAGCATTAGTGTAGTTTTAAGTAAATTAGTTTTACTTTTTTTATCAAAAGTTGAGTAACAAACTGAAAAGAAAACCTCATCCCTTGTGCAAATGTGTACAACAATTCATATCTGCATTTGTTCAACACATTGCTTAAGCTCCGTTATGCAGATGTATGTAAGAATGGTAGTAGTCTTTCTTTATAAAAGGACAATTAAACCCGTAAAAAAAATATAACAAAACCATGTAGACAATGCAAAATGTACTTGTACCTTAGCTTCCAGTGTAAAGCAACAAGTTTGGATACTTGCTTCTCTATTTTTCTGTAAAATTATTGCAACAAATACATCAGATATCTTTCTTCAACCACGTCAAAATTTAGTGCTTTCTTTGCTGGTTTCAGTGGACCAACCAGTCTTTGTTGATTCAATTAAAATTGAATGTTTTGTATTGAAATTAATTTAATTGAGTATGAATTTTCTATGTTTCCTGCATTATACTATAGTCTTAATGACAAAGCGATAGTTATAATGCAACCTAATGTTTATTTAGTCATTGGGTATATGCATTTTAAAATGTAATAATTCTCAGTTTTAAAAAATTATTGTGCATACACAATAATTTTATAACAACACTAATGCTAATGTTGTTTCTCTTTTCACCCAAGAAACACTCCGAAAAAAAAAATCAATCAATTCTACTTCATATCCCTCTATATTATGAACTCATATATGAGAAATACTGTTGCATTTAAATAACTGTGCCTAAGTGCACCTTGCATTACTTAGGATTTACATCGTTGGATCATTAATATCTTTAAAGTCCTTGTTACTCTGATCAATATATATTTTTTTAAATATTTAATTTATAACACATTTAAATACATTTTAACTTATTTTATTTATTATGTGTACACCATTTTAAAAATGACACCATTAATGATTAATTACACCATTTTAAAAATGGTGTAATTAAGAGTATTATAATTAATGTATTCTTGTAGTTTCACATTTTAAGTTACATCTTTCACTGCTTGATTTACACTAAAAATACTATTATAAAGAAAATAATATATGTAATATAAAACAGCTGTTAAACTCAACTAGATTAACAGATTTATGTCCTTTTCATAAGTAAGAAGAAAAGATTTACATAGTTTATTTATCATTGATGTGGAGGTCATGAACCTGAACAGTATATAAATAATCGAAGATTTTAGGATTATATTTTTTTTCTAATGTTACAAAATTTCAATAATTTTCTTAATTAATATATTTTTATTCGTTGTTCATATCGATGAATTATAAAAATTATAGCGAATCTTTTAATAACATTCTTGATAGGGATCAGTTTTAATTTAATGTTAGATAGACGAAAACGCGTAACGAAAATATGTAGAAAGTTTAATTTTATTTATGTAGTTCATTTATAACAACCCTTCAGGCCATCTACTTCCATAATTGTGTAATGGAATTTATCAGCGATAAGCTTGCCATTTTGCGAAAGATTTATTTGAAAACAAATTTGATTGTTATTTTTTAGGTATTAAAAAAATAAGCTGTATGAAATGTTTAAATCTAAATTTTGTAAATATGTCCATCATCTGATAGAAAATAGGAGAAGTAGATGCCGGCTGACAAATTTCTTTACGGATTGGAGAAAAAATAATTAATTCCAGTAAACATAAGCAAGTAAAAAATGTATGGTTGGGGTAAGTTGTAAATGCTAAACAACATTCACTAATAAAATTCTACAATCAGGAATATA
Organism: Lycorma delicatula; assembly: GCF_047948215.1. Taxonomy (NCBI): domain Eukaryota; kingdom Metazoa; phylum Arthropoda; class Insecta; order Hemiptera; family Fulgoridae; genus Lycorma; species Lycorma delicatula. Next base: position 234,550,202 of record NC_134455.1, read on the forward strand.
AGCGATGGAAGATTTTATGGAACAGCAATGTCTTTCGATATTAATCTTTGATAGATTTAATACTGACACGTAAAAATAATTATTATTTTGCTTCGTTTTTTTTGCCCCATTTTATATTTCATAGAGTTCTTTCCAGATTAATAAATTTGTGCCCCTGAGGACGTTTTCATTGATGCAGAAAAGTTTTAATACTAAACAATAAATATTGAAGCAGTTAAGTGCATACCAGTCATAGGTAAGTAATCTATTGAAAGAATAAATTAAGTTTTATTTACTCGGATAAATGTAACAAAGCTCGAAAATTACCAAGATAAGGACTAAAATCTGTACATTATACAGCGCTTAGGAAGCTGTCATCGAATCGGAAGGGTATTAATGGTAGATTAAGTTAATTTTTTTTTAACTCAGTAATATCACCTCAATTATTGTTCAACATTACGTAATACTGCTGGACTTAAACTTCTAAATTCTACCCATACAAATGAATTACATGTATCAAATGTAAAAAAAAATAAAGATTGTGAAATAAATGCTTAGATAATCATGGTAATATTTAAATACAATAATAATAATAATAATAATAATAATAATAATAATAATAATAATAATAATAATAATAATAATAATAAATAATAATAAATAATAATAATAATAATAATAATAATAATAAATAATAATAATAATAATAATAATAATAATAATAATAATAATAATAATAATAATAATAATAATAATAATAATAATAATAAATAATAATAAATAATAATAATAATAATAATAATAATAATAAATAATAATAATAATAATAATAATAATAATAATAATAATAATAATAATAATAATAATAATAATAATAATAATAATAATAATAATAATAATAATAATAATAATAATAATAATAATAATAATAATAATAATAATAATAATAATAATAATAATAATAATAATAATAATAATAATAATAATAATAATAATAATAATAATAATAATAATAATAATAATAATAATAATAATAATAATAATAATAATAATAATAATAATAATAATAATAATAATAATAATAATAATAATAATAATAATAATAATAATAATAATAATAATAATAATAATAATAATAATAATAATAATAATAATAATAATAATAATAATAATAATAATAATAATAATAATAATAATAATAATAATAATAATAATAATAATAATAATAATAATAATAATAATAATAATAATAATAATAATAATAATAATAATAATAATAATAATAATAATAATAATAATAATAATAATAATAATAATAATAATAATAATAATAATAATAATAATAATAATAATAATAATAATAATAATAATAATAATAATAATAATAATAATAATAATAATAATAATAATAATAATAATAATAATAATAATAATAATAATAATAATAATAATAATAATAATAATAATAATAATAATAATAATAATAATAATAATAATAATAATAATAATAATAATAATAATAATAATAATAATAATAATAATAATAATAATAATAATAATAATAATAATAATAATAATAATAATAATAATAATAATAATAATAATAATAATAATAATAATAATAATAATAATAATAATAATAATAATAATAATAATAATAATAATAATAATAATAATAATAATAATAATAATAATAATAATAATAATAATAATAATAATAATAATAATAATAATAATAATAATAATAATAATAATAATAATAATAATAATAATAATAATAACGCCCTGAGGTAGATATTCCCCACGTCCGGAACACAACATCTACGTTCCACGTCCAGGGCGGTAACAGCTGTACTCAAGTACATTACATATAGCTGGCTAACGGGGTTCCGAGTGTTGTTCTCGGATATACTTTTTTCGGTCGACCTACATCTATAGGCCGAATTACAGGACTGGACTTTACGGCCACCTGCAGATATGACATTATTAACGATTACGGAAATGGATTAATACCGCCGTTAGAGCTGGCGATGTGGCGGCCACGGTCAAAGTTATTTGCAGGTGTAACGGAGACCTTTCGTCGTCCACATGCCCCCTGCGATGGCAAGCATGTAGTTAAGGTGCCCATGTTCGGAGCATGGGAGCCCTGAAAGCTTCGGTGTGTAGGGGCCTGGAGTCAGTGCAGAGACTGCGCATCCGCTCTCTGCCAGGACATATGCCGGTTCCACCGGAGTACCGGAACGGACCTCCAGGGTTGGTAGCCCTGGAGTGGGGGTGTACCCCGGCGGCTAGCCTTACTACAGAAGGGATTACTTGTTCATGAATTTTCCTGAACAAACCAACGTGGCAGAGGGTGCACGTAAACACCCTCGTTTAGAGCCGGCTGTTTCGCCTGAAGCGAAACGCCGAAAGAGTACGGAGAGTAAGAAGATAGAAATTGAGGCTAGAAAAAGCTTACAAAAGGCTTTTTTTAAAAGTAGTAATGTACCGAAACCCAAATATTTGGTCATTACAAAGGAGGATGGAAATTTCTCGAGGGTGAGTCCTTTTCTCATCGCTCGAGAAATAAACAAATGTGCTGGAGGCCCTGTTAAAGAAATCAGGAAAACCTTTACGGGACTCCATGTAGAGACTGTTAATGATATACAGTCTCAGAAGATTTTAGGGCTGAAGAAAATTGGAGAGCTAGCGGTACGTGTAGATCCCCACGGCACGCTCAACACCTCAAGGGGTGTTGTGGTCTGTCGGGATCTTTTGAATTGTTCGGAGCAAGAGATTGTAGAGGAGCTGGCAGCACAAGGAGTAATAGAGTGCCGTCGATTGAACATGAGAAGGAACGGTGAGGTCTTACCCTCAGCTTCTCATGTCCTCACTTTCAACCGGCCTACTTTGCCAGAAAAGATAAGAGCGGGGATTCACCGTTTGGATGTGCGGGCATTTGTCCCACAGCCGATGAGGTGCTTCAAGTGCCAACGCTTTGGCCACACCGCTCTTAGATGCGAAAGACCGCAAATATGCGTGTGCGGTGAAGAGGTGCATGAGGGAGAGCCATGTAAAGAGCCTCCTACATGCATAAACTGCAAAGGAGCGCATTCTTGTAGATCAAGGAATTGTCCTGTCTACAAAGATGAGGTAGCTGTGCAGGAAGTAAAAACCCTGCAAAAGGTCAGCTACTTCGATGCAAAAAAAATAGTTAACGCCCGTAAGCCTAGAGCAGCAACATCTTATGCTCAGGCTGCGGCTACTGTTCCTGCTCCTGCTCCGATTGCTGTAGATGAGGCACAAATCATAAATAAACTTGCTCCCACTTAGGCTAACATGATTGAGAGGATCATCGAAAATAAGATGAAACCTTTTGGTAATAAAGAACTTGTTAAGCCAAAGATAGTGGTACAGCCTGCTGAAGATAAGACGATAAAAGTGAAAGTTGCTCCTCCAGAAAAGAAAACGGACACCAAACCAGACTGTCAAGTCCGTCTCAGCGAGATCCTCGATGAAAAGAAAAAGGTGATACCTATAGAGTCTGTTATGGAGGCTCCCAAGCCTCCTGTAACTGAAGTGGCCTCTAAGCCTCAGAGGCCACAAAAAATCACACAGGGGGGGCGAGTGTCCCCCCTCCCACAGGCGGTGACCGGTGCGACCCCCGTGTTGGGGAGCGGCCAGGTTGCCGCCTCTCAATCGGCGCCTGAAACTGGCGCCGATCCATGCCCGTCGTCGTCGGCGGCTTCGGTGGTCTCCGATACGGAGACCGGAAGCCTTACAGGCGACGACCTTCTCCGCGAACACGATGCTGTTCGTAGGATGGAGAAGAAAAGGAAAAAGGGATGGCCGAAAGGAAAACCCAGGCAATAATTTAATTAAAAATTAAAAATTAGCGAGTCGATTGTACAATGGAACATCAATGGATGTTTTTCAAACATCCATGAGCTCCAACGCTTGGTACATGACGTAGACCCGATTTGTATATGTCTGCAAGAAACGCATTTCCGCCGAAATGAATATTTTAAAATAAAAGGATTCGATATATTTCGGCGAGATCAACCGCCAAATGTAAGAGTTAGAGGTGGAGTAGCTATATTAACATCGACTAGAGCTACCACCGAAGCGGTTGTTCTAAACACCAACCTACAAGCGGTCGCCGTCAGAATGAAGCGACCGCTTAAGATCACTGTGTGCAGCATATACTTACCGAATTACGATTGGATTAAGGATGACATAGAAAGATTAATTTCCGAGCTTCCCCCACCTGTTTTACTGGTGGGTGATTTTAACGCTCATAATTCTCTCTGGGGATCGGATCGAGTAGATCCCCGTGGAAGAGAACTGGAAGGGTTCCTGATGAATTCTGAACTTATTATTTTAAATGACGGATCAGGAACCTTTTTCAATGCCAGAGATGGATCGACGTCCTGTATAGATCTTGCACTTATAAGCGGATCGATAGCACCGAGGTACAGCTTCCATGTTATAGACGATCTGCATGGAAGCGATCATTTCCCGGTGCAAATTGTAACTGATGTTACTAGAACAATATATCCCATCCCTAAAAGATGGTTATTTGAAAAGGCAGACTGGACGAGCTTCACAGCTAGAACGATGCTCCCGAAAACAACTGGAGTTATCGGAGAAGATGTCGACGCCATAACAAATGCAATAATTGAGTCGGCATCGAGATATATTCCCAAAACATCTGGGAAACTTACAAAGAAACCCGTTCCATGGTGGAACGATGAAATAAGTGAAGCTATAAAAAGAAAGAAAAGGGCGTATAATGCCTTTAAGAAGCGTCCTAGTATAGAAAATCTTGTTGCCTTTAAGAAATACAGGGCGTATGCAAAACGTCTTATGATAGATTCAAAGAAACGATCCTGGCAGCAATACGTGTCATCCATCGACAAAACCACTACTGCAGCAGATGTTTGGAGGAAAGTGAAGGCGATTTGTGGGCGTAATGATTTTGCTCCCATAACTAGCCTTCAAGATGAAGATGAAATAAAAGATACTCCATATGAAATTGCAGAGCTCTTATCCAATCATTTCGAAAAGGCCAGCAAAACGGCCAACTACGAGGAAGGTTTTCGAACCAAAAAAGAAGAACACGACGGTCTACTAAATTTTGGAACTGAGTATAATTACTCATATAATGTACCATTTAAAATGGAAGAATTCACGAAAGCGTTGGAAAAATCAGGTAACACAGCTGCTGGTCCGGATGAAATCCACTACAATATGATCAGGCAGCTGAATACCACTGCAAAGTGTAGATTATTAGAATTTTATAATAAAATATGGCGGGATGGAACGTACCCGCAGCAGTGGAAAAAAGCTTATGTTGTTCCAGTACCCAAGAAAAATAAAAATTTAACAGACCCCAATAGCTACCGTCCTATTTCTTTGACGTGTGCTATGGGAAAAATATTGGAAAAAATGATTAATAATCGACTCGTCTGGGTTTTGGAAAAAGAAAACCTGATATCTCCGTATCAAGCAGGTTTTCGACAATACCATTCTACCACTGATCAAATGATCAGCTTAGAGGACATTATATATAACAGCTTTATTACTAGGAAACATTGTGTCGGAGTCTTCTTTGATCTTCAGAAGGCTTTCGATATGACCTGGCGTCATGGTATAATGCTCCAGTTACATGAATGGGGCATTCGTGGCAATTTGCCTATACTGCTCAGCAACTACATGAATGACCGTACCTTCCAAGTACGCGTCAACAACGAATATTCACGTGAAAGAATCATGGAAAATGGCATACCGCAAGGTTCGCCGTTGAGCGGTACCTTGTTTACCATTGCCATTAATAAATTGATATTAGCCATTCCAGTAGAAATCAGCAAAAGCGTCTATGTTGATGATCTGGCAATCATATATGCCAGCAACAAGACTGCTATAGTGAGGTACAAATTGCAACGAGCGATCAATGCTCTAAATGAAGTTGCAAGGAATACAGGATTCCAATTCTCACCAGAAAAAACGTGCTGTGTACACTTTTGTAGGAAGAGAATTCCTCATCAAAGTCCTGCTCTGACAATTGATGATAATCCAATACAATATAAAGACAGCGTAAGGTATTTAGGACTAGTATTGGATAAATCCCTCACATGGGGATTACATATACAGGACTTGAGTGATAGATGCAAAAGAGCCCTAAACATTATAAAATGTTTATCGAACCTAAATTGGGGCTCAGAAAAAGAGACATTATTGAGATTGTATAAAGCATTGGTTCAATCTAAACTAGACTACGGATGTATCGTATATTCATCCGCTAGAAAGTCGCACTTAAGAAAGTTAGACGTAGTTCATAATAGCGGAATAAGATACGCAACAGGTGCTTTCCGCACAAGTCCGGCGGCTAGTCTGATGTCTGAAGCCGGAATAATGCCACTACATTATAGAAGAGAGATCCTCTTGTTAAGATATGCAGCAAATATATGGGCTTTCCCTGCCCATATAAAGTTTATGAATCATCCCATGGCTGCATTATACGAACGTCGTGCTACCTATTCCAGACCAGCCGGAATTAGGTACCACGAATTAAGAAGGAAATATGAAATTGCTATACCAGAGACACTAGCAATTTCTACTAGAGAAATACCGCCATGGCTCTTGCCAGCGGTAAATACAAGTTTGGATCTCTCTCAAGGAGAAATAAAAAAGAAACCAGCAGTGATCATCCAGCAAGATTTTTTAGCAACCGTCAGTAGTTACGAAGAACATATTAGAATTTATACTGACGGTTCTAAAACTGAACATGGTGTTGGATGCTCGATATATGTTAATGAAGAAGCCCACTCTTGGAGACTGCCAGATGTGGCCAGTGTCTACACGGCAGAGCTCACTGCAATTCAGCAAGCTCTTCGTTACACTGAACACTATTGCGAAGAGAGAGTGCTAATATGTTCCGACTCATTAAGTGCACTTGTCGCAATTCGGAACAAGAACATTAAGGATGTCCTAATTGCAAACATCCTGTCCATTTTATACGTTCTAAAACAACGAGGACAGCGATGCGTATTTGTATGGACTCCGGGGCATGCTGGTATTACAGGTAATGAAATCGCAGACGAAGCTGCCAGAAAGGCAACAGTCTGCGATGATTTGGATGCATTTCCTGTAAGAGTGGCAGATATTAAAAACCGTCTAACAAATATAGTAAGAAACAAGTGGAACGCTGAATGGAGGAGTTTAAATACAAAATTAAACTCAGTTAAAACTTCTCCTTACAAATGGAAAAGCGACTTTAAATTGACTCGCCGTGAACAACTAGCGGTGACCAGACTTAGAATCGGTCACACGCGATTAACAAATTTATATTTGTTAACCGGCGAAGTGAGACCAATGTGCGGTGTTTGCAATAAAACACTGACAATCAAGCATCTAATAGAAGAGTGTACCATATATGAGGACCTCAGAAAGAGGTTCTGTTTTACAAATAATATTAGTGCTGATCTGGATAATGGAAATGAAGAAAATATAGTTGCATTTTTACACGCCAGTGGACTTCTTAAAAGTCTGTAAAATGGAAGTTTAAAGCTGTGGAAAAAGATACTCTAAGTGGTAGTTATATATATATATACATATAGAAGAAAGAGGAAAGATATGGTATTGAGAAGATTAATTATAATTTTAAGTTCATGGTCTTTTGAGAACCTATCTCAAATTTTAATATTGGGGCCCTTTACACCCCGTAAGTGTTTGTGATTGTCCTTGTCTTTCATGTTTTAATGTTTATTGTGAAGTTTGTGTTTTTTAAATAAAATGTAAGGGCCCTTTACACCCTTACATATGACGATCCTGATGGAGATAATAATTTCTTTTAAAGAATGTGACGAGGGCTAATGACCTTAGCAGTCGATGCCCGTAAAAATTCAGTTAAAAAAAAAAAAAAAAAAAAAAAAAATAATAATAATAATAATAATAATAATAATAATAATAATAATAATAATAATAATAATAATAATAATAATAATAATAGTAATAATAATAATAATAATAATAATAATAATAATAATAATAATAATGCCCTGAGGTAGATAATCCCCACGTCCGGAACACAACATCTATGTTCTACGTCCAGGGCGGCAACAGCTGTACCTTTGTACATCACATATAGCTGGCTAACGGGGTTCCGAGTAAATTCCTCGGTTATGCATTGTTAAGTTTGACCTGGTTCCAACCTCAGGTCACTAAACGGACTGGATTTTTGGCTACCTGCAGGAAATGGAGTAACATATGATTTTGGAAATGGATTCATACCATTCTTAGAGCTGGCGATGTGGCGGCCAGGGTCAATGTTATTGCAGGTGTAACGGAGACCCTTCCGTTGTCCACATGCCCCCTGCGATGGCAAGCATGTAGTTAAGGTGCCCATGTTCGGAGCATGGGAGCCCTGAAAGCTTCGGTGTGTAGGGGCCTGGAGTCAGTGCAGAGACTGCGCATCCGCTCTCTGCCAGGACATATGCCGGTTCCACCGGAGTACCGGATAGGACCTCCAAGGTTAGTAGCCCTGGAGTGGGGGTGTACCCCGGCGGCTAGCCTTGCTACAGAAGGGATCCACTGTTCATGAATTTTTCTGAACAAACTAACGTGGCAGAGGGTGCACGTAAACACCCTCGTTTAGAAACCGCCGATTCGCCACAAGCGAAGCGGAAAAAAAGTAAGGAGAGTGATAGAATTAGAAAAGATGCTGATAAAATCAGTAAAGATTTGAGAAAAGCTTTGTTTGGTAATAATGTTCCCAAACCAAGATTTTTGGTCATTACAAAAGAGAATGGTAACTTCCAAAAGGTAAGTCCATTCCTAATTGCTAGAGAGATTACAAATTGTGCTGGTGGTCCTGTCAAGGATATCCGTAAGACGTTTAACGGATTACATGTCGAAACTATAAACGACATGCAAAGTCAGAAAGTCCAGGCGTTGAAGAAGATCGGTGAATTTGCGGTTACTGTCCAACCGCATAGTACACTTAATTCATCTAGAGGAGTTGTTGTTTGCCGTGATCTTCTTAACTGTACTGAAGAAGAAATAGTGCAGGAAATGTCTAGTCAGGGAGTGACACATTGTCGCAGACTTTCTATGAGACGAAATGGTGAGATTCTTCCTTCGGCCTCTCATGTATTGACATTCAATAGGCCAAGTCTTCCTGAAAAGGTACGAGCTGGCATCCATCGGCTTGATGTACGGGCTTTTATTCCGCAGCCGATGAGATGTTTTAGATGTCAACGTTTCGGACACACTGCCGCTAGGTGTGAAGCGCAGGAAATTTGTATATGCGGAATGAAGGTACATGAGGGTGATCCATGTAAAGACCCTCCAGTCTGCATTAATTGTAAAGGGCACCATAACTGTCGATCCAGGAACTGCCCAGTATACAAAACAGAAACAGCCATTCAGGAGGTTAAAACGCTTCAAAAAGTCAGCTACCCTGAAGCGAGGAAGATTGTAAACCTACGTACACCTAGACCATCGACTTCATACGCAGAAGCAGCTGCTGCTCCCCCCACACCTAAAATCAACGTGGAGCAGTTGCTTAATACGATGGCGCCAAGTCTCGCGACAATAATAGAAAGAATCATAGATTCCAAGATCGAGTCGACTCATCAGATACAACAAAGTAAACATGAGAAGGCTCAATCCCGGACTGACGTCGCCGACAGAAGACCCGTACCAGCTCAGTTTAAAAAACCGGCAAAATCTTCGATTATAACTCCAGCAATAGACGTAATGAAGAAAAATCTTGATTTACCCGACAAAGATCTAAAGATCATCCCGACGACGAGTCATATAGCTAAGGATACTGTGACAAGAGTACAGGAAAAATCTGCGTCAACCAAAATGGAGGTGCAAGTAACTATCCAAAAAGCACCGGACACAGACGATATTAAAACTGTACCTACAGAGGCCCCAAAAGCTCAGAGAACAACTGTGGCGAGGTCATCTGTATCAGCCGGTCCAAGCACAGCCTTAGACATAGAATCGAGTTCATCAGCCGCCGAAAGTGCATCGGTTGCAAGTTTAGACTCAATTGCAACGATGCTCACAGCACCATTGAAGCTTTCATCACCTGATGTAAGCCGGCGAACGTCATTGGCGTCAGAAAGAGAAGACGATGCCATGTCCGAAGCCTCAGACACTCTGTCGTCGGAAGTTGAGGCCGTTCGCAGAATGGAAAAGCGGTGTAAAAAGGGTTGGCCGAAAGGAAAGCCTAGAAAGTGATATAATTGGACCAGAAATTATAAGGAAAAGCAAAATTTTGATCATTTTGTGAAATTTTGAACCTTTTTTTTTATTTTTTTTTGAAGTGGGACGGGGCTAATGACCAAAGTAGTCGATGCCCCTAAAAACCTCAAAAAAAAAAAAAAAAAAAAAAAAAATAATAATAATAATAATAATAATAATAATAATAATCATAATAATAATAATAATAATAATAATAATAATAATAATAATAATAATAATAATAATAATAATAATAATAACAGCTGTACCTCTGTACATCACATATAGCTGGCGAACGGGGTTCCGAGTAAATTCCTCGGTTATGCATTGTTGAGTTTGACCTGGTTCCAACCTCAGGTCACTAAACGGACTGGATTTTTGGCTACCTGCAGGAAATGGAGTAACATATGATTTTGGAAATGGATTCATACCATTCTTAGAGCTGGCGATGTGGCGGCCAGGGTCAATGTTATTGCAGGTGTAACGGAGACCCTTCCGTTGTCCACATGCCCCCTGCGATGGCAAGCATGTAGTTAAGGTGCCCATGTTCGGAGCATGGGAGCCCTGAAAGCTTCGGTGTGTAGGGGCCTGGAGTCAGTGCAGAGACTGCGCATCCGCTCTCTGCCAGGACATATGCCGGTTCCACCGGAGTACCGGATAGGACCTCCAAGGTTAGTAGCCCTGGAGTGGGGGTGTACCCCGGCGGCTAGCCTTGCTACAGAAGGGATCCATTGTTCATGAACATTGAACATTCAAACGTGGCAGAGGGTGCACGAAAACACCCTCGTTTAGAAACCGCCGATTCGCCACAAGCGAAGCGGAAAAAAAGTAAGGAGAGTGATAGAATTAGAAAAGATGCTGATAAAATCAGTAAAGATTTGAGAAAAGCTTTGTTTGGTAATAATGTTCAAGTCTTCCTGAAAAGGTACGAGCTGGCATCCATCGGCTTGATGTACGGGCATTTATTCCGCAGCCGATGAGATGTTTTAGATGTCAACGTTTCGGACACACTGCCGCTAGATGTGAAGCGCAGGAAATTTGTATATGCGGAATGAAGATTCATGAGGGTGATCCATGTAAAGACCCTCCAGTCTGCATTAACTGTAAAGGGCACCATAACTGTCGATCCAGGAACTGCCCAGTATACAAATCAGAAACAGCCATTCAGGAGGTTAAAACGCTTCAAAAAGTCAGGTACCCTGAAGCGAAGAAGATTGTAAACCTGCGTACACCTAGACCATCGACGTCATACGCGGAAGCAGCTGCTGCTCCCCCCACACCTAAAATCAACGTGGAGCAGTTGCTTAATGCGATGGCACCAAGTCTCGCGACAGTGATAGAAAGAATCATTGATTCCAAGATCGAGTCGACTCATCAGATACAACAAAGTAAACATGAGAAGGCTCAATCCCGGACTGACGTCGCCGACAGAAGACCCGCACCAGCGCAGTTTAAAAAACCGGCAAAATCCTCGATTATAACTCCAGCAATAGACGTAATGAAGAAAAATCTTGATCTATCCAACAAAGATCTAAAGATCACCCCGACGATGAGTCATATAGTTAAGGATACTGTGACAAGAGTACAGGAAAAATCTGCGTCAACCAAAATGGAGGTGCAAGTAACTATCGAGAAAGCACCAGACACAGACGATATTAAAACCGTACCTACAGAGGCCCCAAAAGCTCAGAGAACAACTGTGGCGAGAGCATCTGTATCAGCCGGCCCAAGCACAGCCTTAGACATAGAATCGAGTTCATCAGCCGCCGAAAGTGCATCGGTTGCAAGTTTAGACTCAATTGCAACGATGCTCACAGCACCATTGAAGCTTTCATCACCTGATGTAAGCCGGCGAACGTCATTGGCGTCAGAAAGAGAAGACGAAGCCATGTCCGAAGCCTCAGACACTCTGTCGTCGGAAGTTGAGGCCGTTCGCAGGATGGAAAAGCGGTGTAAAAAAGGTTGGCCGAAAGGAAAGCCTAGGCGGTAATTTGTGGATTTTAAATTAGAAGATTGAAATTTTGCTCACTTATTTTCTTCATGGAAATATGAATTAAAGAACCTTTTTTTTTATTTTTTTTTGAAGTGGGATGGGGCTAATGACCAAAGTAGTCGATGCCCCTAAAAACCTCAAAAAAAAAAAAAAAAAAAAAAAAAATAAAATAATAATAATAATAATAATAATAATAACAACAATAATAATAATAATAATAATAATAATAATAATAATAATAATAATAATAATAATAATAATAATGATAATAATAATAATAATAATAATAATAGTAATAATAATAATAATAATAATAATAATGCCCTGAGGTAGATAATCCCCACGTCCGGAACACAACATCTATGTTCCACGTCCAGGGCGGCAACAGCTGTACCTTTGTACATCACATATAGCTGGCTAACGGGGTTCCGAGTAAATTCCTCGGTTATGCATTGTTAAGTTTGACCTGGTTCCAACTTCGGGTCACTAAACGGACTGGATTTTTGGCTACCTGCAGGAAATGGAGTAACATATGATTTTGGAAATGGATTCATACCATTCTTAGAGCTGGCGATGTGGCGGCCAGGGTCAATGTTATTGCAGGTGTAACGGAGACCCTTCCGTTGTCCACATGCCCCCTGCGATGGCAAGCATGTAGTTAAGGTGCCCATGTTCGGAGCATGGGAGCCCCGAAAGCTTCGGTGTGTAGGGGCCTGGAGTCAGTGCAGAGACTGCGCATCCGCTCTCTGCCAGGACATATGCCGGTTCCACCGGAGTACCGGATAGGACCTCCAAGGTTAGTAGCCCTGGAGTGGGGGTGTACCCCGGCGGCTAGCCTTGCTACAGAAGGGATCCACTGTTCATGAATTTTTCTGAACAAACTAACGTGGCAGAGGGTGCACGTAAACACCCTCGTTTAGAAACCGCCGATTCGCCACAAGCGAAGCGGAAAAAAAGTAAGGAGAGTGATAGAATTAGAAAAGATGCTGATAAAATCAGAGCTTTGTTTGGTAATAATGTTCCCAAACCAAGATTTTTGGTCATTACAAAAGAGAATGGTAACTTCCAAAAGGTAAGTCCATTCTTAATTGCTAGAGAGATTACAAATTGTGCTGGTGGTCCTGTCAAGGATATCCGTAAGACGTTTAACGGATTACATGTCGAAACTATAAACGACATGCAAAGTCAGAAAGTCCAGGCGTTGAAGAAGATCGGTGAATTTGCGGTTACTGTCCAACCGCATAGTACACTTAATTCATCTAGAGGAGTTGTTGTTTGCCGTGATCTTCTTAACTGTACTGAAGAAGAAATAGTGCAGGAAATGTCTAGTCAGGGAGTGACACATTGTCGCAGACTTTCTATGAGACGAAACGGTGAGATTCTTCCTTCGGCCTCTCATGTATTGACATTCAATAGGCCAAGTCTTCCTGAAAAGGTACGAGCTGGCATCCATCGGCTTGATGTACGGGCATTTATTCCGCAGCCGATGAGATGTTTTAGATGTCAACGTTTCGGACACACTGCCGCTAGATGTGAAGCGCAGGAAATTTGTATATGCGGAATGAAGATTCATGAGGGTGATCCATGTAAAGACCCTCCAGTCTGCATTAACTGTAAAGGGCACCATAACTGTCGATCCAGGAACTGCCCAGTATACAAATCAGAAACAGCCATTCAGGAGGTTAAAACGCTTCAAAAAGTCAGCTACCCTGAAGCGAAGAAGATTGTTAACCTACGTACACCTAGACCATCGACTTCATACGCAGAAGCAGCTGCTGCTCCCCCCACACCTAAAATCAACGTGGAGCAGTTGCTTAATACGATGGCGCCAAGTCTCGCGACAATAATAGAAAGAATCATTGATTCCAAGATCGAGTCTACTCAACAGATACAACAAAGTAAACATGAGAAGGCTCAATCCCGGACTGACGTCGCCGACAGAAGACCCGCACCAGCGCAGTTTAAAAAACCGGCAAAATCCTCGATTATAACTCCAGCAATAGACGTAATGAAGAAAAATCTTGATCTATCCAACAAAGATCTAAAGATCACCCCGATGACGAGTCATATAGCTAAGGATACTGTGACAAGAGTACAGGAAAAATCTGCGTCAACCAAAATGGAGGTGCAAGTAACTATCGAAAAAGCACCAGACACAGACGATATTAAAACCGTACCTACAGAGGCCCCAAAAGCTCAGAGAACAACTGTGGCGAGAGCATCTGTATCAGCCGGCCCAAGCACAGCCTTAGATATCGAATCGAGTTCATCAGCCGCCGAAAGTGCATCGGTTGCAAGTTTAGACTCAATTGCAACGATGCTCACAGCACCATTGAAGCTTTCATCACCTGATGTAAGCCGGCGAACGTCATTGGCGTCAGAAAGAGAAGACGAAGCCATGTCCGAAGCCTCAGACACTCTGTCGTCGGAAGTTGAGGCCGTTCGCAGGATGGAAAAGCGATGTAAAAAAGGTTGGCCGAAAGGAAAGCCTAGGCGGTAATTTGTGGATTCGAAGTTAGGAGAACATAAATTTTTGAACATTTTTGATTCATAGAAATGTGAATAATTGAACCTTTTTTTATTTTTTTTTGAAGTGGGATGGGGCTAATGACCAAAGTAGTCGATGCCCCTAAAAACCTCAAAAAAAAAAAAAAAAAAAAAATAATAATAATAATAATAATAATAATAATAATAATAATAATAATAATAATAATAATAATAATAATAATAATAATAATAATAAAATAATAATAATAATAATAAAATAATAATAATAATAATAAAATAATAATAATAATAATAATAATAATAATAATAATAATAATAATAATAATAATAATAATAATAATAATAATAATAATAATAATAATAATAATAATAATAATAATAATAATAATAATAATAATAATAATAATAATAATAATAATAATAATAATAATAATAATAATAATAATAATAATAATAATAATAATAATAATAATAATAATAATAATAATAATAATAATAATAATAATAATAATAATAATAATAATAATAATAATAATAATAATAATAATAATAATAATAATAATAATAATAATAATAATAATAATAATAATAATAATAATAATAATAATAATAATAATAATAATAATAATAATAATAATAATAATAATAATAATAATAATAATAATAATAATAATAATAATAATAATAATAATAATAATAATAATAATAATAATAATAATAATAATAATAATAATAATAATAATAATAATAATAATAATAATAATAATAATAATAATAATAATAATAATAATAATAATAATAATAATAATAATAATAATAATAATAATAATAATAATAATAATAATAATAATAATAATAATAATAATAATAATAATAATAATAATAATAATAATAATAATAATAATAATGATAATAATAATAATAATAATAATAATAACAGCTGTACCTTTGTACATCACATATAGCTGGCTAACGGGGTTCCGAGTAAATTCCTCGGTTATGCATTGTTGAGTTTGACCTGGTTCCAACCTCAGGTCACTAAACGGACTGGATTTTTGGCTACCTGCAGGAAATGGAGTAACATATGATTTTGGAAATGGATTCATACCATTCTTAGAGCTGGCGATGTGGCGGCCAGGGTCAATGTTATTGCAGGTGTAACGGAGACCCTTCCGTTGTCCACATGCCCCCTGCGATGGCAAGCATGTAGTTAAGGTGCCCATGTTCGGAGCATGGGAGCCCTGAAAGCTTCGGTGTGTAGGGGCCTGGAGTCAGTGCAGAGACTGCGCATCCGCTCTCTGCCAGGACATATGCCGGTTCCACCGGAGTACCGGATAGGACCTCCAAGGTTAGTAGCCCTGGAGTGGGGGTGTACCCCGGCGGCTAGCCTTGCTACAGAAGGGATCCATTGTTCATGAACATTGAACATTCAAACGTGGCAGAGGGTGCACGAAAACACCCTCGTTTAGAAACCGCCGATTCGCCACAAGCGAAGCGGAAAAAAGTAAGGAGAGTGATAGAATTAGAAAAGATGCTGATAAAATCAGTAAAGATTTGAGAAAAGCTTTGTTTGGTAATAATGTTCAAGTCTTCCTGAAAAGGTACGAGCTGGCATCCATCGGCTTGATGTACGGGCATTTATTCCGCAGCCGATGAGATGTTTTAGATGTCAACGTTTCGGACACACTGCCGCTAGATGTGAAGCGCAGGAAATTTGTATATGCGGAATGAAGATTCATGAGGGTGATCCATGTAAAGACCCTCCAGTCTGCATTAACTGTAAAGGGCACCATAACTGTCGATCCAGGAACTGCCCAGTATACAAATCAGAAACAGCCATTCAGGAGGTTAAAACGCTTCAAAAAGTCAGCTACCCTGAAGCAAAGAAGATTGTAAACCTGCGTACACCTAGACCATCGACGTCATACGCGGAAGCAGCTGCTGCTCCCCCCACACCTAAAATCAACGTGGAGCAGTTGCTTAATGCGATGGCACCAAGTCTCGCGACAGTGATAGAAAGAATCATTGATTCCAAGATCGAGTCGACTCATCAGATACAACAAAGTAAACATGAGAAGGCTCAATCCCGGACTGACGTCGCCGACAGAAGACCCGCACCAGCGCAGTTTAAAAAACCGGCAAAATCCTCGATTATAACTCCAGCAATAGACGTAATGAAGAAAAATCTTGATCTATCCAACAAAGATCTAAAGATCACCCCGACGATGAGTCATATAGTTAAGGATACTGTGACAAGAGTACAGGAAAAATCTGCGTCAACCAAAATGGAGGTGCAAGTAACTATCGAGAAAGCACCAGACACAGACGATATTAAAACCGTACCTACAGAGGCCCCAAAAGCTCAGAGAACAACTGTGGCGAGAGCATCTGTATCAGCCGGCCCAAGCACAGCCTTAGACATAGAATCGAGTTCATCAGCCGCCGAAAGTGCATCGGTTGCAAGTTTAGACTCAATTGCAACGATGCTCACAGCACCATTGAAGCTTTCATCACCTGATGTAAGCCGGCGAACGTCATTGGCGTCAGAAAGAGAAGACGAAGCCATGTCCGAAGCCTCAGACACTCTGTCGTCGGAAGTTGAGGCCGTTCGCAGGATGGAAAAGCGGTGTAAAAAAGGTTGGCCGAAAGGAAAGCCTAGGCGGTAATTTGTGGATTTTAAATTAGAAGATTGAAATTTTGCTCACTTATTTTCTTCATGGAAATATGAATTAAAGAACCTTTTTTTTTATTTTTTTTTGAAGTGGGATGGGGCTAATGACCAAAGTAGTCGATGCCCCTAAAAACCTCAAAAAAAAAAAAAATAAAAAAAAAAATAAAATAATAATAATAATAATAATAATAATAATAATAATAATAATAATAATAATAATGATAATAATAATAATAATAATAATAATGATAATAATAATAATAATAATAATAATAATGATAATAATAATAATAATAATAATAATAATAATGATAATAATAATAATAATAATAATAATAGTAATAATAATAATAATAATAATAATAATAATAATAATAATAATAATAATAATAATAATAATAATAATAATAATAATAATAATAATAATAATAATAATAATAATAATAATGCCCTGAGGTAGATAATCCCCACGTCCGGAACACAACATCTATGTTCCACGTCCAGGGCGGCAACAGCTGTACCTTTGTACATCACATATAGCTGGCTAACGGGGTTCCGAGTAAATTCCTCGGTTATGCATTGTTGAGTTTGACCTGGTTCCAACTTCAGGTCACTAAACGGACTGGATTTTTGGCTACCTGCAGGAAATGGAGTAACATATGATTTTGGAAATGGATTCATACCATTCTTAGAGCTGGCGATGTGGCGGCCAGGGTCAATGTTATTGCAGGTGTAACGGAGACCCTTCCGTTGTCCACATGCCCCCTGCGATGGCAAGCATGTAGTTAAGGTGCCCATGTTCGGAGCATGGGAGCCCTGAAAGCTTCGGTGTGTAGGGGCCTGGAGTCAGTGCAGAGACTGCGCATCCGCTCTCTGCCAGGACATATGCCGGTTCCACCGGAGTACCGGATAGGACCTCCAAGGTTAGTAGCCCTGGAGTGGGGGTGTACCCCGGCGGCTAGCCTTGCTACAGAAGGGATCAATGTTCATGAATTTTCCTGAACAAACTCACGTGGCAGAGGGTGCACGTAAACACCCTCGTTTAGAAACCGCCGATTCGCCACAAGCGAAGCGGAAAAAAAGTAAAGAGAGTGATAGAATTAGAAAAGATGCTGATAAAATCAGTAAAGATTTGAGAAAAGCTTTGTTTGGTAATAATGTTCCCAAACCAAGATTTTTGGTCATTACAAAAGAGAATGGAAACTTCCAAAAGGTAAGTCCATTCTTAATTGCTAGAGAGATTACAAATTGTGCTGGTGGTCCTGTCAAGGATATCCGTAAGACGTTTAACGGGTTACATGTCGAAACTATAAACGACATGCAAAGTCAGAAAGTCCAGGCGTTGAAGAAGATCGGTGAATTTGCGGTTACTGTCCAACCGCATAGTACACTTAATTCATCTAGAGGAGTTGTTGTTTGCCGTGATCTTCTGAACTGTACTGAAGAAGAAATAGTGCAGGAAATGTCTAGTCAGGGAGTGACACATTGTCGCAGACTTTCTATGAGACGAAACGGTGAGATTCTTCCTTCGGCCTCTCATGTATTGACATTCAATAGGCCAAGTCTTCCTGAAAAGGTACGAGCTGGCATCCATCGGCTTGATGTACGGGCATTTATTCCGCAGCCGATGAGATGTTTTAGATGTCAACGTTTCGGACACACTGCCGCTAGATGTGAAGCGCAGGAAATTTGTATATGCGGATCGAAGATACATGAGGGTGATCCATGTAAAGACCCTCCAGTCTGCATTAATTGTAAAGGGCACCATAACTGTCGATCCAGGAACTGCCCAGTATACAAATCAGAAACAGCCATTCAGGAGGTTAAAACGCTTCAAAAAGTCAGCTACCCTGAAGCGAAGAAGATTGTAAACCTACGTACACCTAGACCATCGACTTCATACGCAGAAGCAGCTGCTGCTCCCCCCACACCTAAAATCAACGTGGAGCAGTTGCTTAATACGATGGCACCAAGTCTCGCAACAGTGATAGAGAGAATCATTGATTCCAAGATCGAGTCGACTCATCAGATGCAACAATGTAAACATGAGAAGGCTCAATCCCGGACTGACGTCGCCGACAGAAGACCCGTACCAGCGCAGTTTAAAAAACCGGCAAAATCCTCGATTATAACTCCAGCAATAGACGTAATGAAGAAAAATCTTGATCTATCCAACAAAGATCTAAAGATCACCCCGACGACGAGTCATATAGCTAAGGATACTGTGACAAGAGTACAGGAAAAATCTGCGTCAACCAAAATGGAGGTGCAAGTAACTATCGAAAAAGCACCAGACACAGACGATATTAAAACCGTACCTACAGAGGCCCCAAAAGCTCAGAGAACAACCGTGGCGAGAGCATCTGTATCAGCCGGCCCAAGCACAGCCTTAGATATCGAATCGAGTTCATCAGCCGCCGAAAGTGCATCGGTTGCAAGTTTAGACTCAATTGCAACGATGCTCACAGCACCATTGAAGCTTTCCTCACCCGATGTAAGCCGGCGAACGTCATTGGCGTCAGAAAGAGAAGACGAAGCCATGTCCGAAGCCTCAGACACTCTGTCGTCGGAAGTTGAGGCCGTTCGCAGGATGGAAAAGCGGTGTAAAAAAGGTTGGCCGAAAGGAAAGCCTAGGCGGTAATATTTTGGATTCGAAGTTAGGAGAACATAAATTTTTTGAACATTTTTGTTTCATAGAAATGTGAATAATTGAACCTTTTTTTTTTGTTTTTTTTTTGAAGTGGGATGGGGCTAATGACCAAAGTAGTCGATGCCCCTAAAAACCTCAAAAAAAAAAAAAAAAAAAAAAAAAAAAAAAAAATAATAATAATAATAATAATAATAATAATAATAAAATAATAATAATAATAATAATAATAATAATAATAATAATAATAATAATAATAATAATAATAATAATAATAATGCCCTGAGGTAGATAATCCCCACGTCCGGAACACAACATCTATGTTCCACGTCCAGGGCGGCAACAGCTGTACGTTTGTACATCACATATAGCTGGCTAACGGGGTTCCGAGTAAATTCCTCGGTTATGCATTGTTATGTTTGACCTGGTTCCAACTTCAGGTCACTAAACGGACTGGATTTTTGGCTACCTGCAGGAAATGGAGTAACATATGATTTTGGAAATGGATTCATACCATTCTTAGAGCTGGCGATGTGGCGGCCAGGGTCAATGTTATTGCAGGTGTAACGGAGACCCTTCCGTTGTCCACATGCCCCCTGCGATGGCAAGCATGTAGTTAAGGTGCCCATGTTCGGAGCATGGGAGCCCTGAAAGCTTCGGTGTGTAGGGGCCTGGAGTCAGTGCAGAGACTGCGCATCCGCTCTCTGCCAGGACATATGCCGGTTCCACCGGAGTACCGGATAGGACCTCCAAGGTTAGTAGCCCTGGAGTGGGGGTGTACCCCGGCGGCTAGCCTTGCTACAGAAGGGATCCATTGTTCATGAACATTGAACATTCAAACGTGGCAGAGGGTGCACGTAAACACCCTCGTTTAGAAACCGCCGATTCGCCACAAGCGAAGCGGAAAAAAAGTAAGGAGAGTGATAGAATTAGAAAAGATGCTGATAAAATCAGTAAAGATTTGAGAAAAGCTTTGTTTGGTAATAATGTTCCCAAACCAAGATTTTTGGTCATTACAAAAGAGAATGGTAACTTCCAAAAGGTAAGTCCATTCTTAATTGCTAGAGAGATTACAAATTGTGCTGGTGGTCCTGTCAAGGATATTCGTAAAACTTTTAATGGATTGCATGTCGAAACCATCAACGACATGCAAAGCCAGAAAGTTTTGGCGTTGAAGAAGATCGGTGAATTTGCGGTTTCGGTTCAACCGCATAGTACACTTAATTCATCTAGAGGAGTTGTTGTTTGCCGCGATCTTCTTAACTGTACTGAAGAAGAAATAGTGCAGGAAATGTCTAGTCAGGGAGTGACACATTGTTGCAGACATTCTATGAGACGAAATGGTGAGATTCTTCCTTCGGCCTCTCATGTTTTGACATTCAATAGGCCAAGTCTTCCTGAAAAGGTACGAGCTGGCATCCATCGGCTTGATGTACGGGCATTTATTCCGCAGCCGATGAGATGTTTTAGATGTCAACGTTTCGGACACACTGCCGCTAGGTGTGAAGCGCAGGAAATTTGTATATGTGGAATGAAGACACATGAGGGTGATCCATGTAAAGACCCTCCAGTCTGCATTAATTGTAAAGGGCACCATAACTGTCGATCCAGGAACTGCCCAGTATACAAATCAGAAACAGCCATTCAGGAGGTTAAAACGCTTCAAAAAGTCAGCTACCCTGAAGCGAGGAAGATTGTAAACCTACGTACACCTAGACCATCGACTTCATACGCAGAAGCAGCTGCTGCTCCCCCCACACCTAAAATCAACGTGGAGCAGTTGCTTAATACGATGGCGCCAAGTCTCGCGACAATAATAGAAAGAATCATTGATTCCAAGATCGAGTCGACTCATCAGATACAACAAAGTAAACATGAGAAGGCTCAATCCCGGACTGACGTCGCCGACAGAAGACCCGTACCAGCGCAGTTTAAAAAACCGGCAAAATCCTCGATTATAACTCCAGCAATAGACGTAATGAAGAAAAATCTTGATTTATCCGACAAAGATCTAAAGATCACCCCGACGACGAGTCATATAGCTAAGGATACTGTGACAAGAGTACAGGAAAAATCTGCGTCAACCAAAATGGAGGTGCAAGTAACTATCGAGAAAGCACCAGACACAGACGATATTAAAACCGTACCTACAGAGGCCCCAAAAGCTCAGAGAACAACTGTGGCGAGAGCATCTGTATCAGCTGGCCCAAGCACAGCCTTAGACATTGAATCGAGTTCATCAGCCGCCGAAAGTGCATCGGTTGCAAGTTTAGACTCAATTGCAACGATGCTTACAGCACCATTGAAGCTTTCATCACCAGATGTAAGCCGGCGAACGTCATTGGCATCAGAAAGAGAAGACGATGCCATGTCTGAAGCCTCAGACACTCTGTCGTCGGAAGTTGAGGCCGTTCGCAGAATGGAAAAGCGGTGTAAAAAAGGTTGGCCGAAAGGAAAGCCTAGAAAGTGATATAAGTGGATCAGAAATTATAAGAAAGAGTACAATTTTGATCATCTTTTGAACATGAAAATGTTTAATTTTGAAACTTTTTTTTTGTTTTTTTTTGAAGTGGGATGGGGCTAATGACCAAAGTAGTCGATGCCCCTAAAAACCTCAAAAAAAAAAAAAAAAAAAAAAAAAAAAAAAAAAAAAAAAAAAAAATAATAATAATAATAATAATAATAATAATTATAATAATTATAATAATTATAATAATAATAATAATAATAATAATAATAATAATAATAATAATAATAATAATAATAATAATAATAATAATAATAATAATAATAATAATAATAATGCCCTGAGGTAGATAATCCCCACGTCCGGAACACAACATCTATGTTCCACGTCCAGGGCGGCAACAGCTGTACCTTTGTACATCACATATAGCTGGCTAACGGGGTTCCGAGTAAATTCCTCGGTTATGCATTGTTAAGTTTGACCTGGTTCCAACTTCGGGTCACTAAACGGACTGGATTTTTGGCTACCTGCAGGAAATGGAGTAACATATGATTTTGGAAATGGATTCATACCATTCTTAGAGCTGGCGATGTGGCGGCCAGGGTCAATGTTATTGCAGGTTTAACGGAGACCCTTCCGTTGTCCACATGCCCCCTGCGATGGCAAGCATGTAGTTAAGGTGCCCATGTTCGGAGCATGGGAGCCCTGAAAGCTTCGGTGTGTAGGGGCCTGGAGTCAGTGCAGAGACTGCACATCCGCTCTCTGCCAGGACATATGCCGGTTCCACCGGAGTACCGGATAGGACCTCCAAGGTTAGTAGCCCTGGAGTGGGGGTGTACCCCGGCGGCTAGCCTTGCTACAGAAGGGATCCACTGTTCATGAACATTGAACATTCAAACGTGGCAGAGGGTGCACGTAAACACCCTCGTTTAGAAACCGCCGATTCGCCACAAGCGAAGCGGAAAAAAGTAAGGAGAGTGATAAGATTAGAAAAGATGCTGATAAAATTAGTAAAGATTTGAGAAAAGCTTTGTTTGGAAATAATGTTCCCAAACCAAGATTTTTGGTCATTACAAAAGAGAATGGTAACTTCCAAAAGGTAAGTCCATTCTTAATTGCCAGAGAGATTACAAATTGTGCTGGTGGTCCTGTCAAGGATATTCGTAAAACTTTTAATGGATTGCATGTCGAAACCATCAACGACATGCAAAGCCAGAAAGTTTTGGCGTTGAAGAAGATCGGTGAATTTGCGGTTTCGGTCCAACCGCATAGTACACTTAATTCATCTAGAGGAGTTGTTGTTTGCCGTGATCTTCTTAACTGTACTGAAGAAGAAATAGTGCAGGAAATGTCTAGTCAGGGAGTGACACATTGTCGCAGACTTTCTATGAGACGAAATGGTGAGATTCTTCCTTCGGCCTCTCATGTTTTGACATTCAATAGGCCAAGTCTTCCTGAAAAGGTACGAGCTGGCATCCATCGGCTTGATGTACGGGCATTTATTCCGCAGCCGATGAGATGTTTTAGATGTCAACGTTTCGGACACACTGCCGCTAGGTGTGAAGCGCAGGAAATTTGTATATCCGGAATGAAGACACATGAGGGTGATCCATGTAAAGACCCTCCAGTCTGCATTAATTGTAAAGGGCACCATAACTGTCGATCCAGGAACTGCCCAGTATACAAATCAGAAACAGCCATTCAGGAGGTTAAAACGCTTCAAAAAGTCAGCTACCCTGAAGCGAGGAAGATTGTAAACCTACGTACACCTAGACCATCGACTTCATACGCAGAAGCAGCTGCTGCTCCCCCCACACCTAAAATCAACGTGGAGCAGTTGCTTAATACGATGGCGCCAAGTCTCGCGACAATAATAGAAAGAATCATTGATTCCAAGATCGAGTCGACTCATCAGATACAACAAAGTAAACATGAGAAGGCTCAATCCCGGACTGACGTCGCCGACAGAAGACCCGTACCAGCGCAGTTTAAAAAACCGGCAAAATCCTCGATTATAACTCCAGCAATAGACGTAATGAAGAAAAATCTTGATTTATTCGACAAAGATCTAAAGATCACCCCGACGACGAGTCATATAGCTAAGGATACTGTGACAAGAGTACAGGAAAAATCTGCGTCAACCAAAATGGAGGTGCAAGTAACTATCGAAAAAGCACCAGACACAGACGATATTAAAACCGTACCTACAGAGGCCCCAAAAGCTCAGAGAACAACTGTGGCGAGAGCATCTGTATCAGCCGGCCCAAGCACAGCCTTAGACATTGAATCGAGTTCATCAGCCGCCGAAAGTGCATCGGTTGCAAGTTTAGACTCAATTGCAACGATGCTCACAGCACCATTGAAGCTTTCATCACCTGATGTAAGCCGGCGAACGTCATTGGCGTCAGAAAGAGAAGACGATGCCATGTCCGAAGCCTCAGACACTCTGTCGTTGGAAGTTGAGGCCGTTCGCAGAATGGAAAAGCGGTGTAAAAAAGGTTGGCCGAAAGGAAAGCCTAGGCGGTAATTTGTGGATTTTAAATTAGAAGATTGAAATTTTGCTCACTTATTTTCTTCATGGAAATATGAATTAAAGAACCTTTTTTTTTATTTTTTGTTGAAGTGGGATGGGGCTAATGACCAAAGTAGTCGATGCCCCTAAAAACCTCAAAAAAAAAAAAAAAAAAAAAAAAAATAATAATAATAATAATAATAATAATAATCCGTGTGAGGTTTCCTGTCCCCCATCGGGCACGTCCAAAGTTGGCAGATATATCGGGTAGGGGGGAAATAAAATACCCCCCGCGGACCAAAACAGGAATAAAATCCAGGCAGCGCCTGTCTCAGAAAGAGCGGGTGTCTGGTCAGCGTCTGCAATCCATGTCAGGATCGGCTGGTATCACTACCTGGCAGTAGGTATAAAATGCACAGTAAATCCATGTAAATGGAGAGTAATAATAAAGCCTTGGATAATATGGATGAACAAGGATGTGGACAGGTCCCCGTTCTTTCTGTATGCGACAGCCCCCCGTGGCCTCTGATGAGTGAGTAGCATCGAGTCAGATAGAGCGACTTCTGCTGCACCATTTGAAGAAAACGGTGCCGAACATCGTCATGCCGAGCCCACTGCTAGTGCTTCGCAGACAATGCCTGTGACCACTGCTGCTGGAAAACCGAGACAGCGCTTAAAATGGTCAGACGAAATGAACGAGGACATTGTGCGCTGTTACTATACAATAACTAGATTGGAAAATGACATGACAGAGTACAGGGTGTCATTGTATCAGCAGTTCATACATAAATTCCCGCAGTGCTCAAACCTGACAGATTAACGAATTTCAGACCAAAAGCGGGTCATTGAGAAAAACAACCGGATCCCAACGCACACGCTAGAGAAAATAATGTATGAAGTCAGAGAAACATTGGACCAAAGAAGTGAGCAAGATCAATCAATAGCACAAGAACCGGGAAGGCTAACACCAAATATTGTCGACGACAACATCAGCGATAATGAGAATGCAATAAGTGATCGCGCCACAAACGCTAGTCAGGAGAATATACTGAGAAATATAAATCAAAATGACTCGGTGGAAGAAGTAAGAGAATTCCAAAAATCCCTAATGGAATACGGTGACCTGGTACCTCCTCAATGACCACGACTACCTAAATTGGTGTATCGAATGAACCTCAACACTAATACACATGATAAATAAAGAAATTGAACACAAAATATCAGAAATAACAGAAGCGGCAGAATCTAATAAAATAAGTTTAGAAGAAATAAATGACTTAAACTACTGTGGGGCGGTAGCTGTTGTAAGAAGCAACTCGCAAAAAATATTAACAACCCCAAAGTTAGGGATCAAAAGTGTTAACCCACTTTGGCAGCAAAGAGTTGAAAATAAAATAGAAAAGATACGAAAAGAAATCGGAAAATTAGAAGCATACAGGCAAGGAAAAGTCAGATTAAGGATAAACAATAGGTAGAAAAAATGCTTAGCACGTACGAACTTAAAAGTGCAGATTATGCATTAAAATGAAAAAGCAAAAACTAGCTGCTCTCACAACACGATTAAGACGACATAAGAAGTGAAACAGAAGAAGGGAAGAAAATAAAAACTTTTAGCAGAATGAGAGATTATTTTATCGAAAATTGTCAGAGGAGAAAAACAGCAACTCTGAACTCCCAAGAACAACAGGAAGAATTTTGGAAGAACATCTGGTCGAATAGCACAAAACATAATAAAAATGCCGCCTGAATAAAAGCTGAGGATGGAAAATGGAGAAATATCTTAAAAATGAATTACAGTAAGATCACGCTCAATGATGTGAGGGAAGCAGTTAAGAACGTTCAGAATTGGAAGTCACCATGATCGGATTAAGTGCATAATTTTTGGCTAAAAAAGTTTGATGTCGTGCATCCAATATTAGCAGAGGATATAATGATACATCCCCGCCGGAGCAGCAGGCCTGGCCGGCCCGCCTAGGGAGGTGCTGGATGCGGACGCTACCTTCCCGCTCCAGCTACAGCTCGCTGGGCTTCAATCGCCCTGGCCGGTGAAACGGCAACCTTCAGCGGTCTACCACATGAGGATCCAAAACTGTTCCTCTCTCGTCTACAAACACAGCTACAAGAACAGAGAGTGCCTGTTGAGCAATGGGCCGAGTACACCGAACGGCTGCTGAAAGGAGATGCTCTGTCCTGGGCCAGGGAATATAAAGACCTACAACTCGATTGGTCCGAGTTCATCGACCGATTTCGGCATCAATATCGCCGCCCGCAGACTACTGCCAAGCTCTGGTCTCAACTTTACAGACAAACACAAGGAGCTAATGAATCGGCTGAACTTTTCCTCTTGCAGAAGAGGAAACTCATTCATCGATTAGTTCCCGGTAGTGAAGTTGCCTTCCTACCAATATTGCTGGAGGAGCTCAGACCCCACATTCGATTTTCGCTGCGAGCGGTAACCATCCATGATAGTGACGACATGCTGCATCATTGAAGCAGACGAACAAGAGATCCAAGCTACAGTGTTAAAAAGTACTCACGAAATCCGCGTTACTCCTGGGCGGAGTTCGCTGGCTGGCTAGAGTAGGTGAGCTTCAACCGGATACTTCCATGGCTAGAACAAATGACAAGGCAACTCGACGTAGAAACGGTTTAGTTCCGTGGTGTCATTACTGCCCCGAGCGTCATTTCCACAGGGACTGCCCAATAAGGAAGTCGCAGCAGGGAAACGAGTAAGGGTTCCGGCTGTGGAGCCAACCGGGACCTTCAATCAACTAGGCTCAGCTATCCCTAGAATCACCGTCGAAGTAGCAGGACGACTCACGAAAGCGGCCTTAGATTCTGCAGCCAACTTCAGCTTTGGAAGAGCTGAGGTGTTACCGTGGCAAGCCAATTCCAACACAGAAATCAAGATAGATCTGGTGTTGAATTCTACCTACTGCCGTGCCACGGGAGTGGTGTAAATAGAGCTTCTCTGCGGCGACACGAAAATTCCCATAACGCTTCTGCTAGTTCCGGAGCTTCAGGAAGAAATCATCTTGGGACACGACTGGCTGAAGGAGCAACAGGCCGTGTTGGACTACAGTCGTGGCGTCTCCATCTGGGTAGGGAAACCCGAAAAACCGTCTTTTTCCACGATCGACCCGAACCTGCGACTTCGAAACTGGACTGGTCGGCAATGAAAAGTACAGCAACCCCCGAGGTAAATACAGGATTGAAGACGATGTTGAAGCGACACCAGGGAGTTATTCCCAGTACTCTCTTGCAACCAACTCGGTCAGTAGTACATGGTATCCGACTTTGGGAAGGAAACCGGCCGTTTTGCTTACCGATGTACCGGTACAGCGAAGAAAAGAAACGGACTATAAGAGAACAAGTGGAAGAGATGCTGAGACAAGAGGTGATAGAGCCGTCAAAATCACCCTGCAACTCTCCAGTAGTCAACGTGAAGAACAACATGAAGAAGGACCACGGTTTTGCGTAGACTTGCGGCGCCTGAACGACATCCCGAAAGATGTAGACTCGCCACTGATCTATGAGACAATTAAAGACTTGTGAAGCGCCCGCATCTTCTCAACAATCGACCAGGGCCACCGCAAGGTTATGAAATACGAACCGTCGAAGCCATTCGACGACTAAAACGGCCCTTTTCAGGGCCACCATGAGGTTAGTAAGTGTCACGTGCCGCCGAAGCCATTCGGCGACAATATATATATATGTCAATATAAATTTTTATGAAATCCTAACAACAAAATAATAAGTGTATGAAAAAATAAATTATGATGATGTCAAATAACTAGTGATGGAATAATTAGTGATGTTATATAAATCTATTTCGTATATATTATTATAATCGTAAATAAAAATTTCCTGCAAAAACAGAAATGAAATTAATAGTTGATGAAGGAATAATAAGAAAGTAATAGCATAAATAAATATCTTTCAGTATGAATTATTAAATAGGAAGATTAATTAACGAGCAGAAGCAAGACAAATTTTCCAATGATATCACTGATAGACAAAAAATCATTTTTTTTAATGTTTCTCTAAGTGTGATACAATTTCTTGAATTGATTTTTTGCGAATATTTCAGATCTGTAAATACAATTTTTCTACCAACCCTAGTTTTAAATAAATTACGCTTCAAAAAATATTAAGGGAAAATATAGTTACAATCTGTAAAATTTATAATTTTGCACAGGCATACCTGTGTTAGAATGATTTCGCTGATGCTTTTCTTTTAAAAATAGCCTTAGGCACATCCCAAATTAATGTCCAACGGTAATCGGCTAGCATGTTAGTATTCCATTTCCCTTTATAGCGGCTTTTCATCACCGAAATGTCTTGGTGGAAACGTTCACTGTGTTCGTTACTTACGTGTCCTAGGTTGTCCGGGAAAAATCCTGATGTGAGTGGAAGAAATGTGTTTTCAAATAAATATTATATCCCATAGCTCTGTATGAAGTAAGAAGTTGATTAACGATGTAGTGGTAATTGTCGGATTTTTGTTTGCCGAGAAAATGTTTGCACACGTCTTTAAACGAAGTCCAAGCTGCGCAACTACATTCATACAGTTAAATACATCATATTTAACTAACTCTCTTATTTGAGGATCAACAGATATTTCTTCTTTAATTTTTCCTTCACTTACATTTGGAAACTTCTGCTTGATGTACAAAATCCTTCTTCATTGATTTTGCAAAATTTTTCATTAGTTCTAGCTTGATATTGAGAGGAGGTAAAAATATTTTTTTGGGTTCAACTAAGGGCTCATGAATAATATTTTTCTCATTTAGGGTTAAGTTGTCTCGTTTCTTCCACTCTTTGGTAACAATGTTTATTCCTAGCTCGGCTGTTCCATTCGCAAAGAAAACACATGTACTTAATGTAGTCTATCTGCATGCCTAACAAAATAGCTATAACTCTCAAATCACCACATATGTTTTTTATAATTTATTTTTTCAAGAACGTCTTTCATCACATCGTATGTCTCTTTCAAATTAATACCATAAGCGATTGGTATCGAAGGATATTTGTTACCGTTGTGCAGTAGAACCACTTTTAAACTATACTTAGACGAATCTATGAAAATGCACTAGTCCTCACGTTTATGAACTTCCCCTAACGGCAACATAAGCTCACCAATATTTGTGCAATAAACCAAACTATTTTCATCAATAGAATACTGAGAAAGTTCTTTTTGCCGGCTTTGAAAGCCCGAAATTTTTGAAGTAAATTCCAATCTTGAAGTCTTGATGATAACAGTTTAGCTTGATTTTTTTGATAAATTTAAATCCCTAACCAAGTCATTTAATACACCTTGTGATATAAGATGTGGATTATTGGAAGATAATTCAAAATCAGAATCATTGTTGTCTTCTTCAGTACTGCCTGATTCTTCATCGCTACTTTTGAAACATACATTCACAGGTGGCTTAGGAACTGGAATAATTTCACTGTGAGTTACAGGCCTGATTACAGATTGCAATGAAGGATATTTTACAGTATGTTTCGATTTTTTAGAGATTCCAAACATACTTGTTAAACAAAAGTAAAGTCGGTTACACGATCGTTTGGTTCAGCCAAACCACAGGTACACCAAATGACAAAGTCATCATCTTAAATATACAGAACAATTAGTGCATATTATATGAGAAGAAGTCTTATCCTGATCACCATTTTTACACTGAAAATACAAACGTAGCTTTTTTAATTAAAGGTTAATGTTTTTTCTATTTGATTTTACGGTATCCACGACATTTACACAATTTGAAAGCATTACGACACTACACTGCTAACAAAGTTAAGACAGCAATAAGACTGAATAAAATTAATTCATTAGTAAATCCAGTGCTTAATACAAACAATACAGCTGTGTTTTCAGCTATATGTTTTGACCTGCACAAATTTGATTAATCTTGTCATGAAGGCTCACTCTTCAGTATTAGATATGATGTCATAATATGTGACTGTGATATGATTTAATTCATTGTCTCTTATTGTTTATTTATAGCTTACAAATTATGTTAACAAAGTTAAACAATAAAAAATGAACTAAAAAAATACAATATAAGAGCTTAAAATGCTAACTATACGTTGAAAAAAGAAAAAAAATTCCTTTAATTAAAATTTAAACATTATTCAAAAATGGTGGGCAATAGAAATATTCTGAATTCATATTCGTTTTCAGCATCAAAAACAGATTAAAATCACGTATTGCATATTAGGAAACAAAAATTATGTTTATAGTGTATTTAACTGAAAATATAATTTTAAATTTCTGTTAATTTTATTCCGTATAGATTCCACTAATTACTTTTAATATTTTAAGTTTCGTTTTATATACTTATTACATTTTTTTAAAAATAAGAAAGGAAATAGTTGATAATATTTTTGTTCTAACGAAAGCGCTACAGTAAGAAGAAGGAAAATATGAACTAGACAAGTTATTTAAAAATAATTAGTTGTAATGAGTACAATAAAATTGTAATCTTGACAATTTAAAAATAATTTCATGTGCAAGAAATAGTGTTGAACTCAAACATAAGCGTGTGCATTAAATATATATAAATCTTTTATATATCACAAATTTTTAATAATTTTATATATATACTACTGTTCATTTTATGATAAAAATAAAAGTGCTTGACAAACAATTGCTTCTATCGGTTTACTCAGGTAAAATTAATTATGCTTAATTAATGTTTGATGAAAGAAGCGGGTTTGTAAACTTACAAATATTTCTTTCACGTAGTTAAAAAATATTTGATACATAATTTTACTTTTATAATATAGTTATTTCATTGTTTATTTATTCTAGTTACTAGGTTGTCAGTAATAAGGCTAAATAAACTTAGTATTTTTAAGTGAGTACTTTACTTAATAGAATACTACTTACTATAAAATTAGACTTCTTAGGAAAGACGAGATGTCTCTTGTGTCTGTTTGTAATGTTGTGTTTCTGTTTGAAGTCGTCACAAGATACAACATTAGTTATAATGAAACTAATTATGACCCAGTAAATCATTAAATGCTCACTTAATCGTCTATTAAGAACTACTGTATACATTTTAAACTGTAATTTGATGAACGTATGAACTAGTATTTCGTGTCTACAGTTATTTTCTGTAGACACAGTTTACTTACCTTATTTACATAAAAGTTCTTTAAACAAATTACAGTTATGATTTGTTGTGAATTAAGATAATTAATTTTACCGTTAGTTTCAGAGACTTAACTGATTAGTGGTTAACGAATAATAAGTGAATTAAATAATAATAGGTGATGGAATATTTTAAATTACAGTCGTACTATTTTAAAAGTTTTTATTATTAATTTTTGTGTATAAATTAACATTGTTTTTCAATACAATAACAATTTACTTTAAATAAGATTGGTGGACAGTTCAGTCCCACATTAAGGTACCTTTCAGTAACGATAATTTCTTATAAACAATTTTCTTTACTTTATCATGGTAAATATCCAGTCCTCCGATTGTTAAATTATAAACACTTTTAACTTTAATTCATTAAGCTTAATATAAGTGTTAACGCAAAGAATTGATGAACTCATGTAATATTATTAAGTTATATTTACAGTATTACTATTAAATAAATTAAGTTTTATCATCGGTAAATTTTTATCTCTAAAATCAAACTACAGAAGTATTCAAATAGTCTTCTAATAATAATTAATACTTGAAAGATTTAAACCAAGTCATAATGCCAAAATGTATCATTTCCTTACAAACAGTAAATTAAAGCACTTCTTTTTTTTCTATTGTTCTATCATTAAACCAACACCATATCCAAAATTGAAATAGGACATTCAACCAAGTATTGTAAACACAACGTAGAGTTTTTTGTGGGAGCTTCGTAGATACTGCTTGTGAAAATTTCTTTTTCATCATCACTGTCATATTTATCGATTTCAGGATACCTTAGGAAACAAAGAAAAAACGATTAGATAGCTGTTACGTACATACTTTGTTATACTTGTGCATATAAAAAAAAAAAATAGATATTTAAATTTTATTTGAAAACCGTTTAATGTTTCCTTTTGAATAATTTTCTCAAATGAGAAGCCATATTTTTTCTTTATCACATTAAGTCAAGCCATAGGAATGACTAAAACGGTATGTATTTGCCACTTTGTTTCTATTTTTTCATTTTGATTGGTGTTTTTATATCCTATATAGATTTATCCTAAACGATTCATAATTATGTGTCATTGTAATTTTGTCTAAATGAACAGATACATGTATACTTTAATATTTTTAAAATAAAACACATAAAAATGTATAATATTTAATAATATAAAGAATATCCAAAATCTTATAAAAATTTTAATTAGTTTCGCAGTCAATAATTTCATTAAAAAATAACATACTTTTATATGATGTAGTATATAAACAATGACCTTATGACATTATGCGTTTTCTTGTTTTTCATTCATTATGATATTAGCTCCAAGATAGCCGTCAATACTTTTCTTTTTCTACATTACCTTAAAATCCAAACAATTTAAACCTCAAAATTGCATTGAAGTTATGCAGGGAAACTGAGAATATTGGTAAAAAAAATCCACTGAACTGTTTTCTGTAAGACTAATGCAATTTTCCTTTTAATCAATTTTTAACATCGTGTACCTTTTTTGAAATTAACGCTTAAAATATATTCTACCTTCTAAATCTTACTGTTTAGTTTCTAAAGTAATCAGACAAGCCAGGTTTCGTAGTTGATATTAATAAAATAGAAATCTAAATTACTGATACTTAGTAAACTCTATATTTGGTAAAGATTACATCAAATAGTGTAAAATCCAGGAAGAAAATTCTTATTTTCAATAAAATTCTCCACAGCACTAGAAAATTTAGCATGTTTTATAAGTAATAGTATTACTATCACAGCATACAAGAAAATCTGGTAAAAATTAAAAATGGCCTTTGAAACATGATGTGAGGGAAATTGTGAAAATATTTTATTAGTTATAGTTAATATAATTAATTACATTTGATAAAATACAAAGTAAGTAAAACATGGTGAAAAAGTCAATTTTCAGCAGAATTTCTCTGTAAACAGGAAGTGTTCTTTGAGCAGATTGAGTAATGTAAAAACTGTTGGTAAATATAAAACATTCAGGTTATAAAATACCACGTAATATAAGGGAATAAAAACAGTCATCAACGAATCAATTCAGTCGAATCAAAACCAGTCATCAAAAAAAGATCAGAATAAATCGAATTGTAGTTTTAATTACTATCAGTCATTACATAAAGGAAAATTACCGGGATTAACTATTTTATCTTAAAATAAAATAAAAATATCTAAATTAAGTAATCTAAATACCTAAATTTAAATTATCCTAAAATAAGAAGTATTTTTTTCATCCTATTTTAGATTATTGAATTGTATTGTATTAAATAAATATTAAAAATGTAAACCAAATTAAAAATACAATTAGAAATTTAAACAAAAATACATAGCACTAATTCTGTTAATATATAATAATATAATATATATATATATATATATATATATATATAATATATATATTAATATACATAGCACTTATTATTCAATATATAAGCATTCTTATACGAAACACACGCATACGAAATTTTACCTATGCGAACACGCACACGAAATTTCACCCATTTCTGACAAAGTTTATTAGTGATCACAGTTAAAAAAATGTGTATATTGTATACGTTCTAACAAAATTAAATTTTTAATTCATTTCCAAACATATATTAGAAGGTAGATTTAATTAGAAAATTTCCTGATTAAAAAATTTGAGTGATATTTTTTTCTTTAGATTTATGAATATTAAGGCGATTTTGAAAAACTTAGAAAATAAGTATTAAAAAAACATATTAGGTAAAATGGTAACAAAGCTTTGATTATGAAGTTCTTTCTTTCCTCTCACCATGAGTAATTATTCTGCTAAATGTTATGTGGTAAAACTTAAATAAAATTTTTGACATTTACTTTACGTCTGATAAGTTATCCATGAAAGAAACATGAAAATAAGTTTATTTATGCTTATTCATTACTATAGTTTAACAAATAAGTTCTATTTAGATTGGTAAATTATTGAATTGTATTAAATAAATATTAAATTAGCATTTTAATTTTGATTAAAATAAAAATTATGGATATGCTTATAGTAAGCAAATCATTATAAACAGTTACCTAGTGAAATAGAGAATTTTTTAACTTACGTGAATATGGCATGCATCATTTCTTCGATAAATGATCCATTTCCTTTGGCTTTATAAGTAGCTTCACAAATTGCACGAAGTATACAAGACCTTCCATCCATACCTAATCTGTGGGCGTGTACATTTTTTAAGAGAAAAGAGATTAGAATAAATCAAATTGTAGTTTTAATTACTGTCTATGATTACATAAAGGTAAATTACCAAGATTAAATATTTTTAAATAACTGTTAAACGCCTTTTCTTTAGTTGAATATGATCCTCACTGAAGTTGTGAAAGTTATTAATAATGAAATGACATTGGATAAGAAGGCTACTTAACCAGGAATCAAACCGTAATGCTCAATCTGAAGGTATAACACTTAGCATTACACCATTTGGCCGGTCCAAATGAAGAAAACTTACTGATTATTACTCTAATAAGCTTCTACATCTAGGATTTATAACTACATATCTAGGTAGAAGGAATCAATGGTTTCGATGTTTGTGATACGCAGTAGAGCGAAAGGTAAACTTTGCAAATATTCAACATCCTATATTTGAATATAATCCCATTTTAATACAACTTGCTAGCAATTTCATCTCATAATCTTTCTTTTATAATGGATACATTTTTAAAATAATTCTTTACTTGATAATTGAAGCAACTAAAATAATTCTTTACTTTTTTTTTAATACAGATTACCATAA
Source organism: Lycorma delicatula (assembly GCF_047948215.1). Lineage (NCBI taxonomy): Eukaryota > Metazoa > Arthropoda > Insecta > Hemiptera > Fulgoridae > Lycorma > Lycorma delicatula. Next base: position 234,586,118 of record NC_134455.1, read on the forward strand.
TTTAAGATTATTCTCAGCAGATTTCAGTAAAATCAGGAATACAAATTATTCTTGCTTATTTAAAAAAAAAATTTTAAACTCAAGTGAAACGAAATCATAGAAGTATGGTATCTAAAGTTTCTGTCTTGACTAAAAAAAGGAAGAAGGAAGCTTATATTAATGCAGCAATGAGAAGATTAAAAAATTTACCAACTTAATGTAAGAATTCTTTTATTGACTGTTACTATAAAATCGCATGATTAGTGATATAAACTTAAATCAAATCTTAATGAAATATTATTTAAAATTATGAGGTATTTAATGAAGTACTATGAAAAAATGTATAAAAATTAATTAAAATAATTTCAAAATTCTGTATTTAATAAAGTTTTTCTTTGACATTTGTAGTATCCACTGCTATGGTCGTTAGCCCTTATGCCAAATAAAGAAGTAAAAACTTTACCATCTTTATAAAAAGCTGGCAGTATTTAAAAAAAAAACCATTCTTATAAATGCAATCCTAACTTAAATTTTAAAAACCGTACAGAAATAAAGAAAAAGAATGTCTTTTTATTAAACATATCTCATTAGTTTATCGTCAAGTTTACTCTTAGGTTACCTTTTTTTACCTCTTTTCTCCAACCTGCTTACGGCCTCTACCTCTGAGAAACGTGTATCAGAAACTTGGGAGGTGGAATCTTCTTCCAACTCCGATTCTACTTAAGGTGGAGGCGAGGAAGCTTCATGACCGGTACCGGATGTCTCTGGCTCAAGTGGAGCGGAGAATATTGCATCCAGTATTAGGTTGGATGCACTCCCTGCTGAATTTTTTGGCGGGGGCTGAAATACTAGCTCTCTCTGTTGGAGTCCTCTGTGCTTTTTGATGTTCCGTAGCTGCACCTTGAAAAGTCTTTATCCAGGGCCTTCTTTCTCGTAACTTGGACTTGTATCGCACCAGACTTCTTCTGTTTCCTTATCATATCTTCCTTCACCTTATGATTGGTCAAAGGACTGGTGTTTTTGGCCTTTTTAGATGTTTCCTTGACTTTCTTTTGCACAACATCCACTGTGGCTGTGTCTTGGTAGTCTTACAGGTACTTTCGAAAAAAAGATTTTATCCTACTATCGATGATTCTCTCATCATAGCTACACGGCTTTGCGTAAGTTTAAAATGTTCTGCATTAACGTTTGGCGAAGAAGGGGTAGCGGTTACTTCTGCGTAACTCGATGTAGGTCGAGGTGTTTGGCTGCTCATGATTTTCGTTGCTTCAGGAAAATGACCTCTTGCAGGGTTTTTCTTCCTAAATCGCAGTTTTCAATTTGTAAACTGTACAGTTTCTAGAAGGGTAGTTGTGTTGCCCTTTACAGTTACTACAAACTGAGGATCTTTGCACTCTACGTAGAAACCTGAAGATGGAAATCAGGTAAAAACGATCACATTTCTGAAGAACAACTGGGAGATGGTATTTTCTGGACGTGGGGATCATCTAGCTCAGGATATTATTATTATCAAATAATAATAATAAATCATCATTTGATCAATATTTTAACGAACAGAAAAACGTTGCTTTAACTGAATGTACCTAAAATTAATCAATAATCAGGATCTGTTATATTTAATACCTTCATTTTTTTAATTGAAAAATGAGAGAATTATTTCAGATAAATAATTGAATTATTTTATTTAAATTTTAGGTATTAACATTACCTTTGCAGAAAACCTTCTATTGATGGGTATAATTTTCTAGCATCATGTCTTCTGATAGCGTGAGGTGATTTGTGTTTTAATACGTTCCTTATATCTGTTGGTATTTCCCAGGCTAATCCTAAGGTTATACCTATAGTAAATATATTTTCTGTTCCAAGTGCAGCCACAAGAAAACAATAAACCAGCTGAAACAAGCAAAAGGATAAATATTACATTATAATGTAGTTAAATTACTGTGAATCAGTAGATTTTAGGGAAATCTTTAAAAGAGTCTTTCCTAACAAAAGTATTAGAGAAGGATTTGACTGATGTTCTTGTTTCTGAGTGGCTTCTATTAAGAAAATGAATCATTCAAGATCATAAGATCAATGAAAATTACTAATGGAAGTAAACGGAAATTTATATTATTAGTCAACATTTCTAAGTAGAATCTTTACCAAATTTACATCTTCCGTTGTGTCAGGTCAGATAGATTCTTTAAAAAAATCATTGAAAAATTAATCATTGATTTTGTTTACAAAGAGCTATTTTTAATGATTTCAAATATCAATTAGTATCAGTATTTATTGATATTTAAGTGAATGATTTTGTTATCTATCGTAAAAAATTTTTTTTGACAAATTCATTTTTACTAGTTTGGTAAGCGCAAAGTTTAATACAGTTCCGTACATATAGACCGATAATTTGATAATTACAAAAATAAATTAATGTACGAAGTAGATAGATAAATAAATAAATTTTATATATATTGTTGCTATATATATATGCTTAATTAAATATCGGCGGGAGATAACGGTAGTAACGATGTGAACGGGGCGCACAGTATACGGACGCGTTTATACAAGCATCACTCCCACCGCGTAGATAACCACGCAGTTCTCCCACCATAGCGGCGCTGCAGCCCCACCGCTCTCAGGCACCAATAAAAGAGCGTTCACCACGAGAGTGAACGTGCCGGGACTCCGCGCCTCCTATGGAGACGGAGCCCGTAGCGGGCTGCAGCCGCCAACCCGCAGGCTGATGATGGTGGCCCATCACAGCCTGCTACCGTCAGGCGGGAGAAAATTCCGCCGATAATGCTGGAGTGTCCAAAGAACTGGCGAGCACTGTCCAGAGACATAAAGTCGAGGATTGGGGAGCGCCTGGTTGCCAAAAGCACCGGGTTGTCCATCAGGCTGCAGCGAGGCAGACTACCGGGCGGTACAAAGCTTTTTGCACTCAAAAGGAGTTGCCTTCCACTCCTTTCAGCTCCCGAAGGACAGGGAGCTGAAAGTAGTAATACGGGGAATCCCCTATGGGGCTACCCCGGAGGAAGTAAGGGAGGAACTGACCTCCCTTGGATTTGAGGTGACTTCGGTGAAAAAGCTCCTCACCAGGGCCGGTCGGGAAACCCCAACCTGCCTAGTGGCCCTGAAAAGGACCCCTAATGCCCGAATAATTTATGACCTTAGCAGTATTTTTTACTGCAAGGTCGGAGTGACTGCTTTTGTGTCACGAGGGGGGTTGCCCCAGTGCCACAGATGCCAACAATTTGGGCACTCGTCGAATTACTGACGGAGAGCCCAGCAATGTGTTAAGTGTGGTGGGGGACCACGACACTGCCACTTGTGTCAAGCCACGTGAGGAACCAGCCTCATGTGTAAACTGTAAGGGGCCGCATCCGGCAAATTACAGGGGCTGCCCCAATTATAAGGAGCAAGTCAATAAGGTCAAGGGAATTAAAAAGCCCGCGACAGTTGACGGCCGCAGCTGGGCCCGTGTTGCCGGTGGGGGAAAACCAAACCCCAAACCGGTGGTGCCGGCACCTGTGGCAGCGGTAGTGGAAAAAGGGAGGAACCCTCTCCAACACCCGCCAAGCCAAAACCGGCGGCTACCACCAAAAAGGTGGTAAAACGAAAGGCTGCGGCCAAGCCGGCCCCGGCGGGGAAGGCCAAGCATTCTCCGACGGGGAAGGCAAAGCCTGCTCCGGCTGGAAAGGCCAAGCCGGCAGTTAAGGAAACCGCGGCCCCTGAGGCCCCGCACCCCACCAAAAGGGCGGCCGCAGCAAAAGGCGCCTCCAGTGACAAAACAAAACCGGCCAACCCAAAGGAGAGTACCGGCATGGATTTCCTGTCACAAATGACAGTGAGGGATGTCCTGCCAGACATTATGCTCCAGGCAAAACCTTTCAAGGACTGTATTCAGTCCTTAATAGAGTGCCTCATGGCTATACTGTCTAGGTATGGTTAGGTCCACACTCAGACTCTTGCAGTGGAACGCCAACTCAGTAGTAGGCCGGACGGAGGAACTATGCCGTCTGGCCGAGGATCTACTGGTAGACGTGATACTGTTGTCTGAGACGCGCTTGAACCCAAACAAGCAACTGACCCTTCGGAACTATTTCACATATAGGACGGATAGGCCAGTACGACCTGGATACCCCACCTCCGGTGGAACCGCGGTTTTAGTCCATAGACGCCACATGCATACGCGCGTTGATCTTCATACAAACGTGATGGAACAAACGTGTGTGCATGTGGAGCATCTAGGCACGGTGTATCGTCTTGTTTCGGCTTATAGCAAGCCGAACGACGCGGTAGCCGGCGCAGATCTGGATGCCGTGCTGGAAAATTGGGATGCGCCCATGATACTCATGGGTGACCTCAATGCCAAACACGTGTCATGGAACGGCAACCTGACAAACGCGAATGGCAGATTGCTGTACGAAAGGGCGCGAGCCCACCGTTTGGTTGTCGTAGGCCCTGAGGTGCCCACATTCGAACACAGCACAGGCAGACATAGGCCTGATGTGTTGGATATCGCAATCATGAATGGGGTAACTCTCCCGTTCATGATTGAAACGATAAAAGACCTCAGCTCGGACCATTCCTCTGTCTTGTTGGAACTGGGACAGGCAGGGGGCGGCCAAGATCCCCCACCTTTACCCCGAAGGTCAGTTAACTGGAAAAGGTTCTGCGAGACCCTCCAACGGGAGTACAGGCCGGTGAATCCTGAGCTCCTGAACACCCAGGAGGAAATCGACGGCACTGTCGAACGCGTCACATCGTCAATGACCGAGGTCCTGTAAGGCAGCTCAACGGCGAAAGCGCTCACAGTTGTTCGAAACGACCTCCCTCCTCATATCTCCGACGCCATAGCGGAGAAACGACTATTGAGGAGGAGATATCGAATCACCCTGCCCCCCTTTGATAAAGAGGCATTTTATAATCAAACGGACAGGGTGAAACAACTGCTGACAAGACATCGAGAGGATTCGTGGAACGAATACCTCGCCTCGATCTCTTCGGTGTTCAGGTTGAACAGGAGACTACGAGAAGGGAAGAAGCCTCGCCATCCGGTTGTGGGGCAGCGAGGTTTTCTTGCAGATTCGGAGGCGGAGAGGGCCGAGGTTTTCGCCGACACCTTGGAGGAGCAATTTACTCCAAACCCCCATCCCACCACGAACGAAGAGGACACAACCGAGGTGGAGTCCTTTCTTGTAGATTATTTCGCACAGGTGGAGGACGCCCCTCTAGAGATTGACCAAGTCACTGAAGCGGAAGTTTCCGCAGCCATTAAGGCCACAAGCCCCGACAAGGCCCCGGGTGTCGACGGGATCAGAGCCCGTGGATTCCGGAACATACCGGCCTCCGTGATTACAATATGTACAAGAATTAAAGTTGAATTTTTTTTTTAAATTGAAGTATTAGCGTGTGTTAACAATTTTGGAAAATATTTGATAACGAACTGAAAAAAAATAAATTTGTTATAATTACGTTTGAATATTTATATACATATATAAAATAACGTTTCATTTTATACACTTTCAAATATTTTTTAAAAAAGCGGTAAGACTTTATTTAAAAAAACTTTTGCAGTTATAAAATCATTTTGTCATTATTATTTTCAATACCGTAAATATATTAATAATTATGAATTTAAATTATTCATTGAATTATATAAAGAAGTAATAATTTAATTATTTTTTCTCTCACCTGTAACGAACTTCCTTTTGGAAATACTAGATTTCTTTTTTTTCTGTGTAATACTGGTAGTTGTTCTTGATGCTCTGTAATGGGGGATGCCATCAAAGCAGCAGTTACTCCAAGGAAGAGACATAGTAATTTTAATAGTTTCATTTCTTACGTAACAAAACATTCCAAAACAGAGATTTTTGTCATCTAAAAGTAGCTATAGTTACCTGAAAGTCAGTGAAAGAAATACACTCCAGGAAAGTAATTCCGCTTAAAATAATATCTATAATACTGCAAGCAATTCAGAACATTGAAATATAATTGAATAATTAAAACAATAAATTTTAAATATCAGGACTTTACTACGTAGATTACTATTGTAAAAAATAATTGTTTTAGTTCTTTCTCAGCTTACTAAAATTTCACTAGGTGGACAGCATTCTTATGACGACATATTTAAAAAATAGAAAAGTAAGCAACTGAAGTTTTTGATTTAGACACTGACGCATAATTTTCTAAAGACTAGCACCACTAATATATTAATCTAAAGGTTGTGTTAATCTTCAGTAAACTATTACTGTTCTTTCGGAAAAATTCAACAATCCTAACTACTGAGATGGAAAAAGGATAACCACGTAATTAATTATTCAATGTACATTTACTAATTCTAGAACTGAATTTTAATTATACAATTTTGGAATGTTATTATAACTTTTAGCAATAAAATTACTGACTGAAAACTAATTATTTTATTTTAAATATCGACGGCTGAATGGTGTTAAGTTTGTTAATCCACAGTGATTTGGACGTAAAACACCAAACAAAAACAGTTTCCACAGTAAAAAATAAGTTATCTGTTTGTAAATTTGAATTAAAAAAAAATTACATTGTAGGGACCGCTTATACTTGGATTAATTAATACAAGTGCTTTTTCTATACAAGAGGTGTTGAACCTATGTATGCTTTAAAGGGGGATATCATCGAGGACTTCTTTTAACGTGATTATCATTAATCTAATTTACCTATGGTTTCCTATGAGTTGCCGATTGTGAAATGTTAACAGATAGAAAACAAACTTGAAGGGATCTGTGAAACAGAAAGTTTTTTAATTAAAAAGTAGAGTAAATTCTATGGAAACCCATTAATACAAAAGTATAAGTGTTCTGGAAAAAATTGATCAGAAAATTTTTATTAAACCTCATAATGTTTATAAAGGAAACATTTTTTAAGTTATTTTTTTAAATGAAATTTACTACGTTTTATTAATTAATTATACACATAATTAAGAAATTATTATATGTAATTATATATATATATATATATATATATAAATATTTTCTAAATGTAACTGTTTTACTCTTTAAAAACAATATTCTTTCATTGTGAAATAATAATTAGTTAATTACCTTATTTTCTTCCATTATAAAGAAGAAAGATATGTTCTAAAATCAAATTATTCTTAACATTTTTCTAGAATTTGTGTTTTTTTTAAATTTATTTAAAATATGTAATTTAATCACAATATCCAATAAGAAATTATTTTAAATATAGGAAACGTATTTTCATAAGAAAATTTCACAAAAACTTAATAAAATTATTATTACTGAAATAAGATATCTGTACGTTACAATTAGATAATCAGAAGTTAAGACTGATAAATGAGAACATGTTGAAGTTACTGTTTTTCACATCACAGTAAAACAAGTTCAACGTAACAATTAACACTTAACAGCCTACAAAAGTGAGGAATAATTTAAGGAAATAAGTCATCGCTCTTTAGTAACATACAAACCATTCTGTTAATTAGAAAAAAATATATTATTTCTTACAAGACATTTTAATATAGGTATGGTATTCTTATTCTTGCTAAACCTGGCGTATCAACTGTTATGTCATTAATAACACCAATAAACCCTGTCAGATTCAGATACATACAGAATTCCACGCGCATCCCCCCCCCCCCACACACACACACACTCACAAGTTAAAAAAAATTATTATTTTTAGGAAAACTGATACAATATTTCCATTAAACTTTTCATTTAAGATTTAAAAAAAAATCAACTTTTTTCAAATTTTATGGACTTATTCCTTGCGACATCTTGATTTGAATTCTCAATTTCTTTAATTAGTGCTAATAAGATCACGCTTGATCAGATCTTAAAAAAATCAAAAAAACTTTCGAATAAAAAATTGGAAGAAATTAATTTATTGTCTGCACTTTTTGCTTTTGTCACAATTATCTTACTTAAGAATAAACCTTACAATTATCCTTAATGAACGTAATTTGAAGCTATAAAATGGAGTTGAATGCCTGAACAACGTTGATTCCAGATAATTCAGTAAGTTGGCTGGCTGCTTTGCACTAAGAAATGCAACAAATATCATTTCCTACTTCAGTTAATGAAACTTTTTTTTTTATTACTGTTGGGGAAAGTTACAAAAATAAAATTACACACAGCTCGTTTTTTCCAAAAGAAAATTGGACTTTATTTTTAACAGAATGAAAAACAGAATTATATAACCATATTCATAAAAACAAAAAAAATGCATAAATACATTATTACATAATTGTTTTGTTAAAGACAAATGTTTTGCACAAAATCTCCTTATGCGATATTTAAATACAACAATCGTTAAGTAAAGTATAGGTAAACTTGATACCTTAAATATTTATTTTACTTACAGATAGAATATAATAACAATACAAAGTATAATAATAATATCTTATTATTTAACAGACGATTACTTTATTATTTAGTAGACGATTACTGTTTTTTGTTAATGAAAAACAATATCTTGATACTCACTGGCACAGAATGTAATCTGGATTATCATAATAGAAAGTTTAACAGACGATTACTGTAAGATGAAAAACATTAGTATATTGATACTCACTTACGCAGGATGTAATCTGGATTATCATAACAGAGAGTTTAACGGACGATTACTGTAGAATGAAAAACATTGACATCTTGATATTCACTTGCACAAAAAGTAATCTGGACCATCATAATAGAAAGTTTAACAGACGATTACTGTAGAGTGAAAAACATTGACATGTTGATATTCACTAGCACAAAATATAATCTTACAATCGTGGATTTTATATATGTCTACATAAATTCCTTTGAGTTTAATATTTTATCATACAATTATAGAGAAGAAGAATCACAAACATAATGTTTAAAGGATTTTTGACATACAACTTAGATTCATAAGTATTAAACATAAAGAATGTTCGCCGAGTTCACACAACAAAGATTCATAGGTATTATAACATAACAAAAGATACTTTCAGAGTTAATTGAAACATACACCTTTTAACAAGAAAACTTATAAAATCTTTAAAACGTACGAAACAAAAACATGAAATGTACCTTACAAACGAAATGTTCACAAAGGCAGCTTAACAAATTGTTGAAAATTATATATAATTTAATGTATGTACTTGTATACTGTATGATGTGTAAATCTTGACTGAACAATAAAAGTCTTCAAATGATAGATTGAGAATAGACTAGACGAGACGAGAGTGACTGTGATCAGAGAGAGGCTGAGAGAGACTGGTCAGAGACAGACTGACTGAATGGAACGGAACTGAACGCAAGGATGTCGGAGGGTGCAATACCCTCCTACTTTTCGCAGTATACGAACTTACGTCCTTTGCTGCTGGGTGATTCTAATGGACTGGCGGTTATTAATAATGGTTGGCGTTTATTCGTTTGTGAAGTTTGGATTGCGTTCCGATCCAATGGAGGGTTTGTCGGTAGGGGCCCGATGGAACGATGTGCTAATAAGCTTATCTTCCATGACGCACTCCATTTCAGCCTAGAATGGGCTGAAATCCTTTATTTAGGTGGGCGTCCTCTCTTTAGGAGAGTACGTCGGAGGCGATTTTTGGGCAAACACTTTGTCATTTACTTAATTCACCTCAATTTAACTTGGTTTGAATTAAGGAAATGTGGTTGGATGGATTGCTATAGGGCGTTGCGTCCCAGAGCTATCTCAGTTAGTAGAAAATAGATTGGGATTTACTAGTCTGAGCGCGGTATACCTCTATTAAGTGTTAGATGTCTGCCCGCCGTAAGGGCAGGCAGGAGAGATATACATAACGCAGGTTGTTTTTCGAGCGCCCGTGCGCCGGGGTGGTGACAATTTTTAATAAGACGCCCCCCTATTATATATAAATTTGGACTTGATGCAGCTGCTGGTCTAGCCCTACAAAATATAATGGTCCGCGGAGGGTTTGGGAGGTCTGGTGGTGTGTGGCCAAACACGCTTTCTTCTAGCTGTCCTAGTAGTACTTGGAGTTTCACCTGAAAAAGAAAAAGCCCAAGCGCACAGAGGATTGAACTGTTGAAGGGGTGAGAAAGATTGCTCTTTCATCACCGTGGAATGTGGTGGTGACGGGTTACGGCAGTCGTGCTGCCGGAAAAATATGGAAGTGGGAGCGGAATTTTGGTAGTGTGTCCGCCTGTCTTCCTTTGGTGGGACCTCACTGCGAAGCCGTAGACCTTGGCTAACTCTTCTCTTGAGTAACCTACTGACTGAATCTAGTGGGGAGCCGGCTTATATAGTGTAGATGGAGCCGAGTGAACCACCAGGAGCCGAGTTCACGCAACATGTTTACGTATGTTTATTTATTATTATTATTTTATTTATTTATTTTTTAAACATTATAAACATGAAATAATACAGAGTTAAATCTTAATAAATAATCAATACAAAAGGCATAAATAAAAATCAGCTGAGCATATATTTATATGTATGTTGAATGGAACGCATAAATTTCAGTGTATGAAAAATTTCTTATTTATAATTAAAATATTAATTATATCGAAATACTGTTAAATACCAAACAAGTTGAATCAACTTATAACTGCTTTACGCATTAGCGTAAACAAATACAATAATTTTGAAACCAATTGTATGAACTAAGATTAACTTTACTTTCCATAATCAGAATATTTAAGCTGATGTATAGTTAGCTACTTTCATTAGAGATAATATTTTCTTTTTAAACGTGGGTGAGGCATGTGTCTTGAACAGACATTTCAGGTCAGTAAATCTAATTTTTGATGCAGGTTTTAAAATATGTTTTCTATAGCACAGCTTTCAAATTATTAAAAAAGATTCTTTTGTTACGCCAGTATCGGATAAGCAATAAAGATTTCAAGGAGATATATTCTAGGGTAAGTAGTTAGTAAAGAAGGATTAAGTCTGTGCTGTATTCAGAATCATGTTACAAGTTATGTGGGTAAATTTTATCAATTTAATTCTCAGAAAAGCATCTAATCCAAATCATGTGGTAGGATAATAAACTTAGCTGCATTTTGTTTTTATTGCAGAACGAATTAAGAATATTTCAAATATTCTCGTCTAAAAATCTTCGACTCATCTACAACTACTTAGGTTAACTAGGGCATCAGATTAACTGACATATTTTATGTTGTAAGAAGTAAAAGCTCGTCAATGTTAGAATGGAAATCATAATCACACTAATCTTCCTTAAATTAAGTTAATTATTTTGACAAGATTTGTAGACGTGCGACATGGTGCATTTTAGGATAATTTCGATATTGACAAAAACATGTTTAATGCCAGTAAATTTACCAATTCAGTTCTAGTGAAACTAGACTATTCGCTGTCCTGGTTTTGAGACTTGATTCGGGTACTCCAAGAAATATTAGGGAGGGACGTCTTTTGGGAAATTTTGATTAAAACTACAGGGTGCCCTCCATAGGGAGTCGAAGTTTAAAACGGCGTATTATTTAACACCGAAAATGCGTATAGGAATAGTAAATGCACATATATATTTGTAAAGGGACTCGAGTTCTGTCCATTCATGCAACTTGAGAAAAAAGATAAAGGGAGATCTGAGTTAGAGAGAGGGAGTGAAAGGGAGAGGGTGAGAGAGATTTAGAGAGTGATGAAAATGTGCCTGTTAGAATTGGTAGATTACTCCATCGCCCATCCACTTTTTAAATTTTAATTCCTATGACTTCGATAGCATGCGTTTGCTATTGTATAATAATTTATTTATGAAATTCAATTTATTTTTTTATTGGGTACATATTTGGTATATATTAGTATACTTATCTGCAGTGTTCCCTCTAATTTTTGGCACATTTTTTTTTGTGTGTGCAGTTTTACAAAAATAAAAAAAAATCTTTGTGCAGCAATTAAAAATGTTTTTGCATACGACATAAAAAAAAGATATAACAATTCTAGTCTAATACTACTAAGCAATAAATACCAACGTAATTAATCACTTAAAGCACAGCTCTGTGGCGTCCACAGGTAAATTAGATGAAATTACAATTACATTTAGAATCAGTATTAAGCAAGTGGTTAAGACATTCGAATGAAAAAAATAGGAAAATTTTAATAACTTACCTTGTAAAAACATAAAACTGGTACTAACTTTTTTCGACTTCAGGTACTTAACTCACAATTGTTTATTATTAATATTATTCTACAATTTTTGAAAATAAAAATCCCGTGAATAATTAGATAAATAAAGATATTTAATATAAGTTTTAAACACTCTATTGAAGGCTATTAATTTTACAACTTTTCTCTCCTGTCTTTTTGTCTTTTATTTTTAACCATTCTGAATAAACTTGATCTAAACCAGAGGTTCCCAAACTTATTTTTCTCATAGACCACTTTCAAAATTTAGCTGGTTCCGGTGGACCCCCTGCAGCTACATTTCTACCATATTTCCAGTCGACGGAAAATGTGAAGATTAGATCTAACTATGAAAATTTGCGTTATGGCTGAGTTCCACGAACTAACAGCTTCCGAAAAAAAGTGAGAATTGATTGGTTAATTTTTGATTGACTGTGCTGTGAGTGGATGTCAAAAAAGTAAAGTTGGCCAAAAAAAAAAAACTGCTTCCATCCAACTTTACATTTTTGACATCTACTCACAGCACAAGAAAACAATCAATTCTCACTTATTTTATTTAGAAAATTTCTCATTCAGAGTGGTAAAAAGCAAAAGAAAAATAGTATATTTTTTTATGTTGCATTTATTCAAATATGTAATCATTACACTATTAATTATTATTGTTATCATATTGCAATGTAATATAATAAAATTGTCGTAATATAATTAAAATTAAACATTAATAACGTAATGTAGCTTCTACAATGACAATCACAAAATAGTTACAATTTTAATGGGAGGGATGTACTTGATGGATTGGCAGCAAATTATCAATATTTGGCTTCAGTTTTGTTAGGAATAAGCGCAAATCTCCCCGTTCTGTGATATTGAATCTGCTCCTTTTTTTTTGATAAAAGGTTTGTAACGACACTAAAACTTTTTTCGACAAGATATGACGAGGGAAACGCTATCAAAAGCTTTCTTGCAATTCCCCACAGTCCAGGATATTTTTCTGATATTTCTGCCTGCAGCCAAAATGTTTGATACCCTCTTTTAAATTTCACCTTCAGCTCCTCATTAGTGCTAAACTCGAGTAGCTCCTCTTGTAATATCACATTCTCCACTTCCGTTTCATCAAATGGATTTATGATCCATGGTGGTATTTCCATCGTCAGAATATCTTCAAATCTGATTTTGAAGTCATCATGCAGGGCAATTAAATGTTGAACCTATGTTTGAATATCCTCATCAAGGCATTCTGTCTGTGACAAGTTTGAAAACTGGGAAAATACGCGCTGACTAATATTTTGCTTCATAAATTTCAATTTTCCAAGAAAAGTTGAAATTACACCCTTTGTTTTTATTATTGAGACTGTCCCCTTGTAATTGTAAGTTAATGTCATTAAATTTTTGAACAAATTTGTCAAATACGCGATGTTAGCTTTCAAAGTGATCAGGTTTTCTTTTAAATCATATCTTTACCTTCCAGAAACTCTAAAACTGATTCAAAAAGTGAGTAAAATCTTGTTAAACATGCACCTTTCGACAACTAGCGTATTTCAGTATGTAAGAGCAATCGTTGGAAGTCTTCATCATTTTCATCGCACAATTGGGCAAATAAACGCGTATTCAATGCATTGAATACGCGTTTATCTTGTTAACAGCATTAATTACAAGTTGAAGCGATTGGTGCAATCTATCACTCAGATTTTTCGCTACTAGGTTTTGTCGGTGGATGACACAGTGAATTGCAGTTACCTCTGGTATAATCTTTTAAGATGGCTTATAAACCCACGATATCGCCCGATCATGGCAGGAGCTCCATCTGTTGCCACCGAAATGACGTTTGTGAATGGAATTGATTTTTCGTTAAAAAAATCACTCAGGACATTAAATATTGATTCACCTTTAGTGTCCGTCTCCAAAGTTTTCGCGAATAGTAGCTCTTCATGAATTTCTTCGTCCATAACAAATCGAACATATGCCAATAATAATGCTTCATTACCAGGTAAAGTTGACTCGTCCAGTTGAATAGAAAAATGAGTTTTTTGCAGAGAATTACACAAGAAACTTTCAATATCAGAGCTCATTTCATCAATACGTCTTTGTACAGTGTTGTTACTCAAAGGAATTCTTTTGAGTATGTCAAATGGAGATTTGTGCAGAACAGTTCTTAAAATCTCTTCAACAGCGGGTAAAATTAACTGTTCTCCAATGGTGTGCGGTTTTGCAGATTTCGCTATAAGTAATGAAATATTGTACGATGCCCGCAAGCCATCATCGTTACTTTCAGACGTTGAAGCGAACATACTGTGCACGGTAGGTCTCTTTTCATATTTTTCCTTCAATGTTTGAAAATATTTCAAATCTTTACCTATTTTATCAGGATGACACCTTCTTAGATGATCTTCGTGCTTCGATGGTTTCATAGAGTCACTACTCAAAATTTTGCTGCACAAAAGGCATATAGGCAATCACTTGTCTGCGTTTGATGGAAGAAATCCACATTTTAAATAATCAACACTGTACAGTCGACATTTCTTCTTAGATTCAGCCATGTTTCGTATCAGTTACCTACCGGTACATAAAAAAAAAACTTTGTTTTAGTAATCTCAAGGCGGTCTTACTTAACAGGATAAGACTATTTTAATAGAATAGGATTAATTAATTATTGCAATGAAATAAAGTACCAGCGGCAAACTGATTCTAATTATTAAAAGCAATAAATCGGTAAGATCCATAATAAAGTTTTATGAAAATGTCTGAACCGATTTTAATGTGATGTAAACATTTTTTCATTAATTATATTTTTTTTATATTTCTGTAAATTCTATAGAAAATACTTTTAAATAACCAATATTTTGATATCACAACTCTGTGATTTTAATCATTTATTTATTAATTTGATGCACGTTACGAGTATGTAAAGACAGGTACAATTTATGAAAATATACAACGTGTTACAGAATAAGGGTTACAACCGGGAAATGGAATGTTCAGGATCAGTTTTTAAGTCGATTCCAATAGTTTTTTTTTATATATCTGAAAAAAAATTTAGACCAAAAATTAATAAATCCTTAAACGGAAGAGATTTCTTTTAGGAATAAGCCTCGCCTTTTGTACCTACGTATTTTTTGTAATTTGTGCATTTTTTGTTTACTGACGTGTGCAATAAATTGTCAAATAAATAAATAAACAATAAATAAAATAAAAGTAAGTATAACAAAAAAAGAAGGTAAGTACTTACTACTTTTTCCGACACTGGCAAACGCTAACATCTACTCACTTTACTTTTCTTTTCGAAATTCCGGAAACAAATGAGTAACGTTTATCCTTGGCAATCGTATTTATATTAGTGAAGAATCAAACAAGTTCATGCAAGATTGCTAGCACACTCACCACAAGTCGTATTTCGTCCCTTTGCACGTCTGAACAAGCGTTGCGGACGGCGGCGGTGGCGCTTTGCAAGTCTCGACACGTTCGTTGTACTGAATATTGAATATGCAAGTTTTTACAAGTAACAGTCGCTGAACTTCTCAAAACATTATCTGCCTAGATTGATTCAAAGTCAAGCCAACATTTTAGTTCTTCACCATCGAAACCAGATGAATTTTCGTGGACCCCCGCTTACGAATTGTGAACCCCCATTTTTTTGTCACGCCAACGTAGACCCCCATCGAGTCTCCCGTGGACTCCTGAGGGTCCACCTGGATCACTTTGGGAATCAATGCTGTAAACTAATATTATTTTCATCATTTACATAAAATTTTACTCTTATCAACATATCTAAATGAAATTCTTTTAATCAGTCTCTAGTTTTAATGAGTTTCATTAAAACGAAACATAGAGACTGATTTCATTAAAACGAAACATAGAGACTGATTTCATTAAAACGAAACATAAAGCCCTGCTTGCAATCTGCACTACTGACCATAAAATTCCTCCCATATCTAATAATTTTGACAATTCGTTAAATTGTTCATTATTATTTTTAAAAAAAACATTACCGAGTGCGCAGAATATTATTTGTCTCAATTTAACTTTTTCGCGCACAACATATTTTTAAAGTCTTTATTTGTTCTGATATTACAAATTATCTACAACAAAAGTCTTATATTATAAATACAGGTTTTCAATGCCTGATAATCTATAACCAAAATCGCATGATGATGGAGCTGTTACATCAAAGGATATCCAATCCATTACCTCATTTTTTTGAAATCATTCTTATAGATTTTCGAATAGTAAATTAATAAATTTTAACATATCACTTGAATTTACTACAATATTCTGGTCAGATACTATTTGGAAAAACGTTCTCATTTTGCAGCTCCAGGTAATGTTGCCAATAAGATATATTTCTTTTATTTTACTTATTTTTGCACGAGCAAATTGAAAAGCATCGAGTGGCTTTAGTTCTGGGCGCTGAAAAATTTGACATATGTATTTAGTTCTTCTAAAATTGTGTTTAAAAATTATAGATTACTCTGAAATTAAATATTTTATAATTCCTTTAAACAGAATTTTAAAATTACATCATCTTTATCTTCATTAAAGTAATCAATTAATGCTTCATAATTACTAAATTTGGTACTGATTATCTTTCTTAGCTTCATTATTTTATCACATATTGAGTTTCGGAACCACTCCATTATCAAAACTTATTGTACTCGTACTCATTACCAGTATTATACTCGGTACTCATATTTTACTCCGTACAGTACAATAAGTTTTTACGGTAGAGTGGTTCCGAAGCGCGTCAACATGTGGTAAAAGAATGAAATTTTTTTTCTCCTGCCTCCCGGAACCAGACCTCCAATTAAGCATGAACACGGTTCCGGGAGGTGCCTTTGCCTTTAGTTGCCAGACGAAGGAAACGCCAGGCCCAACTATGCCGTTCCCGGTCACCATCACTCAGCAACCGGTCCTTTGTGCTTCGCCTCTAACGGGGGCACCCCTGGAGGGCCGGCCCCGCCGGGACTCAGTCTTTTATCTCAGGGGCTCGAGAGTCTTCGCACTTCATCACGAAGCGTGCAAGCACGGGCGAACGACAGCTCCGTACCGAGCAGTCCCTCACCACCTCGCTTCCCGATATTTCATTTGCAATACTCCCGACACAAACCCCGTCACAGTGTCGAAGTCCACCGAACTGCGTAACATCGTTCTAACCATGGTCCCCACCTCGAGATGCCCAGTTATGACAGTACAGTCGCGGCGTTCCTCGTCCCACCGCGGCCACTGGAATATCACGTGTTCTGGCGTGTTTAACTACTGAAAGTAGGAGCAGAAGGGGTCTTCAGCTCTTCTTCGTCCAGATATGTATGAACGAAAGACCCCATGACCGGTCAGGAATTGTGTCAGCCAGAATCCCAGTTCACCAAACTTCCTCCTGGCCCACGGCTCAATGTGCGCGATCAAACGATGCGTCCACCTCCCTTTCGTGGATGCATCTCACCTGGCTTTCCAATCGCTGTAGACAGTTGCGTTGGCATCACACACAGATAAACTTGCGCACGAGCCGCCACCAGCTGCTGAAGTGGCGGTATCCCAATGACCATCAGCACCGCCTCAGTCGAGACAGAGGCGTATTCCGATGCCACCTTAAGAGACATACGGCGCTGTACTCCCTCCAACAGTCTTCTGCTACTCTCTACCGCCATAGCTCTCTTCTATACTGAGGCGCCATAAAGAAGATTTGAGGTCGCCGCATGCGCATACAGCCTCCTCTTCAACCGACGAGGCTCTCCAACGTTCGTAACTTAACCAAGTTCTTGACAGTCTGCCCAGCTTTCTTGCTTACCACCTGAACGTGACGAGTGAATAACCGCCTATGTTCCAACTACACTCCAAGATACTTGGTGGCCTCTAGTGATT
Source organism: Lycorma delicatula (assembly GCF_047948215.1). NCBI lineage: Eukaryota > Metazoa > Arthropoda > Insecta > Hemiptera > Fulgoridae > Lycorma > Lycorma delicatula. Next base: position 234,604,025 of record NC_134455.1, read on the forward strand.
GGACCATCCCTCCCTCCATCGAAATCGGGAAAGGCACCAATTACCGCCTTCCCGCCACTGGGACAAACAGAGATTTATCGCAGCACAGATGGAGTTCTACACGGCCATCCACTCACCGACCATCCCGATAGCGGAATTTGCAGCACCTGTCACCTCCTCTTCGGTCTTTGCCACCACCATTAGGACCAAATCATCTGCGTAGGCGATAGGGGTAACACCCCACGGGTATCGCAACCGGAGGACTTAATCGTACACGATATTCCATAGGTGGGGACCCAAAACAGAGTCCTGGGGCACCCCATACATGGACCGGAATCAGAGATCAGCGTCACCAAGCGTGTATACCAGCTTCCTATTGTTAAGATAGTCGTCTTCCAATATTCTCCTAAGATAGCCGCTCACACCCCACCCCCTCAGCGCCAGGAAGATGGAGTCCCAGCTGAGGGAGTTTCGACGTCAAGGAGTATCACCACCGAAATCCTGCGTGTCCTCCAAGTGCCTACCGCTGCTATGTCCACAATCTTCATCACCGCGTCAACTACATCGACCGTCGACCATCCTGATGGAAAGCCATATTGCCTTACATGCAGCCATACGTTTACCATAATCTCCTCATGTAGCCTGGCATCGAGCATCCTCTCGATAAGCTACGTGAGATTATTAATAAGGCAGATGAGCCTATACGACGTGGGCGCCTCCACCGTACCAGGTTTCTTCACCAAGATCAACCTCGACCTCTTTCAATCTTCCGGAAAGGAACCACGGCACAGCATGTTATTAAATACTCGGAGGACCTCCGCCAGTGCCTCCTTCACTAAGATGCGGACTACTTCGACCGGTATGCCGTCCTTGCCAGAACTCTTGTGCAGCTCATGGTCTACTGGCCCAGACTAGCTCCTCGACCCGAAAGGACGGAATGTCGTCAACCACTATCTCTTTCCGCAGGAGGTCTTCACCATTCAAGAACAGCGCTCTCACACTGGCCCGCACCTGCTCCTCCGTCAGAACCGGCAGCGATTCGCCAGACCTTCCCAGTCGCAACCCGGTATCCTCGGCCTCACGGGTCTCCGTCTACACTGTTTCAAAGTTCCCTCCAACACCTCCTCTTTGCCTGTTTAATGGCATATCTGAGAGCCGCCCTGGCCGTTAGATACTCTCGTCGTAAATTCTCGGAGCGTACAGGGTCCCATCCTCTACTATGTTTGTAGGCCCTCTAACAAAAAATTCTAACTTTTTATACGATAGTACAAATTAAATTTTTAATAATTTATTATCTCAATAACCTGAAAACACAAAGAGTAAAATTTGTACGCGTAATTATAATTAGTGAAAGACTTCTGGTCGAAGTGATTTGCTACGGTGTTTTCCATGAAACCAACTCCGTTTAACGTTTCCAGAATAGTTCTTGAAAAATATTTTACTTTAATTAATATGATAAAAATATTTCAGTTGATCCAAATAATTTCTATCAATTATTTTCGATAGCACACAAAAGTCAACACATTTTTGTTTGTAGGACAATCGCATTAAATGGTAATTGAGATCATCGCGTTTACCCTGCTTTGTCTTTCTGGGCAAGAATTAAAGTCACTCTTAACATTTTTTTTTTTTTTGTCAACTACACAATATCTGATGCTTGCACATATTTATATTATGTAACGAATAGTTTTTCATGTGTAACAATGAATTTCAATGTTCAAAGAGATGATAATGAAAAATGTAAATATTTCTCTCATATAAGGCTTATTGATTCGCTGAAATACTTTGATGTTTGCACATATTTATGTATATTGTGTAACGGATTGTTTTTCATTTATAGCAATGAATTTCAATGTTTATAAAAATGATAATGAAGTAAAGTAAATATTTTATTTGTATTAAACTATGGTTTAGTTAGTACGTACATGTTTTATTGTCTGAGCAACTTATTGGGATGTGTTACTAAAACTTGTTTTAATGATACAAATAATTTCAATGACACTGCTTTATCATTGCATCTTCTGATACACTTTTATTAAACAGGAATTTGATTCTTAAAATCAAATATTGTATTTAAATTAAGGTGTGTTTTGTAATAAGGTTTCATATAGCAAGTAACCTTGGTCAACTTAATAATTTAAAAATATTATTTATTTTTTATTCATTTGCTATATTACCTTAACCTAACTATTTACTACCATTAACCTGTAAAAACCATCAAGATTTGGTAATTATTGCGTGTAAACTAATATAATAAAATTGATTTACTGGTTTTGAGTTCCGAGTCTTAAGTAATACAACGAAAAACTTTTTTAATTAAAGTATATTAAACTTATTTTGCAGCTTTGATGTATTTCAGTGAAATATTTATCACTATTTTGTATATATATATATATGACACATCTTAATATGACAGTGTTCTACCAACTTGTCTATGTATATTACTTCAGATTTCTGTGGCATATTGAAAAAATAATTGTTTCAACAGTCAAGATATTTCTTTATAATATTATAATTAGGAAGTTCATGATAATTCTACCAGTATCCGTTCAATCGGTACATTTGTATTTTATTTGTCCATTATTTTACCATCACGTCAATGGCAGTGGACAACTGGAAGTAAACTATTTCTTTATAATGATACTATTCTTAAGATTAAACAGTTATTTACATTTTTCGTTCCATATTAAATACTGGCATATTAAATACTAACATCATGTCTTTAATGTGAGTCTTCTTCACGACTAAAATTTAATTAAGTAAAAGATGATCCTTTCATTGGCTACCTGAGACCGGTATTATGGACTTGCCTCACTGTTTTGAGGTATGGCATTTGGTTATTTAAAAAAAAAATCTTTATTTTCGTCTTAAGAGCTTTATTTTTTGAACAAATTATACATTTATAAAAATCTTAGAATATTGCAATTTTACCGTTCTGTTTTAAATTGAATGATCAACAGATATCGGTATTAATTTAGTGACTGTTTTTTTTTTGTTTTTTTTTTGTCTTCAGTCATTTGACTGGTTTGATGCAGCTCTCCAAGATTCCCTATCTAGTGCTAGTCGTTTCATTTCAGTATACCCTCTACTTCCTACATCCCTAACAATTTGTTTTACATATTCCAAACGTGGCCTGCCTACACAATTTTTCCCTTCTACCTGTTAGTGACTGTATAATTATTAATTTGTGGATAAATACAAATATATAATTAAAAAATATTTCATAATATCAATTAATGTTTTATCCATACAATTACATGAAATATAATATTTCATAATATCAATTAATGTTTTATCCATAAAATTACATGAAATATAATATTTTGAAATTTATATATAATACAAGAATTTTTGTTCAAGTTTAATCTCTAAATTGAAGTAAATGTGCTAAAAATAATTATAGAGCAAGCAGTTTGAAACCTTGAAGGAGCTTTTTCCACCTGGGGAGAATTGGCGACGCCGAGAACTGGTAATAAAGGAGATCCCAGATTTACGGAGGAGGAGCTTGGGTTTGCTATCTCAAAACTCAGGCATCATAAAAGTCCGGGGCCGGATGGTCACGACTGCAATTCTCTGTAAGCCTGGAGGGCACCGTGGTGGCCCCCTCAAGGAGAGGAAGATATCTTGGTATCTGGCAGGATAATTCGAGGCAAATCACGAGACATTTGGAAGAAATAGTCAAGAAGGCGCAGAGGGTGACCTCGTCAGTTTGTAGATTCATGGCAAAGACTCCGGCAGGCCAGTATTGTGGTCTGAGAGACTATGCTGAAAATATCTTTCTGCAATGCCCTAGGTAGGCTAAGATGGGCCGTTCGGGGGAGGAATCTCCCCTGAGAAGATTATGGGCATTATGCTCGCCTCCAGGGAGGACTGGAGTCGATGTGTACAGTGGTTTCGGAGTATTTTGCGTACGAAGATGATTGAAGAGGAGCAATACGTGGTGAGAGTGTTCGATCTGAGGGTGATGGAGGAAGGCCAGCCCTCGGGGGTCCAACAGGATTGTCGTTGCTGGGTGCCGTCGGCGACGCTGGAGGTTGTTACCCGAAGGCGGCACTGGAGTACCCGTCGACACACGCGGTGATGAGATTTTACCTTATTGGTGGTTCAATCACCGCGTTGTGTGACAGGGAGGGTTTTTAGTGGGATCCAACCTTGTGCAGAAAACCGCACACACACAGCAGTAAGGGCTGCTTGCTGGGAGTCTGGTTGCAGATTTTCCCTCCTCCGACGCAAAAAAAAGTAACAATAGAAAATCAGAGTTTGTTAATCCTTCTGTCCCAACTACTTTCTGTTAATATTTAGATTATTATGAATGCAAAAGATGATATTTCTGTATACAGCAGGATTTATTTTTCACAGTTCATTTTTTGATTATGCAATTTCAGCTTCTGAATGGGTGGCATCAAATCTACGAGCTGTTAAAACTCGACTTCATACGAAATCACTCGCTAAAGCATTCGTTAATCATTCGTTATAAATCATTCGTTAATCTTAAAGCAGACTGAATTACGTAAAACTTTGTTACTTTTTTTACATATCTTTGGAAAGTAAAATTCCCAAACTTTCATCCGAAAATTATTTTGTCACGAAACAATAATAACGTAAGACATTTCTTTTCATCCTTTTAAATCATTAATTAATGGTTACAAAATTCTATTTAAGTATAAAAATACCTCAGTTAAATAAAAATGAACTATTTTCATTTTCTTAGTGACAAATTATCAAAAGAAATCATAAATCTTATTTCAAATGCCAAATTTTAGGAAAATTTTCCTCAAACACGGAACATTACCAAACGTAGCAGGTCCTCATTATATCCGACAAACTTTGATGCTCTAAAACAAGTAAATGTTTCAGCGTCAAAAATTCACTTTTGCGAACTCCTTATGGAATGCGATGTGCTGCAATTCCCTGCTATAAGCACGAAAATGTGTAATTAAATCTTGTTTTTCTCAGATGAATTCATCAGCCATTCACAGCAGTAGACAAGTAACTTTTGTAAATACATTCATCATGATTAAAAAAAAATCATAAGATACTCGAATAAGATATCTCTTCAATATATTATATAATTATAAAATATTAAAGGAAATGATTAAATGATTTCCTTAAAGCTACATCTGAAAAAAATATTTTACGCGTAGTTAATCTTATAAAATTTTTAATTAGAATATACAAAGCAGGTTTTTGTTATAAAAGCAAAAATAAAACATCACGTAACAAAATTAAATAAATACTTTCAAACCCGTAAACAGAAAAAATTAAATCCGGTTTAAGTTTCATTTACAACTCTTTTATGCATATTATTCGGCATAATTATACACTTAACATAATGAAACGGATTAGACTGGCGAAGTAAGATTTTTTTAATTATAATTCTGATGCCTTTTTTTAAGTCAAGTACCTCAATTTATTTAACCTTCACTAATTTTTGTATTGTATTTTTTCTTTTTTGGTTTTGAAGTATGAAAAAAATAATTAAGATATGAACTAAAATTATAAATTATGATAACTTTAAATTAAAAAAAAATTAAAATAAACAAATAAATAATCTCAACAAGCGCAATGAAGTCCAAAGTAGAAAACCAATTAATTATTTGCACCGATGAGTTAGGTTAATAAAACGAGTCGCAATTATTTGTACCGTATTTTATTCCCCTCTATCTTTTCTCTTAATCTATGAAATAAGATTTCATGTTTTTTTTCTCTTCAAAACCTGAAGAAAAGCTAAACAGAGCACAAATTGTAAAATAATTTTTAATCTAGCTCGAATTTATACTTGTGAGAAAGGAGGAACAAATTATAATGAACAAGTAAAATAAAATTAAAAATGTTTAAAAACCCACAACGAAATAAATTTTAAGCAAAAAAATATTAATTGAAAGACTTGAAATATTCAAAAGCCGTATAAATATATCTATGGCAGCGCCCCCTGGCGGTTTATAATTGTAAAACTAATCTAAGAAGCTGCTTGAGCTGATACCTATGTAATGCAAAAAACTACATCAAAATCGGCCTAGCCGTTTTAGAGAAACACACCTGCTGCAGCACTCCTTGGTGGCGTATAACCATAAAACATTCAAAGGTAAACTCTAAAATTTCTGATCCACTTCAAGATAACTTTTCTGAACCATAAAAGAAAATTAGAATTTCCCTCACTAAGACACAGAATAAGGCTGATTCATTTGAGTCAGCAGAAGAATATCTGTAAAAATGGAAGGTGGTGAAAGAACGTGTAAAACGAAAGTCCATAAACCCAAGTGGTGAGGAAAGATACCAAAACTGGTCAAATGTGAAAATATCACCAGTTCCTCATGTTGCACCTTTGTTAAATTCATGCAAATTAATTTATTCTAAAGTAAGTTGATGGAAAAGCAATCATTAATATATCAGGCTTCATTTTAATGAAAGTGAAAAATGTTTAAGGCTATGAACATTTTAGTAGCATATTTCAAATGATAAACAAAAAGACACAAAGGAACATAAAATAAGCCACAAAATAAAGTAGTGTTGTCAAGATTCTTAAAAATAAGTGTTTTCTTCAAAGATTAGGTATAAATTAATAAAACTCTTTTCATTATTGGTTTATACATGTATGAAGAGAATACTTTTGGAGCGAGTTTGTAATTGCAAGCCTCATAAAGCTCCATTGAATATAAGAAGTAAAATATCTTTCTAGGAAAGATTTTTAATGCCATCATCTTTGGATGCTTGTTGTGTCAAAGGGTCTCTGGCTGAATGTCATTCATTGTAAGCTGGTCTGAATAACTTAGCAACTTATATAACAATTTAATGTTAGTTGCTACAGTCTTTAAATTCATTGTATCAAAACTGCAGTAATTTTTAATGCGTTACTACCAAAAACAAAAAAAAATAAAAAAATAATATTAATATGAATGATCAATATTTTAATAGTTAATAATTTATAAGTACCTAAAATTTTACTTTGTTAAAATTCTACTATATCAATAATGCAAAGTTATTAAAAAATATTAAATAATTCTCACTGGGTTTCTTGAAGTTCTTTAAACTTGCATTAAAAAATCTGAAATTTACGGAATATCTAAGAAATGCATTAAATATGCAATTATGGAATTAATTTATTATATTTTAACTGAATTGTGTAATTCTTGTTACTGTTTTGTTTTTTTGTGATTGTTTAATTAGTACTCTTAAGTAGATCTGCTTAATACTTAGGTGGAAATTTTAGATTATTGTAATTTATGTATATTTGAACCCCCTTTCTATTACATCTTTCACTATAAATTTAACAATCTATACTGAGAAGTTTTCATTTCCATTTGAATTCTAATGTGGAGAGGTTTTTCTAAAATGTATTACTTCTGATGCATTGTCATAGTGGTATAATCATTATTAGTATTACATTTTGAATTCCTGCTGGAAGAAAGAGAAGAATTCCTGCCTTTAATTCTTGTGCCCATACAATCAAGACTAACAAGTCTTTACTTATGCTGGCACCTTCTAGAATAATTCCTTCCTGACCATTCTCTGCCTGCCCAGTAGACTACAGCAGTCCAATTATGATTCGTCATGGTGGGCAGAGGTCTAAACCCTTGACTAAATCTTATATAGCACTCTTTCTTTATATGTCTCACTTTAAGGTTATTCTCTTAGAAGAATTATTTTCTGACCTGACTTCATAGTCGTTCATCGCAACCTTCAAAAGTCATATTGAGTAGAGGTGTCTCTTCTTAAATCTTTTCCAACAACCGTTCCAGCTTATGTTGCATCAAAAATATCCTTTATGAAGAATTATATACGATTTTAACCCAATTTGAAGCTGCTCACAATTCCCGTTCTATTTTTGCTATTTCTACAGACCATAGATATCCAGAATCTCTATCATTGGGACACTTTCTCATTAGATGCCCACTCACTTCTGTGCCTGAACCCAATTACCAAAAATTGAAATTACCCGCTTAGGCTGCTGGCCACTTTTCCAAAAATTTGTACAATCTATTCGGAAACTATGGTCAAAGGACTATTTACATTATCTTCAGCAACGTAATAAATGGTGTTTTCCTTCTCGTAACCTTTGTGTTGGAGACTTAGTATTAATTATCAAAGAAACTTCTGCACCTATGCATTGGAAACATGGAATTGTCATCCAGGTTTATCCGGGTTCTGACAACCTAGTACGGTTATTGATGTACATTCAGTTAATGGTCAATTAATAAGACCTATGCAAAAATTATGCCTATTAAAAATTTCCAATGATGAGTTTACTCATTTCCAATGAGTTAATTGTTTATAAACTTTATTATTTTTATCATTATAATTTCATTTGATTTGTTTTCACATAGTATGATTTTTATTATGCACATAAATATTGTATTTTTATTATTTATAATCTAATATGCATATCTATTTTAATTTATTTGTGACGTCCTTCATATTACTCTTTCACTCCTAATATATATAGACTAATTACTATACTTCATACATAAACACACACACACACACACACACACACACACACACACACACACACACACACACACACACACACACACACACACACATGCATACACACACACACACACACACATGCATACAACATATACATACAACACATAAATGTACATTATAAGTTTTATTTATTGATTTATTATTAAGATGCAATAAGACACAAAAGATTATTTATCAATGGTTTATTTGAGGCATAGATTATTCAAGATTTATTTATTATTGAATATTTTGATGTGAGATTTATAAACAAGTTAAATGCCAATGGAATGAGTTGCTCGCTATTGGATACAATTTACCAGTTGATCTATAAAACTACAAACAACACAAAGGACATCTTAGATCTATATGATTGTAGGTACAAGTAATTTGTCATTGGTGTGAGTTATATACTCGCCAATGGATTAAGTACACATAAATTGTCAATGAAATGAGTTGTATACCAACCATTGGATACATCTTACCAGTAGAACAACGAACAACACAGAAGAAATCCTAGATCTATATGATTTTAGGCACAAGTAATTTTTCATTAGTGTGAGGTATATACTCGCCAATGGCTTACTATCACTCTCCAAACACTGATCTGGACACACCTAAATCGTCTTCTTGGATTGTCTCTTCGGTGATGTCGCTAGGTTTCCTAAACGGAAGCTTTTCGTTCTGAGCGACTTCAATGCCAAGTCTCCCGATTTTGCAGGACTGCAACGGAAGGCTCGCGGATTTTTTCTGGGCGACTTCGTCGACACGACTGACTTGGTGTGTGTCAGTGATCATGTACAAACCTTCTATAACGTTGACTCGACATCTTGCATCGACGTGAGTTTTGTGAGTTCTCCCTACGTGGATTCTGTTGTCTCGTGGCGGGTCCTGGATATTGAGAGTTTAAGCGACCACCTACTTATCCTACTTGAGATAGCTAGCGCGGTTAGGCGCCAACAACATCTGAAGAGAGTCTTTACAGCTGGTTGTGCCAGGCTTGAAGGGTCGTGGCGGAAAGCCTTGGTCAGGTCTCTACTCCGTTGGCTCTTATGGACGTTCTGACACAAGATTGCAAGAGAGCAGGTGTCATGTTCTCTTTTGACTCTACACGGCAGTGCACATACTGGTGGCCGCCACAGCTACATCGAGCTGCCAGTCTTGATGATCGATCCCAGCGCGACCTCGCACAAGGGGAGTATCTATCATGCCGTCGTGATTATAATTTGCCATTAAACAAGTGATTAAGAGGCAATCTTGGAGGTTGCTCTGCGAAGAGATTGACCGAGATGTGTGGTAACGGCTTCTAGATTGTTATGGGGCGTTTTGGGTGTCGTCTCCCCGCTCTTACCGCCGCTGAAGTCGAGGATCTCGTCACTAATCTGATGCCAAGGGGAGCTGAAACCCCCCACCGGGTATGGAAATTGTTGCGGACGACCTTCATTTCTTTGAGATAGGTGAACTACATGTAAGCCGAGAGTTCCAGCGTTCAAGTCCTAGTAAAGCCAGTTATTTTTACACGGATTTGAATGCTAGATCGTGGATACCGGTGTTCTTTGGTGTTTGGGTTTCAATTAACCACACACCTCAGGATTGGTCGAACTGAGAATGTACAAGACTACATTTCATTTACACTCATACATATCATTGTCATTCATCCTCTGAAGTATTATCTACGCGGTAGTTACCGGAGGCTAAACAGGAAAAAGAAAGAAAGGTGAACTACATGCAGCGGTGCGTCGGATGACACCACACAAATGCTCTAGACCGGATGGGATCCCGGTTGAGGTTGTCAAGATTGTCGTCAAGCTCGCATGATTAGATCCCTGCAGACTGGAAGATTTTCCGGCTTGTTTTCATCCAGAAGCCTGGAGCCCCTGGAGATGCTTCTGCATACCGCCTACTGTGTCTGTCAAATAACTTTTGCAAGTTATTCGAAAGGCTACTGGTGCATCAACTACAACGTGAGTTGGATGCTGGGGCTGGCATGAGTCACCGACAGTTTGGGCTTTGAAGGGTCACTCTACGATTAACGCAGTCGACTATGTGATACGTTTGACGGAAAGAGCAGGTAACGGCACTTGGCGTTCCAGGAGTATCCCTGCTGTGGTACTGTTTGATGTTAAAAACTCATTTAACACTGTGAATTGGACATCTATACTTAGAGCACTCGATGAAAGGGGTATCTCTTGCACAGCGGGCTGAGAGGACTGTTAGGAGTCCGAGCAGACTGCTTGGCAATGTCGCAGGCCCCAGATCCTCCAAGCATAGGATATACTCCCACGTCGTGTCCACTGTTCTACTGTATGGATTGCCGGTACGGTGCAAGGCCATAAATACAACAAAAAATCGGCGGCTGCTAAAGAGGCAGATGGCGTTAAGGATCTGCGCTGCGTACAGGACCGTCTCCGCTGAAGCGGCCTTCGTTGTCGGTGGGACGCCAACTATTGGGTTGCTAGTGCAGATGAGGTGTAAAATATACGCAGGAACAGACAGGCAGTCTGCATATGATGTCCTATTGGAAAGGTGGCAGGCACGATGGAACACAGCTCGACGGGCAGTTGGACTCAACAATCGATTCCGGGAGTAGGCCCTTGATCACCAGAAGGCCAGGCGAGCTCAACTACGAAGTTGACGGGCCATGGCTGCTTCCGGGAGTACTTGTTTCTCTGCAAAAAAGCAGACGACTGCGTGTGCCCATTATGGATGATACTTGGAACTGGATGATGCAGAGCATGTGGTGTTCCACTGCCATAGATGAGAAGACATGCGGAGGTACTACGCTTGGTTCGGTTTCTTGACTCCTGAGAACGCCATTTCGAGGATCGTAGGGGATGAGCGGACATGGAATATCATCTCTCGCCTTCTGAGAAAAATTATCAGTCGCAAGGCGTCAGGGCGTAAGTTGGTGGACCGCTCGACCGCGGAGCCGGTGGCAGTCCACACTTGGGGGTTGTCGTTCATTCGGTACTTTCATTCTCGGAAGCATGTCTCAGATAATTCCTTTATGGCGAGTAACGGGGAGTATTGTTTTTTAAGGGGAGACTTTTTTTAGTGAGTCTCCGATTAGTGAATTTTTGGCGGGAAACTTCACACACCCACTGTACGGGCTGCTGGGCATCTGACAGTAGATTTTCCCTTCTCCAACGGAAAAAAAATTAAGTACACGTAACGTAAATTGTCAGTGGCATGAATTATATACCTGCCACTGGATACATCTACGCGGTAGACGCACGAAAAACACATTAGAAGAAGTCCTAATTTACATGATTGTAGGTACAATTCAGATCATTGATTTTGATCAATTTATACATTCACTTATAAATATACATATAAAATATGCATGGTAAACCAAGATAAGATGACTATGAGCTTTGTGACTATTGTTCATTACATAATTGTATGATCATTATGTGAAAAATAAATGTGAATAGAGTTTCAAATTATTATGTAATACTTGTATAATTAAATAACACTTTTATAATTTTATGTAATATAATATAATATTTGAATAAATGATGGTATAATTGAGTACTCAATTCAATTATTTAAGTGATTTGCATAATGGTTTATTATTATGTGTTGATACATTGTAGGTTATATTATTTTTATGATTTATTTATAATTATATTGTTAATTACATGATCATTTATATAACTTATTGTGATTAAAAATCAATGATTATTATTATTATTATTCTCCTTGTTTGTATATGAGCAAAAAAAAAAAACATAATCTGATATATTTGGTGGACAGTTATGCTAAGACTCACTCTCTTTTCTTCTTATTAATTTATAAATACATAAATTGTCTCCGTTCTTCTTACTCTTTGGTAAAAGTAAATAAATTTGTATATTCAGCTAACCTGTTTTATCAGCTGATATTTTATAATTAATTTCTTATTATTAAGTTCTTGTTCAGTCTAAATTTACTTATCGTTCTGTCAGCATATACGTTCATTAACGTATATCTTTTTCAAAAATATAAAAATTAAATTAAATCTTAGACATATAATGATCATTATGAATTATTAAAATACACATTTAATCATCAATTGAACAATGACTTTTATTTATCAGAATTATGAACCGGTTAATATAAAGTTAATATATAGAATAAATACACATAACTGAGGTACTGCAGCTAGGCGGTTTTTATTTGAATAAATGTTGTCCTTTTTCATGTTAGGGCTATTTCAGCGAGAAACGTTTAGAAAAATTCTACTATGTTCATTCTGTTTAAAGCTGTAAAGGAACATTTTTTCAGTAATGAAAAACAGGTATAACTGTTATAAAAGAGGTAGTATTCGCAAATTAAATTTGATTAAACGTTTTACTCATATAAAATGTTAAAAGGTTTAACACCTTTTAACAAACAAAGGGATGGTAGAATATAGGACCCCAAATTATTGTGTTCAGTAATTTGTATCTGAAAGAGTTTAAATCATAATTCATACTGCGGTTGATAAAACAATTAAAATATTGATTTCAAAATGATTGAATATGAAGTGACATTCACAGTGTTGCTGTAGTAATTTATTAAAACATTATTTAACAGGTGTTGATGAAAAATAAATTTATATTTTATCTAAAAAAGGCCAGTCTATGAGCAAATACAAAACCTACAAAAGGCTAATTGCTACTAATCATTTAAAAACTAACGTGTGTGTGTGTGTGTGTGTGTGTGCACGCGCGCATATTTGTGTATGATGGGTTTACACATTTAATTACTTTAATTTGCATAGTTATTATACGGTATTTATTATAACTTGGTGTAAATCAACTTATTTATATATGTAAGTCAGTGAACTTATTTGGCCTCGCTAGCATTAAAAAAATCAATTAAAACCAAATTTCAATTTCATGAAATTTAGAAATCAATTTATTATAGCCTTGGTTTCAAGAAATCTTAAATTTTTCGAGTTAGATTTTATCAGAGGAATTTTATGATGGTTTATCCCCTTTTTTGGGAACTACATAAAATCGAAGGAAAACTGAATTTAAGGTTACTTGTTATAAACTTAAATTTTTTATTAAAAAAAAATTTATTTCGATAATGAAATAAGTTATTGAATATTTTATTAAGATAATGAAATAATTTTATACAATAATTTCGGAGTAACTGTGTAGATTATCTCCTTCCAATAAGAATGTGTTGCAAAATGCTACCTAGGATTTTTCGTAGAGTAGTCAACGAAAATTTAAAAAAAATATATGTACTGTAATTAGACAATTCTACATTAGATTTCACGCATAAAAAAAAGATGTCTTTTTTTATTATTTGTCATGCATATTGAATTTTACACAACTCATTATTAGTGTAAACATTAAATTTTGATTTGTTGTAGAAAGTATACTCTGATAATATTTAAACCTATAACAGTACTATGGGTAAAACTATTTTAAAGCTTTCATTAAATGTTATGTTGTAAAAAAGATTTTCTCTAGAATGTACGAAGTTAATCCCACTAGTGAGAAAGAACAGTTGTAATCCGATGATGAATTTCCTTTATAACAGTTTCTTTCTTCAACATCATCCCTGAAATATAAATTAAATAAATAATTGTAAATTTAATAACATTAAAAATAAAGTTGCAATATTTTGTTATAAAAGGTTAGGAATTTTGAATAAATTTACTGAATAGTCTATATGTAATTTTTTTTTCACGATAAAAAGTAAGTTAATTTTTGCTTTTCTCTATTTATCCAACGGTTTTTTAATGCTGTGAGGCATGTAAATCCTCCGAGCAACGAGAGGTATCAATCAGTGTCGCTTTCTTTTAGAATCCGATTTTAAAAATAAATTCAGATTTATTTGTTCCTTTCTATTCTAAGCAACTTCCTATTCCTTTGTATCATTTTTATTATACCTTTCTATTCTAAGTAACTAACAGGAGCGTTCAAATTTAAATTACAATTTATTTTTTCTACAAAACGTAAACATAAAATAAGTAAATTACACACTAATTTTCAACGCAGTCCCCATCCTTTACAGTGCACAGGCGCTATCTTTCAGATATCTTCCGTTTTCTTTCAGAAAAAAGTTCCTGAAGCTGTTTAGGACCCATTCTCTTTCAATGAATTCTTTATTGAAAAAATACTTTTTACTGCCTAGAGCTTCTGTTAAAAGTTCGAACACGTTGAAGCACATATAAGTACAGATATAGTTAAATGCTATAGAGCAGTTCATTTTAGTCACGGATTGTAGTCATCGAATGAGCGGTCACGTGAGCCTCATGTGCATTATCTGTAAAACACAGACAAAATGTTAACTTTTTCCCTTTAGTTTCGGGTCGTTGTTTTACTAGATGCTTCAATAAATTTGAGTGATACTCCTCGATTGTAGGGCGCTACTCTGTTAGGAAATCGACGAATAGAATACCTTGCATATCCCAAAAGAACAAAAACACAATTTTTCCTGCTGAATAAGCTTTTTGCTTTTTTCGGTTCTGGAGATGAAGGATGTGACCATTGCAACAATGCTATTTTGCTTTTTAAGGTAAAACGAAGTACTCAAGTTTCATCAGTAGTGACAGAAGAGTGTAACTCATCATCCTTTTTGTCATATTGTGCTAACAATGACGTGTCTAGAATTGTATTCTTTCGTTAGTATTCGTGAAATCCAACGTTTGCATACTTTTCTGTAATTATGTTGATTTCTAATACAGAAACTACTGTCGACACTGTGATTAAGTGTAGAAACAAAATTTTGTATTGTAATTTGACGATAATTTTGAAATTCGCAGTTCGCATTTCGCACGGCGGGAGTGCGATTCATTTTCTACACGTTCTCAACTGCCTTTAAAAGATTTAATCCTTTTATAGATGCTTATGTTTGTCGACGTTTCCTCACCAAACTGTCTTTAAGTCTTTCACGAATTTCTGACAGTTTCACATTTTCTTTCGTAAGGAATTTTATAATAATACGTGTTCCACGCTGGGACACACATATTTTTTACCCATACTGGTAAATAAATTGCATATAACAGCCGCGTGCTGCTTGAATCTAGTCTAGTGTTTTTTTCCGCCCATCAGAAAGTACGACCAACTTTGTCTTTTATTTTATTGTTTTAGATTGGTACCAAATTACCAAATTATTTTAGATTGGTACCAAACTATGATTTAGATTTGAAAATTCCTCATATATTAGCAATCATTAAACGATTAGTTAGCTGTAATAGATTTTTGCAATAGTTTTGAGCAAACAATAAACATAACGCAAAGCCGGCAACGAATTGAACAACTTTTCTGGCTTTACTTCAAGTTATGCAGTTCATTTCGAAAAACGTTTATTAATTTTAATTTTTGTGAATCTGTTATTTTTATTCATATTATGTTGATGAAATACTTCATGCATTTGACAGAATCAATTTTGCCTTAAGAAAACTAACTGATTTAAAATTTTTATCCGAATTTTAAGGAGACATATGAAAACAACATTTCACAAAGTTCAAAGTTAAACCAATGCTTACAATGCTTATTGTATCTACAATGTTTAACATGTAACTATAATGCTTATTTTCGATACATGTTTAGGTTTTTATGAGGTCTACGTGTTTTGGAAAAAACCGAAAGAGTAACGTTATGAAGAATCAGAAAAACAACATTCGTTTTGAAAATTCTTGAAAAATATTCGACACAAAGTTCAATATCCAAAACGCTCAAGAATATATAAACTTCATTACCCGGGAGAAGAAGAAATTACGAAAAATAAAAAAAAAATAAAAATACGAAAAACGTAAAAATATATTTATATATATATATAAAATGTTCAATTATTAACTTCTCTTATTTCTTCAACGATATATTATTAAAAGAAAATATTTGTCAGTTTTCATATTATTAATTAATCTTTTTTAAAAATTAAATAAAAATTACATGTTTGATTATATTTAAATCTTTTAATTTTTGAAGCCAACATGCTTAACAACGTAAAGCAATATACACAATTTGTATTATTTGTATATTAGCAACACAATTTCTGCAAATATGATTTCGACTTTTTGAAAATTTGGGGCTCATGCAACAGAGAGCTTTTTGTAATTATTAAAATATTCACTAAAATTGATTTTAATTAAATTTAAATTGAGATTTAAAAAAAAAAAAAATTTTTCATTTGGAAGCTCCTCCATCAGGAGGAAGTATTAAGTTGTTTTAGTGACTATTGTTTAACAAAATACATTTTGAGCATTAAAAATTTAAAATTGCATGAATCTTATTTTACATTTTGGGGGTTCTCATACTGAAGGGAAAGCATTCGGATAAAATTATTTTTTTAGAAAATAGTCTCTAAATCATGGTAATAAATCTAAAGAAGAATTTTTGATTTTTAAAAAATACAGAGGTAAATACAGACATAATTCTAAATAAAGTTGTAATGTTCTAGAAAGGGGCTGAAAAGTTTTGGCTCATGTTTTTTAAGAAATACTAAGAGTAAGAGCTATCATAAGATTAATAATTTATATTCTAAATGTAATGGGGAACTTGGAAGATGGATTTAATTTGAGTAATTAAAAAAAAACACATTTTTTTAAATTAAATATTTTTTGTTACGCAGGATACTGGAGTGGAATGAGAAAAAAATATAATGGTTTGACGACCTTCGGGTTTAGAAAAGATAGATGCAGAAAATTCCTTTAATTCTTTCTCTAAAGCAAGATTTAGCTAAAAAAAATTATATATGTTATTTGTGGGAAGGAGGTGAATATTAATAACATTTTTTGCTATTTTGTAAAAAGAGTTTTTGCTGAAGTGAGTTGTGAAAATTTGAAACTTTACTTTTAAGGCACAAAACTTAAAAAACGATTATTTTTTTTACAAATCACGTATTTTCCCGTTATAGCTATAACTTCTATAGTATCCCAACCCCATAGGGGGAAGACACCCACCTTGTGACTTTACCGGTCGCCACACCACCCCCTCCGTTCCAAGCCCTGAGGGGCTTTACCGGAGGTCGTCTTTAGACCCTCTAATTGATTACATCTCACATTAATCAGCCAGGCCTCGGTCGGGATGCCACCGATGTAAATGCCTCGGCAGATATTTGCATCAGTAAAATACATATCAAATTTCGCCTTCACGTAGCCCTCAAACGGACATCTTCACATCCGACCTAACATGATTCCCTCAAACTAATTGACCGAAACTGCGGAAGCACGAACCCCGTGCCTAGTCCAGATTTGACGGCCCCGTTCTTGACTGTGAATGCCTCAGAAAACGAACGAGTTTAAAGTAAAATCAGTACATACTCATAACAATCAGAATTATGTCTTATACAACATAGAAATTCAGACCTACAACTAGTTGGTTGTAGGTTTGAATTCCCTTTTTTTTTGGGTGTAGGTCTAAATTGGTCGACTTATTTAAGTTGAACAATTTAGGTCATCTAACAAGGGAACGCAACCTCATTCCGGTCCGCGCAGGAGCCGGGGAAACACCACGTACCCCTACCCGGTCCCATCATGGTGTCTCGCGTGGCATTACCAAGTCACGATCAGGACCGCCACCGGGGGTGTGGAAGGAAGCCACACCCCCGGTTGCACGGGTTAACATACCACGGCGGCGCGGCCACCTTCACCAGCGGGAGCCCCAAATCGAATCACAAATAATACCAATATAACCGTGGCACGATGCCAGTGCGCCTACCTCCAACCAATCCAATGCCTAAGTCGGAAACTTAGCCATCTGGGGTCCTACCACGATTAAACTCCCTCTGCAGACCTACACACCGCAAGGGCGCGAAGGAAACCAGCCAATATAGACCACTCTTCGTGGATCATCCAGTTAATACGGAGATCCATAAAGGAATGTATCCTCTCAAGTTCCCTTACAGCTCGTGAACGTTCGACCTCGTGTCGGGGATAGACGTAGAGGACGTGGTCCATTGTATCATCAGTCCCGCAATCCGGGCATTGATTCGAATTCACCAAACAAAACCTAGCCAAACTCTTCCGAAAGGCACCATGCCCGGACAGAAACTGTGTGATATACCGATTGGGGGAAACCCGTCTAATCGCACCTAAATTATACATTATAGGAAATATACCATGCTTGTAACGACCTGTGGGGGATTCGTCCCACCTGACCTGCCAAGACGCATGGCCCCGGTCTTCAATCTCCTGCTTTCGTTCCGACGTCAATAGGTTATTTACCTTGGAAATGTAGCGTTCTTTACACTCATTAGCCAAGATAGCTATTGGTTTGACCAAGGCTATAACTAAGACTGCTTCCCGCGAGACTGTTCTATAACCGCATACAACAGCCAGCAAGAGGAGTCGCTGGTCCCGCAGCAAAATGTTCGCGCAATACCTAAAAGCCATGCGGTGAGCCCAGACAGGCACGGCATACAGCATAATAGCTTCGCTGACACCTTAGTAAAGAATACGCATGGTACGGTAATTCAACCCCTCAATCGGGTTGAATGACTCTACGGATTCCATAAAAAGCATCAACGACCTTTTTTGCTACATACTGTAAATGTTCCTTGAACCTAAAATTCTCATCAAGAATAATACACAGGTAATTTTGATGGTAACGTACCGAATCGGGAGACCAGGCATCCGAATCCGGATTCGTCGGGTAGCAGCCAATCGGCCCTTAGGCAACGTCATTGTCGTTTCTGTGGGCTGAAAATCATCTGATATTGGAAACTCCACAGTCGGAGTGTCTCACAAGCACCAGCAGCTTGGAACTCTACCTCTTTACGCGAATACCCTTCAATCAGTAGCAACGCGTCGTCAGCATAAGCGACGACATGATAATCACATGGCAACCTTAAACGCAACATGGAATCGAATTCTATGATCCAAAGAAGAGGACTCAGAACACTGCCCTGAGGGCATCCTTTAGTTAAGGTCTTACAAATCTCCGAGCCGCCGTCACGCAGGGATACGGTTCGATGGCTGAAATAACTTCAGAGCACTGCTAATTAATTTCGCGTACATTTACGCTTGTGCATCTGAAACAGCGTAGAGGGCCACCATAAGTTGTTAAATGCCCCGGATATATCCAGAAAAATCCCTTATACATATTTATATGGACTAGAGGAAGCTATATCTATCACGTTTATATGACATCCTCAGTGCTCTTGCCCGGTTGGAAACCATACTGGTTGTCCATTAGCAAATGATCAGTGGTCAATCTAACATTAATACCCAAATATAGGACCTTCTCAAAAACCTTGCCAATCATTGTCAAGAGCGTTAGTGGACGGTAAGAAGAACTAACAGTAGGATCTTTGTCGCCACCTTTGAAAAACAACACGAAGTCTTCATGCTTCCAACACGCCGGAAAGTAGCCAGCGAAGAGCAACCTTTTATACATTCTAGTTAGAGGACCAAGGACTACTGGAAGCGCTAGGACGAGAAGCTCCACTGTAATACAATCATATCCATGGGCCTTGTGCCGCGCCATACTACAGATTACCTGGCGCATTTCCGCCTCAGTGATCTCAGAAGATTGTAAGTCGGTCTCGAAAATCGCGACTTCCCGCCTGACACGCCGGTTGTATGAAATCTCACCCACCATAGTGTCATCCGGGAGCAAACAATTCAGCAAAATGTTAAGGATACGGTTCTTATCAATTCCCACACCCTTACGGATTGACAAGGCTGACAAGAGGACATCTTTCCTGAGCTTATGTCCAAGGGCTCTATACACAACGCATATTTCGCATACACAGGCTCTACAACAGCATATATCGCTATAGCGGAAAAGAAAATTTCATTCCTACACAATTTTATCTCTTACACTCCAACTTTTTACAAAGCTCCAAATTTTTTTTAATTTTTATAAATGGGCTGTTAGCAGTTAACTGATCAGTTTCTATAAAAAAATCAGTAACTAATAATGAATGAACAAGATGCCAACTGGCAAGCCAACAATCTGAAAAATATTTTCTATATAGAAAAAAAAAAGAATTAAGTCTTGTATATTAGTGACATGATATAAAATATTACTATAACATGGAAAAAATTTGCGTAACAACAGGAAACAAATTTATTCCTTTTAATAATAATAATAATAATAATAATCTAGGCCATTTTGGCTCACCTGCATTCAAGAGCAGTGAGTCGGGGTGTGTCGGATGATGGCATGGGGGACCCTCAAGGGTGGATTGATGGCGCGAGGCTATGGGTGTGCGTGGTGCATGCCTGTAGCCTGTTTATAAGAAGGAGTAAACTGCCACGGCACCCTGGCGCGACTG
Source organism: Lycorma delicatula (assembly GCF_047948215.1). Taxonomy (NCBI): domain Eukaryota; kingdom Metazoa; phylum Arthropoda; class Insecta; order Hemiptera; family Fulgoridae; genus Lycorma; species Lycorma delicatula. Next base: position 234,624,674 of record NC_134455.1, read on the forward strand.
ATATATTGCTCAACGGCGGTTCTGGTCGCCCCGAGGGTGCTTAAACAAACTATAAACGAGACTCGTAGAAGAAAGAAAGAAAGATATGGTATTGATAAGTTGAATTTTTAATTTCATGGTCTTTTGAGAACCTTATCTCAAATTTTAATATCGGGGCCCTTTACACCCCGTAAGTGTTGTGTGTTGTACTTGTCTTTTGTGTCTTAATGTTTTGTGTAGTTTGTGATTTTAAATAAAATGTAAGGGCCCTTTACACCCTTACATATGACGATCCTGATGGTGATACTAATCTCTTTTAAAGAATATGACGAGGGCTAATGACCTTAGTAGTCGATGCCCGTAAAAATTAAAAATAAAATAATAACAATAATAATAATGCCCTGAGGTAGGTAATCCCCACGTCCGGAACACAACATCTATGTTCCACGTCCAGGGCGGTAACAGCTGTACTTATGTACAATACTTATAGCTGGCTAACGGGGCTCTGAGTAAATTCTTCGGATATATTGCTCTTTTGCGCTGTTTCCATCTTCAGGTTACCGGATGTATGGGGCTCTTTGGCTACCTGCAGGATATGAACAATTAAATGATTAGGAGGCGGACACATACCAAATTTAGAGTTGGCGATGTGGCGGCCAGGGTCAATGGCAGCAGGTGTAACGGAGACCCTTCCGTTGTCCACATGCCCCCTGCGATGGCAAGCATGTAGCAATGGTGCCCATGTATGTCGGTGCATGGGAGCTCTGAAAGCTTCGGTGAGTAGGAGCCTGGAGTCAGTGCAGAGACTGTGCATCCGCTCTCTGCCAGGACATATGCCGATTCCACGGGAGTACCAGATCGGACCTCCAAGGTTAGTAGTCCGGAGTGGGGGTGTACCCCGGCGGCTAGCCTTGCTACAGAAGGGATAAATGTTCATGAATATTCCTGAACAAACTAACGTGGCAGAGGGTGCACGTAAACACCCTCGTTTAGAAACCCCCGATTCGCCAAAGCGAAAAAAGTAAGGAGAGTGATAAGATGAGAAAAGATGCTGATAAAATCAGTAAGGATTTAAGAAGAGCTTCGTTTGGAAACAATGTTCCCAAACCAAGATTTTTGGTCATTACGAAAGAGAATGGTAACTTCCAAAAGGTAAGTCCATTCTTAATTGCTAGAGAGATTACTAATTGTGCTGGTCGTCCTGTCAAGGAAATCCGTAAGACGTTTAATGGATTACATGTCGAAATTATCAACGACATGCAAAGCTAGAAAGTCCAGGCGCTGAAGAAGATCGGTGAATTTGCGGTTACTGTCCAATCGCATAGTACACTTGATACATCTAGAGGAGTTGTTGTTTGCCGTGATCTTCTTAACTGTACTGAAGAAGAAATAGTGCAGGAAATGTCTAGTCAGGGAGTGACACATTGTCGCAGACTTACTATGAGACGAAATGGTGAGATTCTTCCTTCGACCTCGCATGTTTTGACATTCAATACGCCAAATCTTCCTAAAAAGGTGCGAGCTGGCATCCATCGGCTTGATGTACGGGCATTTATTCCGCAGCCGATGAGATGTTTTAAGTGTCAACGTTTCGGACACACTGCAGCTAGATGTGAAGCGCAGGAAATTTGCGGATTGAAGATACATGAGGGTGATCCATGTAAAGACCCTCCAGTCTGCATTAATTGTAAAGGGCACCACAACTGTCGATCTAGAAACTGCCCAGTATACAAATTAGAAACAGCCATTCAGGAAGTTAAAGCCTTAGACATTGAATCAAGTTCATCAGCCGCCGAAAGTGCATCGCTTGCGAGTTTAGATTCAATTGCAACGATGCTCACAGCACCATTGAAGCTTTCATCACCTCATGTAAGCCGGCGAACGTCATTGGCATCAGAAAGAGAAGAAGATGCCATGTCCGAACCCTCAGACACACTGTCATCGGAAGTTGAGGCCGTTCGTAGAATGGAAAAACGCAAGAAAGGATGGCCGAAAGGAAAGCCCAGGCGGTAATTTGCTGGATTTGAAATTAGAAGAATGTGAAATTATGAACATTTTTCCATGAAAATATGAATTATCGAACTTTTTATTTATTTTTTTTTGACGTGGGATGGGCTAATGACCAAAGTAGTCGATTCCCCTAAAAACCTCAAAAAAAAAATAATAATAATAATTTATTGCCAAATTTACGGTGCAGGTGTCAGAAATACGCAATTTGGTAACGCATGAAAGTCAAAGTAATAATACAAACAACTTAAAAATACGGTTCTAATGTACTGTTACTAAGTCAATTGTGTATTACGCATAAAGTCAATAAAACAGTGCGTGGCAACAATGTTTATGGTACAGAAATCAGAGCAATTAAAAAATAATAAACAAATTAAACAAATTGTTTATAAATTAAAAAGACAGTAAAAAAATAAGAAAAAAATAGCGGTCAGTAAGATATTTAAATTATAGATCAAGGGCAAAACTCCTATATTTACCTAAATACTGAAATGCTCTTCGAGGCTTTAAGGGAATTCGGGTATTAATTTTTGTCTTAGAAATATTTTTCAAATAATTTACTGTCAGTTCAAGTCTTAGTTCAAAAGAATGTGAATTGGAAGCACGAATTACAGTAGCACGCGTACAGTAGGCTATTGTCTATTTTGATACAGGTTTAGTCTTTGTGAGTGATACATTTCTAATTCACGGATCCAAGCATGAATAAAAAATTGTATAACTTTTCGTTAAATATGGTTGAACTATTTTATAATAATTCTAAGAAATATAAAAGACTGCTACAGTCATAAGGTTACGTTGACGAAAGTAACATCGGCACGAAATATGAAATTTCTACTTAAAATCGCAGTTTTTTAAAAAATGAATCAGTTTGGACATGTTTTTAATTGGCTTGACAAATTACTGTGTTGCATTTAGCACAGATGATAATAATAAAAATGATATACATTCAAGACGATATTCAGATTAGTTATTTTGTTTAATTTTTCGTCAATATGAATGTAGTTCTACTGAGTTTTTTACGAAACTATTTGATACTTATGTTCCTTGAAAAAGATTTCTTTATAATTATCCCTAGGAAGACAACGTTACTCGGGAGGAGAAAATTTTCTGAATGAAAGAAAACCATTCCGCTGTTGATATGCTTATTCTATGGTATACAGAAATTCAGCATACTATAATATTACTGTATATATTCTTAGTTCTTTTACACATTTTAGCAATAGTCAATTGACTTCTGTTAGAAATAATTTTCATCATACATTTCTTTATTTTTATTTACCTGAATAAGATATGAATAATTTTATCTAGTGTGTCTGTATGAATCTTCTTCGTTAATTCACACGCCGCTCTCCTCAAACAAGCTTCGCCATCCAAACCGTACCTAAAAATTTTATTAAATTTTATTTGTCTATACTAGTAATCGTTTTTTCATAAATATCCAATTTTAATAACATAAAATTCAGAAACATCTTTCTGATATTGTAAAATATTCTGAGTTTTAAATTATCATATTACATGACATTTTCCGCATGAAAGAATAGCCTTAAAAATAAAAGATCCACTTAAAAGAAAATCATTAATTTATATCGTAACAGTAATTAAAACTGTTTACGGTTTAACTTATTAATTAAACCGGTTTATTCTTTAACTTATTTATGTTGTACCGTGTATTAAAGTCAGGCAGTGCAGAACTCGTGCAGCAGCATTTGTCGGGTGATAGCGAGTGAATGATATGCTTTGTATAGACAATTCTACTGTGTATCTAACCACACTGTTTAATCTGTTACTTCCTAGTTCTAGAACGTTTGTAGTTTCTCATTACCTCCTTTCTTTTTCCTGTTTAGCCTCCGGTAACTACCGTTTAGATAATTCTTCAGAGGATGAATGAGGATGATATGTATGAGTGTAAATGAAGTGTAGTCTTGTACATTCTCAGTTCGACCATTCCTGAGATGTGTGGTTAATTGAAACTCAACCACCAAAGAACACCGGTATCCACGATCTAGTATTCAAATCCGTGTAAAAATAACTGGGTTTACTAGGACTTGAACGCTGTAACTCTCGACTTCCAAATCAGCTGATTTGAGAAGACGCGTTAACCACTAGACCAACCCGGTGGGTTCCCATTACCTCCTAGTTAATTTAATTCTAACGATGAAGCGATCCTTCATTTTATAATAAAACTTAATTACTTTTTGGGGATTAAGTTTTATTTGTAATATACAGAAATGTATTCAGTAGAAGTCGTTTGCTAATATAACAGACAAAATCATATATATTGTTATTTTCAGAAAAACTATTACGTGACTTTAATTTTATCAAGAAAAACGAAAGCTGAGTACTAATAGCATGATAACATTACCATGTTAAACCTCCTATTATTTCACATCGAAACAAATCACTAATGCTAAAGACTTGTGACTTTACATACTGTTGTTCAATCAACCCATCATTCATTACGTCAGAAATATTGGATCATAAACTGAAAGAAAATTATTTTTTCTATCATTCGTAAGTATAACATGCTTTCGATTTATCGCAAAAATCCAACTTCAACAGCTTGGTCAGCTACCATCTTCCACAGTAATTCCATCCCGACCATTCTCTACTTGCGCGGTAGATTACGGCGGTCCAATTATAATACGTCATGTCGGGAAGAGATCCAAGTCCTTAAGTAAAGAATATATTGCGCTTTTCATCTGTCATGCTACAAAAGCTATACATTTAGAATTAGTATGAGACCTGACTTCACAATCATTTATTATAGCTTTGAAAAGATTTATATCACGTAGGAGTATCCCTACTCAAGTCTTGTCTGACAACTGTTCCAGATTTCGTTGCGCTAAAATATTCTTTATCATTTGTAACAATTTTTTAAATCAGATTAAAATCAAAGATTCATGAATTTTCAATCACACAAGGAATAAATTGGTCATTTATTCCTCCCTCTTCTCCCCATTATGGCGCCTTATGGAGAAGATAATCAAGAGCGTCAAATACCATATGCGTCGAGTAATACGACAATCCTTAACGTTGAAGAGTTATGTACAGTTTTAACTCAAATTGAAGCTTGCCTCAACTCTGATCCTATTTTTGCTATTTCAACAGATCATGGAAATCCAGTACTCAATTACACTTTCTTACTGGTTGCACACTCAGCTCTTTGCCTGAATACAACTACCAAAAGATTGAAATTGATCGCTTAGGCCGCTAGAAAGTACTCAAAAAATTTATGCAATCCATTTACGATGGTTTAAAGACTACCTACATAACTTCCAACAACGCAATAAATTGTGCTTTCCTTCCCTAATTACTTAGTGTTGGATGTTTAGTATTAATTAGCAAAATATTTTGGATTTTTTGCAAAAACCAAGGAGGCAAACTTCCCTACGCACGAAACGATGAAATACTGGCCGAGTCCACGCACATGGTTGAAACACTTGTCGTAAAGCCTACCGCGACGTACGTGGATCTATTGAAAATAGTACGGAGCACGGTCACGGTGTCCCCAACCACGGAGATCCTTTCCATACGGAGGACCGGAGACCGTATGGAAATAAAAGTCAGAGAAGATCGAAAAAATACCGGAGAGTTTAAACAAACGGTCACTAATACAATAAAGAATGGGAAGGTGACGGCAAAAATCAGAACTACTGCAATGCGCATACGGGACCTTGTATGTGGCACACAAGGCGTAGACATAACAGATGGTCTGAGGGAGGCTCTGAGCTCCCCGGTAATGTACACTATACAATAAGAACTAGCTATGGCGAGAATAAGTTGCCTTCTATCGGCTACCAGCGCCAATGGCAGAGTTAATCGTGAGGAAAGGCAGAGTGAGAATTAGCCTGGTATCATGCAGGGTGGACATTAGAGAGCAGCCTCTGCGGTGCTTCCGCTGCCACACGAGACGGGCCACACCGCCAGGAACTGTAGCGGCGCTGACAGGTCTAGAGCCTGTTTTAATTGTGGTAGCGTAGACAACAGAGTGGCGGATTGCGCTGCGATATCAAAATGCTTAACTTCTGACACGGAGGGGCACTGCACCGGCTTCTTCTTGTGTCCCAGGGGGCTGGCAAGATGAACACTAGTATTAACCGAGGGAGGACCGGACAAACTACGGAAAAGAAATGAACGTTCAGATAATACAAGCCAACCTGAATCATGCGGAACGCGCCAATGACATGATGATCAGATACGCATCGCAGATGGGCGTAGATATAGAACTCATCTCCGAGCCGTATGTCACTCGTCCCCGCACGGGGTGGATAATGTCTGAAGGTAGAACGGCGGCTATATGGATGAACAGACTAATATCTGTTAGAAACATATACCAAGGAATGGGATTCGTCAGGGCAAGAGTAGGACTACTACTGTGCTTGTTACATCTCACCCAACGTAAGTGATGAGAGGTATACATTGATATTGACAACGATCACGAGAGACCTTCAGGCATACCAACTGCAATGATGGCCGGTGACTTTAACACCTGGTCCACGGCATGGGGGTCTACAAGGACTGATTCTAGAGGAAGAATCATGATGGAGACTGTCGTGTCCCTGGATTTGGTATGCCTCAATAATGGTGCTGCATAGACATTCAGAAGATTGTCGACGGTTTCTATAGTCGACGTACATTTACCACCCCGCTCGGGTTCATGGTTTGAGAGTATGGGAGGGGTACTCCGCCGGTGACCACCAGCCTATAATCATGACGGTCACTGACGGTGACAGACGTAGGCAAGGTAGGACAACGACAACTGGCTGGAGTACCAGGTCGCTGGACAAGGGGGCATTTACTGGGATACTTAACATACGGGACATTACCGTATGTTAAAGGAAAGCAAGACACCTGATCAATTCACTCAGAGAAGTGTGTAATAACACACTTCCAAGAAGATATCCTTGCAGGGGCCATCCACCTTGCACTGGTGGACTCCAGAAATAGGAGAGAAAAGAAAAGAGTGCCAGAAATACAGAAGGCTGAGGCTGACAACGCGGACGCACCTGGATTCGCTGAGAGAATTATACAAGGCCCAACTTAAAGAACACAGGAGGCAACTGAGAGCGATGATTAGAGACTCCCAGAAATCGTCCTGGCGGCGACTACTGGCGGAAATAGACATAGACTGATAGTAAAAAGGGCTCTGAGACCCAGGAAACCCATTACAAGGGAACGTAACAACATCACACATATCATCGAAGATCTATTTCCCCGTGGGGATATGATCACTATGGAAGAACAAGGCGACGATGACGCCCCACCGCCCTTCACCAAAGAGGAGCTGGCTGCTGCTGTAGTACGGATGCCAGCAGATAAGTCACCTGGGCCAGACCTCCTGCCTAACTTAGTTATTAAAGTGGTGGCTGGCGCCGAACCGGAAACGTTCCTGGACGTGTTTAACACCAGTCTGGTAGAAGGAGTGTTCCGGAATTATGGAAGAGACAAAGGCTCGTACTAGTGCACAAACCAGGAAAAGATCCGGAGCTTCCCACTTCGTACAGGCCACTCGCAATGATAGATGGATGCAATTGTCAAATTGCATCCATTCTCTTCTTAGAGAGAATGATACAGCACAGGCTTATTGAGGCTGTTGAAGGGATGGGCGGACTCTCGTCGAAACTATATGGTTTCCGGAGAGGTAGGTCCGCTATCAAATCGGTAACTGCAGTATGCGAGATGGCTCGCAGAATTACACGCGATGACGGAGGCCGGCCCACAGGCAGGATGTGTATACTGGTCACCGTAGATGTTAGGAATGCTTTTAATAGCATCACTCGCGCAGCTATTAGGTATTCCTTAATATCCTGTGGGATACCTTGATACATTACCAGGATAATAATTACATATTTAACTGGGCGTAAATTAATCTGCGAAGTGGAGAATGGCGTAGTGGAACTTGCAATGGATAGGGGAGTACCGCAGGGAGCGGTCCTTGGACCAACCCTCTGGAACCTTGCATATAACGGAGTCTTCCGCCTGCAGCTGTCCCCGGGAGTTGCTCTAACGAGGTATGCGGATGACCTCGTCATGGTGGTTGATGCAGTTACCAAAAGAGAGGCGGTGGGGAAGATACATAACGGCTATGAAAGCATTAAAGAATGGATGCAAGGAGTCGGATTGCAAATGGCACCCGAGAAAACAGAGGCGGTTATGATATCAGCAGCTAAAAAGTGACCCAGGACAGCAGCTAAAAATCACCATCGAAGGACAACGCATCACATCCAGGCTGGCCGTAAAATATTTAGGCATCTGGATTGATACCGGGCTGCGATTGGGGACGCATGCGGTAGAGGCAAGCAAGAAGGCGGACAGGGTCATGGGGCTAGTTACCTCCCTGCTGCCTAACTGCAACGGACCAAAGCAACACCGAAGAAAAATCCTAAGAAGTGGAATGGGCCACTTCCACACTACTGTACAGTGCAGAAGTGTGGGCGGGAGCCATGGTATACGCCAAATACAGGGGAATATTGGTGACATATCACAGAAGGTGTTGTCTACGGGTCATATCCGGATACCGGACTGTCTCAGGAACGGCTGCAGAGGTTCCAGCGGGACTTCTTCCTATCAATCTGGTGGTTGAACAACGGAGAAGGATGTGGGAGATTAGGGCTCTCCCACCAGCAGAGAGAAGGCAGTAAAATAATATAATAACGGTCGAGATGAAAAACATATGGCAGCGGAGATGGGACCGGTACGAGAAGGGACGGTGGACACATCGAATGCTTGTTGATGTCAAGCGATGGAGCGGCAGACACCACGGCTCGCTAGGGTATTACATAACGCATTTCCTGACGGGCCATGGAAGGTTTAGTTCCTACTTGTTCAGGTTCTGCCTGGACCAGTCTGATGAATGCCTTGTCTGCCACGAGGAGGAAACCGCCATGTGTTTTTTTATGTGCGCAAAATACGATCGTGACAGAAAAGATCTATTAGATGTTTTACATAAAGAGGATATGTTCACATCAGAAGAAGTGCAAGATGTATTATTGCACTCAGAGACGAACTGGAAGGCTGTTACTGACTACACCAGGATAGTCTTGCGGGACCTGATTATCTGGGAGGAGACCCACATAAGAGCTAAGCATCGGAGGACACGTGGGCAGACAGGCCCTCGGCCGAGCGCCTAGGGGGCCCCCCGGGCGCGTGAGGATCGCCTTGGCGCAATGAAGCTGCGGGCACTTCGCACAGGTGTTGGATAGCAGCCTGGGTGGCTTGGTATTTTAGGTGTGTACTGTACCTGTGAAACAAGTAACAGCTGTGTACAGCTTCTGTGGGTTGCGCTTCTGGTATGACATCTTCCGTATACCCATACGTCATGGAATGCGTTATTAGCTATGCCATGGAGGGCGAATAGCTAGGGGTGGAGGTTTAATCCGTAGTGAGCAGGTATATATACGCTCTTCCTAAAACCTAGTGGGACCTGATAGCGACCCCGACACTGCTTCGGCGTCTGTAAAATGGATTCCCCACCTCTACAAAAAAAAGTATTAATTACCAACGAAAGTTCCGCACCATGCATTGGAAGCATGGATTTTTCGTGCTTCCAATGCACCTTCCTAGTTAGGTTTTTTGATCTAAATGCAGCTAATCGTCAGTTACGAAGACGTGTGCATAAATTATGCATATTACCAGTTTGTAATGATTGAGTTTATTACTTGCATCCTTTTTTGTTACTAAAATCATTTAATTTGAGTTTATTATTTGCGTACTTTATTGTTATTACAATTACATTTAATTTGTATTTCATAATATGATTGAGTAGGTATTTATTTACTTATTGTTATTGTAATTTCATTGATTTTTTTTTTCAAAAATGTGATTCTTATTTTGTTCATGAATATTGTATCAATGTTTATAACTTAATTTGTGTATTTATATTATGTTAATTTGTTTTCACATTCATGTTACTCTTTCACTATTAGACTGTTAAAAACTAATTAATAGTAATTAGTCTTTAAACATTTTAATACTTTTAATACATTTTACTTTTATACGTTATACTTTTAATACTTTTAACATTTTAAGCATTTTAGTATATATATGTATATATATGTAAGCATTAGCATTATGTAAGTATATAGACATAAGTATTATAAATAAGTATATTAGTCATAAGTATATATATATATATATATATATATATTTAATAAATATGCACATTTAAACTTTGTTTCTTGCTCTGTAATATGGCGTAATATATGCAGCTTTGTATACAATATTACATAATTTATTTGTTGTCTACCTTGTATCATACATTCATTTATAATTATATTGTTATATAACTTATTAAGATTACAAATCAAGCATTGTTGATATTACTTCCATATAATAACTCTAACGTGTCATTGCAATATTAACAACGGAAAAATCATCATATGATTTTTGGCGGGCAGTATGTTCAGACTCATATATAATTTCCTCCTCATTAATTATAAATAAAAAACTAACTGTCTCTCCTGCTTATTCACGTAATGTATAAGGTTTTTACAATTCAGTTGGCCTAATTAACCAGCTGAAATTAGAGAATCACTAATTGTTATATTGTTTAGTAAAAGGACACACTTCATTATTTTAATATATACATACAGTAAATCATATATATTATTCAACAATGTAATATACAAATAAAGCATTTATATAGTCATGTATACTGACATAATCGTTTGTATCATTCATTAAAACATTAAAGGATCATATATAAATACAAAGTGAACAATGTTAATATTTATTTAGTGTATGTAAAGCAGTGATATATACAAGAATAATTATTCCTAACCAGGTACTGCACCAAGGCGGATATTGTTTGACAGTGATAAAAGTCACTTTATTATAATAAATTTAATTTAATTTTAACAAAAGCACCCTGATTCTTTCATTCGTTTAAAATTTCGTTGTAACGTTTAAGAACAAATTGATACATCCAACATTTTGTCAGGAATAATAAATAATTATTTGGAATAAAAATTATAGCTTTGTTAACATAGAGTTATACGTTTTTAATTAAGATTGAAAATTTATGAAAAATAAAAACTTGTCGACCTTTAAAGTATAAGTAGTAATTTAGTAAGCAAAGAGCTTACAAAAAAACTTTTCGTTAAAATACATTTTAAATTCAAGTTACACTAATAATGAGACAAAAATTAAATTAAATAAAATAAAAAATAAAAACCACTTGGAAATAACCTTGAATAGAGTGGGAAATTATTATTTTTATTAAATTAGTTAGCTGTAGTAGAATTACATAGATAAGATATTTCAAATGTAACGTATTATGCAAATTCAATATCAGTGGTATTTAACATCTATCTTACATAAGATTACGTTGATTTGTTAAAACATTCAACTAACTGTTGTTCAATTATCACAATCATTTAAAAAGAATTTATTAAAATTACATTACACATATTTGAAAATAAACTGCGTAGTGATAAAATAAATTTTTGGTTGATCCAGTTGGTAGATTAGAAAGGACAAATTATCCTTTTTCTTATAAGTTAAATTATTGATTAAATTTGGAGTTCAATAATTTATGCAAATTGAAAATTTAATTAATCCTAATTCACCAGTTTGTAATTCTCTAGCTGTTGTCTGAGAAAAATTGAAATTAACTATTTTAAATTATAATTATTGATTTTTTAAAAATTTTATACTATTACAAAGATAATAATTATTACAGTATTATTAATCTCGTTTTCATTTTGTGTAATACTGCAAAAACATTAATAGTTAGGTATTTAAAAATATTAAAACACATTATAAGGCTATAATCTACAGTTTTTTTTTTTTTTACTGTTATTCATACAGTAAGGTGGAACATGCTGAGAATAAAAATTAATAATATTTTTGAACTTGACAGTAGAAAAACCGGATAACCGTTTATCTGGTTTTACGTTTAATGGTCGGCCTAAGTATTTTTCTTTACCATGCTAACGACAACAAAAGAAAACGTAAATCTGATAACTAAATATTACGCTAAAATTTAGAACTTCAGGGATAAATAAAAATGAAAGAAAACGTAGTTAATTATTGGCTTTAGTTTGCAAAGTATTCCGCGGTTAGTAATGTAATGGAATTAGTTAGAAGATGTTTCATGATTAGTAAGGTGTGATTTATGTATTTTGTGGATGTACTCGTATTAGTAAATAGACTTAAGTTGATGAAAATTCATTTAATACATCCATTTATATATATCACAGCCATGAGAAAGATTATGGCAGATTGTGTATAGAAAAAAAGAACGTATTCATTTCTCTGAGAAAAACTCATTCTGCACAGTGCCATTCAATAGAGGTAGTTATTAAATATATTTATGTTTTACATCTTGTACTCAAAATATATTAGTGTTTTAGTACATCCCAAAGGAACACAATCCCCTTTCTCCCTAAAACTGAAATCCCAATATTTTTGGTTTTAGTATTTGGCGTAATTTGTTGGAAAGAATTCTGCACGAACAATGAGATCTTAATCTTTGTCGTATTACAATTTATAATTTATTTTTGATTGTTGAATTTTTTAATTTATTCGAAAGTAAAACCTTACAAAACGAATTAATTCGTACTTTTATGTGACATTAGTTATATAACATTCATTAGGTAATTCTGTACATACCGTAGATATATGAATAAACACGTTTTTTTAGACCAAGCCTTTGTTTTGTTTTGCGAATATTTTTGTAACGTTAAGTGCAAGAAGGAAGTTGTTTCACCTTGAAAACTGGTCTATCTGTTGTCGCTCATCCAATTTATATCTCCAGATGTGCATGCATGTCGAGAAACTATTAATTTGTCTGTTCACAGCATGCGTTGTCTACATTATTATTGTAATAATTTTTAAAGCGGAAGTTTAAAAAAATGTCAGTAATGTAATTTATGCCAATGGATATTGTAAGGATACGAGACTTAACCTTTCAGAAATTTATGAATTGAGAACCTGGTATTGTTGCCGATCGATCGAGTAGTACCCATCTGGGTAAAAGAGTAAGACTAGCCACCGAACTACAAAATTGACTCTGAACGGTGAACTTGTTGATTTTGATGTCTCTCAGATAACTTCAGAAATAACTCATAGGATAAGATAAGCCAGTACTGATACACTAATCTGACTATACTGTAATTTTTTTGTGATCAGAGGTTATTTTGTGGCTGCGATCTACAAAAATAATCTATATATAATAAAAATAATTTTATTATAAATTTACGAGAGGAGTTTAGAAAATGTAGGATGTTTTATGAGTAGGATTTAGAAGATATAAAAATAATATTCACAAAGTTTTACTAGCGAAACTCGTTTTGTCAGCTTGTAAAAATCTGAATTTTTATATAAAAACAGCTAATTTTATGAGTTCACAACCCCTATTTTTATATTTCGCACATTTCAACTAGAATTTCCATAAAGTAGGTATGATGTGTGTTTCGAATAAAATTTCTTATTAACTTTGAATTGCGGATTAATTACAAACATTGATCTTCATCATTTTCGGAACATACGAGTCACCTGGAATAATGTTTGATATTCTTGTCATTCTGGAATAATATCTGAAATAATAATAACAAAGATAGAGCTCTTTGAAAACATTCAATTTTTGAGTGCAGCTAAATCCACTGGTGGTTAAACCTGCGTGCGGTAATTCGTATTAAGATTTGCCTGTTGAATTAGGTGTCCGTACGTTTTCTCAGTCAATCAATTTCAGTTTATTTTCATAAATTAATCAATGTCGAAATAGTGTCTTACGTATTAATCGTCTTACTTTAATTTCATGTCAGTTTATATTTACATAATGAGCTGGCAAATGCGTTCGTGTAAAAATTCTCCAGATATTTTTTGTTAGGTCTTTGGTTAGTTCACTACAAGCTCTTGCATTCTGTTGGAATGAAAGAGAGATATGAAAGTATAAAATTTGAATTGATGAAGAATTTTTGTAAAGGAGTATAAAGAAAAAGACGGATTTAAATATTTAAGACAAGTGTTTCCTAAGATAAGTGAAGTCAAATTAAAAATTAAATTAAAAAATTACTCGATAATAAAATTTTTAACATAAAGCTGAATGACATAGAGCTAGCGGCAAGAAAGTTTTTTAGGATATAGACCGTGGTTGTTTTTAGAAATAACAAAGCAGAGATTACTGATATTTTAGTTCAAAATATTTCTTCGTTAAAATATAAAAATTTAGGTTGGCGGATGTCATTAAAAATTCATTTTCTGCATTCGCATTTTGACCTTTTCCCACCAAATTACGCTGTTGTAAGTGATAGGCAGGTAAGAACGCTTCCACCAGGATATATTGCAACTGAAACAGCCTTACGAAGGAAGATGGAACGAATCGATGATGAGTGACTACTGTTGGTTTCTACAAAAAGTGAACGTACCATGTACAAAAGGAAGACGTAGTTTGTTATTTCAACGACTCCTGTTATCAAAAGGTTTAGATAAGTTTTATCTGTTATGATTAAATTCTATAATTTTTTTTTTAAATTTAATAAGCAAAATAAAATATGAGTAACGAAAATACGTATAATACATAAAAAAAATTATTTTACCCATAAAAAAGAATACTTTCAAAATTTCATGTTATTTAGCAATTTAGTATAACAAAAATTTAATGGGTGATAAAGAAAAACTGACTTCATTTCCAGATTAGCGCACAAACAAGACTAAAATTCACTTATTGGTGTTCTGTTCCGAAAATTGTTTTCCAATTTGTGGTTTAGTCTAATTATTGTTATTGTTAATAAGAGAATCCCACAATGTCATATCCAAACATACTGGGTTACATTTCTGTGTGAAAAGCTGAGGCGAAGGTTAATTAACCTTCTTAATGTACTGTAAAAATTTTATTCTTAGTGCTTCTAATGGTTCTGGAAAATGTTTAGAGCGTTAGGAACAAATATCAGAATATCATGTTAAGAAAATTCTTTAATTCCTTCATTCATTATAAGTCGGCCAACCTAAAAACAAAAATGGTGGGTTAGTAGTAGCTTATGGTATTTTGGCTATTAGCTAAATGGTAGTAGTTAATGGTAAGGTAAATAAATGATAATGGTAATAGCTAAATATTTTAGCTATTTTGGTATTAGCTTGTGGGTTATTTTATGGTATATATTTTCCTTACTCGTACGTGTTTACGTTTTAACTAATATCGTACTTTTTTAAGCGGTAAAGTTTGAATATTTATTAGTACTATGATTTATTTGGTTCAAAATATTTTAAGGCAAATTTAATTATAAAATTTAATTGTAATTATAAACTCTTTATTCACCGACAACTATCTTTAATTTGTTTGTGTATTTATTCTAAATTAAATAAGGTCTTCAGTCATCTCCTACAAGAGACCAAACCAACACTTTGGGAAACATGGATGATGGCAAATCTTTTGTTGAAGGAATCGTTAATATTTAAAAGAATACAATTAACGAATGCAATATAAACATTTTTTTGTCATTATGATGCAAAATATTCTCGAAAGACAAAAATAAAAGGAAAAGTAAGCCAACCGTTGCATGATGTATTGTATTAAGCTGTGAAATTGTTGTCGACTGGTGGATGACCTTTCCTTGAACATAGGAGCCGTGTCCCAGTTGATTCTATATCCGGCCCCGTAGGCAAGTAATATGGATGTAGGGAATATATTATTTTTTAATGTCAGTCTCACCTGTAACAATAAGTAAAAATTATGATCTTAACAAAAGATATTTCTCACTGCATTTATAGTCCATCTATACAATACGGTTTTAAAACGCTTACAACGATATTGATGTAAATGACGGATGAATTTTCGAAGTAAAAAAAAATCATACAGATCTCTTAAAAAACTCCCATGAGATTGATATCAAAGTAAAATGCTTATGGCAACTTGCTTGTTGCTTGTAGCAATAATATACTTTTTTATATCATCCAGATCACCCTTTTCAGTCATCCTCACCTCCGTGAATATACCTCTCTAATCAGGGAAGCGGAAAGATCCGCTCCCGCTAAGAATATGAAGCACATTCATAGAACAATATAACCTCTCTTTATATATTAAGCGTTAACTACATGAGAGCGGGATCGTTATGAAAACTATAAATTTACGATACATAAAAACCTAAAACAGTACTGCCGTAGACTAATACATAAAGCTACATTACATAATATATAAAAACTATTAAACTAATTCAAAGCTAATATTTAACAAATTAAATAAATCATTAAAAAATAATAACTAAACAATAAGAATTAACGTACCTAAAAGGTGAACGTATCAAAAAATTTATCAATGATAAAAACAAATAGGTCTTATGCTTTTTTAGACTATCTCAGAAATCGGTTCATTAAAAAAAATTTTAAATCGAAAATAACTCCTAGCTCAGAAGTACATACATCATCTTGGATGGAGTTTGTACCAAATCTGCATATATATTTCATTATCAGGGTTTTTTTCTAGAATATCATACAATTACTGTTTTTCAAATTTTTCTTATTCATAAAATTTATTAAACTGGCCATAAGCTAATGATTATGGCCAGGTTTAATAAATTAGAAAATAATAATTGTTTCAGCTAATATTACGATCAATATCATTGATGTAAAGGTTAAATAAAACAGAACAAAGACTGGAAATCTGAAGAATTTACACAAAGGAGCATGGAGATCCTGCTAAGGAAGAAAATCTGATAAGCAGAGTCCTGCAATCGTGAGTGGCAAAGAAAGGAAACGAATTTTTCGTAGTCAGTAAATACAAAAGAGGATTTAATCCGAAGCTCACAAAATATCCGGAAATAGAAAAGAAACTTGCAATGAATATACGGAATGTACGTTAGTTTAGACCCGCAATTTCTATAGCAATGTATCGTATGAAAACCCTTCCACAAATCGCCGATGATTTGATAAGCGGTAAGGATGAATGTAAAACTAGTCTTGACTGGGTAAGCCGATTTCTTTGTCAACAATTTTTTTCTATTCGAAGAAGAGCAATAGCAGAATGCCTACCAGAAGCATATGAAGATAAATTGACAACGTTTCAAAGATATGTCATAAATCTATGAAAAAGGAACAATTATTCTTTAGATCAAGTTGAGAGTGCAACCAGACACCCGGTGACTATCCAAATGCCTTTGGCAACAACAGTTGTTTGTTTAGATGTATAGAGTGTTCAGACCCACCTGCCAGTTACGAAAAATAACATTGCTGAATGATACTGACAGTACTTTTGGAGGGAAAAAACTACCTCGTATGTCATTTTTAAATGAAAATATCTACCGAAAGGGGAAAAATTTCCCCCTGATATTGTTGTTGCAAAGGGATGGATGGATTATGAATTAGTAGTGGACTGGATTAAATGTGTGAGAAATTCGACCAAGTGCTTTATTATGAAAACTTTCCATACTTCTAATGAAACGTTTTAGGGGTCATGTATGACGAATAATGTAAAGCGGAGACTAATTGCTGGAAAGTGTGATCAGGCATATTTTTTCAACCTCTAGATATCTGTATAAACCGATCATTTAAATTCACAATTTTTAACACTACACAAACTGGATATTCCAACAATACACACGAGATTACGTCATATGGTAAAATTAATAATCTTTGATACAAATTTAAGAATGGATTATTGCGGCTTGGACAGGATTTTTTGATTAAAAATCGTTCAAGAAATGTTGTATTACGAATGCTCTCGAAGGTACTGAAAACGATTATTGGTTAAGTGATTACGAAGATAATAACAATTCTATGGATGACGGAAACTAGATCACCGATGATAGTAATTAAGGAGAATATTCAATATAAAAAATTAACAAAATTTAATAAAAAGTAACAATATTCTTTTTACTTTTTTCAATTTTCCAGATCTGGATGAACGTCTTACATGGGTGCGTGTGGCACATGGGATAAAAGATTTTAACCGAAACATGGGTAATTGAAAAGTTTTTAACTGTGACGGATATTTGTTATAAATAAATCAGGCCAAATGAATGGTAACGGTCTACGAACATTTATAAAATATGAGTAATAAATATATTTTTTAAATAATAAAATATACAAATATATTTTGTATATGATTTATATTTATAAATTATGAGTTATTGTAAACAGAGTTGTCAAAAATCTTGGAGCAGGTCTTATCACTGTTTGATTACAAATATCAAACTATTTAGTGACTCATATCTGTGTACAAGTCTCTGTTGATCTCGTAATCTTAGATATTTAACACAAAAAAATTCAACATACAAAGATAGCAACCTCACAAAATACTCAAGAAACAGTAAATCTTGAAAACAATCTTCTAGATCAGATAACTTCATAATTTCAAAAGAACAACTCTAGAGAATACTAGCGAGTATTTAAACAGAAATTAATCAAATATATCACACCGAGCTTATGGTTTAAATGAGAAATTGGGGATATAATAACCATCAGCAAACAGAATTTGGGGCTTAGACATGTTTTCTGAAAACCTGCTCAAATTGAAGAACTCAAAGAAAGATTCCTTGAAATCAATAATAACAAACACAAATCTAACTTGGATACACCAAACCTAGAAGAGATCAAAGTGAAACTGGATAATTCAAAAACATAAGCATGCGGGGAAGACTCGATAGTGGCAGAAATGTGGAAAGCTGCAGACGGTACCGCAATTCAAGAACTACGGGAAATCAGAAGATATGAGAAAAAGAAAAACTCCTAGAAGAGTAGAAACTAGTCCTAATACAGCCACTACTTGAAAAAGGTGGCAAAAGAGACGCCAATAACTACAAAAGTATTTATATATTATCATTGACGTACAAGCTCTTATTCAAAATGATCCTTAACCGGTTGGGGAAACAACTAGAACGGCAAATAGGCGAAAGTGAAAGAGGCTTTAGAAAAGGCATATACGAAAACCCATCGGCTTGGTCTAGTGGTGAACTCGTCATAACAAATCAGCTGATTTCGAACTCGAGAGTTCTAAGGTTCAAATCCTAGTAGGCAGTTAATTTTATACGGATTTGAATACTAGATCGTGGATACCGTTGTTCTTTGTTGGTTGGGTTTCAATTAATCACACACATCTCAGGATTGGTCGACCTGAGACTACACAAGACTACAATTCATTTATATTTATACATGCCATCCTCATTCATCCTCTGAAGTACGATGGTTCTGGAGGATAAACAAAATAAGGTAGGTCATGAACGGAAGAGATAATTAATCTAAAAATATATGTAATAAAATACATGACTATTTTTGCTTTGTATACTGGCTAAGAAATATTTCCATCAGTCTCATCAGTCACAAAATTCCCGATTTATTCGATTTGAAACAAAATACCAAAGTATTTGTAGTGTTCCGAAGTATTTTTAAAAATGGGATTTCATTTGTAAATTGTACTATAAAAAAAAAGACTAATACGAGAAGAAGAATTGTTAACAACAAAGTATTCTTTATAGTTGTAATAAATGAGTAATTCAGAATTAGCCGTTATGAACATTTGAATGATGGTTTAAACATCTACATTATTAACACCATCTCATTTATTATTGGTACATAGCTGTTGATTTATTTCTTAAAAAAATATAATAACGAAATACCTAAATAAACAATAAAGATAAACAACTAACCTTGAGTTAAGAAAATAATGTATTTAAACAACTGTTGTTTTAAAAAACGAATTGCTTTTATGTGCCAAACTAATGATAAACCCTTTTATTTTCAATCAAAATACTTCCAAGTCAGGCAAATAATTGTATGTATCAGTAATTGTAAAGCTCTGAATTAAAATGTTGATCCGGATTAATCTGAAAACTGGTTCTCTTCATTTCATATGATCCTACATTGCATGTAATAACTGGAAAGATATACATTTTTTTTTTTGATGCAAGATATATGTTAAAAGGTTTATTTAAATAGAAGTTCACCTTAAATTGTGCATTTTTTCAAAATAAAAAAGTTTTAACTTTTTATGAGTTAAGATATTTGTGTCCAAAAAAAATCATTTTCTTACTTTACCTGTAACAATGGGACGTCAGTAGTAGTTTCTGCTCACTGAATGCGTGCTGAACTCTGTTTTGTAGCTCAAATGACAAGTGGACAGCGCTGCGCTGTCTTTTTTTGTGGCAAGGAGCTATGGAATACATGAGTAGTAGATGGGTAGTCTGTGGCCTACCAATATGACAGCTTACAATGCATAAGTCAGGTTTGTTACTGTTTAGGGTGCGAGTGATCAAAAAATTAGGCTGATGATTGTGGTATTTCAATCAGGACTTACGGGTGGCGCATAACCTCGTAAATCCATCCACGGTTAGGCATGTGTTACATGTACCGTGTATCGCACTGCGATACTGGGGAATAACTGCTCCTCAAAAATAAACCCCGTTTCAACAGTTTTTATCGTCATACATTAATCGCTTATGTAAATTATGTCTCAGATAAAGTTTACTTCATATTTTTAATAGTCAAAGTTTTAGTTGTAATTATTTTCACTTTCTAAAATTATTCGACCAACTAGTCCTACATGCAAAGAGCATGTAATGCTCATTTAAAATGTCTCTAGTTCATCTTAAGAGGTAGAGACATACGTTTTAATTAAAAGGAAAAAATTAAAAAAAGCTAATTTTTATTTTGATACATTCTATGAATAATTATATTGACTTCAATATGCTTTTCTTGATTTTAAAAGATAAAAATACATCATTGATCAAAAACCATCGCAGTTAGCAGGGGGTCAAAGGGGGATTCAGATAAAGCCAAAAAGATTCATACCGATTTTTCTGAAAACCACAAACAACTTCTAGAAACACATACCATAATCTAATTTCCAGGTAATACCATTCGTATGTATAAATGTATACATAATGCACAACACCTCCCCCCCACTCACACACACACACACACACACACACACACACACACACACACACACACACACACACACACACACACACACACACACACACACACACACACACACACACACACACACACACACACACACACTCACACACAATAATTGTGTGTATATATACACGTAAGTATTATACACACACTCATATATATATATATACACACGAGTGAGTATATATGGTATATATGTATGTGTTTAATAGATAGTTAACTCAGACTAGGAAAAAAGATTAAGACAAACATTGATTAAAAATTGAACCCAACACCTATGTAGTACCTCCCCTTATTTTGTAAGCATTAAAATAAATTAATAAACTTACAGTCGAATAATTTGAAGCCTCTCCACTTCTTTCATCAACAAATTTGGGTAAAACTCTAACCAAATTTGCTGATTAAAACTCCAAAATCTCTGTTAATACTCGAAACATCCTGCCTTCTTATTAAGAATTAAACTATCTTGACAATGGTTAATAATATGTATATATCTCTTCGTAGTGTTGCGAACAATTTTAGGTATGCTAATACTAATTAACTGCAATTTATCCTAGTGGTAAATATAAGCATATGAAAAAAAAGAATAGTAATATAAAAAAAAAAAAAAAACACAGAACATTTTAGTTTACAGCGGAAAAAAGCTTCATAAAATAAATATAATTAATTGCAATTAAATTTTTAGTGATAATTTTTGGTTAATTATGTTAGATTTCATGCACCTCCCTTTTTATCACTTTTCAAAGCATATTTTTGTGTAATAAACGTTATTAAATTGTATATCTAATAAAAAATGTTTCTTAATTAACGTTTCAAGTTTTAAGAGAGAACATTGATTAATATATGTACTGAACTCTAAGGTACCCTTTTTTCTTTTAGGAAAATCTAAAGTATTAAAGCTTAAAGTAGCTACTTACGAAAAATTTGTTGTTGTTTCTTATTTTAGGTTTTATTAGACGACGAACTCGTAAACCATCACTGGTGTAAATTAGCAAAAACACGAAAACTGCAGAAAAGTATAATGAGGTTTTCATCACAGAACAGCTTGGAATTTTTTTTTTGCTCGTTATGGAAAATGCAAAATCATATAACACCTGTAATCAAGTAATTACATTTTCTTTTTTTGTAAAATTATGTTAATTTTCTTTAAATCTGATGCCTAATTACGCATTCTTAACTTAATTCAAGTAATATTGATATCACAAGACACTGTTTATTCCTTCATGTAACTCCATTTTGTAGATTATCCTGAAGTTTATGTTATCTGTTTTCATATTGCACACTACAAATTTCATTGTACTGTGTGGTCAATAAGTCCCTTTAAGTTACAAAGTTAAGATGGCTTAACTTTGTAAGGGTAATAAAGATTAAAAATTTTTAATATCCCAATCATTATTAAGCTAAATAATAATTTTTCTTGCAGTAGTTTTTTTTAAATAATTTTAGAAATTATTTTTCTATCCAAAATCGTACGTCCAAGTTTTTTGGGGGGGTTGTTGGAGGAAATGTTGCTAAACTGTTTTAAATTTAAACGTAGAGCATTAGGAATATATTTTAAAGCCTATATTAAACAAAAAAAAGAATGATGCGAAATGGATTTGAAAAATGTACTCAGCCAAAATTTGAAAAACTATTTATTCTAATTTAAAATTAGTTAAACAGAAAATAAGTGAGTTATTGGGTTGTCTTCATGTCCTTGTAAGAGCGGCTAAAAAATAAATTACTTTTAATGTTTTGTATTAGGGTTAAGTGGTTGTATTTATGTTTTTTGTTGTTTTAATTTCGTACAGTTATAGCAGCTTATTATTGTATTAACGATACATTTTTTTTTAGATTAATTGTGGTTTTTTTTTTTTTTTAGTTCCAAAGATGTTTTGGCTGTAATGACAATGAATAAGATTTTTTGTAAATTAAAATTTAATTTTGTTATCAACATCAACTCTTTTATTTGTTTAATTCACATGTTTTTCTAAGAGGAAAGTTAACTTTTAACTCAGTAGCTTATTTTCATTCATTTCAATGATTTTACTAATTTTTCATTCATCTCAGCTTACTTTACATGAAGTCTGTTAAGTGGATAAAAGAATGTTTTCGTTTCTGTAAAGCTTCAGAACTACCAATTTGGTTTGAATGAAGTTTGTACACAATAAATTTATGAAACAAGACTCATTTCGATAAAGCTTAAAATTGCCATTCTTTTCTGGTAAGTGATCGTAATTCTTAGAAAAAAGGGTTATTTATTTGAGATAAACTCTCAAAAAAAAAATCCTGTAATAAGATGGAAATTCTTTATTTGTTGAGAGTGATATAAAAATAGTGTGAAAGATACAAACAAAGCAGAGGATAAAAATAAAATTAAAAAAAAGAAGTAAATAGTAAAAATATTTGTAGCTATAGATAATTGGAGAAGTACTCACATGTTTTTTGGGAGGAAACTTAATTTTTAACTCAGTAGCATATTTTAATTAATTTATATGATTTTACTCATTTCTCATTCATTTCAGACTAGTTTACATGAAGTCTATGTACGTGGATAAACTTATGTTCTCGTTCCTGCAAAACTTCAGTACTACCAATTTGGTGTAAATGAAATTTGTACACACGTTTTAAATATTTAAAGACAAGATTCTTTCGTAATTGAAATGGTTAATTTCATTTAAGGATGTACTTATACTCGCATAATAAATTAGATTTATAATTAATAAAATATTAATCTATATTAAGGGCATCTGAAAAAATCTGTGTTTTGGTTTCCTTTCAAAATATTTTTTTTCTACTTATGTATGTGCTTTTAAAAATTGGTAACCAAAACGAGTTAAATAGTTTCTTAGACAATGAAAACTTTTTCAATGTTGAAAACCTTTCAATAACTGAAATTTTTTTTTAATAACTAATATTCGACATTGTTTATTGTACTCGTATCCTTGTACCTATCATATATCTTAAAAACGTGTCTGGTAATTAAAAAGATACATTAAAAAATGAGTTGATAAAATAATACCGACTTAAAAAATAGCACTCTAAAGAGTAAAAAAAATAAATTATAATTCTTTGAATTTTTACTTTGAAGCCGTGTATTAGAAAACAACTAATTTATAAACCCTTCATCGGTATGTAAATTCATAACATAAAAATTTACCAAGTATTGTTTTAACGTTTTAGGTTTTATTTTTAAATCGGTTCTATTAATATAGGTAATTTTATCTAAAAAGCTGCCTATATAAAAATTCGATTTACTTATTGATTATTTATAGAGCTTAGTTTTGATTTCTATTTACTGTGTTTTTTATTTAAATTAGATCATACAAACCTCATTTTGTTAATTCAGTCATAACTAATGATTTTTTTGCTGTGTTTTAATGTATCTCTTTGTTTAGTTATATAAGTAAATAAATACTGCCTATAAAACAATATTTATTTGAATACATACATGGATTAGCACCGTTACTTAATAATACAACATCTATACTCGTATGAAATTTTAGGAGAAAGAACAGCAAACTCAATAATTACAATTTTTCTTACCTGATAAGTAGGTTTTAGTCGACACAGTCTTTTTATAAAATTTACTGTAAGAAACTTTTTAGAATGAAGTGTTTCATGACTGGAAATAGCTTTCGGTTGTTCTTTGCTTGCTCATTAACAATGTGTCAAACGAAGTCATTAGCATCATACAGATACTTAACGATTTTTTTTTCTATAAAAAGGAGAAAGAAAAACTGATGTATAATTTTTTTAAGATAAGTTTAATGATCTCTATTGAAATATAATTACTAAATAAAATTAATTTTCATTATTTTATTTATAAATTATAATGTACATATCTATACAATTTATGATTTTAATTCAAATTGCTGTACTTGTTACAAACTGGTATAGGCTAACAAATTTCTAAGGGATAAAAAAAAGTAAAACTTTGTCATCAAAATAAGTGTTTCTCATTGTGTGTATTTTATTGTTATATTACATTAAAGGTTTTGAGATGTGTTTGTGAACTATTGGGTTGAATAGAAGTCTGGAAGAGAGGTGTGGTTTTTAGGGGGAAGTGGTGGTTAGCAATTAGTGACATGTTGAGCCATGTTCTTGTCTCATACTGTGCGCCCTATTTGTCAATGTTCTTGTTCTAGAGACCCCCTTCTCTTTCGCCCTTTCCCTTTTATACACGTATCACAATATACAAAAACAAGCCTGCCTCAAAACGCTGTTCAATCTTGGATTTTCCTAGGGCTTACAAACAGAAACTAAAGCAACAATTATATCGTCTTTCGTTACACGACTAGTAAGCGAGTTCTAACATACTCATTATAAAATACTTAGAAATTATAATATAAGTACGGAGCATTTATTACTAGAAATTTTGAATAAAATATTCAATATTCAATATTGAGTAAAATAAAATTTATTCTTCGCTTATTTTCAATTATCCAAACTACTGATAAATTCCACCATCAATATGTCATATTGATGGTTATGATAGGAGTATTCTATATTTTTATTACATTATAAATTCTTATAAAATAAAATAATTGATTCTTCTTAAACTTTCTCATAAAATATAATTCTTCTTTTTCGTTTGGAAGTACGATTTTAAATTAATTACAGTAATTAATCTTTATTTATTAATTTATATTATTATAAATTATTATTGTTACATATTATTTATTTATTAATGTTTATTTAGATGCTGTAAATATCTATTTGTTATTTTCTGATTCATATTTATTTTCGCTGGTTGAAAGACTAAGGTGTACCTTTAATATTAGATTTTTTTGGTCACTAGAGCCGATGTAAGTTTGAGCAGGTATGGATATGGTAATATGCCAAAGCTGTAATTAAATTACTTAACTTTTTCTAAAAGTAAATATAGGACAGAATCTATAAATATAAAGGTTTATAAAACCTTTTAAGATTAAAAGAGATTAGAATAAGATTTAGATTTTTTAGATTAAGAGATTAGATTTGTTATACTCGTAGGATTAAAATTTGATCATATATTGTAAGCATATCATATATGATCATATATCTTATCATATATTGTAAGCAATCATACAGATACACAAATTGATTATCTTTTCCTATTTAAAGTAATCTTTACCTGAAATAAAGCATAATTTTTTAGATAATGTTTAAATGTTGTATAATGATTTAAGATTTTGTGTTGAGATAAATCTTATACAAATGATTTTTTTAAAAAAATCTACATTTCGCAGAGGTAAAAGGAAGCGTAACTCTAAATTCTAAAGTGTAAGAAATATATTATGGGTATAAGGAGTGAAAAAATATAATTTTTTTAACCGGGAGTTGTCACTCGGCGATGCTTGACCGGCTGTTACATTTAATTAATTTGTTTTCGCAGAGAATGTGCCATCACCTCATATACTTTTACAAACACGTTTAAAGAGCAACCTGATACAGGGGGAAGGAAATTAAACAAACAATTTAATGTTTGTTTGCTTTTTGTTCTTTCTTTTTAATGACCTGGTACGTTATAGTGTGCATTCAGTTTATCGTTTCTGGTATAAACAGACTATATAATCGTGTACGCCTATCAATAAATGTGTAACTATGAACAGCCAAAATTATTATATTTTTTAAGTCTTCCTTTTTTTTAGTTATAAAGCATTTTCCATTTTTCATTCAATATTTCTTAAAAGTAGCTTATTTAAAAAACATTACTGAGAAAAAAGGTACCGAAAAAACAGAATAGTTATAAAAAATAAGAGAACAAAAGAGAATAACCAAAGTCATTACAAATTGTAGAAAAATAAAAAGAAGTACTCAACTCTAAGGAAATCCAAATCGTCAGTTCTTCCTGAAGAAATATTAATAAAATGAAAAGAGATCGTTAAAATTATGTGGAAGAAAGGGACCATTCACTTATTGTTTCCATACGATGAAGGGAATTTAAAAAATCATCACATGGAAAACAGGTATTTCTTTCTTTCACGTGGTCTTAGCGTAACATATGGATATTGTGTTAGATGGAAATTATCCATCTTAAGATTTGTAAATTGAAATTTTATCTTGAGTTTAACAACCACGTCCATTCTTTCAGTACACAGAAAAGAAAGGCATCATAAAATGGATTATTTTGGGCTAGAAAGGAAAGTACCAGCACTATTAATATCATATTATTTAAACCAGGTCAAAACCGCGATTAAAATCAAGCTGAATCACTGAAGCTATTTTTTTTCCCGGAAATAAAATCTTATTTTCAGAATATTGATATCTTAAATATTTCTGCTTTGAGCTTATATTATATGCTTAATGAAATGTAATATCGCAGAAAAAACACAAGAAATATGTATTGATATTCTATATAAACAGATTACTTTAGAAAACTATTTTCCAAAAAAATAAAATTTAGTGTCAAAGGTAAACATATTTTAAACGCTTTTGTGTTTAAAGAATAATACGACACTATAACATAGGTAACTAATCTTGTTCAGAGGTGATCGCATGGAGGTAAGAGGAGTTAGGATACTAGATAGTAACCCGCCGGGCTGGTCTAGTGTTTAACTCGTCATCGCAAATCAGCTGACTTCAAAGTCGAGAGTTCTAAGGTTCAAATCCTAGTAAAGGCAGTTAGTTTTATACGGATTTGAATACTAGATCCTGGATACCGGTATTCTTTGGTGGTTAGTTTTAATTAATCACACATCTCAGGAATGGTCGAACTGAGGCTGAAGAAGACTATACTGTATTTATATATATACATTCATACATATCATTGTCATTCATCCTCTGAAGTAATACCTAACGGTGGTTCCGGAGGTTAAAAAGAAAAAGAAAGAAGGTGCATGCGCCTTTCCTTACGTTACACAGTCATGGTAAGAAATTCTTTGCGATCGGATAGCAGAAACGCTTTGTGTTCGAAAGAATGAATACGACATACAACAGAGTGAAAAGATTTGACACTTCAAAGAAGCATAATACTCTTTGAAGATCTGTGCTGCATTCTAACGGAGTTTCATCGAACCTTAAAGAACAGCACAATTTATTTTAAAAGTAGCATTATGTTCCATCGTTTCCTGCATTTTTCTTTCCTCGTTAAATTTAATTTTCATGCCTCTTTGCGAAGGATAAAATTGTTGGCACGTCAAATATTTATGAAATACTATCATCT
The DNA here is from genome assembly GCF_047948215.1 of Lycorma delicatula. Classification (NCBI taxonomy): domain Eukaryota; kingdom Metazoa; phylum Arthropoda; class Insecta; order Hemiptera; family Fulgoridae; genus Lycorma; species Lycorma delicatula. The sequence goes on from NC_134455.1 coordinate 234,652,638, forward strand.
AATATATATGATGTATTGAAAATGTAATTAATAAAATAGTTAATGAGTTAACAAACAGCAATATCAAACCGCACAATTACTACTACATTTAGTCAGATTAAAGTGAAACATCATTCACTCATTCCCATTTTATCATTCGAACTCTTTGTAGCTCGAAACCGAGATTTTCAGATGGTACTAGTTAGGCCTTCAATAACCGTTAAAAAATTTTTATTTTAATCCAATCCCTGAATAGTAAAATAAAGGGTTGAAGAGATTGTCAGCATAATGTTCATTCTGCCATTTTCAAATCATAAATTTGAGAATGAATAGCTGCATTCTCAGCTATTATTCATTTTGATGAACATTTTATAATAAATTCTAAGTAAGTTGAAGGAAAAATGGGTTTAAGTGTTAATCACCAAATAAAATCTTCTTTTGTAATTTCTGAAGTTTTTGAATGTTAAAATTTGACATACTTAGATCGTCCCTGTTAAAATCATTAGTTTGGTACTTTCATTACCTAATAACCATTAAGAGTTACATAAAAGCTGATAACAAATTTATGCAATTATAATCATGAAATAGTATTCACTCAGTAACAGTATTTCTCAAACTCCCATCCAAGAAAAATGGTTTTGTCTGATAATTTAGATTAGATGGAAAAAATTTTAAATAAAACTGTGTGAAATTTTAATTTCATCCCCTTTTCCGAAGGTAAAAACTGATAACTATTCTTAATTTGACAAACCTCATTTAATAAAAACAAAGAGAGATATTTAAATCAATAAGTTGAAACAGCAAAAAGATAGCGAAATTTATTATTCACAAATTTTTAATGATGCAGTATATTACTCTTTAATGACCTGGTAACATTTGAAAAACTTTCCACCCTGACAGCACCTCATGTAAGGAAAATTAATGTAAAACCTTCAAGGTAAGAGATCGAAAGAGAGTATAGTGTCCAAATACTTCACATTAATGTGGAATTAACATTTTTAGAGATGAGGTATCTTAATTATTATTACTTAAAAAAATTATTTTCAGTAGTTTATTTCTTTATAAACTAAAAACAAATTTAATAATAAAATTTCCATAAAGCCCTTTCACATATACTCCTTTAATATTTGGGGTAGTCCACTGAAAAACTTATCTCATACCTCCTAATACGGCTAACAGGTTACAGATAAAACATAGATAGAAGATTATGGAATCATTCCCTAATGATAAGGGAATGATTCCATAATCTGCTATCATTCAAAGCTACTAAATCAGCTTTCAATGATTCCAGATTCTACTGTTGATTGCAGTTTAAAATATTACTAAGATTAAAGTTCTGCTAGATGACAATACTTAAAATTCAATGATTATATTAAAAATTCTGTAATCTAAGTTACAGCACTTATGGCCTCAGAGGAACTCAAAATGTTGAAAAATATAGTATATCGGGTAGGTTTTTAAACAATAGTTATATTTTCTTGCTGTTAATCATACAACTGTAATATATATCTTTGTATAAATAAAATTCTTCTATCAATGTACAAGTTTAACTTTATTAGGGTAGTTTTACTTACATAATTACATTACTTGTTGAGTAGTTCAGTAATGACAGAGCAAATTGTATTTCATAGGTTGTTTTTCATGTAGTAATATTTTATACTATGAAATCATACTGTGCTGGAGACAATAAGGTGATTAAGGTGAGTAAAAGTAGGAAATAAATTTAATTTTCTTTTTATTGTATTATGTATCTGAATTGAGGAATCTGTTTTTGTGATGTCATTTGTTAAAAAATTTTATTGTTTCATTTTTCAAGCTAGGTGAGGACAATTTTTTTTCATAAGAAGCAATTGTAATTCATAAAATCAAACTGTTTTAAATTCTCTAGTAGAGCTATTACTGCTGTTTCTTTTGTGGAAAACTTTAAAATACTTTTCAAAAAAATTGTTGTTTTTTGTTATTTAGGTTAAAAGTTATGCAAATATTTATCACTAAAAACTGCACAGTTGGCGATATCATTATAACTGAGTAGAGTATCTTAGTTCCCACCATAATTTTTTATTTATTTGTATTGTTAGTCACTGGTTATGCCACATGCTTATTAGATAGCTTCAGGAAATGCATTTATAGAACTTTAAAAGAAACTTTAAAAATGTTCTAGTAGAACATTTTTAATCCTGGTAATTATATCAGAGCATGCACTTAACAAAATAAAAAAAAAACAGATTGATATATAATATTTTTCTTAAGGGTATTTTATTTTAACTTTTATTACAAGTACACTATTGACAGTTGATGGAGAACTTTACACTCTTGACAATTTCTTTGATTGTTTACATGCTAATAATGCATCTGAATAAATAGTTTTCATTGGATTAAATTTAAATAAACCAAGGATTAAATTTAAACAAATACGGTTTTGAAACAATATCATATAATTTTTTTTTTTGTAATTTTAATACAGTTCTCCATTCTGCTCTTTTGATAAAATTTGTTGTAATTTATTCACTGAGGATAGATTTTTTTTATCACTGTCATGGAAAGGATTAATGACAAGTAAAACTATTAAAACCTATCATGTAGAACATTTCAACAGCGAATTTTGATCGAAATTCCCTCCCAGATAAGAGATAGGATCTGGTACTTGGAGAAACTAACTCTTGTAAATATACAAATGTGTTTATATTTTTATTAACTAAAAGTCAGTCATTCTGATTATATTGAAAGATAATCTTTAGATTCAAAATTTTACACTTCTTTTTGCAAATCCACAAATATTTATGTCTGGGTTGTCAGAGTTAATTCTTTTGTTAATTCAACAATACACAAAATACTATGTAAATGCTAGGGCAGTCTATAATGGAAAAGTAACTATTACTTAAGTCAACTATTAACATGGTGAATTTTTCAGGTATGATACTTTCAACAAAAAACAACTTATCCTTCAGGATAGATACTATTGAATATTTTGTAAGAATGGGAAAAACTTCTATGATCTTGGCCTCATAATGCAAAAAGTTTAGGAAACTTAATTTAAAAAAAAAAATCATTTTTCATCTACCAAAATCCACAGTTAATCCTAGTTCAAACATATTTTCCTTCTATTAGTAAGGAAATAAAGAAAATCTGGTAGAATTTTGTTTTGCTTGTAAACCTAGAAATCCAGAATCAACCTAGTTCTAAAATTACATTTTATTTATCGTTATAATTTATATAATTGTTTCCAATGAGTAGTTTCTTGATATTATCATTAAAAGGCAAGGTCACATTTGATTTCAGTTAAGTATGTTCTAATCTTTAAGGGCAGCGTGAATGTATCATAATATTTCCAAATTACTTACGTATTTTTTAAGCAGTGGAAAACAAAAAAAAAATATATAGCATCCTATGTTTTTATTCAGTAAATCTAATGAAATGAATGACTGACTGGTCAGATATTTATCAGCATGAATTTCAGTTGGAAATAATTTGGTTCTCTTTCATGAAATACATTATATAATGTATTTCATGAAATACATTATATAATTTTTATATAATTGTAATACATATATACATATAATTGTAATACATATATTTGCTATATAATTGTAATACATTATATAATTGTTCAAGAGCAATTCTTTTAACAAGAATTGCTCTTGAACAATGTAATATGGACCATAAACTAAAATCGTTTCTGCTAATGTAACTTGCATTTGATAAATTGAAGCTGGTTCTCTGTAACAACTTGTCCATCATATACAAGTGTTATAATTGAATTGGGTTAATGTGTTTGTTTTGTTGGCATTAGGATTTCAGACAGGTGTATGGAATTCAGTGAAATTGCGCAGTAAGCTATTGTTCTCTTACCTTGAATGGTACTGAGTTCATCATAAATAACAAAACTGTTATGATTTAATTTTCTGGTATGACCTTCTGATCACTCTATAGTTTTGACAGTATCTATTTTTACATTCTATTAACTGGAATAATAATTCAATAATAAAAAACAATTATATACCCTAAAAGATATGATTCAGAATAGTTTTATATCATACAAAATAGTTTAGAATAATCACAAACTAACTTTAAGTGGGTCTAAAAATTAAATAACAATGTAGATTAGATCTGTTTTCATGTAATGCAATCTATCCATTAAAATCTGTTTTTGACAGTTTTTTAGTGAGTCTGAAATAAAAGATAAAAAAATAATTTGTCTGTGTTAAACAGTTTACAGGATCTACTTTTTTTTTTTTGTTTTTGTTTTCCCTACATCCCTGGGCCGGACATCCAATTAAGTATACTCGGGCCAGGGACGTGTCTTTTGACTCTAAGGCGGTCTTCCCGCCCACCAGGTTTTACACCCGGCACGGCAGGTCAACCGCCTCGGTACTAGGCTTTTCTTGCCTGCCTCTAATTCCCGCTGACGAGGGTAAAGCCTGGTTATGCCGTTCCCCACCCCCGCCGACAGAAACCGGGTCTCGGTCTTTATGGCATTTGCCTCAAACCGGTGCGACCAGCACAAGGAGTGCACGCACCCCCAAAACCAGCCACACCGGCCGGGTCTAGGTCTTTTAATTTTATCCCCGCGAAATCTCCCCGTCACTGTGAGGGGAGTCCCCGTCCTCTCACCGAAACCTGCACGCCAGGCTTACAGGTTCTCAGGGACGGAGCTGTCCACCTATCCCTATTTATGATTGAACCTATCCTTTGTCGCACCTCCTCTTCCTTAGTGCGAAGACCTATACCGGCGAAATTGGTAAAAACGTTCCAGTTCTGCTCCCTCCTTAGCGACCACTCTACTATGTTATTCGCGTTCAGGTTATTGACTGCTATGAATTGTCTGTATTGTGCCCATCTCCGGCATTCGAACATCGTATGGTCTGCGTCGTCCACCTCCTGGCAGTAGTCGCAGTTGGGTGTGTCTCTCTTGCCGAATCTTTTTAAATAGTAACCAAAACATCCATGACCCGACATCACTGTGTTATGTAAAAGTTCACCTCGCCGTGTTGGCGATCCAGCCATGCGTCCAAATTACTTATTAACCTTCTGGTCCAGGCCGCAGCGTTAGTCTCTGCCCATACTTCCTTCCACCACTGTCGGGTCATCGCCTCGGTCTCAGCTCTACTATACCCTTCCGCTCTCGCTTTCCTGCTCTTGATCTGAAGTTCTATCGGCGGGACCGACGCAAGCACATATATAGCTTCATACGACAGGGTAAGATACCCTGCCACCACTCCCAACAATGCCGTTCTGTGCATTCTTCGCAGTTTATCCTTGTTTCTTTGTATCCTGATTGCATCATCTCAAACCGGCGTCGCGTATAACGCCGCAGACACCGCCGCCGACGCAATCAGTTTCCGTTTGGAGGCCCCCGGTACTGTGTGTTCCACGAATAATCTCCTGATGGCTTTTATGGTGAGCCCTACTTTTTTGACACATTTTCTATATGCCCACCAAACTTGAGATTTTTATCTATTGTCACCCCTAGGTATTTTGTATCCTTGACCTCAGTTATAACCTCTCTACGGATCGCGACCCGAACGCCTCGCAGTCTTCTCCTACCCGTGAAGAGGGTACAATTGCTTTTTGCTGGGGACACCTTCATGTGTTGTTTATTAGCCAGTTGTCTATGAGTTGGAGGGAGCGATTTGTTTTATCCTTTGCATCACCAATTTCCTTATCTTCCACCAATAGTGCAATGTCGTCAGCGTAAGTGACTAAGCTGACTCCTTCCGGATAAGGCAACCGGAGCACCCGGTCGTAAAAGATGTTCATAGCAAGGGGCCTAACACAGACCCCTGCGGAACTCCTTCTAAGACCGGAAATCTCACCACCCCCTCCAAAGTGCGAACCTCCGTCAATCTATCAGACAGGTAGCAGTGAACCTGGTTTAGCACGTGGTCGCTAACATTCATTTCTCTGAGCGCCGCTACAATGGCCGTCCACGGTACCGATCCAAATTTTGATGTCTAACTGGACCATCAATGGGATCCTTCTGGTCCTCCAAGTACCACTCCGTACCAACGCCGCCCAGCTAACCACCCTGTTTATCACATCCAGCGTCGAGCGGCCCTTACGGAATCCATATTGATCCAAATGTAGGCTTCCGCTTAGGTCCAGCTCCTCTTGGATTCTGGTAGCAAGAAGCTTCTCAGCAGCCTTACCCATATTATTTATGAGGCTGATAGGACGGTACTCGCAAACGCCTGGGCTTGTATTCGGTTTGGGAAGAAAAACTGTTCTGGCCTCCTTACAGCATTGAGGGAAAGTGGGATGTTGCAGCCCATAACTCAAAATGTCCGTCATCTCCCACGGTACTTATTCTAGCCAGGCCTTTAATGACCGCTGCCGGGACTCCATCTGGGCCCGGACTCTTCTTGTTATTTAACTTGTTAATTGCGGCAATCACCCCATCCTGTGCGAACCTGTCAAGTTCGCACAAGACTGCCTCCCGTCTTATCTCCTTCTCCCGTGGGAAAAGTACGGACATCTGGCGCGCCGCTTCGTCCCCATTCAGCGTAGGCACTCGCCTCCCCAATCGCTTTATTACTATTTGGAAGGCTCGCCGGCACGGGTCAGCATCGAGCTCACCACACAGTTCCCTCCACTTAGATCTCTTGGCGTTCTTAATTAGGTAGTTCAACGTTTTCCGAGCCGTCCTATAGGCCCCATAGTTTGTTCAATCTGAGCCTCAGAACCCTGTCTAGCTCTTAATCTTTGGGCCGTTCGTTTATTTCGCTTAAGTGTGATTCTTTGTTCGGCGATCTCCTGGTTCCACCAGTACACAGGGTGGTATCTATGCTCCGTTTCCGGTATGCTGGAAATTTCGTTTGAGATTATTTCTTGGAGGAGCTCCGGATCCAACCTTCTGCCGTCGGAGATTTTGCGTGCCGCTCTCTCCACAATTATGTTCACCTGTCTGCTAGTGAGTCTTCTTGCCGGGTTCCGTACAGCAGGGGTCGCCGAACAGACGTGTATTATCAAGGAGACCGCAAGGTGATCACTCCCGGTCTCCTCTTCCAAAACTCGGAATTCGGTTCTATCAGTGACCATTCTCCCATCCACGATCACCAGATCGAGGATGGATTCATGGCCCCTCGCTCGATAAGTCGGAGTTCCGTCGTTCAGGCATGTGGTACCGGTAGCTGCAAGAAAGTCCTCTGTTATTCGTGATCCCAGCGCCCGCCACCACAGTCTTACAGTTGAAGTCCTCCAAAATAATAGCGTTCTTGGGGGACTGCATAACCAAGCGTTGCAACTGTGTCATCCGGTGTTGGTACTCTTCAACGGACACATTAGGGCTAATGTAGACACCGTACATAATATGCTCTTCCAGTTCCACGACTACCACACCCTGCGCTCTGTGATACAGATTAAAGTCCCTACTCCCTGTTGCTCGCTTCACCGCGGCGTCCCCCGCCATATCAGACACCCACTGCGAGTGAGCGGCCGCGAGGACATTTGGCTCGGTAGCCACAATAAAATCAAAACACCCACGGTTGGCAATCTTCTCTACCAGATAATTGGCGAGGAGACTGCGGTTGTGATTCGATAACAGGATCCTTAACATGTCTTACAACAATCGGGGCTGCCGGTCCTGTGCGTCGAGCTCTTACAGTCTAGGCACCTAGTGGCCTCTCGACATTCTCGAATAAGGTGCCCCGCACCGCCACAGTTGTAGCATAAGCTAACACGGTCAGGACCCTTGCAATTTCTGCTACCGTGCCCAGTAGCCCAACATCGATAGCAGCGCTCATTTTCTGTTCTGATATACGTCCGACAGTGGACCCACCCCACCTGAAGCCTAGAGGCAACCAGCTTGGTCGCCCCTCTGTGAGTAGTGATGACCGTAGCATTTTTTGTTTCTCCATACGCACCTCTTAGAGATGTTATTCTGTAGCTTTCCTCTTTGCCAAGAACCCTGTCTAGCGCCTCTTTATTTCGTTTTCCGTGGTGTCATACTCCAGATCTTTAATATGCACCACGGTTCTTCTGTCGCCTCTCGTACGAAGATCCACCTGTAGATCTGCCTCTTGGTCTCTTAACATATTAGTAAATTCGCCGGCCTTTTTGGTTCCTTGGATTCGGACCTCCATTTCCTGGTTGCGGCCCTTTCTAATTGAGAGGACTTTTCCTGCTTCCTCCCTGGAGACTGTCCTTCACTGTTTTTAAGAGGTCAGCATACGACTTCTTAGGTGCTCTCACCATCACCACCACTGTCTTACTCTCCGTCACCGGTGGGGCGGCCCTACGCACAGAAGCCCATCGCCATATGGCTCGTGTTTGATCCCCCAAATTAGGAAGGCTCATTTTTGGAGGCGATTTTTTCTCCCGTGACAGGTAAATAACTATTTTCCTTATAAATATACTCTCCGGTCCAGGCGGTATGACGAATACCACCTCGGGTTTACCGTTTACCGATGACCCTCCTCATAGCCTTAATCACTTGCGCTGCGGCTGTCTTTTCTCCTTCTTCGGTGCTTTACACCACCGTGCACCTTGCACCCCTCGTGGTAACACAGTTATCCTCCAACACGGTGGAGTCCTGGATGATCATGGCCCCTGGTTTGGTGCCATGAAACTGGCTGCCAGGTCTCGTCTTGGTCAGGTTAACATAGTGGCAGCTGTCCTCCCCAGGCGTTAAGTTGGTCACCTGGGTAAGCCTGTTCATCGCCCAGGTTGACCATCTGCTTGGCAGTCTCTCTAATAGTTGGTAATCAGTAAGGTCTTGTTCTAGAATATCGCCCTCCCTGTGGGGTCTATCTGTTTGTGTCCCCTGCAACACCAACAACACTATTTGTGTCAACACCAACCGCTTCCTCCTCTACCAGTTGAAGCTCCTTGTAAATTTCAGATAACTCCCGCTCATGCGCTTTCATAAAAGCCGGGCTGGATTTACTTAGGCCTTGGCGTAATTGTAGTAGGGCGTGTCCCTGTCTACATGCAATATTCTTAAGGGTTAGCGGGGCATCCTCCTCCTCGGATGAGCCCGCCCTGGCCCGTTTAACGCTCTTTGTCTCCGTAATCCTCTAAGTTTTCTTTCCCTGGGTCCTTGAAGACTCTGAGGCACTTACCTCCTTCCCCTCCTCCATGGGGTTGATGGATATCAACTATTTTGGTGTATTTGGGCTTTCCGCCCAATTCCTATTACATTAAGACCCTACAAGGGAGGGTCAAAAGTTTCAAATTTGGGGGCCCAAAATTGGGCAAAGATTTTTTGGGGCACCAAAAGATGTACAATCTTATGGTTCGTCCAGAACCGGGAGGATTTTCCTCTAGGGCCACCCAGTCAAAAGTTATGGGGGATCAAACTTCCCCAATTACTAGGTGGTTTGACTTAGAAAATATTTCCCAATTTGGGAAAATTTTTTTGGGACGCCAAAAGATGCACAAACTCGTCATTCGCCTAGATCTGAAAGGATTTCGTTCTAAACGCACCCGTTCAAAAGTTATTAAGGTTTAAAGTTTCCCTAATAACTGAGCAGTTTGACTTGCAAAACCTTTTTCACTCTTGTCTCACAGCAAACAACGAAATATTTTCTAAGTCGTTGTTTACTTCTATTGACAGGCTTGTATTGTCCTGCCAATCGACTTAGAAATTTTCAGCTGTATATCTTACAGCTCCCAATGTTTAACCTATAAATTATTTTAAATATTTATACATAATTTTCCAGTTTACCAAATCTCATGAAACTTTACGTACCGTTTCTTGAACCCTTCCTCTTGAAAACTTATTAACTTCCAGAACCTGGCACCAAAAATTAGCTGTCCAAAAAACACTTTTCCAGTACTTATATTCTTCTATAAGCCTTCGTAACCAAAAAATCTTAATAAAAGTGTAATCCGTTGACCAAATCTCACAAAATTTTAAACACTTGTCCGTTATCTTTTCCACTATAATCCTATGTACTTTTCCGATTAAAAATTCCGTAAAAACCAACCAAATTCACAGTAGAACGCGGAGCTATAAACACATCGTCCGAACTGCTCGAGTATCCAAACTCAACTTAGGATCTACTTCTTAGTGGCCTTTATTATCACTCTAGTACTGTAGTTCAGAGGACGTGATGATCATGTTATTTCCAATCACTTTATTTTATGAACATCAAATGACCATAATAAAAATAAAATTCACAAATATTTTTGTACGGATAAGATTTTGAAAAGAAATAAAATAAAAATAAATTATTTATTAAGGCGTTTGAAAATGTAAGAATTTATTTGTCAATAAAGAAAAATCTCTCCAGTCTCTTTTCAACCTTTTGATAAAATTTGATGAATTTGTCTAATGCCAGTTAATTGTTATGAGTAATTTGAAGTAAAATGTCGAGCATAATTCTTTTATGAGCTTCAACAAGAACTTTTTATCAGAATATAATGTATTATTAGATAAGTAATATGAAGAATTTATTATCATAGGGAGAAATTTTGACCAGGAGATCAAAATTATTTACAATTATGAATTTTAGATTATCTTTTACAGCACAACCAAAGTATAAAACCATACATCCAAATAAATTTAAATAGGTATTTGTATCGCAATAAGTTTTTGTTTAATTCAACGGGTGAAGTACAATAAGCAAATTTGTACAATTTCTTCACACTTGAGTTCAAAAGACATTTGGTGTTAGTAATTTTGTGTAAGCCATTGATCCAGATGAAGCCCGAGATAATGAATAATAGCTGATTAATTAGCTGTATTGTATAAAATAATGAAAAATAATTATCGAATTATATCACTGTGCAAGGTAAAAGTAAATTTACAGTTTTCTGGGTTAATCTTCATCCTTCACTCTTCAAGCCATCTATCCACAAAAAGCAAGCGATAGGTTTAACATGGGTATCTTTATAGAATGATTTTGCAATGTTATGATGGTGTCAGCTATTGCAATTTAATGGCCGTTTGAAATAAGTTGCTGTTGTTGAAGACTGAGTGACAGGAAAATCCAAAGTGTAAATTGAATAGATGGTAGTTATTGTTGTATACCTCTGGATTTCTGCTTCAATACTTTTTATATATTGGAATGTATGGAATATACGTTTGTATATATATATATATCTTTAATTTATCTATCGTATTTTATTTTCTTTATAGTTACACGTATATTTTGGCATATTCTAATATCTGATTTGGAACTATCAGATATACTATTTCTATTAGGACAAACTTGGCAAGATAATATTTGGCACAGGAAAAATAATTAATCCTTCAGAAAACATATTAACATTTTCATAACATATTAATATAATATTATGTTATATTAATGTAATATTAATTAATATAATTAAATATTGTATTAATATTATATTATGATAACACAAAAATACAATGAAAAATATAATTATACACTTAGACAATAGTTAAAAATACTCAATTAAACAGTAAGATTACACATTACAGAATAAAATAAAATAATATAAATAAAAAAAATAAATAAATAAAATAATAATAATAATTAAATAAATAAATAGATAATAAAAAATAAAATAATAAATTGATCGTACATTTTATACTAAAAATGAAAATAACGATTATAATATACAAAAAGAAAATTAATACATAGTACAAAAAGTATTTTATATCAAAAGGAAAAAAAAACTACTAAGCAATTCCCGCTAATAAATAATTAAACACTTCGGTTTTTAAATATATTTTTTTATCTGCTTCTAAAATATCTGAAGGCAATTTATAAAAAAAGGAATGCAATTTGGATTTTTAAATCTTCTTGCCATATAGATTAAAATTACTTGCTACTGTGTACATTCTCTTGTGTCGCAAAAAAAGGGGTACTGTACATTGCGTTTTACTAAGTATTTAATTTATTATTTTGGAAAAATAATTTACAAAGTGAGAAATAATGGTAACCTGGATGGGTCAACGTATTACAGTACTTATAAAGATTTAATTCCGGTCCTTTGACGAAAAGTCTGAAACCACTTTAAGCGCTCTTTTTTGAAGTTTAGTTATAATTTTTAAATGCGAGTCAGCTGCTAAACCCCACACCTCCATACTAAATCTTATTAAAGATTCTATTAGGGCTTTATACATAAGTAAAAGAGTTTTACGTGGAAGGACAATTTTTAGATAATAAAATCTGTTCAGACAAGCTCAAATTTTGCAAGAAATTTTTTTAAGTGACAATCCCATTTAAATTTATTGTCGACTATAAATAACTAAGGAACTATTTAACCCAGGTGTTTAACCTCATAGGTTACTGTCAATCTATCACAAGTGCACGGTCCGTTATTATTCATACTGAATCTGAACGGACAATTGCACACGTTTTATAAGAGCAGATTTAAAATTTGCAAACAGTTTTTTTTTGTTTATAACTAGTTGGTTACTACGCGACCGTTTTAAAAGTTTATTAAAATTATCCTGCAGTAGAGATTCTGCTGCATGAAGGTCTTTGTGTTCAACTAAAAGTACACTACCATCAGCATACATAAAAGCTAAACTACGGGATAGATTGTTTAAAATTTCATTAACATAAATTAGATATAAAATCCGGTGTAGATGACCCCAAAATTACAATTCATGGGATCGTTAAAACTACTGCTATTTAAAAGATACAGTGTATTTTAACAATACACTGTCTATCTTTTAAATAACTTTGAACCCAGTCAAGGAAATGGCCTACAATTCCTATTCGTTTTAAACAAATAAACAGGATTTCATGATTGAGAGTATCAAAAGCTTGGAATGTATAAAAACCGTAAGAACGTGAGTTTGCATTTAATTTATTTTTATAAAGTCTACAATTCAACAAATTAATCTCTAACATCTTTTCTTCTCTGAAAACCAAATTGTTTTTTACAAAATATATTATGGTTTTATAATTATTATCGTTATTTTTCAAAAACGTTTTCAGTTATCGAGAGAGTAGCTGCAGCCCAATAATTATTTACTTAACTTCGATCATCCTGTTTAAATATGGGTCCTATTAGCAAACTTCATTAGATCAGGAAAAGATCTGTTTTATGGAAAAATTTATTAAATCATCAATCGGTTGATCGAGTATTTTATTTAGTAGTTTTAGTTCTCTGACTCTAAGGTTATCAAAGTCTTGAGATTTTGATGTCTGTAGTCTAGTATTATGTTTATAAAATAACGAGTGGTTGCTAGAGGAACACGAAAATTTACATTAATTTCATTATCAACATGATTCTGAACATTAACTCAGCACTTTGGAATTACGAGTACATTTTCAATCTCTGAGGCGAAAGATTTAGCAAATCTACTAGCGATATCTTTCTCAGTTCCGAAATTGCACTTGTTTTAACATGCTATCATCTAGATTCTAGATTAATCTTAGTCTACCCGCTTAAAAGATTAATGAACTGACAAAGTTTTTTTGCGATCGTTATTAGATTTTCTAATTTCATTTTTAAAGTAGTAAATTTTACGATCTTTTTTCAGGAATAAGGTTTTAGTAAATCTATTCCTGTTTTTATTATAGTCAGTTTTATAAACATTATTTGAAGGGGAATTTTTACATCTGTTAAAGGAAGCACCTTTTTTGGATATTACTATAGAAATTCTGCTTAGTAATCCAAGGCTTATTATTGCGATGAGAGATGGATTGTGACATAATTTAATGTTAGTTGTTATTATCGTAAGAATTCTGAAATACAGTTAATAAAAATTGTTTTTTTGATAAATATATATTGTACATAAAATTATGTATAAAATAAACATAAACGCTTTCAAAGGGCAAGACCAGGAGGATTTTAGGATATTCTTGTATAAGTTATTGGATTTCATTAGTGTTAATCAATTTATCAGTTTTAGTTGTAATAATAAAGGTATTATTCATACTTTTTGTGGAAGCAATTCCCTATTTTCTAATATTTTATTGCTACTTACCAAATTACAATTTTTAAATGCATTACAGGTATGTTTTAAAGGGAAACCATTTTTATTTTTATTTCCTAAATCTGATCGGTTGCACGAAGATGTCATTACATGGTATTACTTGATACTGGTACATTTGATTTTTGGAAATGTCTTGTGCCTTAAAATTTATATATGATAAATCAGAACGTGAGGTATGGTATTGTCGCTGTAGTAATTTGTTGAGAAAAATATTGGTTAATTTAACAACGTGCGAGTTCATTTAGAAAAAAAAAATATAAGGGATGCTAGTTTTATTAAAAACAGGACGTTTTAATTTAAAGTGCACTTTTTTTACAAAAAAATTAGTTATTACAATAAAACTTATAACGCAGATGCATACGTATTTAATCTGTTGTCGTGCGCATAATTTATTTCGGGTACCTGAAACTGTACTTAATTTATGTAAGACCTGGATTAACTTAATTTATGTAAGGCAAGCCGGGATTTGTGTCCCAAGATACCCCTTAATTCACCATTATATTAATTATTTAGTGTAGCGCTTTATACAACAATAATACCATCGTTTCTATAAGGTGTACAAGTAGAAATCTTGTTGATTAATAATATTAATTATTTCTGTAATCATACAATGTAACCGTAAATAACGATAAATAAATCCATAATGATTGATTAATCTATTTCTTAATTTTAAATCTTTAGTTGACTAAGTGAGCGACTCATATCTTATGTGACTATTCAAATATAATTGGGCGTATTTGTTTTAATGTCAGTTAATAAAGTCTGTTGCTAAACGAGAATAAATTTATTATTATTATTTTTATCTTTTACTTCATTTGTCCGTCAATTTTTTTCTACCACTACTCTACAGGGGTAAACTCTAGGAAACTCTGAATACCATCTTTATAAAGCTCTTGTTGATAATAATCCCCAAGGTTCAATCAGGTAAAAAATAAACTATATCTACAAGATAACGACTATCATAATTCGTTTTCTGTTAATATATGAACATGGAAAACACACATTGAAAAGCATTTTCATTTTTAGTTAATGTATTTGTTCATTTTTACCGTAGTTTTTATTTTGTTTTCTTTGCCCCAAAATTCGTTTATTCATAATGCGAATCAGAGTTTAAACTAAAATTGCTTTTTATATTTAATTCATAAGCTAATAAATATAATTTTGGTTATTCCAAAGAAAAAAGCTCTGTCGATGTACTTAAAAATCACGAACCTTCTGAAATCTCTGTTTCTTAGTCAGTTTCCCTATAAAATTTATTTGAATCTTTATGTGAACACCTCTCCACTATAAATAATAATTTAATATAACATAAACAAAAATGTAGGAATATTGCTTGTCGTAGCCTATATTTGTTTCCTTCAGTTATGTGTATAATAATACAAAAACTCGAACACGATGATTTATTTTTCTAAATGTTTAAATTACTACTAGTAGTACTGGGAAAAGTAGAAGTCGTTTATTTTATAAACAAATTGAGCTCTATAAATGAAAATGAATTAATAAATACAATTTAAATAAAATTCAAAAACGATTTGACTGTGCGAAAATAATTTTACCGTATTATCAATATCATAAACCATGTTTAGAAGCTATAGGACATCAACGGGCGAAGAAATTATTTTACTATTTTCCGTAAATATTTTTTTAAATTTTATTGTATTATTCAAACTTTATGGCTATAATATATACAAAAAACAAACATCGTAGCTAATATTTACAACGTAGTATCTAGAATGAGCACCCGCTGGCTGTAACTTGGAGAGCGATTCTTAACAGTCGGTGTTCTACCACATAGCTGTTCTGCAAACCATTTTGAAAGAGAGAATTGGATAAAAAATCGTTAACTGTAATAATCGTTAATCGTATTTCTGCCTACTAGCGAGGAACATTATTGAAAAAAAAAATCGGAGTGCCATTGGCAAGAAATGCGTTTTAAATACAATAACAGAAAAGTGCCGAAAGGTGAAGTTAAAAAAAAATAATTCGTTTCGCTCGATTGATGTTACGTCAAATCAAGGAAGACATATTATTTGAAGAATGCTTGTATGTAAAATACATTTTTATTAAAAAAAAAGTGGAATTAATCTAACGATAAAGAAAGAAGATATATTTTTGCAGCGGTCATTATTGATGAGCAGCACAGTGTTATAATTTGAATAAAATAATAAAAATAGCCTACATCGTTATAAATTTTGGACCAATTTGATGAATCCATTAGCTACTTTTAGAGTACGGATAATGACTTAACTTACTACGAGCTTTGTTAATAAATTCAGAGTAATAAATTTAATTTATAATCGTGATAGATTATGGAAAAAAACATATTTATAAAATAAACATAAAACCAGCCTTTAAGAATCGGTCAGTACGCTCAATTCAAGCAAGGGAGAAAAACAAAGCAACATGTTAATAAGTATTATAATATAATTTGCTGGAAGATCGATATGAACTTGCTACTTCTATACAATTTCAGATCATCTACACGACTATCATCTGAGACTTACATGTCCAAAATCAATGAAATCAGAGGTAAAACTTCAAAGTTAACATGATTTTGAATTATAAAAAAGTTACATATAATAAATTATCAATATAAAGAGTGATTCAGGAGGAAGGGGAAATAATTTGGTAACTGATTCTAGAGCTTGAAATAAGGAAAAAAAATTCATTTTAACATTTGTCCGGAAACGCTTTGTTATCGAGTTATGGCTAGCGAAAAATTTCGCCCGGAATTCAGTTCCTCCGGTGAAATGAGGTCTTACTGAATTTTTAAGACGTTATATAAGAGGTAAAAATGAAGATTTCTCATGTTGTTTGACCTGGAAAATCTAACATAATAGGCTCCAGAACTGTAAACCCGTATTTTTCACGGAATCTAACGAAAACAGAAAAATTCAGTGTAACCACGACAAACGTAACCACAATTTTATGACAACAATAATTAGTATTCAAATTAATTTTGAAGCATACAGTTAATATTGCCGACCTAATTTTTCAAAGATCTAAATTTATTTTATTAAAAGCAGCTGTTTGTAATTTTTACAAATTCATTATATTTTGCTGTTACATTTTGTTCTGTTTTATTTGTAATAATAAAAATTGGTTTTCTTTTTATTTTTTGTAAACTTTATTACCTCAGTTTTTCTCAGAATTAAATTCTCTATAAGTTTTGGCAATAAAATTTACGCATTTAGAAGTCATTTAACAAGTTATTGTACTAAAACCTAAAAAAACCTATTTTTCGACATCAAATTTTTGTGTACATTTACACTCTGTTTATATGTATAAATATAGGTTCATACACACACACACACACACACACACACACACACACACACACACACACACATACATATATATATATATATATATATATATTCAGATTTTATATTTACTCATTTTTTCATAGACAGGTCCCGTGAATAGTAAAGTAAAGACTCGGTAATATAACAAAGCTGATAAACATAAAGCTACTACACAAAGCTACTTTTATTTTTAACTGTATAATTTTCTTTGTGATTATATTCATCATAAAAATTCCATTATAAATAATTTGTTTTAAAACTTTGGATGCATTTTTAACTATATTTATCCGTACAATAATTATACTATTACAGTTTTTAAGGTGTAAAACACAAACATTGAATTCAATTCAAAAGGAATAAAAACGTCAAGAAAGAAGAAAAGTAATTGATTTTAATAATAAAACATTTTTAAATGCAGATAGATTATTTTACGTTATCTGAGTCTTTTAAGATTAATCTTTTTCTATATTCTTTTTCATAACGAAGGTAAAAATCTTAATTAAAATTATAAGCTTTTGTAAAGGCTAACTAATCAAAATTTTATGATAAAACTTTATAAAAATTTACTTCAAAATCTTTTCAGTAGTCTTTGTGACCATCTTTAATGATGGTTCTATAAATTTTACTCTGGTGTTACTACTGGCGGATTTTTCAAACTAGATCGAAATATATTAACAATTTGGAAAGTGTGACTTTTAAATTGTATCTGTTCATACAGTGTGTCGTTTTGCATTTGATATCTTATCTTATGTGATATTTTATCATAAACCTTAACTTGAAATTTCATATCAGAAAGGTAAGAATCCAATCAAAATGTTTTACCTTTCACATCAAAAACAGCAAGTTTCTGAATGAGTAAATAACTGGAGATACTTCGTGAAAGCCTTAACGTGAGTGAACACAATCATAATTTTAACTAGTTTTCTGTCTTTAACTTCAGGATCTACGAAAGAAAGCATAATAATCAGATTAGTTGAAATGTACTTTTATTAAACCACTTATAGACCAATACCTGGGGAGTTAAAAATAATAAATATATTTAAACCCCTCACGGATGTCCCACATTGCGTCAAACTATCTAAACTCACCATCTTTTTTCATTTTATATAGTTTACCTATAACGAGTATTTTATGAAAATTTAATCAGAGTATTTCATGTAAAATGCGAAATTAAATTTTTTTAGTACACATGATCAAATAGTTATACTACAAGGGATGTAGAGGGAATGTAGTTCAACTACAGGGAATAGTTCATATAGGGGATGCGTCGGTATATTGAAAATACGTGATATCACGCACTCCTCGCCCAACTTAATATTATATCCTTCGCATCAAGTTTTAAACTTTCTTTCCTTGATGTTGGGCCCCATTATTAATAATAATCCTAACACACGTGATTTGAACGGTAATTCCTTTATTGAAAATAAAAACTAAAGTTTCTCAAACTCCTTTTTTTCGTCATAATTAAATTTATCAGGAAATTATAAAAATCCTTAAATTTTATTGTTGATTTTCGTTTCAGTATAATAATCTAACTTCTTATAAAACCTCGGTCGGATATCCCTCCAAAGTCTGAATGTGCCGATCATTACAACTTGTAGCGAAACACCGAACTATCATGTTAGAACCCTAATTAATGAGAAAAATTTGTCACTCTCTTGATCGATACTATTTGAAAAGGTCTACTTTCTCGCCTCCGTGTCAGGACTGGTAGCGTATCGTCCTTTCATCCGAAGGTTCCGGGTTTGAATCCTGGTCAGGCATTCATATGCTAAAAAAATCAATTTTTATATCCTACGATGATGCTTTAAGCTTATGTGGCAACATCATCAAGCAAAGAAAACAAAAAAAAAAAAAAACAAGATACTGGACTACATTTTCTAAATATGATGTAAGGATTTTTATCATGTCACACCTAAAATTTTCTTTAAAGTAAAATATTGCAACACTGTTTTTGTAGTTTTTAGAATTTTCAGAAACGTGTAAATTATGCCTTTTTCAAAATTTGTTGGTCTACACATCAAATAGAATTAGATTTCGGATTTACTATAATAAACTCTAGCATCAAATTTCGTTAAAATCTTCATCAGTCAGTCAAGAATTGTTAATATTTGGAAACGTAAATGAAATATCACTAAGAAAACTTTTTGGTGGGGACACAGCTATATAATAAATTACGAATCTATGTGTTAGAGAGTGATATATCAATGAAAAAGTAAATCAAATTTGTAAGTTTTGTTTTGGCGTTTTATGTTTACTATTAGGGGTCCTGTACTGTCTTTAGTACTTGCCTAGTAGTTAGGAAACAAAGTTTCCGTTTTTATAAGGTATGGAGTAAGTTTTATTTTTGAGTGGATATGACGTAGTACGTAAAATTCTTTAGGATGCAATAATCGTCAATTCATGTGATAACTCTCTAGGACCATACAAAAAAATTAAAAATTAGACTATTTATTACCTTTTCAGAATTTTTGGTACGGCGGATTAGATTAGAAACATATAAAATTTCACATCAACTTTTCATTTATAAAGTACTTAATAATATACTATTTTAGAGTTTTTGTCGTGTAGCATGTAATGTATGTAATAATTTCTGGGGAATTCCAGCTACCTAAAAAAATATCAAAAATAAATAATAATTCTCTTCCTCTTCCATTGTGATCCGTCTTACACGATGATCGAGGAGCGACTGTACAAGTCAAAATCAACATGACACGTGTTTTTGTGATTAATAACAACACAAGTTAATAATACGGTACATTTTTTTTGTAACCTGTTACAAAATGAATTTATTGCCATATGAATGTAAGGTTTTCGCTTTAATACCATTCTTTTCTTTGTCCGAAACTTAAACTTAGCGATTATCACAAACCAATGTTATCTTAGTTCTCTCGTAATAAACATACTTATAAATCATGATAATCGTTACTGAAAATATTGGAATTTAATATTGTAATTTATGTTAGTCATTTATAATGAATTTACCAAATTCATTAAAAAATATTTGTTGGGCGAGCACACTAAATTTTACTGAAAGCAAAGAAATATAAAACAGATTGAAAAAGCGACTGCAAATATGCGTTAAAATATTTATCTAATGTAGGAATTCTCAACATTTTTAGCTCTACAACCCCCAAAATGTAAAAAAAAATATGTAATGAATATTTTCATTATATCTTCTTCTCCACCACAACCCAATAAAACCTAGTAAAATCTATTTATCTGGATTGATAACGACGGGTATGAACACACATATATGAATTGTACAAACATGAGCAATTTTCAGGTTCTAACTTGATGTGTACATGCTCCTTGTAATTTGGTTTGCTTACATAATATTCGCTGTAACAGTGTCATGTTAGAACACGCATATTATGCTACATTTAAACACATTGTGCTCTCAGAAGTATAAAAGAGGCGTAAGGGATTGGAGAACTTTAGTTTGGTTACGAATGCAAAGCGCGTCTCATGATTTTTTAAAGTTTTTAAAAGCGTAGTTTCGTTGAAAATAATAATAAATGAGGTTTCGGTTTTTCAATGTGCGGTCGAACGGTGTAACTGTGTTTTTTTTAATTAGATTCTTATGAAAAATGCATAAATTTGTGAAAAAACGATGTGAGCCATCTAAAACCAGTGAATCGACTGGTAAAAAGATAAGACTCTTTACAACGACAGTTATTTAATTTATGGCTTTACCTCATTAGATGGAAAGCAACAATGCGTGTTTGCTTTCAAGTCCCTCCGACGAAACCAAGAAGTTATCAAAATTAATTTAGTATTTGGAAACTAGACATCCGAATCATAAAATATGAATGGGATTTTTCGAAAGAAAATTACATACGTTGAGAAATCAACAAGTTTCGATTTTTGAAGATCAAGCCAAACTGATAAAAGTACTCTTGAAGCTTCTTATCTCGAAGTATTAAGAGTAGCTGGGATTTCCAAACCCCAAACAATCACAGAAAATCTTACATTGCCTGCTGCAAATGATATGGTAAGTGTTTTAATAGGTCTGGAAGAAGCAAAACATTAAAAAAAAAATATTCCTGTTTCTAACGACACAGTATCAAAACGAATCGATGACATAGCTGTCGATGTTCGTAATTAGACAATTCAACAACTGAGTTCAAGTGAATTTTCTAGTATTCAATTCGATAAATCAACAGATGTGGCAAACGTTTCTCAGTTCTTATGGTTCGTGAGATATGAATGTGATGGGACAGATTAACCAAAGAAAATAAGTTGTTTTGTAAATCAATGCCTGGTCATGCAACAGGACAATGTCTTTTTGATGTATTTTATGAAGCTGTTAGAAACTACAACATTTGACAGAATGTATTGCAGTATGTAATGATGGTGCAAAAGCAATAACAGGAAAGAACAGTGGATTTCTGAAAAAAATAAAAGATCGTGTTACATCAAGAGCGGAATGGACGCACTGCTTCAGTTTCATTTTACTCTTGAAGAAAAATCAGAGTGACATTTTTCCCGAAAACAGGGAAAAGAACCGTTTACAGACCTATGTTTGTATAACGCTTTTCTTTATATTTACTAGTAGAATGTGTTTTAAAATTATTTTTCTTTCTTAGTAATATATTCTCTACATAACGGTATATCCTTCACTACATGTTCGTAGTAGGCATAACGTTTAGTGACAAGAAAATGGGTATAATATTTTAAAAGATTTTGTTCGCCAATGATAAAATTTAAAACATACCTACGTTCTATTTATCATCTTACTTTTAACCGAAATTTTCATAACCTTGATCATTTTTTCTCAAACTCCAAATCGGCTTCTTTCTCATTGATAACGTGTAGTTCAATACTTACTTTTAAACAATCTGGGTTGATTAAATGAGATGGATCGATAGATGGTGCGTGCTATTAATTTTTATAAATAAAAATTAATTTATAAAAAAAGGAACTTTTTTATTGTATTTATCTCCTTCTGAACCTACCTACCTACCTGCCTACCTACCTACCTACCCTGAACCTACCTGAAGAAAGGTAAAATGATTGTTTTTTGTACCTGTGATTGTTTTTTGTTCCGATGCAACAGGTAATCATATAATGCATCATTATCCGCCAAAACTAAAACTTTTTCGTACAGTACTGAAATTACAGCAGAGACAACCATCGGAAATATTTTTCATAATAAAGAACATAACTTCCGTAAAAATTGTTTTCATTGCAATAATGATGTTGCTGGTTCATATTTTCTATACGCTTACAATAAAAAGCAAAATCATCAGTGCAAAATCATGTCCACAACTTCACAAATACCTTTCTCGATAAGCAAACGTATATCGGTCAACAGACGTAATTTGACGTTTTCCTTTGTCAAACACTCTTTCGATGATATTTGTTTAATTGTTTACATATTGTGATTTTTACGGTCGAAGATATGGTTTTCTAAACTAATCTTTCCTTCAAGTATCTTATCGATGGATGAAAAAGAAACAGGAAATACGGACATTATGCTATACACTTACTCTTCTTCTTTTCAATAAAAGCCTGATCATTTCATAAAGCTTGGTATGTATCACCTTACAGTCAAGATCTACAAAATCAAGATCAACTTGAAATGGAGAAATTGAAAAAGGATTAAATATCATAAGTTGTACAAGATAAAACAAACGAAGGTTGGAAAAGCTGTCAAAATAAGTGATTAAATGCCTGAGTAAAGAAAAAATGCAGAATTTGATGAAATTGTATAATCTATCTACAATAGTAGAATGTGGCCAGAAGACTTTGTTAAAAAAAATCGCCAATCCAATCAAAAAACGATGCAATAAATATCAAGGTATCAGGACAATTAGCTTAACCTAGAATTGAGCAAAGCTTTATCGAAAAGTTATGAGTAGAAGATTAAATAAAAAGTATAAGAAATTGTTACAGAAGAAAAATAAGGATGTAGAAAGGGAAGACGAGAAAGCGATCCGTTCTATTTAATAAAAAATGTTGTGAGATGTTTAGAGACAAAATTGAATGAATAAATGTATTTTTTTATAGATATGGAATACGAATTCAACCATATGAAATGAAGTTAGTGAATATTAAGAATCAAAATATTACATAGCAATGATGATGATTAATTAAAGAATTGTACGTGAATTATAAAACAGCTATGTTGCTCAAACCGAGGGGGTCTGATAAATATAGAGGAGTGAGTAAGAATGTTACAAATCATTAACCTAGTTTAATATCTCTGTTGAAGATATGATCAAAAATACTCAAAAGAAGCTGAAGAAATCAGTATATAAGGAAGGAAAGTAAATAGTGTAAAGTTTGTTGATGACATTATTTATTTCGTAGATGAAGCACGATTTATTCAAGAGGTGACTTTAATATTAAAGGAAACTGTGACAGGATATGAACTAAAAGTAAATTACAGGAAAACCAATGTTATGAGGATAAGATAAATTATCTTAATGAATGACTCCACCAAAATAGTGGCAAGAATTGAGCAAATAAAACTACAGTAGTAATGGCTAGGAAGCATTTACCAGAAAGAAATATGAAAAATTTATTACATAGAAAGATAGAGTTAGAGTTGAATATTGTCTTTTGATAAAGTATTATACTTTAAATTTGCTTCTGATAATGATCTGAATCATGGATAATGAAAGAAATATAAAGAAAAGCTGGAAGCATTTGAAATATTCGTCTGGAAAAGATAAATGAAATTTAAATGGAGAGTCAGAGTGAAAAATAAAGAAGTAAGAATAAGTGAATAAGAATAGATTTCACTGAATAATTTCTCACTGAGACTTATTGTCAGCAGATAAAGATTAATTGAAAGAACTCTAGAAAAATCTATATGTGGTTCAAAGATGAGAGTAAAAATTATAGGTCTTTCAGATTCTTGTAATTTTAGCTAAGGGAAACGAGAACAGTCACAGTAAAGGACCTACATCAAGGCCATATAATAAACGATGACGATAACGATGATAATATGCTGACATATAAGGATATTTGTTGAGAAGGAATAACAGGCTAATGATATGTTTACGGTAACGGTATACAATAAGGTGTAGAAATATATACATATTTGCTTGGGGTGAAACTCACAACTCACTGTCCCTGGTGATTAGTTATCAATTCCATATACATTTTCATCTGCATTGATATTCGGTTTTTCTAATTTTGCATCAGTTGTAATCTGTGTTGAACATACTATATCTTTTATATTTAGTCAGCTTTCGTAATTTTTGTACTAACATATATTATAATACCTTCACGGTTGATCGAAAATTGCAAAATTATTATAATGTAAACTTTTAATTTCATTCATCACCCATCCAGTACCGCTCTGTAAATATTTTTCAAAAGCTTAATGAAAAATTTAAAGTTTAAATCTGTTCTTGAGTGAAAAATTGAATCATTGATGTTAATGAAAAATTTTCTATTTTTCAAAAGATTAAGTTTTTCGCAAACAAAACACATTTCCGCTTACAATTGCTCTTATGTTTCGCCTACATAAAAAATAGGATACTGAAAGAAATATAAAAAAAAGCTGGAAGCATTTGAAACAGTGTCAAATCCATCAAGTTGAATAAAAAAAAATCTGTTTTCTGCAAATAAAAATATAAACCATTTAACGTTATCCCTGTATTGATCGATTCTTTTTCAATAATTTCGAGTTTTTAACATTTTTTATGATTTGAAAATAAAGGTAAATTTATCAAATCTTCATCAGTACAATCCCTTTTATATTGAATAATTTTACAGTTTAGAATGTGAACAAAATGCACTTTAAACGAATTCATTACAAAAATTAAAATATTAAACCATTGCGATTAATATTACGTATTATTATTATTATTGTTGTTAATAAAATTATAAATTAGATGACAATATTTCTAGATCCAGATTTGAAGTTAAAATTTAGGTGTTGTAGTGAAAGTAGTGGCTTCAAAAAATAGGAACAATTGTTTACCAACGCATTAATTGTTAATATGCTAAGTGCTGATCTCGAGATTTTGGTGGTAGAATCTACTAACATGATAGAATAAAGATTAAAAAGAAACAAGAACAGAGAGAGAGGGTTGCTGCGTATAATATGAAATAAAACGAGATTAATCTAATGAATATACAGTTTTGATCAACATACTGTAATGCTTAGGTTTATTATGGACTAGATTAACTGCAATACATTGTACATAATTTCTAGTGGACCTCAACTAAATCAAAAAGTATTTTATATAAATTTATAAAACTACAAAGTTATTCAGCTGTTGGTTTTTAAAACATATAATGTTAATAACTGGTGTAAAGTTATTATATTGAAAAAAAAAAATGTATTGACGCGAAAAAATACATTTGATTCATCTCATAAATCATAAAACCGTTATTTGCATACTTTAATTAACATTCAAATTTGAAAAATTCTTGTTAGATCTGGAGTAAATATTACATACTCTGCTTAGTCAGTAATATACTGTTAGTACATTACATAAAATTACTTCTATTTTGCTTCCATATTAAAGAGGTGCACCTGTATCTCTTTGTGAAGCAATCCAAAGATCACTCTGCAATGAGTGTTGCCTATATTGAGATGTGCATATGCACGTACATAACTATAACGGATGAATCAAATTAAAAAATTCAAGTAGTGAAGTGATTTACATTAATTTACATTCATGCATATCATCCTCATTCATCCTCTGAAGTAATTCCTTACGGTCGTTGCGGAGGCTAAACAGAAAAAAGAGAAGTGAAATAAAATAGAGACCAATACTAACGCTTACGTTGGTGAAAGTTGATACTAGATGATGTCAATTTTTTCTTTTTTTTTACCTCCGGGACTACCGTTAGATAATGCTTCAGAGAAATGAATGACATTTTGTAGCGTGTGAAAATGCCATGACTCACCGGGATTCGAATCCGTGACCTCCGGGTGAAGGCAGAGAAGCTACCACTCGCCCCACGGAGGCCGGCAGATGACGTTACTTGGCAAATTTCAAGGATGCGCTAACCACAGTCATACATATTCTCACTGATTTCTTATAGCATTTATTAGTATTCTTTTGCATTTGGTACCATAAATATTTATTATCGTTCTCAGTTACTAGAAAGAAGAATATTATTGAGATATTTAGAAAGTAAAAATGATTATGATTCTTAATTAACCATAATTTTAGTAATATACAATTTTTACAAGTGGATCGATCACCGATTGGTTTATTATGCCAAAAATTAAAAATTAATCTAAGAATTTATTAACCGCTACCTGTTTTGTTCATGAATAAGACAAAATCAACCTTTTTCGTTATTAAAGGATTCAATTGAAAAAACAATTGAAATCAATTTATTAAGTATTGCTTAACTTCATGAAGTTTAAAAAGTAATATTACGCACTCTTATCTTCTATTTTACTTGAAAATAGAAAATTTAATTTCTTTTAGAATTGATTTTTAAAAAATTCATCAATAATCAAAAGTGATTAAAAACAATTAACTACGAAACTCTCTGAAAACTGAAGTTTTCTGCAACTACAAAAGCATTTCACACAAGAGAGATATGTGCTGTTAAATTCAGTATTCTAATAAAATTATTTTAATAAGTTAAAGCAAATGAGATAATTAAATGAATTCATTTTATTCTGTATAACAGAACAATTTTAAATAGTACCAAACAAAAATATAAAGTTGGACATCCTCTATAGGGTAGGCGGTAACATGGATACTCGATACTCTTAAGGTCCGGGTTCAAATACCGAGTAAGGTATGAAAAATCTAGACCTACGTTGTCGCTAATGATACAAGTAGTTGATGAGATTTAAAGAAAAAGAATAGTCCTTGGGGCAGGCTACATTTTCAGAAGTAAATAAGCTTTCATATGAACCACAGATCAGTAAATAACACAATTAGGGAGTTTTATGATTAAAAAAAAAACGAAAAGAAAAAAACGGAAAAAAAAATTTTAATATCTGTGAAATAAATGTTAAATATATTGTTTCAAAATGTGATTATCACGATGATACACCACATTAATCTATTACTACTTAAACTACAGTTGTTACCATCATAGTTTCCATTTATTAAGAGTAAAATGCCATGCGTTGATAAAATTTATTAACAGTAACAATGGTAATTAAATATTGTTGCCATATACATGCCGAGCTTCATATCGGTGGGCGCAACGCTATTAACACAGATGTCAGCGGGAGTACAGTATAGTACACGCCGGCACAAGCGCCACTTTCCACAAACTAGCTGATTGCGAGCTCTCCCACCAAAGCGGCACTGCGGTCCTCCCCACTCGAAGACACCTATTAAAAGAGAACGGCAGAACGAATTTTCAAGGTCTCAGTTTGCATTCAATTGTGGCTGTTGGTGTTGCGATTTCTGTCTGCTCCGGCTTTTCGAATATTCAGCGACTATAAGGACGCATATCCTTTATTATATTTACTTTTAATCAGTTATTGCTAAGTGCAGTGAAATAGTGAGTGAACAGTGAATAATTGAATTAGTATTAAGTATAGATTAAAACATTGGTGTTTCAGGGACTGCGAGTCGCATCCCTTATTCGCTTATTTAAATCTAATTAATCCAGGAGTCCCCGTTCACTCATCCGAAGTACGACACCTCAGCATCGCACTTCTCATGAACGGGGCTCCTTCTCTTCAAGTTCCTTTATCGCCTTCCTTTTCAAAATGTTGTCCACATCCTACCAATAAGGTTTCAGTTTCTAGGTCTATGTAACATTGCCTCTATCACATTATCCGGTGTTATGGCACCAACAGTAGCCACTTCCCAACTCCGCCATCACCTCTTCTAAACGTAGACCCGTCTGTTTGTAACACCGCCGCCCTACTCAACATTTTTGGCATTAAAGTTACCGCACATAACCACACAGCATTTCTCAGCTTACTCAATTCTTCAAAAACGCCAAACTTAACATTTGGGGACACGTATACATTGTAAACTAGAATGTCTGCACTTTCTATCCACACGTGTCTCAAACCGGCATCATAGGTAATACTCAATAGGAGTATTACTATTGAAACTACATACAGCCGCACTGCAAGGATCATCATGCTGCCAATTCTCATCCTGCATCTTCCTTACATTAGGCTCCGACACATCCACTAGATTTACACCTCTCCTCCTCAAAATTTCCATTATGGCGTCGTAAGAGGCTAAACTCTTGTACATGTTTACTTGTAGTAATCTAACCATTTTTCCTGGCACCTTGTACTCCTCCGATTCTGTACCCAAGCTCACCACATATCAAACACGTAGGCGTAGGCTTCTTTTTACACTCCCTGGCCTTATGTCCAGCATCCCCGTAATTAAAACACAACCCCGAACTATCAGGACCCACACATCTGGCAGCTAAATGCCCTCCCTCATGGCAACGAAAACATTTCACTGATGACTCACTAATGACTCACTGCCAACCGGCACTACCCCCATCCAATCTGCACTCTACCTTTACGCACCAGCCTTTACGCCTCCACCTGCGGCAACAAGACATTCCTCATATCACCGTATGCCATTCTATGGGACACAACCTTCCGGTCCACTTTCTTATTCTCCAACTCGGTCCTCACAGCCGACAATATATCTCTCTCTCAGTAACGTCTAGCTCAAGATCCTTAATGACCATGGACGCCAGTTTACCTCTCATATTTTCTCGTAAAGTTCACCCCAGCTAACTTCTCTTTCACTTGTTGCGCCACGTTAACCTTGTCCACCGGCCCTCTTAATCTTATATGCAAGGTCCTACTACCTCCCTTCTTAATTGATAACACTTCACCCAATTCTTCTTTACTAACCTCCTTCTTAACTTCTTTCAACAAGTCCGACTAAGAGGACCTACTCTAAAACTATTACACTAGACCCTAGATTAAAATTTCCTTTTCCACTTCAAGAAGACGAAGAAGATCGCAGATAGACAGTGACGAATGAGGAAGAATAGACTAGTAATCGTCCGCCGGAAGAGAGAGTGGCCTGCACTTTCACCCGTGATGCCCTTCTGATTGTCATGGATCAATATAAGAGTCACAGACAGTAAATTAATTCCAGCCGGTCTATGGAAAGGCAGACTAAAGAAGAATGAGAATCGACTCACCAATACGGACTGGACAATACGGTCTTTTCTTTACAAATTATAATTATAATCATCCTCTGAACTATTTCGAAATTAAAAATTTACTATAAAATGAAAATGTCTTGTTACCAGTACAAAAAGGAAAATAGAAAATTTTATTCTGAAAAGATACGAATGAAAATTTCTTCTTAAGAATAAATAAAAGTTAGTTAATTATTTCATTGAATTGGTTACAAAGATTCATATAGCCAAATAATAGGTATAAATTGTAATAAAAAAAAGTTAGAATACTTTCACCAAGTTCGTATTATTAAATAAAACAGAAGAAATAATAATAATAAATTTTTTGAGTTTTATTTGTTTCTTTAATTTTAATATTGGGGCCCTATAAGTGCTTTCAGTGTTTGCGTTAAATTTTTGTTGTTGTTTATTTTGGTGTTTTTAAATTAAATGTAAGGGCCCTTTACACTCTTACACAAGAAGAACCTGATAGTGATTTAAACCCTATTTTAAAGAATGTGACGAGGGCTAATGACCGTAGAAGTTGTGTCCATATACTCCAAAAAAAATTAATAATAATCATCAAAAAGTAAATTTAACGTACACAAAAATTTGAATTGGATCTGAGATAGAAAGACTTTTCTGGGGGAAAACTTAACTATTTCTGGAAGATTACGGAATCCATTTTCTAGGAGTTTCTTTTACTATGAGTTAATTTCTCTGGCGCTAGTTATAAACATCTTTAGTTCCTTACATGTTCTTCATTGGGTGATCTCCCTTTGTTGCCCGTAATCGTTACTGAAGTAAAATCTGTAATAATAAATATTTTAATAAATCGGATGATTATAACATTTTAACTGCATTAAATTTCGGTTTGAAAATAATTGCATAAATATTGTGTTCAGTACATGGTTTAAGAATTTCCACATATAAACTGATACAATCCTGTATATCGTGTGGCATATCTTTCTGTAAATTCCCGTTTAAAACTGAAATAACATCTTATTAAGTTATTTTTTTTTTTTTTTGTAGAATATGCCTTAAAAAATAAAACTATTCAGGACGTTCTAGACCAGCAACTGATAGTTTTTCTAATGGTCTTATAAATAGAATGGAAGAAGTAAAGAAGAGGTTTTTTGAAGCAGGAAATCTTATTAAAGAATGATATTAAAGAGGGGCTCAGTTCTGGGAAAAGAAAAGAATGTAACTATTGAAATATACTTTAGACTAGAATAATGCCTGTTAATAAGACCAACTTCCCAATCTTCTGTATTAGAGGAAGGTGAAGGAGGTTTGTCTTTATTGCTAAGGACTAGCTGCAGCTAAAGGTTTCCTCTGAACTACGCTTAAGGATCTTCATGGCGTTATTTACATTGTTCGGCACTGTATTCATCTCAATGGGCAAAAGTTTTAAAAGGTACACGCGTAGGAATTACTGCTAAGAGGTTCACTTCGCCAACGAAAAAACGACCGGTTAGGAAAGTTTTCTTCATTCATATGCCAGTAGGGGATTTCTCGGATTGTTAAAGGAAAGGCCTTCAGAAAAAAAGTGCTGTAGCATGCTTTCATTGGTTGCAATGTGAATAATGAGAACTGGATTAACTTTTCACTGATTACAGATTACAGATCACAAGTTTTCACAGACATTTTTCTTAAGAAAATTCTCTTTTAGAGATTGCAAAAAAATTTATTTTAAACTTTGGAATAACGAGAAAATCAACATAGAGAAATACGCTTAGATAAGCTTAAATTCAGGAACACAGAGCGACAAATGAAACCTCCGTTGCAATAAAAAGTGAGCAGTTACAAGATAATATTTATGATGAATTAATCAAACAGTAGAGGAAAAAGAAGGATAAAACATTTGCCGAAACATCAAAATGGACCTCGAAAAACATTTTAATCTATCAGTCAACTAATTAGAAAAGTATAAAAGGAGAAGGATTTACGAATATTATTTCGGTGTCATTATATAAGTGTTACCCCTTTTTTCTCTTAATTTAGATACATTCTAGAGAAAGGGAAATTGATTGTTGATAAGTCTAAAATTACCTGAATGTTTGCAGTTGTATGACATGGTTGATGTGAATACGGGAAAAGTTGGGAAATAAATAAATATTCAATATAAAATTTAGTCCGTAAAACACACTGGTTCATCAACTCACGCAAATTTTATTTCATTAAGTTCTAGGTTAGGCTACAGATATGTGTATTCTCTTTCAAAGTTCATTTCCCTGGTAATGAATAACATTCAAATTGTTAGAATGTGATAAATTAAAAAACTTGAACTCTTGACAGTTAGATTTCATGGTTTTTCTAATTCTGCAGTGTTATACCTGTAAACGTAGTATTTAATTTAAAGGCTTTATAGGGAAACAAAGAAAGAATATGAAGTTTTTAGTTACAAGATTCTTGAATTTTTTTTCTGCATGAGTAGTAACTGAATACGGTTTAGTATGTTATAAGTATGCTAGAAACGAATAACTGTCCAATTTATATCATACGTTTCATTTGAAGCTGTGTGTATTTTTTCGTTTTATACAAGCATAAATCTGGAAAGAAAGGCAAAACTTAAATTAAGTAGGACCTAAAACCACATACAATCAATCAATCATTCTTTTTTTGTCGTTATTCCTTTGACAAGCAACAAATAAACAGCTGCTATTCTTACGTTAAGTAATAAAAGATATTGAATCCTCCTTACAATGAATCATTGACAGTTACAGAAGCTGTCTCCAGAATTCAGGATTCAGCTTCTTACTCTTCGTAAAGCCAGCTCTAAACTTTTACTTCTGGTAAATCTGGCGTATAAATTCTTATGTCGTTAATGTTATCACTTAACCCTGACAGATACAGACGAACACAGAAAGTTTTTATTCTCAAATTAACTTAGTTTTTCTATTTAAAAAATGAACATGAATACTATAATTTTCTCACGACTTTTTATAATATTTAAAAATAATCCAAATGTTAGCCTCTTATTCAGCAGCTACTTGTAGCAAGAGTATGTTAAACTTATCAATATTTTATTTTATAAGCTGATATAATTCTATCGGCTAATAAATACCGTTATATTGCACAGTATAACTTTGTACTTCCTTATACTTTAAAATAACAATATCACTAAACAGCTGAGGAGCGACTTTACTTAGAATTCGGTTCAATAATAGCGTAGCAGATAAAGACAAATAAATTAGTAGCATTATAGTCATTTTAAGAAAACAAATCGGTTTACTATAATTAATAATAAAAAAAAAAACTAAAATAATTTTCCTAAAGCCTAATTTCCTCTTTTAACAATTTACAATTGAATTATTCTGTATATTTTTAGTGTGAGAATTTTTCTTAATCATTACCAAATTATTTAATGGTTTCAATGTAGTTTTCTAACTCTCAAATATTTGTTTCATAAAAATAATCCGTTACATATAATTTCAATGTTCAATGAAACAATTTACAATGAAATTTAAATAAAAAAAGAGAGGGTAACATATGATGAAATACTGTTGTTTTATTAATAATATTTTGCATTAGCACACATTTCTGAAAAAAAATATTTTAACTCAAGGTTCCTATCGCCTTTCAAGTTGACTAAGATTTTTTTTTTTCATAAACAGAATAACATAAATTGCTAGAATTCTTTATTTTCTCTTCTGATCGGTGATATTCTTTGTGAAAAAGTTCCATTTATATCGTGTCAGCGGATACGTTTAGATTCTCTTTTTATACAAAATTCTTTGCATTTCCAGAAATAAAACTTATCGTTTGTTGCCTTCACTTTCAGTTTGGCTCAGAAATATAACCAGTTTTTAAGTTACATTGGTAATGTTCGGATCGCAATATTTCATAATACTTTTTAGAAACTTTTCCATAACGTGAGTGATCAACCCTGGCCTAAGCTACCTTTTTTCGTGGGTGCAGTAATTTCTGTTTTCAACAAGAAATGTTTATCCATAATTTCGATGATTTTTAACAGAAAATATTTGACCGTCTCATAAAAATATCTGTAGTGTTTTTGACAATAAATTGAAGATAAGTATTCCGAGTAGATGTCGGATCCAATCCATGTCTTCACGTACTTTTTTAACATCGCTCCATCAGAACATATTGATTCGTCTCTGCATAAGAGTTACGTGTAGTTTTCAATAAAACTGTTAACAAACCTTTCCCTTCCTTTGTGGAATTGTCCTTAGTAGTATGTTTTAGTATTAGCTGTTTTTTTTTGCCGGTTACAGTAATAACTTCAGCTGTCAGTCCCTGATGAAGCATCTTTTGAATTTTTTCTTGTTTAAATCATTGATCCCTTTCAGTTAGTTCTCATGTAAAGTTGCCTTCGTACAAAAATATTGTATTTCTTCTATAAATAATCTGGATAAGTGAAAAAAAAATAATGAGAACAAATCAAAATGTTTTAGAAAAATTCACCAGAAAGTTCATTATTACAGATAATGTCTTTCAACTTTTTTTAATTGTAGGAGTTATTTTTAAAACGCTGATTTTTGTTCTTGTAGTATACAGTAGTTACATCAATCGTTTTTTCATTGAATTTTTAACTTGTGCTTTTAAAGTAATTATTTCCTAAGTTTTTAAAGTTCTCTTATTTTACTGAAACTTTTCAGTCTATCGCCTAAATACATTTTAAGTAAAAAGTTAATAATTTGTATTGGTATATTTAAATTTATATTATCATATTTAATTTTTAAAATAATAATGACGTAAGAAACAAAAACTGATATAATAATTAAAGTCATTTAAAAATGACTTAATTCAAAAGTCATTATTCTGAACTTTGCTTTTTTAGATAACAATAATTGAATAATGTTAATTAAATTATAAAAGTTATTAAATCGGATCGGATTGGAATTACAACAGTGCTTACAGCTCCTATCTGAAGAAACCTGACGGGCTTTACTAGATTGCCGTTTAACTGAAATGAGGTGACTAATATGACCACTAGCATGGAAGACGATGTAATACAACACTTTAATTTGAGAGAGAAAGAGAGAGAATAATAAAATAATAGAAACAATAAAAAAGTATCTATATGCATGAGGCATATTTGTTGATAAAGGGGTCGAATATAAACGTGTCTAATCTAATCTAAAAATAATAATCTCTGAAGTTAATGTGCGGATTTAATATTTCAATAGTCTTTCAAATCACTGGAGTTCCATTCACAAGATATATATTGATCAAATTCATTCTATGTTTTGTACACCAGTCTCATAATTTTATTGAAAAGTATCATCTTGTGTACCGAGAGTAAAAAATGTTCTACCCTGAAAAGAAAAACAGCACAAAAAATTGATATTATATTTTGTTTTTATTACAAATATCTTTAAATCTATAGAGGCTGATCAAAATATCTGCCATTCATTTCAATATACTTTTCACACCGTTGTTTTACACTATTCACAATTGCAGAGCATTAACGTTTATTGTTTATGTTGACAAGTTTTACAAAATGAAAACCTTTAAATTTTTAAAATTTATAGGCCTTTATAAAAAAAATTACTTTTAAATATTCCCTAAAATTAAAATCTACCTTTCTTCAGATTAAAAAAATTTAGCCGTTCTATAATTCCCGTCCTTTAACTATCCAGTAAAGCTGTTGAAGAATTTGAGTATTTAACAACTGTAATATGTAACTGTATAACTAGCTCAATCTAGTTAAATTAAATTTATATTCCCGAACAATGGATATCTTTAATTCAGGTAACAATACATATTACAAAATCTGAAGATAAGAATCTCCATTACAGTATTATTGAAAAAAAATATTCTGCCGTTTTAAATACCTCTACTAACATTTACACCAGGAAAATTTAATTTGTACTGGGTCTTGATCAAACAAAATACATGATTATCTTTCCTGTTACCGCATTTAGTTTTTACAAAAAAGTAATAAAACATTTTATAAGTCATAATTAAAAAATTAAAAATTAATTGTTATTAACATATATATATATATATCCACAAAAGAAACCAAAATCTTGTTAGATTGATGATATTATCAAGTACATTGGATCGAATTGGCAGAACATCGCACAAAACCGTTTTAGTTGGAAAAGTTCTGAAGAGACCTTCGTCTTGAAGTGAATCGGATACGGCTGAAATGATAATGATTTTGTATATATATATATATTTATATATATGTATATATTTTTTCTTTATTTTATTTTTTTAATTATATTTTTAATATTATAAACAGTTTAGTTTCCTCTTAACACGCATGTTTCACCGCCAGTAACACAGAACATTTCTGAACAATCGAATACTGATTCCTTCTGGATAATCAATTTCAAAGGTTTAAAACTATCGCAATACCGCGTCCTCTTAACCAATAAAAATTTTCTTATTGTTGTATATATTTTGAAAAATTGTATTTTTATTTTGAATTTTTATTATAATTTAAAATAAAATTAAAAAATAATAAATATTTAACAATAAATTGTTAAAAAAAAAAAATTTTTATTTTTTAATTAGTTTTCATTTAAAAAAAAAAAATAACTATATTTAATATAATATATATATATTAATTTTCTTTAAAAAAAATTATAAATATTTTTATTTAAATATAGTTTTAATTTACATCTAAATTTAAAAAAAAATTATTTCTGTTTTTTAACCTTTTTACTCTAAATTTATATATTTTTATACACTAACTTTTTTTAATTTTGTTTTATTTAAAATCACAGTCTCGATTTAACAAATTTAAGTTTCGCTTCCCCAAGTACCAAACATGTCCCAACAATTCAATACTGATTCTGGAAAATTTATTTACCGCGATTTCCATACAGTTATAATAACGTATCAACCAATCATACGTAAACCTTTGATAATTTGGAATACAGTTTATTTAACCAATCACAATTCCTTATTTTATAACAAATCAGAATACGAAAAGGAATTTATCAATCGGAATGTATAAGGGTTTGACCAAAATACGATAGATAAATCCTTTGATAAATCTGAACACTACAAACAATATATCTCAACTAATCACACACTCTTCTGTCATAAGGACTTAATGTAAAACCACTAAGGAAACTTCAAGTTTTGACAAACAACAATATTGAATTATCTTGCCTGCTACCGCAGTTACAATTAAAAATAAAAATTGAAATATATATACATATATTTTTTTAATAATAATAATATTCAGTCTTACGTGGACACCTTACTTTGCTTATAACAGGGTCTGACTCTATGTCGACCATTACTACCCTAAAAGAAGTAACTTTGTCTGGAATAACTTTGTCTTGGATGTTTTTTGTGTGTATCATCATGAAAAAAGACGTGTAGGTAGACCAGCACTGAATGCTAATAAATAATGCTATAAATATGCTATAAATAATCAATCAGGCCCTATTTATGAGAGAAAATTCATATTCATTGTATCCCTCACTACGGGGAATGTTTAGCTTAAGCAAATTTGTTATAGATTTATTTGATTTTTTTAATTTAATTCATGTTATTTAAAAAAAAAACACATTAAAACTCTTCATTTAACTTCCCAAATCATATTCATCATAATTTTTAAATTGCATCTCGTTTATTTTAAAAATAGAAAAATAATAAAAACTAAACCGAAGAAAAATTGTGAAAGGTTATATGTGTAAAAATAAAGAGAGAAAGAAAAAGAGGTTGAGAAAGGTTGAGAAGGAGAACGATATTGATGAGTGACGAAAGTAGTGCTTGCATAAATAACTTTTTAATTTGAATTTTTTCAAAAGTGAATGAGTTATGAGATCTTTTCAACATGTAATTTCCTTTTTTTTTATTTTGTGAGCACTCAAAGAGAAATTTTACCTCGTTAGTACGTAAATGCTTTGTAAAGTAAAGCGAGCAAGGTAAGCAATATATTTGCAACCCATTTTTGAAAAATTTGAATAGGTATAAAAGAAAGGATGGGAATAACAACTTGTTGATTAAAACAACGGCTTAAATTTTAAATATGCTGCAAATAAATACTTGCCTTGTTATTAAATTTTAAGAACCTGTAGTTAATTTTAGCATTTTTGTATCGGTACTC
Organism: Lycorma delicatula; assembly: GCF_047948215.1. NCBI lineage: Eukaryota > Metazoa > Arthropoda > Insecta > Hemiptera > Fulgoridae > Lycorma > Lycorma delicatula. The sequence goes on from NC_134455.1 coordinate 234,689,872, forward strand.
TAAAAATTAAACCCGTTTACAGTTATATTGTTTCTGTAGCAAATTAAAAAACCACCAGAGTGAGATTAAACAATCTTCAAGGGTGTATAATATTTTTATTTACACTAAAATATTATTTTTGTTAGTCGTAAAAAATGAATAAAACACCAATAAAAGAATAAATCTTAATCACCGTCCTTGGAAAACTATTATAAATCATCAATTGTAATTATTTAATTATTATGTATTAATTTATTAACCGTGTTTGAGAATGTTTCCTGCATTTAACACAAAAGCATTGTCGGTTCATGATCCGATATTAGTAATTATTGTATGAAATTTTAATTAATCTGTGTTTATTAGTAACAGTCTGTGTTATCATTTAGAATAACGACAAACTTTTAATTAACATAAAACATTTTAGTAATTACCTGGTTTTTCTTTAATCAACATAATACAAAAATTTTTAAGTAAAAAAGAAACAGTAGCATCCATCGAAAATAACGTTGGCGATGAACATTGCCTAGATGAATAAGTTTGAACGATATGTATATATATATATATATATTTGTTTTTTTAATTTCAGATGATGTTTTCAAAAAGGCAGGGATAAGAAATATTGGAAGAATACGCCGTGTAATAATAGAACAATACAAGAGTTCTTAAAAAGGAAAAGCAGCTGCCGAGATTCTTCGAAAGATATCAACTAAAATTAAAAAAGAAAGAAGTTGACTTTGCAAGCAATTTATATCTGTTTTAATAATAATAAAAAGAACTGTAGATGCGTCGTCGTTATAATCGTTTGTATTATTGTTACAGTTATCGTTATAATCATTATTACACGTACTTCTGTAATAAAACAAAATGTTTTTACTTTAATTCTTATTTATCAAGCTACAGCCAGGCCGGCACAGTTTCTATTTTGTTTATTTTCTAAGTATGCAAATGAATTCTTTGAAAATGACGGCAAGAGAAAAAAAAAGTTATACACTAAATTATTGCCGATTAGTTTGAAATAACTCGTCATAAGAAAAATTGAGAGTGGTTATATAACATGAAATTTCATCTCATTCAAATGAATTTTTACAAAAATTAATATAACGAAAGTAAAATACCTTTTTGACTACTTCTCGATCAAATTCGACTTTAAGTTTGCATGAGTTAGGGAAAAAACCTCTAAAAATACACTGTAGATTTATACTAAAAATACATTTACTGTGCAATAACTAATTATTTTTACTTGCCCGATTTCGAAAAATACTTTTTTTTTGGTCAGGAACGGGTTATCTTGAAAAAACTAAAGGAAACGGGTATAATCATATTCGTAAGCTGAATATGAAAACTTGTGAAGTTATGAAAGTAAGCTTTTAAAGCGAAAATGCCGCTTTTTAAGCTTTTTAAGCGTTTTAACTACCGCAAAAAACTGTAACAACATTCTGAGGTACGCTTTGAACCTTCTGATGTGAGCTGCTGCTGTTAAGATGAAGTACTGGGTAATCGTTTCATTGTGAGTTCTGTATATGGATTTTTCTGGTGCTAAACATTTAATCATTGCTTTATTAATAATTGTTACTTCATTTAGGTAATAATGGTGTTACTTTCCATGAATAACGATATTTTGTTTAATTTATAATACAATTTTTTTTTAAATCGTGCAGTAGAACATTAGCAGAGAAACCTTAATGTGCTGATCGATATTTCATTGCTATTCAGACTATCTATTACATTGCTATTCAGACTGTGTATATAACCTAACCTAGACGTACAGTGGTAATGATCAACAGAGAATATCAGATTGGTAAGGATGATAATCAGTAAGTGAAAATGAAAACTGACCACAGTTATTGCTAAAAAAAATTTAGAATAATATATATATTTCTCCAACCAGTTTTCCAGCTACTGCCGTGTCTGTGTGTGTTTGTTTAGGCAATGCAATTACTGCTTCCGGCTGCCAAGCCTGACGTTGTTGCAGGTGTAGTAAATGTACCGGTAAACATATAGTCTAGAAAAAACTCAGGTCGACTACTCCTGACACCTGTGGTTAATTGAAACTCAAAGAACACCGGTATCTACAGACTAGAATTCAAACTTAGAATTCTCGAGTTCAGCTGATTTCGCGATGATGAGTTTAATCACTAGACTATCTCGCTATATGTATACATTTAAATAAATAAATAAATTTATATATATATATATATATATATATATATATATATATATAAAATATATATAGTCAATACTTTAATAAACTATTCAACTGCGAGAAATCCTCTGAAAAATTATCTTTCCCGATAACCGTACCAAATCCATACTCAAAGCCATTCACAATTAGTGAGATCATAAAATAACTAAAAGACAACAGGTCACTACTACCGGTCCCCTACAAGTTTCTCTCCAAGGCACTGTTCAATAGATTAGAACCACAGGTATATCCACATATTCGTAACAGGAGCAGTCGTTACGAAATAGAAGAAGACCTATGACAAGCAGGGTTCAACAGGGAAATGATGGGAGAAAGAGGAAAATTTAGACAAAAACTTTGAACATGAAATTTGAAGTGAAAGAAAAGAAGAAAACTGGAGCAAAGTGGACAGAACAAAGGATATAGGAATGCATCCAAAAATAAAGTGAATATCAGGCAGGCTTAAGAAGATAATACGTTGAACAGATCCGGAACTTGAGAACACTCCTGAAAGTTAGACAGACAAACAACACTGTGATCACTTTTGTGGATTTTAGGAAAGCATATGACTCCATACAAAGACAGACTCTCTTCGATACTTTAGAAGAACACGGCGTAGACAGAAAAACCGGAGCAGTCACACAACAGACACTCATGGGCACCACTTCCAACATAAAATTCATGGAGAAAACTTCAGCACCATTCGAGATAGAAACAGGAGTTTGACAAGGAGACAGCCTCTCACCACATTTGCAGATAACCTGGCAATACTCAGCAGCAATAGACAGGAAGCGTGAGAAGCACTGGAACTCTTACACGAAACGCAGCTATCACTCCTATTATAAATATCATACGAGAAAACACAATACATGGAAAGGCAAAAAAAGACACAAAAACTATACGCATAAAATACAGAAACGTAAGGGTAGTCGAAAAATTCAAATACGTAGGGGAATGTATACAAATGGAAGGATCAAACAAGTCATCCAACATGGAAAAAACAGAAAAACGTCAGTAACCATACAGACTCACATGGTCGCACTATAACAAATGAAGTATATCAAGCCAGGAGAAACTCAGACACCACGGGTAGTTGTGCTATTGGAGGCAGTGTACGCATCAGAAAATACAACGATTGAAGCATCAGGAATTACAAAAACAGAAAAAATAGAATGGGAAATACTTAGAAAACATTTTGGAGCAGTACACAGAGATGGCATAATGGCATATGGATGAAGAGACGAACCAGGAAATTATACGAACGAAAGGACTCACTCACAGACATGATCAGAAAACGTAGACTTTCATTCTACGAGCACATATTGCGAATGAACGACATACTAACGAAGAGGATATGGTGAACGACTCAACCAGGAAAACCAATTGTCGTTACGAAATAGAAGAAGACCTATGACAAGCAGGGTTCAACAGGGAAATGATGGGAGAAAGAGGAAAATTTAGACAAAAACTTTGAACATGAAATTTGAAGTGAAAGAAAAGAAGAAAACTGGAGCAAAGTGGACAGAACAAAGGATATAGGAATGCAGCCAAAAATAAAGAGATTTTGGAAAGAGAAAAAGGAGAAAACAACTTATAATCGCATAATCATGAAACATTCAAATTCAAACACTGTCCTTAAGGACAAAAATGAATAATAGTACAAAATAATAATAATAACAATAATAATAATAATAATAATAATAATAATAATAATAATAATAATAATAATAATAATAATAATAATAATAATAATAATAATAATAATAATAATCAACAATCAACAATATCCAAACGTGACAGAGGGTTCATGTAAACACCCGCATATTAAACCGCCTGTTTTGCCTAAAGCAAAACAGAGGCTAAGAGTATCCAGAGAGCTTTGTACAAGAGTAGTTTTTACAAACCAAAATATCTGGTTATTAGTAGAGAGGATGGTGATTTTTCGAGGATAAGGCCTTTCCTCATCTCTTAGGAGATAAATAATTGTGCTGGAGGCCCAGTAAAGGAAATCCGTAAAACCTACAACGGAACCCATGACAACCGTGGGTCTCCTCCTGACATTAGATATTCGTGTGTGATCCTCGTATGCCCCAACCGTAACCGGCAGAGGACCACTTCCTCATGACGAGAGTTCCTGCAAGAGGAGCCCCACGGCAACACTGAGTCTTTAATCCGTCGAAGTTTACTATCGACGGCAGCCGTCCAGCCACTTTGCCAGCTTGCTCGCAGTGATTGTTTTATATGGTTAATAAAATCAAAGGTAGTAACTCGGGTGATGAAAGGAGGCTGAATACACGCATCTTTCGCAGCAGAATCTGCTCTTTCATTACCAAGAATCCCAACGTGGCTAGGGATCCAGCAAAAACCTATCCCCTTGTTTCGTTTTTCTAACTCAGTGATTTTATCATAAATGCCAACGACGACAGGATGTCCGGAATAAAGGTTTTCCAACGTCTGGAGAGCACTGTACGAGTCACTGCAAATAAGAATGTTCCTATATTTAGGGCCAACGATACTTAGAGCCCTATCCACAGCGAGTAGTTCCCCGGTGAACACACTCGTAACACCGGGTAGGCCAAACATATAAATCTGTTCATTGAAAACAAAAGCACAACCAACGTTACCGTCATGCTTCGACCCATCAGTGTATACTACCACGTCTGGGTTCGACTTGGTGAGGAGAAACTGGAACACCTGCTGGTAAACAATAGGTGGCGTTGATTGTTTATCATACGTTGTAAGATCAAACGTAAAATTTACATGGTTTATTCTCCACCGGGGATTCGAGCACGGACATGATGGAAAGAACGAGGGAGTGCCAACATTCATACGCTGCAGCAGACGTCGTGTACGGACACCCACAGGCGCAGTAAAACGTGGACGGTCCTCATACTTCCGCAAATTAGGATTCTTAAGAACTGGGTCAAAAGCTGGGTGATTTGGCTGTCCGCTGAGACGGGCAAAATAAGATAACAAAAGCTGATTTCGTCTATCCCAAAGTGATGGCTCGCCACTATCTACAAGTAAGCTTGCGATAGGGCTCGATCTAAACGCACCCGCGGCAAGCCGAAGAAAAGAATGATGCACACCGTCCAGCATCTTAAGTACGGTTTGACGAGCTGAGGAATAGGCGACACAACCATAATCCAAACGGGAACGAACAAGGGAGTAGTAAAATTGTTGTACACAGGGTTGAGATAGACAAAATATAAATAAATAAAGCTTGGAGAAGGATAAAGGCATCTGGCCTATGTAGTATTGAAAAAGCTGAGGCTTGGGCGGTAATTAACATCATGAAAACAAAGAACAAATTCGGCGAAAGAATTTGTAAACGTACTACAGTAAACGCAGCAAAGGCTTTTATTTATGATCGTGTCTTATCTGCCGTATAATGTGCTGTATTACTGAGGAAAACCTCAGACATTTAAGATATGTTGATTATAATAGCACCACTGTTAAAAAAGTCTTCCCTTAGACTTCTGTCACATGGAGATTTGTGGAACTTTGTGTAGAAGTCTAGCGTCAAAGATTATAGGCATGTTTTCAAAAAGAACTCATTGCTGAAAAAATAAATTTAACAGTATCGGTTATTGCCAGTTTGAACCGCGAAATAAATCTGGAACCTACTGATGTAAAAACAGAAATAAAATTGAGTATTTGACGCTATCGGAATTCTAGACCTCCGTTAGAACTGGTGACGTATTTCTATACTTCCATCGAAGTACCACTTAATACTTCCAAGTATGAAACCAAAATCTAAAACAATATAATTAAGAAAATGAATAGTAAACCACAATTACCGTCGATCAGGCGAAGTCACCGACATATTACACTTATCTGCCGGCCTCCGAGGCGCGAATGGTAGCGTCTCGGTCTTTCACCCGGAGGTCCCGAGTTTGAAACCCGGTCAGGCATGGCATTTTCACACGCTACAAAAATTTAATTCTCTGAAGCAATACCTAACGATAGTCCCGGAGGTTAAAAAAAAAAATATATATATATATAAACTGAATTCATTTAATTGCGTTAGATTTTACTAATTTCAACAAGCTCAGAAGGCCAACATCGAAAAATTTGGAATAGTTAAAAACAGGTTGTGGTGAAAATTTGTACATCTGAATCAAAAATCCAATTTTTTGTGAAAAAAAAAACTCGTCAGGATTTATAATTGAATTTTAAATAGCTGTAAAACTTGTGAACCGCATTTAAAGATATGGAAGAGCTTGTATCTTGTATCTTGTAAAGATACTTGATTTTCAAGTAGCGTCTCCTCTGTCATCCAAATAACCCTTAACTTACACATGCTTTGTATAATATGCGGTGTTCAAATTTTAGTATGTTCATCAAAATTAGTATTTGTTAATACAAGATTTGATTAATATACTGTATTAGCCCACCGGGCTGAACTAGTGGTTTTTTCCTTACTTATTAAACTAATGGTTAACTTATCGTCACAAAGTTGTTAAACAACTGATTTTTGAAGTTGAAGGTTGTGAGGTTCAAATCCTAGCAAAAGTTAGTTATTTTTATACGGACTTTAACAGTAGACAGTGGATACCATTGTAATTTGGTGGTTGGGGTTCAATTAAATACAAGTCTGTGGATGGTCGGCCGAGTTGTACAAGGCTACACCTCATTTACATGTCATTCATATAATCCTCATTACCTTCGACCATAGGGAGAGGGTAGCTTATTGTTCCCTAGTTAAACAGATTGCAACGTACACATAAGAAAAATAAAATAAATAATATTTGGTTAAGAATAATTATTTGAAAATCTAAATTTTATTAATTAAAAAAAAAAAAAAAAATGCCTAGAAAGTAAAACGCAATAATCATGATAGTAATATTGTAAATTATTAGTTGGAGTTGTTATAATTTATTTAAATAGATAAATTATTATATTGTTAAATAACCTTCTGGTAATCAAATTAAATAGTTTTTTTTCATTAATTTTATGATGAAAACCCCGGAATACTATTATTTATTTTAAATGTTTCTATTGGTTTGAATGGAATGATTGATTAGTCGAATAAAAAATTACAACAATATTTCAATGTATTATTACATTGTTTTAATTTTTTTCTATATGGAGTACACATAGTTTACATTAAATTAAATTTTCAGTATTGATGTATTTTAATATAATTATTAAAGTAAAAATAAAAATCAAATAAAAAAATGTCCTTATCTTGAGTTGGTTGTACAGTGTATATTTTTGTGATAAAATTCAGAATATTTATTTAGGAAATAGTTTTAATACATACATATATTTGTTCTCTGAAACAAAAAGAAAAGTAGATAAGATAATAATTTTCTGGAGTTTGCTAAAAGGTGGATTTTATTTAATAATATAAAAATGTAACAATAGAAATATAAAAATTTATTCTAATTGCAACTTTGTAACATATAGTAAATTTAAAGTTGTTAACAAAATGAATGGGAAAAATGTTTTAATTTTGTTGAAATAAAAGTGGTTATTACATTTTAGTTGAGTTGGGGACAAAAAACAAATACCAAATTTGTAAGAATTAAGTAAATACTAACATTATTTTAAACATAAATAGTGGTAACTACTATGTTTAGAATAGAGTAAAATATTAACATTTTTTAACTAAACAATTACTATTTTCAGTAATTAAAAACATTTGATAATATTCTATGAATTTCTTTCTTTAAATAAATTTGCACTAAATTGTTTTTCAGTTGTCAAATTTATATACAAAATTATTTTTTTCCTTGTTGCGTAAAGAATTAATTTTCATTACTTTCTGAAAAAATAAATTAAAACTTTGTATTACTTAATTAAACTATGACTCAATTACGATAAATAAATATACTCTAATGCACAAAAATTATTTTATTTTAACGAAATAATATATTTTTTTATATTGCATCAAAGAAACAATAAATTGAACACACACACGCACGCACACAAATTATTTTCATTTCTATTTTGATTATTCATCTCTTCACTAACTATGCTATTTTTACTACCTTAAAAATATTTTGTCTATCATTATATTTAAACGTAATTTTTTGTTTGTTTTAAGTAAACTGTTTCTTTCTAACATCTAACTCACATTTTATTAGCTTTACTGCATTTACAAATAAATAAACAAAAAATAATAAAAAAATAACAGGGATCAAACTAAATTTCTTCGATTGATAAATCAACATAGGAAACTAAAACAGAAAATTATTAGAGAATCTAACTTTAAAAAACTATGAATTCTCTAACATTTATTTAGATAAAAAAATTTAATTCATTTCTGAATTACAAGAAACTAATAGAAAATGTAGACCTAAATTATGTCAGGAATGAAATGATTCTTCCATATTTAATTTTTAATATATAATACTAATATATTTATTTATTTATTTTTTTTTTAAATATTTGAATGATACAAAATATTTTATTTTACATAATTTTTTTTTTGAATTTATTTAGGTTCTAATTATAAATAAATTTTTTATCCTTTCACATTTAATATATAAGTAACATAAAATATTTAAATTTCTAAAAAATGTATTATGATATTCAATTTTTAATAGTATTAAAACATAAAAGAAACGTACCAATAAAATATGTAGCACACAGCTTTAAAAATCTAAGTAAAGGTCTTGGAATTAAATTAAAACAAAGCCAATTACAAGTAAAATAGAGTACACAGTATCCCTGCGAATCACGAAATAATAATGATGCGTACCAAACACGATACACAGATATATATTAAACGAAAATTAAAAAAAAATAAATAAAAATACTAAATTTTTTCTGAACCAGTGTTAAATGAGAAAAAATAACGATTGAAAAAAGAAGAAAAATTAAGCAACGGACATAAACGTTTGTAATAAATCTGTTATTCTAGAATGAAATTTACATTTCCTATGATAAAATTTATATTCAATTAAAAAAAACCTTTCTTATTGATTACCTCATACTGAACACCTCATTTGGTGATCTTATAACTGAATTACTTTCGTTTTACTGATACCGTTTTATTTTTCAATCTTACCAGTTATCGATTTACATAATTTTGTTATTTATTCCAATTTTTTGAGGTAGATCAATTAATTACATGCTTGTAATTTGTAAAATTCTAACAGTTCGTTCCCGAAATATTTCAATAGCTCGGATCATAATAAACGGATGATTTCCTTAAAGGTACCTACTATCCCTTAATTATAATAAAATTTAATGTAATAAAAATTATTTAAAAGCTGCATGTCATATATAAAAATTCTTTTCACATTATATGAAAGAAACAATTTTTTCAAAGCTCCTAATGAAATGCTTTCGGCCATATCATCTAATTTCCCTGCAGAATAAACTCACTTTTACTAATAATCCCACTCATTGTTAAAGTCATAAAATTTCACATGAATAAAATTTTCTTTTTGAAATTAAAATTTGTTTATGTTTCAAATAAAGCCTTGCACAAAGCAATATTATAAAACAGTGTATAATATTATTTTATATCGGTAGAATAAAATGTATTAGACTTTTTCAATAAGTCTCATTAATTTAATAATAGATTTTATTCTAGCTTTAAATATTTTTGGTTCTTTACATTTTCCTTAAAATCTCATGGGTCTGCTGAACAGAAAACCGTATGAAGTTTTAAAATCTCTGTACTCGTTCACTAGATGCGTTTTCTAATTAGTATATTTTTTAGGAGATCATTTTTTTTATAAGACTTCTGTTGTTAAAAATTATGATATTCTTCTCTTTAAATTAAAAAAAAGTTTAATTACGAAAAAAATATTAAAAAATGCAAAAAATAATTGGTTTAAATGTTTGAATTAAATGTGACATTGCATTGTAATAACATACAACTGACAAAGCTGATAGTGGTGCGGCTGAATAATTGAGCAAGGACATCGTCGAAAAGGAAGAGGGTGCCACAACGGCTCTGACGGGAAGAGGCGGCCCGAGGCTCCACATTGTTGTTAAGGATGTGGTCGTGCTCACTACGAAGAACGAGTTCCTAAAGGAAATTCTTCAGGTTACAGGGGAGTCGGTATCACTAGATGTACTATCCATGTGGCCGGCATTTGGAGCGACACAAGTAGTCACCTTGGCAGTGCCGCCCATGTTGGCGGACAAACTTCTGTCTTATGGGCGAATTGGAATAGGGTGGGTGGCCTGCCGGGTCATGAGACACACCTTTGATGACTTATATTTTCGGTGCTGGAAGCCAAGCCACTGGGCCAAATTGTGTCTTGGACCAGATCACAGCGACTTTACTTGTGGACACTTGCGAAAAGACTTTATGCAGGAGCCTCGATGTCTCAAATGCAAACTACAAGGAACAGGCACCTGGAGGCGGTGGATGTAAGGTGACTTCGCCCACGTCATGAATCCCCTGGAGTTTGAACATTGAAGCCACTGTGTCTGTAGGAGACAGCCGCATTCGGATAGGGTGGGAGGCTCCGACGTCCCACCGAGAACGATCGGGTGGGGATTCCCTTGCAGATGGCATGGGGGGAATGCAGACCGTAGTCCCAGTGGGTATCTCTCCGCGTGTTCTCCATTAGAGGCTGGACGTGAAGACCCGAGTCCCGGTGGGGGAATCCCTTGGGGTTCCCCCGCTAGAGGCATGGCATGTAACCCATGACCGAGTTCCGGCTACCTGGATGGGGTCTAGTGCCCAACCGAGGTAGTTAGAGGCAAAGGCACCCCGCGGAGTTGAGTTTATGCGTAATTCCGGATCCGGCTCCGGGGGAGGGAAGATTACAGAAGAAAAAACACACTTTCGTTACGGATAACAAATATTAATTTTGAAATTTATTATTCGTCAATTATGCGGACAAGAAGGTAGTTTTTTTTTAAATCTTCGTCAAACTAAATATTTTTCTCTTAAAGCTGTGTAATATAATTGAATTTAAAATAAAAAATCAATAAAATTTATTAATATCAAGCTGGGTTTTTTAAACCGAATTTATATTTTCAAAACACAATGCAAAGTACATAAGGCTGGGTTTTTTTAAACCGCATTTATATTTTCAAAACACGACATATTCTTACTACGTCAATTATTCGGTCAAGAAGGTAGTTTTTTTAAATCTTCGTCAAACTAAATATTTTTCCCTTAAAGCTGTGTAATATAATTGAATTAAAAAAAAAAATAATAAAATAGATTAATATCAAGCTGAGTTTTTTAAACCGCATTTATATTTTTAAAACACGACGTATTCTTACTACGTCAATTATGCGGAAAAAAAGGTAGTCTTTTTTTTTATCTTCGTCAAACTAAATATTTTTCTCTTAAAGCTGTGTAATATAATTGAATTTAAAATAAAAAATTATCCTCACAAACCTCGAGTTTGTGAGGATAATTTTTGTGGGCGCGCGATTCAGGGGTGGTATGCGTGTGGTGCATACCCGACCCAGGCTAGGTGATAGGGAAGGCAAAGGTAGGCCTCTTGGGGAGAGTCACCATGGCAAGCGGGAGGGATGTCGTGATGTTTCAATGAACCAAAAGGGACCCCCGTCGGGAGATCAGCTTCAAGCTGCACTACGGAGGGTGCTAGTCTTCAGCCACGTCACTTGGGACCGACCGTAGTAACGTCTTCTAGGCGATTACCAGTTGCTCTCAAGTGGATAAAAAAAAGAAAAAAAATCTCAACATGCAGTTAACTACTACAAAAATAAAAAAATAAAAAACCTATAACTTTTGTAAGTAAACGAATTTGACCGTAACCTTCAAACATGCGGCGAGTAAATAGTGGGCTTTTAAGATTTATTTTCAAAGGTCATACTAAAAGTATCCAATAAATTAATGAAACAAATATTAAAGAGAATATTTAAAAAACTAATAGAAGAGAATTTTTGAAACTTCAAAATGGAGGAAACATTCCCTCCATACAATAATATAAGTAAAATTAAAAATATATTTAAAATTTCTATGTAAATATTGTAAGCAACGTGGAAGGTAACTTGCATAACTTCCCTTCAAGTCATGCAATTTGAAAGTATTTGTACTTTAAAAAATAATCTTTTAAAAAAAAATTTAAACGTTAATTTTATATAACACAAAGACAGCCATATAACGTTTTGCGTAAAACATATGTGAATTTATTTCAATTTCTGTATGAATAGCCTCTATGGCTTAACTCAAGAATGGTCACAGTAGAAAATATTTTGTCGTCATACTGTCGTTCGTTGTTCATGAAGGATTACGCCAAAGATTTTATTTTCATCATAACGAATGGTTATTTAAATGATACAAATTACGTTGAGGAATTCCCGATGTGTAGGGTTATTCCTGGCTAATGAGTTTTGTATACAATTTTGCTAAGGACAGGGACTGTTATTATAAGTTGAGGAGACATTTCGTATGTGGCATGATTAATTGTCAACCATTAGAAAGTTGGTCCTCACAGTTAGTAAAGTCATAATGCATACTTGTAAATTTTTGGTTGATATTCAGACACTTGTGTTAAATCAATGACGGAAGTGGAAAAGAGTATTAAATTATACTTGAAAGTCATTCTGATTTCTGATTGTTAGAAAGATTGCAATAATAGGTACTTAGTGAATTAAGGAAAACAAGGATAAATAAAAGAAACATGAACAAAAATTCACATCGTTTGTGGAACAGTAATGCTAGTGGAATAAAAAAGAATTCAATATTTAAACCATTAGAGGGCAGTGTCACGTGATGAGTTGAAGTCTGGATGAGAAGGAATGGAAAAGAAATTGAAATCAATGGAAATGGCGCATTTTTGAAAGTTCACATAAAGAGAGAATGAAAATCTAGAAGTAGTTTCAATTGATTTTATTCATCATGAGTAAACAATTATTTGTCAAATAATTTAAAACTTTGTTTTAAAATTAAGCCTTTCGCTACGATAGTTATGGTACAACAAGATTTTCTGTTAAGTAACTGCTATCTTCAGAAGAGGCAGTAAAGCCTATTTACTGATAAAGGTCAAACAAAACGAAAATAAATACTACTCGCTAAATCTCGTTTTTAAAAACCTTGCGACTATTTCCTATTTATCGTGATTTAATAAGTGATAAAAAGTGAAATTGAACGAAGAAATGATGAAAAAAAAAAAAAATAAAAATAAATAAATAAATAAATAATACTCTTGTTTAGGAGAATACTCATCTACAAATAAATTTACCTTTATATCCGTTCTTGAAAAATGGGCATAGGAAATACGCTGAAGGCCGAAAAAAACGAGCTAGCAGTTTGTTATTATTAATAGACAGGTGAAAGTCCAAATATTATAGTATAGAAAATTATTTTACTCTAATCGATGTATTTTATTATCACTGATTCTTGAATTTTCATCATATATTCTCAGTATATATTTGTTGGGCTAGTTTATTACTTCTGTTTTATTGAAATATTTATTACATAGTTTTTAATTTTTATTCTGATTTTGATTTTACTAAGTATAGAAGTTTATATGAAATGTGTTTTTGGCCAATTTCATTCTGCCTTTTAGGAATTATAATAACAGCGGAACAATGAGTACATTCACGTTTTATCTTTACATTTTCAGAACGAATTTATTTTTTTATGACAACCATAATCATCCCAACTCACTTTTAATCCTTTTAAACTTTTATATTGTAGGGATGATAACACTTCAAAAACAATCCCTCATGATTCTGAGTTTTTTTCTTCTGACGATGTTCATTAAATGCCTAGTCAAATCGGTGAGAATTACCATTATATTTGTTTTTCGTAGAATTTATCACTTCAGTTTTTTAGGATATGATATGCTAAAGTGGAGCAAGATATGCGGCTGAAGAAATAAAGGAAACGAAAACCAATTCACTCCTCACTTTTTCTGATAACTCTGTAAAGGGGTGCTTGTAATTCTTGGAAATACGTATGGAAATTTTGTGCATTACTTGTAATTGATATCAAGTGGCCTACAACTGTTAAGTTATTACACAATTAACATACAACATAATAACATAACATTAACATACAACATAATAATTATAAGGATAAATATTTTAAACAAAAAAAAAATTAATATAAATGTAGATACAATATTGCAAAATACAAGTCTACGCAAAAATGTTAAAAGGATTCTATATTAGAGTCAACGACTCTTAAAAATATAATTCTATAATTTAACTTTTATGGTAAGAACTTTACCGAAGTATTTTAAATATTCGTAAATATACATCTTTGCGGTAGATTTCAATTAACTCTAGAGACCAATTGGAATGCTATGTATTTCTTTAATGAGTGTTAATAATTTGCATACTTTATAGAGCATCTACATTTTATTGAAACTCATCTTTACTCATGATGAATAAGATCCATTTAAAATACTCCTACGTTTTTACTCTCTCTCTTTGTAAACTTTAAAATCTATTTCCTCAACCTGTTACAACAGCCCTTCTCATTAGGAAAATTGTATAAAAATTCATTAGGTAGGCGTAATTACATTTATATATCTGGAATTCCTCACACATAATTTGTAAGGTTCACTTAAATAACCATTCATTATGATGGTAATGGAATATCCTTGGCGTAATCCTTCATAAAAAATGAACGGCAGTATGACGACAAAATATTTGCTACTGTTGCCATTCTTGAGTTCAGCCATAGAGACTAGTCATACAAATAATTGAAATAAATTAACATATATTTTACATAAAACATTATATGGCTATCTTTGTGTAATATAAAATTAACTTTTTAAATTTTTGTAAAAAAATTATTTATTATACTTCAAATACTTTTAAAGTTGCATAACTTGGAAGGAAGCTAGTTACTTCCCTTCCATATAGCATAAAATATTTAAGTAGAAATTTTTAAATATTTTAAATTTAGAGATCGGAGAGACATCTTTAGTGGGACAGAAAGGGGAAATACCCCTTCACCATCATCACTTTGTGAAGGTAAAGGGGCACCCGACCTCAACTCCGAGTAAGAATCCGATTGGGCCGTCTTCCGCTATGGTCATGAAGTTCGCCAATCTGGATCCTCATTCTTCGGGCTTAGTTAGGGATTAGTTTTTTATAACAAGAAGGAGTAGGACAACAGTATAAAAATGGGGTGACAGTGACACTGAGTAGCAGTCGAGAGGTAGCTGTAAGGTGAACACCTGAAAACAGATATTTTCTACAGTCGTTGAATTTACAGTTTGAAAATGGGTTAAATACGTATTTAACATCGACACAAATAACGTCATACTGGATGATTCAATCACTATTTATAAATACCACACTAACGCACCGTATGCCTCATCGATACTAAACAACAATGACGAAATAAGAATATCCGTTGTTCAACAAAACATATACACACACCCGGGGTAAAGTTACTCGGTGATGATGGGTTTATCATTGGTTAAAGATAATACAGTAGATATCGGTTTAGAAGTGGTCAGTAATTGTGTTCTTTTTCTGTTCGATGAAAAACAGTATGAAACATCATTGAGGTGGATCGCGAAAGAAATCCGGGTATAACCAACAATGAAAGTCTTGCTTATTCTAAGAGAAAGCGTCAAAAAGGCTTCTTCCGAAAATAACTTTGTTTATTTAGTAATCGGTAAAACTGATAATAGTTTGACACTTTCTAAAGTTGTGTGGAAGATCCTTTGCGTTCGTCGCAGACGATCAACGATGTGCGCTCTTATAATTGGTGGAAAACGACAGGCCTATAGCTATGGCTTTCCGACGATGGAATCTATACGAGTACCCATCCGATTACAAAGCACAGCAAAATGTGTGGAAGGTGAAATCTGCTTCACAAGCGGAAAAGCCGCGTTATGTCATACTAGAATTCCAAACGGAGGGAAAAAACCAAGCGGACAAGATCAGTTCTAATTTTGACATTTCCAACATCATAAATATGAGATTGTAATTAAACTATGTACACTATCCGTTCGAGAACATGTAAGGAGATTACATTTTATTGCACGAAATGTTTGTTCGATTTTATAAATCGTATTGTAATAAACTGTTGGGGGAAATTTAATCGGCATAAGCGACTTTATAAAATTCTCACCTTTGTTTGTATTAGACTGCTCAAAGCAGAATGTTTCTTTAAAGACTGTACATTAGACGTGTGATTCGAATTCGAATCTTTATCGAATTTCCACGACAAGAATGCATCAATCTACCTGATAATTATCGATTACATGAAGCAACATACTCCGGAGTATGTTGATAACTGAGTGTGTTATCCGGTATATACCG
Organism: Lycorma delicatula; assembly: GCF_047948215.1. Lineage (NCBI taxonomy): Eukaryota > Metazoa > Arthropoda > Insecta > Hemiptera > Fulgoridae > Lycorma > Lycorma delicatula. The sequence goes on from NC_134455.1 coordinate 234,706,214, forward strand.
TTATCCGGTATATTTAAATCGCTTGTTTAGCAGTCAATATTAAAAAATTAAAAAATTGTTTGCATTGAGTGATCCAAGGGTTGGTTAAAACGGTGATGGGAATTACATTAAGCACAGTCTGTTGCACGATGCTCAGGGATAATGATAGAGTTTAGAATAAAGGATACGCATTATTGGTCAAAGGTCGCAAAGATAATTGCGGCCATCAAAGTCAGTTTGTTGCTGGGAATATTATTTATAATTAGTTTGGTTCTAAAACAAACATTAATATGAAAAAGATGTGTAAAAAATTTAAAAGTGAAAAGGAAATAAAGAAATATAAAAAAGAAAAAGAAAAAAACATCAAAAAAGCAAAACAAAATAACAAATAAATAAAATAAAAATAGAGAAAAACGAAAATAAAAAAGGTGAAAAAAATAGTTTATTTCGAGTGTTCTGTGGACGAACTTCCGGGGAGAAATTTTTTTCGTTATTAAAAAATCTCAGTGCGCTGAGGTTACTATCTCAAAGGGTGGTGTTGTGGGAACGCAAACATTATTCTTAGTTTATAAGTGTACACAACACAATCGGTTTCATTCCTTGTTCGGTTACTGATGTAGAAATGTAATTGAGTTTCATGGCATTCTTGATAATACTGACAATTTCTCGTAAAGTAATTGGCTATAATGGGTCGTTACTCCTTTACACTTCTTTTTTTTTCATTTGATGAGATCAAAACACTTTGTTCGCGTTTATCCGAGACATAATAAAGGGATAGAAAAAACCTAAATTCCTCCACAGGTTCCACAACGACTCTCAGGAGATACCGGAATCTACTCTTAAACTCGATTTCATAAATGTAGACATCTGTCCTCTACACAAAAGCGGCAAATGTGCACAGCATAGTGCGTGCATCTATATGGATTGGGTGAGACAGATATCTTCGAAGGACTTTTCCAGGGAGGTCAACCAGCTGCATTCTTTTCGATGTACCGACGATCAATCCTCCTAAGTTTGTGAAACACTGAGACGGCGTCCGCCACCACTTGTTAAATATGGTTGCTATTCAGCAACTTCTTATAAAATAAAACACCTAAGGACTTATGAACTATCACTCAGCTGATTACACATTAATGTGGGTGTTCCAACAGATCGATAATTTGTCTGCACCCTTGAGAAAGACATACTTTTGCATGTCCATTCAGCCCTCTGCGCTTGACAAAGCCGCCTACGCTCGATCTTCTAGCCGCGGTCGTGAATTACCACGAAATAATAGGAGACAGTCATCGGCAAAAGCCTGGGCCATGATCCCTTCTGGGAATGTCAATCCAAGAAATCCATCAAAGACCTGGTTGCAGAGCAAAAGACCGAGAACGGAACCCTGTGGGCTACCTCTGTTCACGGATTTTTCACAACTAGGTGCGAATCTTTAAACAGAGCCATGAGGTTAGACAAATAGTCACGTACTACGGCTCCGGGCCACGGAAACATTGCGGCGTTCCAACTCATAGAGGACAGAACTCCAACACAAGGAAGGAAATGCTGCCTCTATTTCAATAAAGATTGCCAAAATATTTTTACAGTCGATGATTTCCACCTCGGCAAAAGCACTTAACATGCAATTCTCGGTGCCAACCCCTTCAGTTCATATCGATGTTTTCCCAGAGCCGTTCCACAACCAGCCCTTCCAGCAACATACCAATAACCGGCAAGAGGCTGACTGGTCGATAACTACCAACCTCACTAGGATGCTATCCTGATTTTTAAGAGCACCCTCCCCAAAGACTCCTTCCAGAAAGTCGGAAAAGAGCCAGAAAGTGCCTTTGGGAATCACTGAGTGGTGAACCCCAGGCGGAAGACTTGGCGTTAGTGTCCAGAGCCACCAGCACTCTAGTATCGGGAGAGCGTCCAGAATCCTGGCCAACTTCGCCAGCAAGTCATCGATTCTCCACCAAGCTGGAAGTATCCCGACCAACGGGGCATCCAGAAGACACCCAAAGAATTTGAGCAAACCGCGATAGCGGAGAGCAGCCGGCTCCCACGAGAATGAATAACATCCACCCCGTGGAAGCCGACCACCCTATCCCAACCGTGTACGACTCGTGGACCAAGAGGAACTCGAGGTTGTACTACTTAAGGAGCGTCATGGCTTCACTGGTGGCCGCCCGGAAGTGATGCAGATTTAACTACACCTGCGCAGGAGTTCAATATGGTGGAATTCGTTCTCAAAAGCTTCCCCTAATTCAGGCGTCCATAAGCTGTATTATTTACACATGGGCCACACGGCTACTAATAGGAACACCGATATACAAAGGAAACATCCGTATTTAGCCGACGGTGGTACTACAGCAACACACTATACCGCTGTTTTATTTGCACTTCGCAGCAACATAGGTTGACTAATACCCACCAGCCGTTGTACAGTCCCGAAGACGTGTACATGGAACACCTTTCTTGCAGAAATCGCACCAGTATTGCAAAGCAAGCTTACAGTCTGAAGTCATAGTTCGAAAAGCGACGTCGAAGATAAAGAGAACCTCACTTCAGAAAGATTATTTTTTACAAAGATGAAAAAGTCAATTGTAGTTAATGTTGTCTGATTTTGCATTCGCAGGATCAATGTGTAGATTATTATGTACAAAATGTACCCGTCTTGTACGAAGACAAAGTATCAAGAAAATCGTATAAATAAAAGATATTTATCAGCCTGTGGAATTATTATAATAGATAGTGATGATAGCGGGATATTTCTCCCAAAATTTTATTTTAAATTAACGCACGTCATTATGGAGACGGACAGTGTAATTGTGTTCTTTGATGAAGATGGCGGCGAAACTTGAAGCTCTGTTTCAGACCTGCTGTGGTATTTGGAACAAATTTTACACGAATAGATCGATAAACTTTTGCCGGAAGACGAGAAGAAGAATCATATTAGAGAGTGTGTGACATATACTGTTAACGGTGATTCAGACGAGTGTCTTTGCGAAACCGTAAGACAGCATTTGATCATAATCAGGAAAAAATTAAGCGGAAATGAGAGTCTTTTTCGATAGCTTATTGGGCGGACGTGATATCCATAAAAAGACAGTTTAGAAAAGATCAATATCATTTACGGACGTTGGGAGGGCGAGCCAATCGTCAACTTAAGGTTCTATGGAATATATGTGTCTACACAGATCATTTCTGTTTTACCGGATGGTTCAATTTCTTCAAGAGAAGAATTATTTATTTTGACTACTATGAGAGGTGGATCAAAAAAAGTTACACCCTTACCGTGTTATTGAACTGAAAGGGTGCCGTGTTATTGATTAATATCTTGTGTTGGCAGCACTGGTTGTGTTGTCGTCATGGTCCCCAGCAACAATTCCGTATAACATTTAGTACGTGTGTGATTTCACTGTCAATATATCGTGTCCTCTAGAGGTTTCTTCCAGCATAGACGTACGTTCAGTAGTTGGAATTTTGTGGCCAAAGGATTCCAATAGTTTGTCACGCCCCATGATCACAAAATAGTGCCAAATATTCAGAAACAGAAAGACAAATGTGAGTGATGAACTGCATGCTAGGTATCTTCTACTGCAAACATGACGGGTAACGCGGAACGCGTGAATGAAATGATCTTGAGTAACCGGCTCATTAAAATTAGTGAGATTGCAAGTGAACTCAACATCAGTTACGGTAGTGTGTTTTTGATTATTCTCGATCAGATTGGTTACCGTAAGATATGTGCGCAATGGGTGCCACATCTGTTGATCGACAACCACAAACATCAACGTGATGCACCTGCTCTTTCTGTTCTTCAACGTTATTCCAGGACTGATCCACAATTTTTGAAACAAATCATCACAGGGGATGAGAGCGGGGTTCTCATTACACTTCTGAGACTAAACGAGGATCACATGAATGGAGACACAAATATTACTCGTTTTATTAAATTAATCATTAAAAATTACTAGTTCTTTTTCAAGTCTAGGAGTCTGATGCGATACCGGGAACATTTATTTTAGCATTACCAGGTGTTGTGCTTGAAGTGAAATATTGAAAAGCTCGAGATAAGAATAAAATAAGTGAAAGAAACTCTACATCTTTATCGAAAAACGTAAATTTTAACAAGAAAGTTTAAAAAAGCTGGAATTAAATGATGTTTCAAAGTATGAAGCAGACTCCGTTCACTATTATTGTAGTCAATAGGGTTTGGCATCTTAGTACGATTTTTCCATCAATCCGCTGGGTAAAGAATTCACTCTAACTTTATACAATATCGCTCGCTTGATGTGTTCTGTAATAACATTCACATATACAATTGCCTATGTGAATTTACCAGAGATAAATGTCAAGATATTGAGATCACGCGTACTAAGGAATTGTATTGAACTGATGCAGGAAGGACTGCAAAACTGTCGAGTCATTTACCCTAACGAGTTGGGAAGTTTATTACAAGAAATGCCACAATCGCGACTAATTCTAAGAAACAAGACGCTTATCACTTCAGTGTGGAAAGGTGAAGGATCATGATTTTTATTTGTTAGATAATCGTATAATGTAGCAACGGATGCGTTTGATAAGGTTTGGTCAATGCTGTTCAACGAATCACCGATAGGCACCGTGTTTAGGTTGTGGCATATTGTGAGAAAAAACTTCCTGTAATTTTGGGCACTACCGTCATATTTCACGGTGTATGGTAGAACGTGTATCGATCGTCTGGTCGCTAACCTATCATTTTTACTTTACGTTGCATTCGCCACATCTTTGTAATATAATCAGACGTTGTTGTATATTGGTGACGGCAAATTATAGAGTATGGCTTGAGTGCCAATTATGACCAGTCACAACATGCAGCAATCCGATTCATATATGAAAGTGTCAATGAGAGCTATGAAGAGCAGGAGTTACAAAGCCTGGACTCAATGAAATATTAGGGATCATCAGTGTAAAACCAGAATTGTAGTGCAAATTTTCCTGTACAGTGTAACTCTACAGAAGAAAGACGGATACGAACAACACAAAGGTCTTGCGGGTTTTAGCGTACTACACCGTACCTGTAAGAACAGCAAGATGGGAAAGGCCAAGATCAGTTCAAAGAATCAGGCCCTATCATAACTACCTGCAGCGCTAATTCATATAACACACATTCATGTAATAAACAAAAAAAACACTTTAAACCCTCATACAGTAATATATGACTATTGTTTTTTTTTAGAACTGTCGTAATTTCTTTGCATGATGAAAAGTTCACACACACACACACACACACACACACACACACACAACACACACACAAAGTTTCCGGCGGAAATGTAGATCGCGTCGTCCTGAATGCGACGGATTTTGTCCCGCCGAGCTACGCCCACCCGCGGCCGAGATATGGCAGTTAGATTTTTCGATCACGTGATTTCGGCGTACTGATCACGTTATTTAAGATAGCCCAATTGCCACGTACAGATTACGTGATTATTTCGATCACGATATTGCCGCGTGGTGATCACGTAATTTTTTTTTATGATCCCAGAATCTTTTTGAGTAGCGGCGATGCAAGAGCAGGGTCAGGTCAAGTTCAAGGTCACACGTGGAGTCAAAGAGTTACATCTGAACTCAAAGTTCAAAGTTGTCTTTATTTGTTAATTTCATCACTACTTATGTTATTCATATTCTCTTCTTTAAACTTTGTAAATAGTAGACGGAATTGATTCATGATTTATTAAGGAATATGGAGTTTGAGGGTCACAAATAGCACTTTTTTAAATACTTAGTGTAAAACTTCCAAAAACGTATCAGCATCATTCACTTGACTGATTTGATTCATTATTCATTTATTTCCAATTTATAAATTATACCCAATTTATTGTTTGTCATATTTGAATCATAACGAGAACATATTTTCTCCTTGAGTTATTATTCCTCTCAAATTTTGAACATATGTAAATAGCTCTCTTTTGGCTATATTTTAATTTTATTTCCAATAAAACTTTACTATTTTATTGAAATTCATGGTACTGAATTTCTTACCAATAACTAAAAATGCTGTTAAGTAGGTTAACTTTTACCCAGCCTGCCTTCTTAGAAATTAAGTTTAAGAACCTCCTCCTTTAATTCATCCATAATTCGAACGACAAAAGGACTTTATCTAGTGGCCCTTCCATTTCATGTTCCGTCAATTTAAAAATAAAATATTTTCAAATATAAAAGAGTTACTGCCACAAAGATATATATTGAAAAACTTTGCTGCAGTTTATTATCTATCTCCACTTGTGTTAGTACCTGACGTAAGAATAACAGATAACAGATTCTTTTATAGAGAATTATGTAGTAAGAGTCTTGCAGGAGGAAATAAAATTCCAAATACTCTCAGCAGAGTTCACATATGACTTCTCTAAAAGGGCAATCGGTGATCAATCCTTCAGAGATCTAAACTTAGAAAAACATTCACCTTATAGGCTTTGTAAACTGGTCTTCTGCAAGGATCGTAATTCCTTCAATATTAGATATTTTGGCTTCAAAATATCTAACTTCAGTAGCAATCAAAGTTGAAATGCTACATGAATTATCCTCAGACTATTACTCCAGTATTACTGACATTCGATTCGTAATCTGCCAATACACAACCAATTATCTGTAACCTCTGAGTAGAGACAATTTAAATTTTATGAAAAGTACTATAAAACTGATCCAAAGCGTGCTACTCAAACGAATTGATGATAACGAATCCTGTTCAATATTTTATTCGTATAGTACTCTCTGCTGCCTGGAAATACTCTATTCTTTACAGGAATATTAGTCAACTATCTAAATATGCACATACCACACGCCTTATTATTAAGGAAAAGCATAGAGCACGTCATCACTGAATACAATCACGACTATCTTAAGCTAAACGATAATTCAATTGATTTTCCAGTCAACCGAAGAAAAAGATTCCACCGTTCAAATCAAGGCAGTACAAAAATAGCACATCAAGTTGGGTAGAAAAACAGCTGGCTGAAAGGAAATACACCGTACATACATCAACGTAATTTTGGCTTCAATTTAATCATTATTCTCAGGTAAATAGTGATAAGGAATTTACGACATCGACAAGGACGAATTTCAGACAAACTAACCTACAATTTATGCAAGACACTGAAGAAAAATTTTCCATACCTCTACATACTTATCGTTATTATCGAGATCTTTCATCTTATAAGTAAAAAAATGTAACACTGACTTAATCATAGGGCGTAATCAGGGGATATCTGATTAAAAAAAATTACTGAAAGACTCCTTGCAGTGGTGTGTAGTATATAATACACTATTCAATGTAGCAGTACGAAAATGCACATTCCAGTCCAGTCAGACGTATTGCATCATTATTCTTTTCCTGAACAACGAAAGTCCACCAATAAATTTTCCGATCTGTTTTTTATAATGTCTGTCATTTGGGCTTCTGACCAGATTAAAAAACTCCCAGATTTCTACATGTCCGGTATCTAAATCTCAGTTTCGTACTGAATGATCTCTCTTTCCAAGTCCACCAATGTCTATTGTCTGAATTTCTAAAACTGGAAGTGGGATATCCGATAAGGCGTTCTTATCTCCAGTTCTGTGGTGTGCATATACATCCAACTTATTAAATCAACGAGATGAAATAGTCACGCTGATGATATGGCAATTATTGCCATATCAGATGGTGCAATAATGGTTCTATGTCTTGCGGTGTACGGTGCTTACTACCTTTGCTCAATATTATCTTGGGTCTTGAAAATTTACTTCAAAAATGTGAATTAAGATCAGTAACTTAAAACATTATTATCTTTACTTCAAGATGAAATTCTGGTCCTTCGGTATTCTTGAATCCTTCACAAATACCCATTAAAAGAAAGGTAAAATATATTTTATTTGGGTGACATTGTCTGTCGTTGAGCAATCATATTTAAAAAAAAAAAGAGTTGAATTTTTTTGATCTCGTGGGACAACTTATCAATAAAAAAAATTGAAGCCATATGACAACATTGTTAATAAAACCTACGTCAATGTATGAGATCCATCATTCATTTAACGCAATTTATTGAACATGGTCATAAATAATGGAGGTTTTGCAATAAAATATTTTGCGAATGATCATCAACACCCATTTTTATTTAGAATCAGACCTTAATATTCCATTTGTAAAATATATAGGAATATTATATAAGAGTATATGCCACAATCGCCTTTTAATTCTTTTATTCTCGCCTTATAATTTTCTAAATAAGTCATCTGAGACGACCTTTAAGACATCTGAAATTTTCAGTAATTCTGCTGTCTACCTAACAATTGCCAGTTATAAAATGATTAAGACTGGATTGTATTTCTATACAACTTTACTTCCATTTATTTTAACTTTCTCAATTCTAACATCAGCATCGATAACGTTCGTATGATTAAGTATCACAAGGATACGATTATGATAACATATTTTTATTTTTCTGAGTTAAATTCACATACTTATTAATGAGATTTTTCAACCAAAAATTACAAATTCTAAAGGAAGTTAATTTTGGATTCGCTTCTTCGAGTAAGCATTTCTGTGTACATCTATGTTTAACATCATATCTAATGGTTTTATAGTAATATTATTTAATAGTTTCAACATTTAAATTTATATATATATATTTAAATGGTGATAGTTTTTAGAGAAAATTAAGTAATTAAAAATTGAAATGAAATTGTAAAGTAATTTTAAGCACATGTATGGAATAAGAAAATAATATGTAGAAGTAATATCGTTTTATGAAATTTATTTTTATTTTACGTAACATACAAGAAATTTGAGCTTATTTATAAAAAAAAAGTTATATAATGCAATTGAAAGAAAAATATAAATTTAATTTTCAATAGACAGCAAAAAAAATCTGTGATAATTTTCTAAATGTTAAAACACAGCTTATGTTGTTGAGCTTTATTTCAGTAAATTGTTATGATTTTAATTTTTAGCCATGAATTACATTGTAATGTTATTTGGAACAACCAAATAACATTTAATGAAAATTGGATTCTAATGTAAGTTATGCAGCTGTAGTCTAACTTAAATCTCAAAATAATAATTTGAAGTTAATCTACGTTACAAAGTTTCATTAAATCATATAACCATGTAATATGAAGAGTTTATAGTAATTTGTACTAATTTTTGTAAAAACATTTAAAACACGTATCAGTAGTGATTTTCTGCTGCTGTATGAGTATATTATTAATTATTTTAAGCATACAATCCTTTTTTTCATTAAATAGTGAATATTATTTTTTATAAATAATTAATAATAAACTTTTAACAAAGTTTGGGGAAAAACACTTCGCTATTTAAAAAAATAACTTGACAGCTTAAAATGATAATTTTACGTAAAAATTTCAATGCTTGAAGGCTAATTGTATTTAACAAAGAAAAACCAAGAAAACGTTTTCTATTATCAGTGTTATTTATTGTTTTAACAAATATGGATTTTTTTTATAATTAACAAAGATTATAAACAGGTAATAACACTTTTAAAACAATATTTAATGTGATCATGTATTTTCATTGTAGTACATTTTTTAGTTGTATGTCATGTTCATATTAAGATATTAAATTGCAGTATTACGAGGAAATTAAGCATTCACTAATAAGTTTAAAGAATATTAAAGCCTACATTAAAAAAAAAATGTTTTGTTTAAGGATTGAAAAGTACTAGACAACCATAGGTAATAACAAATTCATAAAAAACCTAGCCTAGAATTTGTTTGATTTTTTGATTTCCGAATGAAGTAACCGATGAAGACCTTACTAATTTCTTCTGTATCTTTTGCAAAATAAATTTATTTATATTATCAGGATTTTCAAGATTAGAAGTGAAAAATATTTTGATCATTGGGATTAAAATGATACTTGTCACTTGATAAGGACTATAAATGACTGGCTTGACACATGACACAATGAATTATTGAACTTAAACTAAAATAGTTTGCAAAATCTGTAAAAAATATTAATAAATAATGACATAATTGAAATATAGAAAAATTCCTTAATGCTTAAATAGCTTATGTTGTTAAAAGCTTTACTCCATTCATTAAAGAACTTAAGCAAATTCTAACATATTAGTCAAGAGCTCTCTGGTAGCCGACTGAGTTTTTCAAGGAATGTTATCAAGACAAATATGAGGATTTTCACTTGAATTTTGTGTTTCTTTCTGATGATCTAAGACAAGTTTAATTTTTGTTACTATTTTCGGTTACTTATTTGCTTGTTCTTTTGTGCGAGTAACGTTTCTGAAGTATTTAAGTAAAATGGTATCTTAATACTTACCGTATTTACCAATACCCCTTTCACAATACCATTTTGCTAAATTCGACTAAATTATTAAAATTCCAATAAATATAAAAAGACCAATAAATTCCTATTGTAAAGTAAAGGGAAGTCACTTCATGTTTTGATACTCCAATCTGCTCGCATTGTTGCCGTGAATAGCATAGGAACCGACTAAATACAGTATTAAAAGTAATTTTTTCAATATATTAATGGGTTTTCGTTTTCCAGCCATTTTTAGTGGTGCCTTTGTTAAGAAATTTCTAGAAATTAACAATATCGGATAACCTATTCATTTACCCTTAAATTTTGTTTATTTATTTGATTTTTTGTCTCGGCAGCGCAAAAACTTTATCAAGATTTTTTTGTAAGCTCTGAGTTAGAAGAGAGGCCAACTGGTTTGCAACGTTTTCAATTTTCAGGTAAATACCGGTCAAGATATTTGTGTAACAGTCAGTCTTATGCATAAAAGAAACTTATTTTTTATTAATATTTTCAGCATATAGTACATAATGATTTTTCATATATATTATATAGGCGGTTTTGTTTACTACAGGATGTGCGAACTTTTGTTTTAAATTATTCGCATTTTTTATATATTATCGTGACTGTAGAGTTCAACTTTTTTTAAATGCGTTCAAAAATGTACAATGATTTTCTGTAATCACTGCACAAAATAACCATAAAAAAATATGTTAATATTATATCAATCAATCAGTTAATTTTTAACTGTTTTTATCATACACCATCTTAAATCCATAAATACATATTAAAGGAAAGAACTGTACAATCTACGTTGAAAACAATGGTGATAACCTTAAGAAATCATCGATTAATTTATTAAGTCTTCTTTATTACAATTAAATTTAGTTATTTTAAAAGTCTTCACTTATGTAACTGTATGCGATACAATGAAAAAAAGTTAAAATCTAAATGTTCAATTTTATCACAATAAAATGTTTTATGGTACAGTTATTATTATTTGATGTCATCTGAAGACAAGATAAAATGAAATTATTAGTAGATTTATTCTTCTTTGATATATTCCAGACACAGCAGCAGGAGCAGCAGCAATTGAATTTTCTTTTAAATGTCCTCTGTTATTTGACCCTGAATTGTACCTTTTTGTTGTTTCACCCAATCCTGAAAAAAATATTTCATAAAGTTGTAAATATTCGGAAGAAATCAATAGAATTTTTCTAAAAATGTAATACTACAAATTATTTTCTAAAGTTTAATATTCTTCATTTATTCATATATTTTGGTAAAATTGAAAGGTAAACATAAATATAAAACTTATAACATCACCAAATTTATAATGAGGTTACAAAAACAGTCATAATAATTCCTGTCATCATAACAATAATAATAATGACGTAATTATTTTTTTAAACTAATTAAAATAAAAAAAATAAAACTGTTAAGTCCATTCATTCTTGAGAGTACAATCAAAATACCCTGTTAAGAGTACACAATTTTTCTTCAGTTGTATCAATTTTACATTAAGAAAAAAACCTTATAACTTATGCAGAATGTAATAATTATATTCCCTTTTGTCTTTCTGTGTAAATGGTTTTACAAACACAGTTTTAAGGAAGCATCCCAAACCCCGTAGGGGAAGATACTTAACTTGTGTGGGTTTCGGTCGCCACGCCCCCCCCCCACATTTATTAGCCAGGATGGGCTTTAACAGAAGTCGTCTTTTTATCGCATAATAAACTACCATTGTCAAGATGGTGCTACACAATGGGCAAACATTCCCTCAACCAACCATGAACAATCATGCCCTCAGTAGTGCAGTCACCATCCCGCCAACAGCAATAGTGCTTCTCATTCATAAACCGTCCTCGTCAATACGGCGCTACATCTCTCCGGGCATGGATTACTATACCCTCGGTAGTGCAGTCGCCGGCCCGCCGACAGCAATTCTGCTACTTTACTTCCAAAAATACTTCAAACTAACCGAGGCTCGATGCCAATGTGCCTACCTCCGGCCAATCAACTGTCCAGCCGGATGCTAGCCACCCGGGGTACTATTCTACTTATACTCTCTCAGCTGATCTGCACAATGCGAAGAAACGGAAGAAGTCAGCCACTATGGTACATTCTCTGCGAGTGTTCCAATTCACCCATAGATCCAGAAAGGAATTTACTCTCTCAAGCTCCATAACTTTGGTACGTTCAGCCTCGTACCTGGGACAGACATAAAGAACATGGTTATTCACGGTATCATCGACCCTACAGTTCGGGTAGAGGCCCGAATCGACCAAACCAAACCTAGCCAAACTTTCCCTAAAGGCACCATCTCTAGAGAGAAATTGTTTTATATACCGATTGGGGGAAACCTACCTAATCGCTTGCAAACCTCTAACATCTGAGAATATACCATGCGAATATTGACAGTAGAAGATTAATTTCACCTAACTTACCAAGATTCTAAATCTTTGTCTTCAATCTCTCGCATTGGCCCAGAAGTTATATTTCCTTCTTAGAAATATAACGCTTGCTACGTTTTGTAGCTAGGATATTAATTGGTTTCGTGCCGGCAATAAGTCTGCCTCTCGCGAGACAATTGTGTAGCCCCCGACAACAACTAACAGAAGAAGACGCTGGGCTCGTAATAAAATATTCCTATAACATTGAAATTGCAGATGATGAGCCCAGACGGGCGCAGCGTTCAACATTATGGCCTTACAAAGATGGCCTTGTAAATAATCCGCATGGTACGGAAATTCAACCCCCAATCGGGATAGACGACGTTACGAACACCAAAGAAAATATCAACAGACTTCCTTGCGACAAAATGTAGGTGCTGCTTGAATTGAAGTTTCTCATCGAGAATTACACCCAGATACTTTTTTAACAGTAACATTCCTAATGGGAATACCGTCCATCACGACTCGCGGGTGACGAGTCGCGGCTAGACGGCCTTTCAGAAACATCATAGTGGTTTTCTTTGCACTCACTGAAAACCATCCTATGCTCAAGATTCCACAACCTTAGTACCTTACATGCCTGGGTCGCTCTGAATTCTATCTCATTCCACGAATTTCCCCCAACCAGCAGCAAACAATCGTCGGCATATGCGACGACGCGGCTGCCACCGGGTAATCTCAACCGCAACTGAGAGTTGAATTTGACAATGCAAATGAGCGGACCTAAAACACTGTCTGGTGGATAACTTTTTGACAGAGGCTTCCGAACCGCTGTCACAAAGGACGACAGTTCTGTTGCTGAAATAGCTTGAGAGTGTCTCTATTTCATTTTGCGTGCAACCACGCTGCTGTAACTGAAACAACGCAGAGGGCTACCACAAGTTATTGCAGGCCCTGGATATTTCCAAAAGAGGCCAAGTACATATTGGCATTCACTGGCTGAAGCTATTTCTGTCACCCTATGAATAGCGTTCTCTGTGTCCTTGCCAGAGCGAAAACCATAATTGGTCGTCCATTAGCAAACGATTTGAATTTAATCAACAATTAATGCGGAGGTACAGGACCTATTCGAAAACCTTACCTACTACAGGCAAGAGCGTCAGAAAGCGGTAAGAAGAACTTTCAGTGAGGTCTTTGTCACCAACTTTGAAGAGCAATTTAAACTCACCACGTTTCCAACACGCTGGGAAATGTCCAGAAAATGCATTCTATTAAAAACCGTAGTCAAGGAGCATAGAATCACTGGAAACGTGCGAACGAGGAGTTCCACCGTGATACAATCAAATCCAAGAACTTTATTCCTAGCCAGAATACAGATCATTTGACGGTCTTCCGCCTCAGTATTTTCAGAAGACAAATTCTTGGAGAGAAAACCTACGATTTCCCTGCGAAAACGTTGGTGATAAGAGGTTTCACCAACCTCAGTATCATCTGGAAGCAGATTGTTCATCAGAAGACTGAGGACACGATCTTTGTCTATAACAACTCCATCCTGGGTCGAGAGAGCCGACAGAAGAATGTATTTTTTCTTCTTATGACAAAGTACTCTATAGACGACACCCAATGGGTCTTTATTTTCCTGCTCTTGAACAAATGAGCGCTAGGTGAAAAGAGCGCGAGGTAGGTGAGTAGGTGAGCGCCTCACCTTATGAAAATACTCGGTCCTTTTCCGATGATTGTCCGCAAGCAAAACTGCACGCCGATCAGGATCACTCTCACGCTGAGCGGCTCTACTGAGCCGGCCCGCAGTTTGCTTCATCGCGTTCAGGTTATGAGTCCACCATCCAGCTGCTATTTCTCGATGTGTGCCTCTGGGGATCGACTTTTCAGCGGCTTCAACTACTGAAGATGAAAAATTCTCTTCCAAGTTGTCTAAAGGGAACTCGTCCAGACTTTTATCAAAAACTTGAAGCCTGGCCGCAGGAAAATTTGAAAACGAAGGCCAATCCGCCCGCCTATGCGGTAAGCGCCCCTGCTGAACATAACGCAGACATCACGCAGCCCGCCTACCAACTCAAAAATTATTAGTCGATGTTCATTCTCGCAATCATCGTCTACTAACCAGTTTAGAATCCTACCAAGGATATTCTTCCAATGGTAACATCAATGTTCGTACCACGGAAAGTCCTCCGCAATTCAACTGTAGCGGCGAATGTAGACAATTCACCGGCTACATTAAAAACATAAAAATGATGCTGCGCGATGAAACCTTTAATCACTTCGCGTCATCAATTCGCATCATCCGTGATCCCACTGTGACAAAGAGGCGATTTAGCATTCGCATAAACACCTATAAGAACCCGCAACAAGCCTGAAAATTCTATCTCACCTTTCAAAATCCTGTTCTGTGGGATACCTGTACTGAAAGAACGAACTAACGACAACAAGATTCAAACCATCCACGGTAGGGTTGCAACGACGTGATGGGTGTCAGAGGCCTGCCGTATGAAAACACTGAAGACGTCCTGTACAGTACGGCGGATTTACTATCACCAACGAAACATTTGCTCCAGTCTTTGAAACCTAGCAGAACACTCTTGACCATGTAAGGGTAGCAGGAAAACATCGAGGCTCCACTTTTCGACAACTTCATCCAACTCAACTTGGACTATATAGGCACCCTGGGCAATAAGTTGGTCGAACCTAACCATCAATAGAGTTAAAATAAATCTCAACTGCTCTCTTCTAACAACCGCACTCCTCGATATTCACGGAGTGCCTATGACTATTGCACAACTTCTTACAGTTGACGCTAGTCGAAGCCTCTTTTTTCTGCGGACAGTCGTCACGCTTGTGGTCCTCCTCACCACAATGCGCGCAGACCGACGCTTACTAACATAATTTAACCCTATGGCCAAAGCGACAAATTTGAAGGATCGTTGCAGGTCAAGGTATTCCTTGACGCGGCAGGATGAAATATCCAGAAAGATTCTACCCATCGGCAAGAACTTCTTGAAGAGACCAGCGCCTAATTCCAATACCCCATGATACCGAGCTGCATCCCGCTTCCCTGACTTGAAGACAAGTCTACACTCCTTTTTGAACGCGGCCTCGTCCAAATCGGTATTCTGTTCCCTAAGCAAGGCCAGAACCTCCTCATTGGTCAATGTCATTAATTATGACCAGGGGCTGAGAACTATGCTTGGGTTCCACCTTGACCTCAAGCTTCTTTATTGCAGGAGAGTCCTGGATGACTTGGACCGTCTTCTTGTTGTCCGCAACGACGACTAGACACTTGGTGGTCTCCTTGTTATCCCTAATACTCTTCCGGCTACCGTAAAGGGCCGCCTGGAAGATTACTCTGGTGAGCACTTGATTTGGATGAACCCTCCGTCTTGTTAACAAACAAGACTTCGGGTTTCTTGGCCCGACTGGGTTCCCGCTTACTACGTAATACCTCCGCATAGCGCCTGGGCTGTGCTGAAGCTAGAGACCAAAGTCTCGTATCCTTCTGCCACAGCAGAGAGTGCTTCCTTAATTCTCGCTATGCGAGGAAGAACCGTCTTCTTTGCACCTGAGCATACGCTGCCAGGGAGCTCCAAGAATTCGATGAGATAGTCCAGGTCTCCCTGGGCTGCCTTAACCAGAAGGGCAAAACTGCTTGGTCAGCCCGTTGCTTTTTTGAACACCTACACTACTTGATTTGGTTTACCTTGGGTGGGTAACCGTGTATCCATATACGATGTCCCCTCCTCCGACGAGGTCGAAGGAACAGGCTCCGTCTTCCTCTTCCGCCTAGACTTCTTTACTTAGGTGAATTCTGACATGGCCGGAGATTTCCTAGCCTAATTTGTCATTAAGGAGACGCTCGCTGTCTTGGATCTGGAAAATTGAGAAAGCCCACTGGTGTTTCGACTGCCCGCAGCGAGCCACGTGCACTTGAAGACAGTAAGTATTCTCCTGTCACTCTTCGTATCTCTTAGCCGCTTCTGTATCAGTTATAAAACTACGGATTACAACTCTCGTTCTTAGAAGAACGCGAGAGGACAAAAGGGAGTTTCCTTTTCTCGTGACGGGGACTTACGACCAGAAATCGTTGCCACCACTTTGCCGTGGTCAGGCGGGTACAGGTTTGCAGAAATCTGTGCTTTATATCACAAAGAAGGGAAAATTAAGAGTCTAAATTGAGTGATGCTTAAGAGCAGCCGCAGTATACAAACAGAAACGCCTCGAACTGTCGGAGTTACACAAGTTACCGACAGCCAAAACACTAAATGCAAACCAAATAGCTAAAAAAATCTCTGGCAACGCATCAAGGGACCAGAGGTATTTTAACATAGCTCCCCGCTCACCGTCCTGATGGGCTTTAACATGAGTCGTCTCATTGACCATCAACTGTTTACACCTCAAAGTAATGAGCCAACCCTCGGTTGGGATGTCACCGATGTGAATGTCTCGGTAGGCACTCACATCGGTGTTTTTTAAACTCAGCTTTTGCCTTCGCTGCATGCCTCATCCGGACATCTTGCATGTCCGACATCGTAGCCCTCTAAACTAGCTAACCGAATTTGCGGATGCACAAACCCCGCGCCTAGCTCTACATTTATTGAGCCAATTTCTGTGAATGTCTCTAGAATAGAGGCAAATTAACTACATCGCACCACCAAATGTTGATCGCAACAACTACATTTAGACCTACTTCACTTAGAGAAGTAGTTTTAGTTCAAACTCCAGACCTAGGTTATTTAGTTCAGACTCTGGTCTGGTCTACCAGGGAGAGGCGGACTGATTGCCCACTCCCACTCAGCTCCATCACAGAGTCCCGCGTGACATTCACTTCGTAACCATCGTCGAGGTGCACCTCACGGCTGCATAGTGTCCCATGTCCTCGGCAGCGCAGCCGCCATCCCGCCGACAGTATCGTCTGCTCTTCAAAATCTGCCCTCGTCAGAATGCCGGCACACCTCACGGCTGCATGGCATCCCATGCCCATCGGTAGTACGGTCGCCGTTCCGCCAGCAGCTTTTCAGTAAAAAATAAACCACATTCTATCTAACCGCTGCTCGACGGGGAAGCCAACGCGCCTGCCTCCGGCCAATTAACTGTCCAGGAGGTCCATAGACGCCCGGGATCCTATTCTATCTATACTCTCTCAGTAGTCCTACTGAGCGCGAGGAAACGAAGGAAGCCAGCCATAATGGCCCATTCTCTGCGAGCCTTCCAGTTGACTCGCAGATCAAGATACTCTCTCTAGTTCTCTGACAACTCTGGTATGTTCAACTACGAACAGGGGACAGACGTAAAGGACATGGCCCACAGTGTCATCAACTTTACAGTCGCGGCACAAGCCCGACTCTAGCAAACCAAACCTAACCAACCTATCCCTAAACGCACCATGTCCGGAAAGGAATTGCGTTGAGTACCTATTGGTAGAAACCCAACTAATTGCCCGAAACTGCCTAACATTGGGAAAAATATCATGCGTGTACCGACCAGTAGAAAAATTGTTCCACCTAACCTGCCTAGAGTCAACACCTTGGTCTTCAATTTCCTACAAACAAAGCAGACAAAATTTGGGTAAAATTATCCAGAAGTTCCAATATATTGAATTTTTGCTCATTTCTCAAATTATCGACTATTTCAAGAGCTTGCGTCCTTCCTTTTTGACTGACATTATCTTTCTTTAATGCACAAGTTAATTACCATACTTCATTCGCTGTGTTGGTAATTCAGTATTTATTCTTCTTACTCATCATGGAGTCACGAAAAACTGCTAATCATTCTTTGAAACATTACTAATAACTTGAACCTGTTCATAAAAATACAGTACTGAAGGCTGCTGAAATATACAACAGGAAATGAAAGTTTTTCAAGAATGTAATGTCAGTGACTTTCCTTCTCAAGCAGGGGTATTTTTTGAACAAGAGATTAGAAACTTTCAATGAGCCATACCCAATAGATCAAACAGCAATTTTCATTAGCGTTAGCGATCATTTTCTTCAAATAATTCAGCTAAGACAGTTTGCGTTATTCTTGCTCTCCAATTCAAGTTCCATAGTCACATCCTTTCATGCATTATTCATTACTTCGCGTAGTATTCCGATAGTAGTAAAGATAAATTATTCCACTAATCTAAAACATTCCGCATGATGATTTCATTTTTTCCTAGTCAGATATTTCTAACATCATAAATAATTGTTCTTGTTTTTTTCTTTACATCCGTCCTTGCCATCCTCACCCGGATACCAATCGCAATGGATGCAGGAATGTCTTCCAAATTTCTAATAGACAGCGTATCTGTTTCCTGCTCTTTGACCATAATCTGAGCTAAATCACAGCTGCACTCATAAAACACAGTGACAATACTTGAATCACATCAGTTGTCGTCCGAGTGAACGATTGGTCCGAAATATGATTTCCTGTTTTAATAGAAATTCAGCAAACAGGTAATCGCAGCTTAAGCTTGAGACCATAAGAAACGTTCTTACACTATTTAGGACCACTATTAACCTCAGCCGCAAAAAAATTCATTCATAGTGTTTTTTCTGCTTATTATACGGCTACTCGAGAATGCAATTTACAATTAGATCCCAGAATTTGTTTTCTTGTTCTAATCATATAGAAATTTTCTTTACCTGTTTGGATTTGATGCAATATAAAATATGTTGTAATTCGTTTTTGTCAGAACGATTTAATAGGCTTCATCTGAATCAATTTTGAAATATTCTGAAATATGCTGGTTGGGTACACATTGAGGAGGAATGTTACTTCATAAAAATTGTTTTTATTCCGAGCGGGTCATTAAGTTGATGTAAGAAACATTATTTATGATAAAAATTGGGTAAATGCTTATGTATTGCATAAAATTAGTGAGTTACTTTTCCCAGGGTAGTTTCTATTTTTAAAATAATTACGATTAAATATTTTTTTTATTTGAATTATTTAAAAATAAGAAACCTTTATATGCAAAAATATATATTCTCTATGTTTCACATCGGCTTAAAACGAGTACGACTTCCTTATGCATGAGTATTTAGTTCATAAATTATTCTCCGACTTATCGCCGGATATACTTTATTTTCATTCAATAAAACAGGTGAAAATTACTCCTGAT
This sequence comes from Lycorma delicatula, assembly GCF_047948215.1. Classification (NCBI taxonomy): domain Eukaryota; kingdom Metazoa; phylum Arthropoda; class Insecta; order Hemiptera; family Fulgoridae; genus Lycorma; species Lycorma delicatula. The sequence goes on from NC_134455.1 coordinate 234,725,973, forward strand.
CACGGCCTTCTGTATGAATCTTGTTTTAATTCTTTCATTAAAATAAATAGCTATTTATTTTTAATGTAAAAATACAAACCATAAAAATAATTGTAAACAGTGCAATAAAAAAGGAAAATAATTTTTGTTCATAGTTCAGTCTTAACAATATTATCAACATACACAGTACTTAATTTTACGAATCGTCATACAAAATTTAACCTGATACTGTAAAATATTCGTGCAATGGAATTCACTTACTTCTTTGACATCAACATACTTTATATATTATGTTGATTTTAACAACTACTTTTTTTTTAACTGGGTGTACAATATTTAATAGAAAATTTAATTTTTTAATACATTATTAGAAATATTTGTTATTTATAATTTTTATTGCTCTTAGCGTGATTAAAGAACTTGCGGTAAACCAAATATTAAATCTTATTTATTATCTTTATGAGGCCACCTTCGTTGTTACTTCCTTTCTTTAGATAGTCTTTAAATAGTTTCTGGTTCAAAAAAACATGCGGCTTTGTTTATTTGGTTTTTATTAACTTTAAACAGTAATTTTTTTAAATTATAACATTAATAAATATTATTAAATTATTAATAAATCAATAATTAAGTTTTTTATGTAGCTTAAAATAAAACGTATCAAAATTACACATTCGGAATAGGTGTATTGTATGTATGAAAATATTGTGTACTCGTATTTAATGTATGAGGAAAAGTGTTGGATATACAATACAGAAAATATATTTTTGTATAAATAACTTATAGGAACATAATACTACATCCTTATGATACTGAAGGTAACGCAACACGAATTTTTTTATTTTCTGATTCAGTATTCAGATATTTGATAGTCCTACCAGCTGATGCCGAGTACTTACAATAATTCTACTGCCGTTCTAGGTTTCTGCAGAACACTGAATGGAATTCACATCATTTCCATACCCTCAACGCAGTTAAACTTCCCGGATACCTACTTCTCGTTCTACATTAATTAAAGGTAATACGAGTAGACAAACAAAATCAACTATTATTATTATTTCGTCAAATATGACTTTATAATAAAAAAAACTACATAATGAAATAATAAGCACTACTTAATCGGGTACGTTCACAACAACGGAATTTTAGAGAAGAGAAAAATTGAGGAAATTAAAGTAGGATTTGTTGAGATAGTTCAACAATTCAGTAGTTGAAACATTAATGGTAGAATAAGGCTTCTCAATTTACACAGACGTGTGTATATAACAGTATCCAAATAAACGTTGTCGGCTAAACAAACTAAACGTAACCAGTCGATGCAATTTGTGGCCTTAAAATTTCTTCTTATTGGTCTCTTAATATAAAGATCGCCTTATCCTACGAAATATTAGTGGAAAAAACAGTGCGTATTGTTTAAGTTGAATGGAGTGTAAGGTGTATAGAGCATAGACTTGGTTAGTTAAACTTTTTATATCAAGCTGGACTGTTAATATATTTGATAATTTTTTTTATTTTTCTAAATACATAAGGAACCTATGGTTAGTGCTCTGTTATTATGGTTATTTCTTTAATAATCGATTGTTATCTATTTAAATTTTACATTCTGCTTTTATGATTATTTTTAGGTGTTAATTCCGTTACCTCTGATTAATTCCGTTACTGCTGATGATTATTTTAACAGTTCAAAAAACCATTTGACTGCCGATTGGTATTTATTTTGAAGGGTTTCAAAATAAGATTTATCTTTCTTTTACAAAATAAAGGTTTCATCATCCTACATTATTATTGCATTTTAATAATGTGCATAAGTAAAATAAATGTATTATTTTTTTGGGGTTTTTTAGGGGCGAAAAACATTTTTGGTGTTAGTTAACTCTTACATCCTAGATCTATCTATTACATATTACTGTCAAAATTATTTTTTAATGGTTATTGAATTAAAATATAAATGAAAATTCGTTTATCATAAAACCACAATAATTAAACCATTCGCGCTACCTTGATTAAATAAAAAAATAAGTAAGAATTAAAATAAGGAAATATTAACAGCACATACACACACACACACACACATATATATATTATATTTATACTCGTATATTCATACACAAAATTGGAAACAGTTCTTGGGCAATACATGTTACTTTAAATATACAATAAATGTCAAATTTGTATTTTCAGTTTTAACATAAAACGTTCTTGCCAATACTTCTATTTAGATATAAGAAACAAATGATAAGAACACAATAAAATTAAAATCACCTTAAAAACTGGCTGAAAAATATGAGCATGTACATACTAAGATGTATGAATGCATTAAAATTTGACGTGTTGCATTTAGTAAATCTAATGTATAAATACGAAAGTTTGTGACGGTTCTGTCCGCTTGCAATCGTATCACGCGAGAACCAACCGACTTTCAAATTTTCAGGCACATTCATGTTACCCCGGGAAAGGTTTTAAGCTGTAGATTGAAGCCCAACTCCTTTCGGGGTGAAGATGTGAAACTTTGCTTTGGAAATCGACCTAATACCGTTTTTGATTTCGTTCTTTTACGTAAAAATAGACAATGCGTTTTATGACATACCCAATTTTCAGCTGTCTTCCTTGATCCCTAACCACGATAAAACCACTTCTTCAAAACTTTTAAAATGTTTTCATTGTAATAGCATCTACACGGACGATTTTCTCTCATATTTGCAATAAGCTACAACCTAAGTTCCCCATTAGCCTATTCAATTGGTGTACAAGAGTTTTGCTAATGTAGAATTTTAAATTATTCTTATGTATTTTTTTGTCGCTGAATATAAATATGACTTCAAAATTTTTCCTAAGGGTTCATCTTTTTTAATTGTCTTTGTTAAAAAATGAAGATTTTAAAAACGATTTATTTTCTGTTAAAAGGAACACGTAAATATTTGTTGCGAATCAATGTATACATAAATAACGTAATATTTGTAAATGGTTTAGAGTGAATAATTTTGAGAAGTGACCAGTGTAACTAATATGACATTGTTACTATCATTCCTTCAAGGAAAAATAGATTTATCACAGTAATGTGATTTAATTAATAGCCTTTTCTTATTGGAATCATAATTGATACCGTCATTTCAGACACTATTTTTACTGTGACATAACCCAGACCAGAGAATTAGTTCTGTTCTAGCTTTCATGCAAATAACATCGCGAATCAGGCCTTTTTTTATTCCTACATCTTTTAGTACAGATATGTGCGGCCTACCCTCTACTCCAGTTTCACTGCAGACCTTCCATTCACAGACAATACCACTATTGCACTGTTTACCAATTACATGGAAATCGTGGCTTTTGATGATGAACCAACTCAAGCCTTGACTAAGTTGCACTCTGGGTTAGATTTTCTAGCCGAGTGGTTGAAGAAATGGAAAATAAAGGTCAATCAAACGAAATGGACTCACATGACATTCATGATGAGAAGAGGTGACTGCCTAGGAAATGGTAACAGCTAGATATCAAATTTAAGGAGTTATACTGATTATTATGTAGGAGATCTCAACTACCTCTAACAAACTACTTTTGTAAAAAGTGATTCTAAAACTGGTTTGAACATATGGAATCAAAATCTGGGATATGGCATCTCTCAGTAACATAGAAATTATTCAGCGTTTCCAGAATAAATTTGTAAGAAGCATTACACATAAACTATGGTTCGTACGGAATAATGAAATTCATGAATATTTAGGATTATCTTGTGTTTGAGAGGAAGTTGATTGATTTGCAAATAACAAAATAAGCCATAACAACCAAATTAACTATCTAGCTTTTAACCACTTAGAGAATGGGAAATATGGGATGATTAAAGCAGGTACTTGTATTGGACCTTGGAACCTAAAGGTGATACAGTATTTAGGAAGAGGCCTCTCTTAAGTTGTGCATCATCAAAGTTTTTTTTTTATGTTTATGATGATTTATATTTCTAATATTATTTGTTCCTTTGTTACTATTTTTTCCTTTTATGTTGTAGTTTTATTCGCAGTACTGGAAATTATTACGATTTTTATTTTCTCACTTTGTTTATTTCTTACTTTCTTCATTACTGGCTGAAATTAATCAATGCTTATGCTACCTCTGATTTATTGCTGATGTGTAGAATGTATCTAATTAAGATGTTTCAAGGGAAATTCCTTTAGAACGTGGGTTATTGTCATGAAATTTACTTATGGTTTCTAATCTACAAATGCGGATTGTCATCCATCAGAAACTTGGAGCTTAGAAGAAAATGTTGACAATAAAGAAGTCTATGAAGATTTAGTAACTAAAGAAAAAGGGCAATAAACCTCAAAAAATTACTCAAGCAGAATTGAATGATATGGTTAAGATTATTTAAAATGTAGTCAGAGTTACTGATATCAAGGTTAAAATGGCTGGAACCTCCTCAAAAATGGCAGTGAAATATGTTTTTCCATTCAGTCAGAAAGAATTTCAGCATATTTTTTCAATGCAATGATGTTAATCCTTTATTGGATTTACAAGGACATTACCTCCTACCCAATGAAGATAGATATTTCTTAAAGAAGTTTGAAACCATCCTCCTTCGCAATGGAAATGAGAAATCTTCAACTCCTCTTGCTTATGCAGCACAAATGATGAATTTTTAATGATAAACACAGTATCAAAAGCATTCTTGTGCCATATGTACAGACTTAAAGGTGGGTGCCATTTTATTATTACTGCAGCACATTTGTATTAAGTACTGTTGTTTTTTATACAAGTGAGACAGTAGAGAAAGGAAATGTCATTACAATAAAGATACTGGCCAAAGAAAGAAACAATCATAGCTGTGAAAAAAATTATGTGTTAAGTTTTTGCGAATCTGAAGAATGTATATCTTCCACCATTACACATAAAAAAGATTTGTCAAAGCAGTGGATCAGTGGTTTCTTATACCTCAGACTAATTTTCCCAGGATCAAAATCAAAGAACCACAGATATAAAAGCTAATGAAGGATTTAGAATTTGAGAGGTGTTTGAATGAATGTTAGTAAGTAGCATGGGTAACATTTCAAAATAATGTTAAATCATTCTGATGCTAAAGAAAGGCTGAGACCTATGTAGAATTTGTGAGTGAACTTCTTGATAACTACAAAAAATTGAGCTGGTTTCTGTTTCTAAAAATACACATGTTGTATTCACATTTGGAGTTTTGTCCACCAAATCTTGGTAGTGTAATTGATGAGAATGGTGAATGCTTTCACCAGCATTTACAAATGATGAAAACATGCTACCAGAGAAAATGAAGTCCAAATATGCTTTCCAATTACTGCTAGAAACTGAAAAGAGACATTCAAGAGGCTGAATACAAAGAAAAATAAGAAAGGTATGTTTGATAAGATAATCAGTGTTCTTAATTACTATCTGTGAATCAGTGCTTCAATGTAGAATTAATATAACAAAGTTGGTTTTGTGATTCAACAGTACTCTTAGATATATTAAATTTAACAGTTATAAAATATTATCAGTAAATTATTTTTTTAATGAATCTATATTATTGGTAAACGTGATACTGAATGAATTAAGCTGACAGATTCTCCGTTTTTTATAGACAAATGTGTCCCGTTTGAGGATTTGCATATTGATTTGAGGATGTGATAATACAAATTTTTAAATACTATACGTTGCAGAGAAGATTATGACGATTATGTATCTGTAACTACAATAAAAGAAAGGAAAGCTTAATTGAGAGATATTATTAATAAGAGATGGAGAAAAAAAATTTATTATATTAACTTCTTAAATGTAAGATAAAAACAACCTATTAGGATTGCAAGAAACATGTTAAGAGATTGAATCTAAGAAGAAGCAACATGAAAAGGTTTGTTAGTCTATGAAGCAAAATGTAACTGAAAACTAGAAAATGTTCTTCAGATTTAATATATGTTTTGTAAGAGAATGATTACTTTAATCAAGTAGTGGAAAATTCATAGATTTACAGGTAAATAAACAACTAGAGTTTAAACAAAAATTAATTTATTTGTTATGAAAAAATGATGTAGTGCAAAATGAAAAGTTTAATACCATTGAACGTTTTGTAATAGTATGTGTGCCAATTTAGAAAATACTAGAGCCATAAAGGGAAAATTAGGTAAATGTCAGTTCATCAAAGTAAGAGTAACTTCAGAAATGGTTGGAGAAAATATGTTGTTGGGAGTCTTAAAGTTTTTCTTGATAAATAAAACGAATATCAAAATGGGTAGGACATAATCATTTTGTTAGTATGTACGAAAGATATTTGACATAGTATGTGAATGTCTGACTCACTTTAATGTCTTAACCCCATTAACATGGAGTTTTAAGAAGGAAAAGATCAATAAAATTAGGGTGATTGTGTATACAAAGTATTACCAGATTTGGAATACAGTTATAAATCATGTAAGTGAACTGTATAATAGAATTAATATAAATGTATTAATTAAAATTTTTTGATGTTAGTAAATATTGATGTTACTACCATCAATGTTAGTAAATTGTGTCAATTTGTTTCAAGAATAGTCTTAGTGTGTAATTGAACACTGGTGACTGACTGTCTTCAAGTTCATATTTCTATTCACAGAATCTTCGTTTATATTTTAGCAGTTTGTCAACGATGAAACAAATTCACGTACAGTTACATGTAAGGTAGGCAATAGCCTACCAAAAAGCCTACCTTTTTATAAACATATAAATTAACTTCTGGTCAACATAATGCATGTGCAGAAGACATCAGCTAAGCTTGAATATCCATCGCGCATATGACTATATGCTATACAGAATAAAATTGTCATTTTATTCTGTATCGCTTGAGTAATAAGTGGTGAAATGTTGAGGCGTTTTTGCGGTTCCCGCCATTTGCGAGGTACTTAATGTTCGTAAAAATTGAAGAATTCGCCAGTTACTCAACACTTCAAAAAATATTGATGAACTCGCAGATGTTGCGACCAAAGTACCCACTTTGGTCGCAACATTCTTTGAAGCGGAAATAATCAAGCTGATTTCACGATTCAAGTGCTTAAATTTGGGCCGGGACTATGGTAAGAAATAATATAAATATTTAAATTTAGGACCTAGTAAATTAAAAGCAATTTTTTTTTATTTCTGTTAGTCGGATAATTTATAAACAGTCCTAGTATATATCACTTATAAATAATATAAAGCTCCAATTTACAAATGGTGGCGGATTATAGAGTTATTTTGAATAGTTATATTAACTTAAAAAGAAATGGATAGATTTAAAGTAAATTTACCCAGGGAAAAACTATTTTTCTTATTACACGGTTATCATAGGTTTTACGTATTTATTTGAATTTGTGATTACTTTCAGTTGTACTATGAGAAACTTGATAATTCTGTTGAATTTTCATAATTATGCATGTTTACTATAATGTATGTTTACTTTGGAATTTATATATTTATTAATTTTAACCAGTCTTTGGCAGCAAAATTATTCAATAAATAATGGGAGAATATTAAATATAGATGTAGTACTCGTATAAGTTTCATAGCGAGATTCAGCGATATCAGTTTTGCGTAATATAAAATTAATTCTTTTGATTAAAATACACATTGCATTGTGCGGATAAATTATAGAGCTAAATCATTACTCATTGTTCACGTGACTTATTTGTACGAAAGTTGAAGCAGCAATTTGTTTCAGAATTATAGTTAAATAGATATGTAGTAAATATTTATTTATATTTGAATTAAGCAAACAAGATAAGCTTGTATGCGCTTGTAAGACGAGTAGAATTAATTATTTTGCTCATATGTAGAGAATTTCTGGTGAGGAATAATATAGAGAAAGCTTTGGAATTCATATCCTTTACTAGTCGTGAGTCATCAGCAATAACGGAAAAATGCAAAACTAGTAATAAAAAGGAGTGTTTCAATTAGATACACGTATTAAAGTTTTTTAATACGCGGTTTGAAGGTAAACGCTGAAAATATTGAAATGTACAATTGCACTTTAATCTACATAGATGAACCAACACAGATTCCTTTCAGCAAAAATATATTTGGAAGAATATTAATTTGCTAGACAAATAGCAAAAATTTTCAATTGAAATTTTTTACATTACCTCATCTGCATGAGATATAACGAATTTAATAAACTTAAAAAAATGGAATCTCGCTTTGTAAAATAACTATATAAGGCTGGGCAAAGTATAAATTTAGTCTAGAATGGTGCTGTAAAATTAAAGAAATAGCTTATCTATAAAATATCATACAATAAAACATATTCTAAAATATTTTTGGCGACGCCCACAAAAAAATGACGATTCTCTCTGAATGTCGGTACTGTAATAAACCTAAACAATATATTATTTAGATATTTTTTCCATTGAATAGCGTGGAAGAAAGTGATGAAGCTTTAAAATTATCAATTTAATTATTTAACATTATACATGCAACTGTCAAAACACCGGAGACCATTTTAAACAAAACATCTTTCGGAGATAAACAACAATATCTTCTTCAAAGGAGTTATCGATTAGCGCTGTTGTAAAAATATTCAGTTAAATTAAAATTGTAGGTAAATTGAAACATTCAAGGAAAAAGTATGGTATTTTTCGATCAGTATAGTTTGTTGTTTTAATATTTGTTTTTGTCAATTTTTTAAAATTTTAGATTGCATACTGGTGAAGCCTCTTGAATTCTTGGATTTGAATTTTTATATGTAACATTTGCATATTGCGGTGAATATGTTTGTTTGTGTGTACTGTTTCTCTATGAATTCTTTACCTAGATAATTAATTTAACTGTTTTAAATTAATTTCATAAGAAAATTTATGAACATTTTAGAATTCAAAACAATTGTTTTGCATCAATAGTAGAAAGTAGGAGAAGTTGTACTCGACTTACCGTTCATAAAACCATTTTATGCCAACCCATCAGAGTTAGGTAAGTTTTTATATTTTCTTTATTCTATTATTTTATCTTTAATATTTTATCAACTTTGTCTGTGATGTTAGTTTTGGGTTTTATTTTGCCTTCTTGGCTTGTTTTTTTTTTTTTTTTTTTTTTTTGTCTTCAGTCATTTGACTGGTTTGATGCAGCTCTCCAAGATTCCCTATCTAGTGCTAGTCGTTTCATTTCAGTATACCCTCTACATCCTACATCCCCAACAATTTGTTTTACAAACTCCAAACGTGGCCTGCCTACACAATTTTTCCCTTCTACCTGTCCTTCCAATATTAAAGCTACTATTCCAGGATGCCTTAGTATGTGGCCTATAAGTCTGTCTCTTCTTTTAACTATATTTTTCCAAATGCTTCTTTCTTCATCTATTTGCCGCAATACCTCTTCATTTGTCACTTTATCCACCCATCTGATTTTTAACATTCTCCTATAGCACCACATTTCAAAAGCTTCTAATCTTTTCTTCTCAGATACTCCGATTGTCCAAGTTTCACTTCCATATAAAGCGACACTCCAAACATATACTTTCAAAAATCTTTTCCTGACATTTAAATTAATTTTTGATGTAAACAAATTATATTTCCTACTGAAGGCTCGTTTAGCTTGTGCTATTCGGCATTTTATATCGCTCCTGCTTCGTCCATCTTTAGTAATTTTACTTCCCAAATAACAAAATTCTTCTACCTCCATAATCTTTTCTCCTCCTGTTTTCACATTCAGTGGTCCATCTTTGTTATTTCTACTACATTTCATTACTTTTGTTTTGTTCTTGTTTATTTTCATGCGATAGTTCTTGCGTAGGACTTCATCTATGCCGTTCATTGTTTATTCTAAATCCTTTTTACTCTCGGCTAGAATTACTATATCATCAGCAAATCGTAGCATCTTTATCTTTTCACCTTGTACTGTTACTCCGAATCTAAATTGTTCTTTAACATCATTAACTGCTAGTTCCATGTAAAGATTAAAAAGTAACGGAGATAGGGAACATCCTTGTCGGACTCCCTTTCTTATTAGGGCTTCTTTCTTATGTTCTTCAATTGTTATTGTTGCTGTTTGGTTTCTGTACATGTTAGCAATTGTTCTTCTATCTCTGTATTTGAACCCTAATTTTTTTAAAATGCTGAACATTTTATTCCAATCTACGTTATCGAAAGCCTTTTCTAGGTCTATAAACGCCAAGTATGTCGGTTTGTTTTTCTTTAATCTTCCTTCTACTATTAATCTGAGGCCTAAAATTGCTTCCCTTGTCCCTATACTTTTCCTGAAACCAAATTGGTCTTCTCCTAACACTTCTTCCACTCTCCTCTCAATTCTTCTGTATAAAATTCTAGTTAAGATTTTTGATGCATGACTAGTTAAACTAATTGTTCTATATTCTTCACATTTATCTGCCCCTGCTTTCTTTGGTATCATAACTATAACACTTTTTTTGAAGTCTGACGGAAATTCCCCTTTTTCATAAATATTACACACCAGTTTGTATAATCTATCAATCGCTTCCTCACCTGCACTGCGCAGTAATTCTACAGGTATTCCGTCTATTCCAGGAGCCTTTCTGCCATTTAAATCTTTTAATGCTCTCTTAAATTCAGATCTCAGTATTGTTTCTCCCATTTCATCCTCCTCAACTTCCTCTTCTTCCTCTATAACACCATTTTCTAATTCATTTCCTCCGTATAACTCTTCAATATATTCCACCCATCTATCGACTTTACCTTTCGTATTATATATTGGTGTACCATCTTTGTTTAACACATTATTAGATTTTAATTTATGTACCCCAAAATTTTCCTTAACTTTCCTGTATGCTCCGTCTATTTTACCAATGTCCATTTCTCTTTCCACTTCTGAACACTTTTCTTTAATCCACTCTTCTTTCGCCAGTTTGCACTTCCTATTTATAACATTTCTTAATTGCCGATAGTTCCTTTTACTTTCTTCATCATTAGCATTCTTATATTTTCTACGTTCATCCATCAGCTGCAATATATCGTCTGAAACCCAAGGTTTTCTACCAGTTCTCTTTATTCCGCCTAAGTTTGCTTCTGGTGATTTAAGAATTTCCTTTTTAACATTCTCCCATTCTTCTTCTACATTTTCTACCTTATCTTTTTTACTCAGACCTCTTGCGATGTCCTCCTCAAAAATCTTCTTTACCTCCTCTTCCTCAAGCTTCTCTAAATTCCACCGATTCATCTGACAACTTTTCTTCAGGTTTTTAAACCCAAATCTACATTTCATTATCACCAAATTATGGTCGCTATCAATGTCTGCTCCAGGGTAAGTTTTGCAGTCAACGAGTTGATTTCTAAATCTTTGCTTAACCATGATATAATCTATCTGATACCTTGCAGTATCGCCTGGCTTTTTCCAAGTGTATATTCTTCTATTATGATTTTTAAATTGGGTGTTGGCAATTACTAAATTATACTTCGTGCAAAACTCTATAAGTCGGTCCCCTCTTTCATTCCTTTTGCCTAACCCGTATTCACCCACTATATTTTCTTCCTTGCCTTTTCCAATGCTTGCATTCCAATCTCCAACTATTATTAAATTTTCATCTCCTTTTACGTGTTTAATTGCTTCATCAATCTCTTCGTATACACACTCTACCTCATCATCATCATGGGCGCTTGTAGGCATATAAACGTTAACAATCGTTGTCGGTTTAGGTTTTGATTTTATCCTTATTACAATGATTCTATCGCTATGCGTTTTGAAATACTCCACTCTCCTCCCTATCTTCTTGTTCATCACGAAACCTACTCCTGCCTGCCCATTATTTGACGCTGAGTTAATTACTCTAAAGTCACCTGACCAAAAGTCGCCTTCCTCTTCCCACCGAACCTCACTAATTCCTACTATATCCACATTCACTTGTTTTAGAAGGCTTGTTTTAGAAAATTTTTATTATATGATTAATATTACGTTTACACCTTGTATAGCTTATTATTTTGGAGTTATATTACCCTTTTAATAATAACCACCGGGCGATGATAACGCCCAAGCGTTTTTCGCCCACAAACAACCAAAAAAAAAAATAAAATAAAATAAAATAAAACCATTTTGGTAACAGTTATCTAAAAATTTGGTTTTCAATTACGAAAAAAATAATATAATTCTGCCTATCACAAACACAAGTCGAAGATCTACTACATTTTTACAAACTTTGGAATTAGTTTCACGTTAGAGATTTTCCTTGTTTTAGAAAAACGTGGAGCATGAAGGCTCCTGTTATAAAATATATTGAAATCAGGAGCAGTTACTTCTTCAATATATTTAATAATAAAATCTAGATATTCCTTTTAATACATTAGCAGAATAAGAATGTACAGTTACCTTACTTTTGATTACTTGAACAAACTTTAAAGTGTAAATCACTAAATACGTGGAGTGTGCGATGTTATTACTTATTTCTACAGGGTCCTGATGTATAGACTCAAAGATTTCCCGGAAATGGAAACAGAACTCAGTGCCAACAGACACTAATTTATTTTTATCGATTGAAGACCAAGTGTTGCTTTAAGTGTATTGGTTAAAGTACTTTAAAAAATAAGTTCGATTTGTAAATAATCAATTTGAGTAGTATGTACACATGAGTTTACTTTTTTTAATTTTACGTTATTATTTCTTTCTCGCTTTTATTTTTATTTCATTACGAGAATTACAAAATACAACATATTTTATACACATATTCAGTTAGTGTTGTGTATTATCGTTAATTAATTAATACCTTTCTTTTTTTGTCTCTTTTTCATTTAATATTCTTATTTACATCAGTTTTGATTACAAATATGTGGAGTATATCGGTATATACCTTTTGAATGTGTTATAATTCTAAAGAGATTTCAGTTTCTTAAAAAATTTTAATTTTTTTCTGATAAAATTAAGGGTTGATTTTTTTTATTTACCTTAAGCCAGTAAAAGATTAAAATAACTTGAACAATTAAAAAAAAAATGGCAAAGGTTTTACTTTATTAATTACATGAAACAATATCTATAGTGAGCTATAAAGAAGCGCATTAATGTGCTTATTTAGAATATATGATCCATCTTTTCTTATGACTGTGATGCTAGTAAAGCATGTGAGATAAAAGAGAAAGCGATCAGTATTTTCACTCTCAAGATAATGATGATAGCTATACAGTCAATCGCTGGGGTGAGCAGAGTGAAGTTGTCACTTGTAGAGTTGGATAAGTAGCAGATCAATGAGCTTGAATATGCAACAATGCATTCAATTCACTAAAGAGGGCTGCAGGAAACCGCTTTACTATCCAATTTGCCAACTAAGTCGGGTTGGGAATACTTGTTAACATAAAAAATTGATGAGCCTATTTCGGAAGTGAATTGCAGCTCATATCAGTTCACCAGAAATTAATTTTTAAGACCAGAAATGTGTTGTTAATTGTTATCCTCTCAGGTGTTTTGTTAGGAAAGAATTTAGTGAAACTGAATAAAAATTAAAGAAACGTGGTGATTACCATTGTATTGTTAATGAATTTGTGTCTATTTAAATAATAAAGGATAAAATGTCACGATTTTATTAGGTTAAACATCTTATTAACGATTTTACTTATGCATTTGATAAATTCAGTGATTTTGTATGATTCTCAATGATTAAATGGATGATAATTAATTTCTTTAACATGTATCTAAATTAAAACCTTTTTAAATAATAATTACTCTGACTGGTCACCAAAATTTAACCTAAACATAACTTTAATGAGGTAAGAAAAAAAAAGTGTAATTAAAATTTTAAGAAAGAGTAATACTGTAAAAATAAATTCTCATATATGCAAAAGAATATTTATTTTATAGAAAGATCAATATAGCCCACACTCGTTAAAAATTTCTTTTGAATCTATGTGAGGCTTGTTTAAATTGATGCTCTTCAACTTCTTTTTAATCGTTTGATGGGATTTTATTATATTTGTTTGCATTTAAGTTATTAATCAGTTGTTTATCTAGCAACTGAATCTAGAATATATCTTGCTTATTTTAAAAGTTTACTTATGGTTAAGTAAGAAAGTCACTTAAAGTTGGGCGTTAAATAAGTGTGAGTTTTCACTGAAAGCACTGAGAATGAATTATCATAGACGGTTAATCAGAATTATAAATCGGATCCCGTAAGCAGATCGGGTGGAGTAGAATTATTTTTTAGTTCACTGTTCTTAGATGGATTGACAGTTCTGAACTGATTTGTTGAGAAAATATTACAGTTAAAGCTGCTAGTGTCTATAATGTTGTTCCAAGTCAGGCTCCTGTCAAAGTTAATACCTAGCAACGGTATCTGTTTAGTTTCCTAAATAGAAGTAAATGTGAACGGGTTTGGTTACGAAAAATAAGAGTAGAAAATAAAATAAAGATATATAATAAAATAAGATATGGTAATACGTGGTTTGGAGAAATTTTATGTGGTTACAAGAGCAGGTACTACGGAAAATCCTTGCGTTGTATAAAATAAGAGAAGCTTCCACGTTGTCCAGACAGTGAGATTGTAGACTCCAGTATAGTAGGGAGAAAATCAGCAGCATGATGAACTTGTATACTAAAGTTCGAAATCAAAACCAGAATCATAATCTGGGGAAATTTGATTCAATATAATTATTAATAGAAGCCATTAAATAATTGCTCGTTTAACAGCAGATGAATCGATCAGCTGTGGGATGTTGAATTTTTGAAAGGTTTTGCTGGTAAAAAATTATACGAAACTTTGACTGGTTGAGAAAGGTTTAGTCCTGAGAAATGAATTAAAAACATAGATCAGGAGAAGGGCACATAATTCCTTGGTAATTTACGAGTTCTAGAGCTAATTTCTAAGTGATAATGTATTTGTCGGGTTATACTGTATTATAAGATTCTTAGAAGGGAAGGACTGATTTTTTGGTTAATTCCATTCCTTCAAGAACCGTCATGTAGACTTAGTTGCCTCAAAATTGTTGCCTACTCTTCTTATAACGGCTAATAGAATTTCGTACTAAATTTTAAAATTAAAAAATAATATTTACGTTTACTTTTTGCTTGTATATACAAAGACTTGGTAAATTATCAAACTTTGTCATTACATAATGACAATGATCCATAATGATCTATGAGTGAGTTTTTTTTTTTAAATTTTACGTGATTTATTTAAGTTGAAGTGATATTTAGATGAGATAAGAATAACAATATGACAAAAATATAAAATTTACACATTGTACATAACGAGTATATGATGGAAAAAAGTCATTATCAATTATTGTCATAATCAACCCCCCCACCAAAAAAAAAAAAAATGAAATTAATAATTTCAGGTAAAAAAAATTAACGTGGGAGAAATTAACGTATCTGAGTTATAATCTAATTTAAAAGTATAATAATTTTTCCATCACATATTAGTTATGTACGGTGGTTATATTTTATATTTTTGTCAAATTATTATTGTTATTATTATCAAAACAGTCACTTCGAGTTTAAATTACATAACATTTAAAAAAATATATAACTTACAGAGTTACGCAATAATAAATTTTGGTAATTGCTATTGTCTATACGAGCCAAAACTAAACTTATATAATATGTGTTTAGTCTGAAAGATTTATAACAGATTCTATTAGCCGTTATAAGAAAAGTAGACAACAATTGTTAGGTCACGAAGCCTACATTTACGGTTCTTAGAGGGATGGGACTGATCAAACAGTCATTTTCTTCTACTAAGAGTCTACTCCTAGGTTATATTTTAGTATAACCCGGCAAGTACATTACCAATTACAAATTACCTAATTAGATTCTAAAAAATTATTAGAAAACATCAAAAATAGTTTTAGTTTTAAGGATTTAGTAAATGTTATAACACGCGCATGTACGGAAACATGCGCGCGGTTATAGATAAATAAAAACTGATTAAAGTAACTGTAATTTTAAAAACCTTTCTGTAATAGTTAGTACTGAAATGTTTGACTACGTGAATAATCATCATTATATAGAACTTTTCATAACCTTTCAAAAAGAAAAATCCTTACTCTAAGAGGGGTCAGTATAGTAATTTTTAATATTCCTGTATGTTTATTTAAGCGATATTGCTTCATTCTGATGTATGTGTAATTTTCCTTTCCCTCATTCATAAATGTTAGTTTTAGATTCTGGTTACTTACCTGAATAAGTCTACTGGAAAAAAAATGGAAAATTAAGTAGTATTCAGGGAGTGCAGTTACCATTCTGCTCTATTTAAAATTTCTGTCAAATTTAAATTTAAAAAAGTAATTATGAAAAATGACTAACTATATTTTTAGTTTATGAGCGATATTAATGTTTATAGATAGAGTGCATTATTAAAAGAGCACTGGAATAAGTATTTTTAGTGACATATTTTGTCAAGGTAAAAAGTGATTTTAAATTGTACCATATACAATGTACTGTACATTGTACATTGTTCTGTTGTACTGAACAGGCAGATTGTAGGCTGTATAGATTTTTTTCAAGAAATACATCGATAAATGGAATAAAAATTTGAGAAGTACGTACTTCATAAGATGATTTTAAAAGTAATCATAAAATTATAAATATCAAACCCTTAATTATTTTTTTTAAATTGTAGAAAAGTTCTCTAATTTTAGATAAGATAAACACAAAGGGCCAGAATTAAACATCAAAATAATTATTATCTAAACATGTATGACAAATATTTAAAAAACGAATTAATTTAATCAAGAAGTTAACCAATTACAAGTAGTAATTGTATTTATTGAGGTTTTATTCAGTTTCAAATTTACATGTGCAAAGGTCTGAATTGACGTTGTCACATTCGTGCCGAAGCCAGAAGATATTGATCAGAATATTATTCACACTTATCTCAATTTATCAGTTTGTGAATCGGATATGACTTTTACTTCTAAGAAATTTTAAAAAATATCCTTTTATATACTCCTTTTATATGCGCCATTGTTCGTCTGGATACTTTTCTAAGGAAAATATCAAATATTTTGTTCGTTTGAGCTATCGGCCATTCCACATAACTCCTCATTTCTGTAGAGTTTGATTGGAATGCGAGTGGTAGTCGTAGAATCCCTTATCTGTAACACCGTAGTAAATTATTGAACATTTAACTGTTTTCTTTTTTACTTTTTCATGCCAGTAATGCCTCAGATTTTGTAATTCCTGAACTACAGTGAATATTGCGTTCTTCTAATGTCTAACATATATTTTAAAGAATTATTCTTGGTAATCGTTTGGGTAAATCGTTAGGAATTACGAAGGATTAATTCTGATTTAGATCGTAAATTTGGGATAAGTTTTTCATTTAACTATTTAATGCAACTCCATGAATTCATTTCACTCTAATTTACATCCGATTTAATTGTGAGAAACGCATTAAATAGTCTCTTTTTCAGGAGACATGAGTAAAATAACTAACCAAAATCTTGGGTTTTTTAATATTTTATTCCTTTTGTCAACTTTGATATTTATCCAGTATTTAAAAATGGATGACTGTTCTAAACATATGATGTTTCATCCATATTGGTCACGGGCAATAATTTTTAATATAGTTTATACTTTGTTTCAGAAATGATTAACACGCTATAGTTTAATTTTGATTCGTTCTACTAATAGTTTCCTTTTACCTTCAGTTTTTTTTTCATTTGAAACTTTGTTTACAAGTATTTTCTTAAGTTAAATTTTACTATTGCTGATATTAATTTCTTTTACTTATGCTTTTTTTATATAATTCCATTAACTGTCAGCGTAATTTGACAATTAAGAAAGCGAGTTTGTTAATTTCTTTAGTGCATCCTCATCGAACCCAAATTAGGTTTCATATAGGCACTGAACGTTTAAAATTCTTTTTAGAAATCAAAAAATTAATTAATTTTTTCTTCTTTTATTGTTTCCATCTTTTATAATTTGTTGCTTTGTTTGTTTAGTAATTTTTTTTAGCTTTTTCCATCTTTTCAATTACTTTCTTTCTATGAAGTGACATGATATTTTCACTGTATTCTAGAAAATTAATGTAGACTCTTTTCCTAGTTTGTCTACCAAGTATGGTCCCTTTTTTGCTTTAACTTGAGCATTATTAAAAATTAAAAAAAATTGACAAGAATTTATATATATAACGTAAACAGTTTCTTTTAACTTTACAGAATTACAGAATAATATAAATTGTTATCCTGTTATAAATATTATTACAGATACGAACCGAATACATTAACTATGAAAGGAAAATCTTTAAAAAAGTAAAGGTAAAATAGAAAGTGTAAAATAATAATAATCATTTTAACTAAATTATAAACAGTAATAATAATAAATTTGGAATAATTTTAAAAGTACTGTACAGCAATATAAAAATAAGACTGACTGAAAAAATACAAAGAACGGAAGTTTCCCCGCTAGTACTGTCATTTTGTTTACACTAATTTTTAGAAAAAGGAACAATTGGAATACTGTATTATCATTCATGACGCTAATGCTAATTCTCAAGAAGAAATACATGAAAGTAGAAAAGATTATAACGAACTTCAGAAGTTAATAAGCAGAATTAAGTGAAATTATTTATTTATAAACATAGATTGTTATGTACATGTTCGAAATATTTTAACTATCTGCTGAACGAAGTGAATTATTTAATTAAATTCGGACTCTACATTTAGAATCGCTTCAACTAGTAATGAAAATATACTGATGCACAAGTTCTTAAATATTTTTTATGTCGCATAATCGTGAAAGAAAGTATGCAGAACGGATAATAGTCTGTGTCTCTTTTTTAAAATAAATAGTAGTAATGTTACTTTAGTAATGGACATTTTTAAATATCTCTTTGCAACTGTGTGCATTTAAAAATTAAATTCAGCATAACGATCGATTTTTTTTATTAGTCCGCACTGGGAAGTCCCATTGGGAGCAACTCAAAAATTTTTAATTGTGATCAATTATTTTAGAAGGCATTGAACAATTAATTATGATAACCCTAATCAAAGTAGTGGCCGTTTGATATTTTTCATTGCAAGTTTCAAAAGTGACCTACAATACTCCATAAGTAGTGCTCTCACACCGAAAAGTAAAGTTTTTTGAGGTAGATTAAAATTTACTAATCTTTTTTTTAATCTCACTATTAAGAAGTTGTTTAAGATATACAGTAGACCACTTTCAAACTAGCAGTGAAAAAAAAAAAAAAATGGGTTCCAGTTTGGCTAGATTTATTTTAGTTCGAAGAATTTTACAATGAAATTTTGATTTTCAAGTGCCCTTAAAAATGGTTTATCACAATCTTTCTCAAAATTCTATTCCCTATTGGGACTTCCTGATTGTTCGGGTTATTGAGGTCCAATATATCAATTTATTTTTTCTAAGTTTACCAGTTAAGAAGCTGTTGAGAGTTGCCACAAATTATAAACCGCAGCTTATACATTAGCAAAGCGCAGGTTTTTTACAACTTCTTTTTTATTTTCTTCTTTTTAGAATAGTTATACAATATTATACAAAGCCCATTTAAAATATCTGAATAACCCGCACGTAAGACTGTGTGACATACAGTTACCAAGCGTTTTGAAAACAGGTAATTTGAAAAAGAGGAAAGAATTATTATTATATCAAGTTTTTAATATAATTTGAAGTACATATTCAAATTGAATAGTAGGGTAGTATTACTAGACTGAATAGTAATTTGAAGTGAGATCTTAAGTAATAATCTTAATTGCAATCTCAAATACATTTTAATTTATGAGCTCTATATTTTTACAATTGCTTGTCCAATTTCAAGATATTTTATTGCAGTAAGCTGTCACATTAAAACTGTTATACATCAGTTAATTACTCATTTTTTCAACCCATGCAACACGTCAAATAAACCACCAGAGTAGATTTACCAAAATAAATAAAACTTTTGTCCAACTATCTTACTGATTTCAGGAAGGTCAGAACTAAATCTCCTCATTTACTAAATGTTGGTAAAATAAAATTAAGTAAATTGTTTTATTTATTACGTTTTAATAATGTTTTCCGCTATATTTTTCTTTAAAGAATAAAAATTAACGATAAAAATAGATAAAAAAAAAGATTTATTAACTTAAAAAAAATTTAAACAGGGTTTACTTAAAATTTTATACTTAAAATCAGTAATTGAACTTTTAGTATTATAGTAATTCTAAAAACTCTACTGTAGTAATACATAAATAAATTAGTGCAGAACCAGCCCAAAAATTCATTCTTTTAATGTCAATTTTAAAACGAATGATAGAGAAAAATCATTTGAATATATTAATTTAGGCAATCGATAAAGAATTTTTGCATTCATAAAACTTATGGGAACGCAACCAAAGTTGCAGTACAACATGTGGAATTTGAAATTATTTTTCTTTTAAATTGCCAATAGATTATTAAATAGTCAAATCTATAGATTTCTTGAAGCTTCTAAACAATATTTTTATACAGAAATACAAAACGATACTTTACGGTGGTTATCTTTTTAGAACGTAGTAGAATTGTTTGATTTTATATAAATATTTTTTCTAAAAATGAACTTGATAGAAGAGGAATTGAATTTGAATAGAAAAATGTAAACGGGAAAGTGACGGACAATTTTCCCAAGTTTCAATTGGAGGATCGTATCTAACTTTCAAATGAAATAATTTTAAATGAAGTGCAGCAAAAAAATGTGTATATGTAATTTATCTTTATATGTATATGTAGTGTCCACATCATATATTTTTATTTTGGTAAGGGTTTTGAAGGTATAACTAATAAAATATTTTATGTCACATAGACATAAAATATTTGACAATAGTCTATTAGTTGTATGTGGAGTATATTAAAAGATCTTCTTATTCATTGTATATGAAGTGGCAACAATAGTATGTTTTTTTTGGGTCGACAAGAGTCAAGAGTATTCAAAATATTCTTGTTCTTGCTTCAACAAATTTTTTTTTGTAGTTCAATTTTATTTACCCAATATTAACATATTGGTTGTCTTTCTCATCAACATTAGAAACATTCGTATTTGGAGTATCTATCATTCTGAACTAGAAATATACTCGGTATTTTACACCTCAATGATCTAGTTTTTGTTTATATTTTATTTTAGTAAGTACAAGTTTTACGTAACAGAACTGAGTGAACAACAGGTACAGAGGCTAGTTCAGAGAACTAATACAGAGGTACTAATTCACGTTATGCAGAAGAACAGCTTTTAGAAGAATCGATAAAAAGTCTCAATTTATCTACTTTATACTCGATGCTGATAAACTAAACGTTAAACCAAAAATGTAACTGTACTATAGCAAATCATGCTCTTCCAAAAAGAAGATAATAGATTCTTATTTTCTTTTTCTACACTAATAAATAAATTTTCCTGCAGCCAATAAGTTCTTTTTCTTGTAATCTGGAATCCAATAATTCAATAGAATCCTTTGATAATTCTAAATCGTTTAATAGAGTGTTTTCGGATTGATTGAAAAAGTGAGGAGCTTCATTACCTTTATCTCAATGAGATTTCTGATCATTACCAAATTCAATGGTATTTGAGTCGGAAACATCGGAAAATTCATCTAATATTTGAGAGGAGGAGACACTAGAAATTAAACTGTGTTCAACACAGTTAACATCTTACAGCTGGTGGAAGGTTTGAGTATAAAATAATTTTCTTACTTTTGGAATTTTAGACTTTAACATCATAGGAGAAAAAGTAGCATTCACTGATTTTTTCACTCCTTCAAAATCATTGAACACCATATTTTAAAGATATTTTTTAAACTTTCGACTATTTGTCAGATCCTCTAAGCAGATAAAACAAACTTTGTGGTCAGCCCACGATTTATCTTGATATGCTAGCTGCATTCCGAAATACGGATGAAAAAAAGCTTTCTAATAAAATCTGTACTATTCCTTTAAGGTCTTTAATGAAAACTCAAACAAATATTAACAAAAGTTCTCCAGATGATTAGCACAATCACGGCTACTCTTTTATCGTAGCAAGTACTTGTCACAGTAATAGTAAATTTACTGTTAAAGGTGAGCTTAGAACATGAGAAAAGAAATCGCTATTGACATACACTTTTAAATTTTGTTTCCACTTTCAAAACTATTTAGTATAAAAAACAACCATTGCTACGGCATGCAAATATTGGCACTTTTATCACAATAATTTACTTTAGATATTATAAGATAACCGGTGCATAAAAATAAGGTTTACGATGAATTTAGTGTTAATTTACAATTTCAATTTGCCAATCCTTGGAGTAATTAAAATATTATGGAAATGTACCTATGTACGCAGAAAATAACATTAATACGCACAAGTTTTTTTCATGCATATGTAAAATATCTGAAAATACCTAACTTAATGAAAAAACTGACTTAATTACTCTGTATGATATGAGAGTATTATTTTTAATATTACCACTAAAAAACATAAGAAACAAATAAATCCCAATAAAAGTATTTTTTTTTTAATGCCAACTACAAATAAAAGAATTTACAAATAAAAGAAATTGTCTTTGAGGCATAGCTTTTTATTTCAGAAAATAAAGTAAAAATAATTAGATAGCCTATTATTAGATAGTTTGTAAGAATTTAACACACGTATTTGTTACGACCAGCTTTGCGAATCGTGTCATGAAATTTTTGAAAGAGGGACCTTTTAAAATTAAGCTATTAAAAAATCGATGTCAGAATGTAGTTTTTTATGCTTGATTTGCACGAACTATACGGTTAGTAAAAATTAATGCGCACAATTTCTTCTCGGTTGACTTTATTAATTACTTAATTTTACTGGAATCTGTTTTTAAGTTTTGTGAGTAAAAATTGTTAAATAAAATTAGAGGATGACTATAGGTTAGAAACGAAGTAAGAAAAACGTATGAAAATCAAATATTACACTTGACACTTCTAAGGTGAATCAAATACACCGATTTATTGGAAGTTGACTTTAAGTGGAACTGAAATTACTTTTGCGTATTGTAGAATTGGTTTGTCGGTTACATTTGTGAACGGGCGTTTAAAATAACCAGAAATAAAATACTTTTTCTTAGAAAAACTTAAGTTTTAAGGAACAAATCTGAATGAGAGAGCGATGCAATTTCATTTGCGTCTAATAATCATCTAGGCATTAACGATTATTTCCTTTGTTTATGTGTTGATAAAATTATCATTGTATCAGAATCAGTCAAATTTTTAATAATTCTTCTCAAGAACATAACAAAGTATGCTTGGTAAAAGAAAACATTATTGGTGTACCAACTTTTCACTAATTTCTTCTTTTTTATGGCAATGCCATCTATCAATATTTTAGATACATCTATCTATATTAGTTTAGGTAAAATTGGTTTGTCAGAGAATCAGATATATTAAATGTCTTCTCTCAGATGATAATAACAGTTTTTGACGGATATAAGATGATTTAAAACTTAAAAATTAAATTGTGCTAATTTTATTTTATATAACTACATATGCTACTCCCACCATTTTCAATTAAGTAATATTTGACATTTTAACAACCCTTTCTTGTAATGACAGTTATAAATCAAAAGATAACCGATCTAACTAATTGTGGTAACATTTCATCATCGATTTAAACAAATTTTTCAGTAAGAATGAATCAAAAAGGTAACGTGGTAAATCCAGGTAACATGAATCAGAAATGTTTGTTTCCTATTGACTGTAGACCATTCAGTTTAGTAAAAAACAGAAATATTTTTTCTTTTAACAAAACTGATGGAAGAATCTTAAGGAAGCAGAAATAAATAAGGTTTATACAATGGGATGGAATTAGACTAGATTTATGTTTGAAAATGTGAGCAAATAAAATCGTGGTTTTCATATTTTAAATGTTTATTCATCCAACATGTTTTTTTCATAATGCGTTGGATTTGTTTTATTATAATGTAGAGGAAAAGTAGAAATGTTATATTTATTAATATAAGAAATGTTTTTCATCGTAATAAATTGTAGTGATGAGGCTTGAATACTTATTCTTCTCTTGACCTGACTGAAATTAAAACAATTTCTAAAAAAAGGTCCTTAACGGTATTTCAATTTGTAACGGGATTTATCAAACCATTGTTTGAGTATATATAAGAGTCAATATATTCGATCTTAAAATTTTCCTGTCTGGAAATTTTGCAGAAAGAAATAATTAACTTATTTTTTTTTTACTAACCATATAGACGCAGAGTTCCCTCAGCTTTACCTAAGGAGTTTGTAGCAACACAATTATATGTACCAATATCAGCTTCTTTAAATCCGTGTATAACAAGTTGCATGATGACCTTGTAATGATCTTTCTTCTCTTCCGTCCAGTACTTTCTTCTGAAAAAAAAAACATAATTTCATAATCGGGGTTTCGACATTATTTTAATGAGTAAATATTATAAAATTATTTTATCGTTATATTTCTTTATAATATAATTAAAATTTCAAGTTACGTAAGCCACCAGTTGCAATCAATTAAGAAACATAGACCTTGCCCGAAAAAATTTCATAACGGAACTTTCATCAGTTATTTAAAATGTTTAGTTAGATCAGCTGACTGCGCTTGGTTAATTAATTATTTTTCGATCCTCAGGTGTAGAAGATACGCTGAATTTAAAAACGTCAACTCTAAATAAAGTTTTTTACTGAAGAAAGATTGGTATAATATGTGCCTGAGTAACAGTATTAGTTGATGAGGTGGTTAATAAAAAATGACAGCAGGGAACTCTAATCCCATTGTAATTACAGACTTTAGACTAGAAAGTAAACATTATGTGCAGTTTCTTGTAAATTAGTTATTTACCCAAATATCATTAAAGATATCTTGAAATACGAAACGACATAGAATGAAACAAATAAATCGATAAAAAAAAACTTAAATTAAGATTTTCTATAATAAATCTCGTTGCGTAAAGATAATACTTCCATCTTTAAAAAAAAAAGAAGAGAACATCAATTTCAGCTTTATATTACTTTATTTTACTATTTTTTCTCATTATTTATTATCCCTCAACCACTGGATTCGCAAACATTTTATCATACCATTTTTTAGTATTCTCTAGGCTAGATTCTATTAAGTAAGCTCAGGTTTGGAACTAGTTTTGGTCGCACTTTGAAAATTGAAATGTAAATTTTTTTCTTACCTTAGATTCTTTTGCGCATTGATATTGAAATAAAAAAAGGTTTGTAAAAAATTTCAGGAACAAAAATAATACTTTTGCTAATCGATGATCATGTTATTTCCCATGACGATGAGCGGTAAAATATAACTTTTAATGACAAAAGTATCTAAATTCTATATAACTATGGATTTAACTAATACATGTTGTGCTAAACTGCTTCGAATAAACAAATATTTGTCCCGGGAAAGTAAATTTCTATGTAAACAAAGATATTTCCTGGGAAAGTAAATTTCCATATATGCTATAAAAAAAGGATGATGTCTTAAAAAAAAGATTGAGAGTTACGAATTGCTATTTGCAAAATGGAAAAATAAGTAACCTTACTATATAGTTTTTAATTAACAGCTCTTAATTATTTCAGTCGCACTGAAAACTCAAGTGTCATAACCAGTGACTGACGGTGATGACAAAAGCAGTTGAAAATATTTGCGTATTAAAAAGGTCTGCTGAATTTATTTAATTTTGTTAAATTTCGTTAAGGAAATATTAACGTCCATCACTACTGCGTACTTTAACTAACAACACAGAGTAATAATAATACAAATCTATTGAAACGATACACCCGTACTGTTTTTTAATTGCTTTGTGCAAAATTTTACTTACCGTTTTACGAGTAATGACTTATAAAACTAATATCCTCGGTCGTCACTGACTTAACATAGCTTTAGTAGCAGTAAGTTTCAATATATCGGGAACACTTTCCATTTACTACAGAATTAAACACTACTACGAGGTGTAACTAGAACTTTTTTAAATAGTTAAATGAATTCAGGAATCTCAAACATTACCATAAATGTAAATAACTACAAGCAATCCGTCTAAAAGCATTCACAACATTATAAAAATTTCTTCTTACTCACAACCAAATAGATTATGTTCTCCAATTCAATAGTCAGTACTCATTACGCTTACTAAAGGAATATACCTTTTTATTGGGAATATGCCTCTTTTATTTTATTTTTGCTGTAGTGTTCAACATTCTTTCATTTTATTTTTAATAATGCCTAATAATAACTGAAAATATGAATAGAATATAAGTGAAGAATTCTATTAGCTTTTCGAGTGTCAAAAATTATGAAACAAGATCACCAAATTATGAATCAATCTTTATCTACCTTCCTATCCATCTGTCTACATAATATATATATATATATATATATATATATATATATATATATATATATATATATATTATGCTAGCATATATATATATATATATATATATATACTAGCGGACCCGACAGACGTTGCCCTGACGCGGCATTATTCTGTAATAAATGCACACACATAAATATAAGTAACTTAATTAAGTTAAAATTAACAGGAATGTGTTCTAAATTTCATTAAAATGACTATTAGTATGATATTATCAGTTTGTGATTGTTGCATTATTGTAATGGGTTTATTGATTAATTATGTGTAGTATGGTTAATATTTATTTTCACTAAATATTGAGATGTCCGATGAAAATTGAATTAAAAACTCGAAACGTCGTAAAATTAATAATTTTTGTAATTAGTAAATTTTCATCCACATTACTACTAATTTTCACTTAAAATCATTCTAAAAAAGTACCTCCTACATATTTTTTTATTTATTTAATAATTTTGATGTTTCATAACCATGTAACAGCTTAATTAATCAATTAATAAAAAAATTAAAGCAGTGTAAAAAAGAAACATAGTTATAAATTTTAGTAGACATTTTTATCATTTTTCTCATTCTTTATTTTAACATCTATTATACCAAATTTTTAGATAATTGTAAATTAAAAATAATTTTAGAAAACTTTTTATAAAATTAATCAGCTAAAACATTATAAATTCAATTTTTTAAATATACTTTAAACTACATCATAAGTAACTTATATTTTAATTTTATAAATGTTATAATTTATTTTACAAACTTAAATTTTTATTTTCAAAGAGTCATTCAATACTTCATAAGTTGCATAGAATCAAATGAGAACTGACAATTTAAATTTATAGGTTAAGTTAATTGTTATTGAATACACGTGTATACATCGTTAAAATTCATGAAAAATCATGTAAAATACTCACTTCAATACTGCACCTTACAAATTTGCACAATGTACATTTTTTAATTAAACTTTAAAACGTTATTTCAATAAATAATAATATAATATAATATTCTCAATAAGCGCGCAATTCTAGCAAACTCGGCAGTGCTTCGCTATTGCTGAAAACAGATATTAAGCTACAGATTAAATGACAACAATTGAAAGTTTCATAAAACCTTAAAAAACTGAACATTAGCATTTTAACAAAATTTAACCTTTCACTTTATAAAAGTCAGATGTAAATAAATCCAAATGGCAAAACACCAGCACTAACTATCGGATTTAATTCACACCACTCTCTAATCACAGTATTCGGTGGAAATAATTTTTTAACGAAAAGTGTTGTGGCTGCAAAATCATTACAATTAATACTGAACATTAAGATACTTACAAAACATTACGGAACCTTATAAAATTTCACCTTTAACTTTATAAAATTCAGAATGTAAATAAATCCAATTATCAGAAAAGCACTACCTATCGGATTTAATTCCAACTATTCTCTAAACACAGTAGTCCGTTAAAAATACGAACTTTAATGTAAGTACAACACTAAGATATGACGCAAGTAACTGATATGCGAAAAAGCAACAAAATAAAAAAAATTCCTAGAATCCGATCGCAGCACCAACTACCGGGTTTGACCGATACCATAAATTAAAAAAAAAAACTTCTAAAACGCGATCGCAGCTCTGCCTACCGGACCCAATTGTGAACCTTAACCATTCCAAGATCAACAACACATAAATAAATAAAAAAAACATTTTCACTTCAATACTGTACGTTACAAATTTGCACAATGTATATTTTTTAATTACACTTTAAAACGTTATTTCAATAAATAATAATATAATATAATATTTCTCAATACGCGCACAATTCTAAACGCGATCTTAGTGCTGCCTACTTGTTACTTAATCAGTTGTGATTTTGTTTACATTGGCAACGGCCATACGGGCTCTTTGTGATTGGTCATTGTGTTTGACAGCGGCCATCTTGCATTGATCTGATTGGTTTTCCTTTGTTCACATTTCCATCTGATTTATTAGCCTCTTATTTATTAAAAAACTGTTTTCTCGCGATTTTTTAACACAAAATTACGAAATATTTTTCTCAATTTGATTGCAGCACCAACTGTCGGGACAAACTAAAATTAAAATGGAATATTCGATACAGCGATGGTAGCGCAGTCTGCCGGATCCAATGTAAAACATAAATAAAAAATTAATTAAAAAAATATTTTCCAGTGGACCAAATTATGAATCTAAACCATTCTCGAATCTCCTTGAACACACACAAAAATTTCATCAAAATCGGTCCAGCCGTTTAGGAGGCGTTCAGTGACATACATACGCATACAATATATATATATATATAAAGATATATAAAAATAAATATTGAATTAATATAACGAAACATTATAAATTTTGATATGGATGTATTAAATGGTTTTATTACAAGTCACCTAAATTTCGTAGGTTACCAACTAGAATCTGCATGTGTTCCGCTATTTAGTTCTGGTTATCAGCGTTTATTTATTTAATATTTTTTTATTAATGAAATAAAGAAGATTTTGAAAAAAAACAGTTTCACATGGTGGTAGATTCATGTAATTTTTCCTAGTAGAGTTTGGCCTGGAGTTATGCTATATTCAAGTCCTACTTTAGACTAAACATAGTCTACTACATAGATATCTAAAAATCGAGTCTTCAACTGATTATCATATTAAAAATATAATTATGTATCAGATAATTCTTTTCATTGTTTCAATAATCTGAATGAACTTAAAAGTTAGTAAATAATATTACTAATATTTTTTTAAAATATTAGTCAAATTCTCACACTTTCATCTGTGTATTGAAAACTATTTATTAATACGTATGTAAGCGAAGATATTGTTTTACTTTACTGTCAGAAACTACTGATCAGTCTGTTTTGCAAGCGACTTACTTTCCTTGCATTGCAAATATGTGTTTTTATGGATACAATCTTAAAGGTATTCGTAAAACCTTTTTTCGAGAATCAAAAATAAATAATATATTTTTCGTTACCATTTTGTTGTAGTTTCTAATTTTTGTTTGAGTTAAATGTCCGATTTACTGAATTAAATAAATAAAGGAAGGATACCTTCTCATTTAAGGATGCCGTCTGCATTCTCATTTAAATATTATAAAAAGCGCTTTCTGGATGCACAACGTCAGCTGGGTTTCTACAGAGTATTTTCCTTAATTCATTTTACCAGACTATCCTTCTTAAAACATTGTACTGTGGTCCTACTTCATAGTACTATGGACTAAGGATACTTTGTTAAAATTACAGTTTCTTTAATTAAACATATAATTAGTATATTAACTTTTTGTTATGTCAGTTAAAATAAAACACAAAAGTAAATTCGAAATTTCTTTACATTCTCTATGTATACTTGGGTCTCTTGAAATTCAGATTTGTTTTGACTCCGATCAACAAATATCTCAATAATCATATGTCATTAAGGTACCAAACCCAATCAGATACACAAACGCTTGAAAATCGTTCTATTTCATGTTTAAATAAAGATTCATTAGTTCTCATCAAAAAAATTGTTTTCGTTGATGTTCTGAAACGGGCTATATTGGCAGAGGAAGGTTTTATTACCGTGCGAAGGGCTCAACATATAACATCCACCAACAAAGAATATAACTTCCTGAATTACATTAATCTAAAATTTAATTTGTTGCAATATCAGGACGATACTACTGACTATTTATAGTAGTGAAAAACGTACACTAATTTTAGGAAGAAATTAGTTTAAATTGGAAATCAGGGATTTTCCAATTATTTTTATATAAATATAATTCATAAATATAATAAATATAATTCAAAACTATTTCTAAAGAAATAGTTTTGAAAAATCCACTTAATAAAATTCTGTTATAAGGTGGAATAAATGTACAGATTAAAAACTGAATAAAACTAGCTGTAGAGTATTAATATTAGATTATTATTATTATCAAGAAATCTGGAGAAATGCTTTCTCCAGACCTACACATGGAATATAGGTGATAATTCTTTTTAAGCGCGTCTTCAAAAATTGAACTGAGTGATAAAATTTCCTCTTTGGTACTACGATTTTTGTATTTTGTTTCGTATTTCGTATTTTGTTCTATTTCCCAACAAAATTTTCTATTAAGTATTTTCAATATAGACGCATTAAAAATTTGGTGTTAGTTTCTTATTTATCTTTCCAGCTTTCATCGCTATGGTGACAATGTTCCTCCTTTTAAAATCTAAATACATTTTGTTCCATTCTCTTAAATATTTCATACTTATACGATATTTTCTTTCTGCGTTCATTTATCAGTTTCAGTATATTACTTGTTATTCATGGTTTTCTACCTAGTATTACTTCTGACTATTATGCTTATGATTTAATTCTTTTTCTTTTAATATACGTATTTATTTTCAACTGAATCTTCTGTTGTAGTAGCTTTTAGGCCGAAACTTATGGTTTGTTCATTTTTAAATTTTACAATATTCTCTTTTAGCCGGTTGAATGCCATTTTTTATTCTCTTTTTTCATGAACTTATTGAACTTCAGCCTACACTTTATCACTATTAAGTCGTAATTTTTCTGTTTCAAATTGAAGAAAAGGATCAATTTGATACGAAAAAAATTGGGAAATAAGATGTGGTTAATCTTAAAGTTTTGTTGTACTGCCTAATATTCCTGTTATTTTGTGTTGAATAGAAATTCTATTTGTTTTCAAGATAAAACTGGTCTAATGAAAGAATTAATAATAATGGGTACTTAAAAAGAAAAAGTAATTCCTTTTTTCTTTTACTTATTTTTAAAAAATATAATGAATTTATTAGTCTTACCCCTTGGAACTCTTATAAAGAAGTTAATTTAAATTTAGATTTTGTTATAGAACAAAATAAAATGTACATATTTTTAGCGGAATAAAATTTATGAAACATTTTTAACAAAATTAGATTAATGCCTCAGCAGTTGATTTGATGGAATAAACTGACACGTTACATTCCTTACTCAGAAACTGGAAAAAATTTGAATTTTTTCATCACCCATAATTTATTACGAAAACAGATCGATATCTAGTTGGAAATCATTTGTATATTATGGTGTGATATTAATATTGTGTAAATAAAACTTATTAAAAAAATTACTGGCATGCACGCACCTTACATGAAATAATGGTAGTTTTAAAATTTAAAGAACGTTAATGTTAAAAAAACTAACAAGATCATTCATTAGTATATAGAATGACCTAAATAACACTTGAATTTAAATTAATAAAAAATATAAAAACTATCTTTGTTATATTTATATTTTTCGAACGCAGAATTTTTCACATTTCGATCCTAATGTGAAAAACATCAGAATATAATGCTATCATTTTAAGCATCGTAACAAATAAAATTTTTAATATTGGCAACAATAGTAAACCAGATATAAATATATATTAATTCCGGCTGTATTTTATTCGGTTACATCCACACAAAGCCTTCTTCTCAAGCTTTAATCGGTCAATTCGTTATTTTCTTAATTACCCTAGTGATCTTTCTAGATTTACCTTAATATGATTTACGAGTAATATAGAACATTTCGATAAATTTAATAGTTCTGTATGTTTATCTAAGCTTACTGAGCAATTATTTTGTAATTAAGCATCACTGTACATATGTTTTCATTTATTGTTAACTTTAAAGTATTTATTATATATTTATTGTTTGATTATTCTAATTAAACATTCCATTATTGATGTTATATTTATTTTTAATGACTGCCTTTTGATTTGATACAAAAATATTCTACTCAATTCCTTACAGTGTTGTTTAATCTATAATAGATTATGGATTAAAGACTTTCTTTCTCTGAAACGTGACTTCTGTAGATTAATGATTGCGGCATAAGTAACTCAAAAGCATTCAGTTTGAATTTAATATCACTTTACAAGGCTATGACCAAATAAACAAGATTTGGGGAATTCTAATTGTTGGGCTGTAATTTATTTATTGTATTTTGACTTATTTAATAAATGAAGGATTTTCATTGTTCCATCCTGTTAACAGTTGCAAGATAACATTTATAATGTTTTCACGGATTTTCCGCTAAATTTGGTTTTCTTATTCGCATCCACTTATCAAGCTTAACAGTAATAAAAATATTTTTTTTAATGAATATTTAAAAATATTAATACTTAAATTTTAAATAATAGAACACTGCAAAATACTTTTCATTACGTATACTTAATGCCATGCTTGTCTAAAAAAATTACAAAAAAAATTTAATAAATAAATCTTGTAAAAATTCCAGCTGTTTAAAAAAATGTGTAGTAATAATAATTACAATAGAACAATACACTTAACAACTTTTAAAGAAGAATTACGTGTTAAATTGTAAATGTGAATCTGATCAGTTTCAAAACCTGAGATATTAACTGAGAATGAAATACATAGCAAAGTAAATGCATTATTTTATAATGATTAAGTAATTAGATTATATTTTAGTTTATTTTAAATATTACATGCTTTAAAATATTGTAAATTCATGCAGGAAGTCGCCACAAACAAAAGATTACACAAATGAAAATTATGAAGCAGTATTTTACACCCATTTGGAAAGTTACGTAATGATCTCCAAAATTGTCTACAAAAAACTGAAAAGCAAGCGAAATTAATCTTAATAAATTAAAAATAATAAGTTGTAACTTTTGTACCTGGTCATGGAGTTAATATGATGCAGATGCATAAATTTTGAATAAAATAATTAATCCGTATTTCCAAAAGTTTTTAACAGCTTAATTATAATTTATAATTAAACTGTTTATTTATCACTGTTATTATACCCTGAAGATATAAATAATTTTACTGGATTTCTTTTTTTAATAATTTGAACTAAGAAGAATCTAGAATATAATGCTTTCATTTTGCCATCAGACCGCGAAGTGAAGAAAATTAAGTTACTAATAATGAAATGCGATGGTAAGGAAACGAGGGAGTGGATTATTTCAAAATAAGAGAGGAGACGGTGCGATAGGGGAAGGTAGGAAGGCACTAATACTTCACTACAAGCACGGTAGCCGACCGCGTGTCTATACTGAAAAACCGCTACATTTTGTTGCATTTTATTTTGTCGTATATCTCCGGTCTCAGTGTAGACGTAAGTAATAATTCTGTTTTGTTAACAGAAATACTACTTCTGTATTTTCATTTTCTTGATTTGAAATTTGGAACCGAGATGTGAAGTGGATTATGATAACGAAGCTTTTTACACCACAACCGTAGAATTAGGTGTTATTAATAACGAAAGAACAAAGAAAATATTGCTTAAAATTAATTAAGAAACGAATGTAAAGATATCTATTTATGATGACACGCACGAAATAAAATCTATAACTATTGTAAATAATAAAAGTTATTATATCTGTGATTAATATTATTACAATAGCTGTATTATAACATCTCTTGTAGATTATTATAATAAAATCATAAATTAATTATATTTACGTAATGTTTACTATCCCAGGTTTATAATATAGATTTTCTGAAGTGCATTAAAAAAATAAAAATAAATTAAATACATTTCGATTACTTTTACACAAATTCGTCTTTTTTATACAATTTCATTACATTTTTCCAAAAACAACCATTTTAAATTTGAGTTCACCCTTGTCAAGTTAATTCTCCAAAAGTTCGTTTTTCCATAATCTTTGCGGTTTTTTGCTTGTTTATCTCAAATTTCCTTAGTTTTATTATATTTTTAACGGCAATAATGTTTTGAATATTATTCCTCTCTATAATATATATTTATCGGTTTTTTTTTTTACTATTGTTTAAAAATAAACTAATCAGGCGCCTTTTAAATATAATAAATTTCGAATTAGTCAAGTCCTTTGTACGTACAGAGTGATTACCTATGAACAGAGTGATTAACCATGAAAGAAAAGGACCTTGTTAATTAAATTAAAAATTATGACGATTTCTTAAAGCAGTTTTACTTTCCTGGAAAACAGTTAGCATTTTTTTTTAAAGAAATTAACGTAAATTAATCAATCAGTTGATTTAATTAATGTTTTCATGTCAACTTAATGAATTTCATGAAATCAATTTTTCATCCACTATTCGGATTTCTAAGGGGCTACATGAATGTCGGGTTGGGTAAGGAGCTTTTAGCACTTAGGAGATGGTACAACTGATAGAACCTCACTTAACGCTTGTGAAAGACACCTACCCATCTTTTACCTTAAGTAGAAACTGTATATCGTAGTAGCCGGCTAACAATCAACTATCCAATTTTTATTGATTTATTTTATGTAGACGAATATTTTATGGTATATTTTTTATAAAAGGAACACATTAACGAATTCAGTTAAGTCTGGATTCACTATAAATCTTTCCAACAGTTTTTGGAATACTTAATTAGATAAAAGTAGTCAATTTATTTTTCGAATCTAATGATACACCAAGATTTACCGATTAACCTATCTAAAAGTGATTGAAAATAATTGTCTGTTTCAGAGTTAACATTCGAAATCTTACTAATAAACCCTAAACGATAATCGAATTATAAGTAAATTTTTAAAGTACATTGCTGAGAGCTGTTTAGGGATTTATAAAAGGTAGTAAACAAAAAAAAAAACAACTAGGCCTTATTTTGTATTATCTAACAGACAAATACCAGATAAAATTTAATAGTACTATAATTAATATTAAACTAAATTTTACGTGTTTTCAGATGTAGGATTGTTTAAAAATTAAGTTTAACAAAAAATTAGATTTTCTTCCCGATAAAAACAAGTTAGTTATCATTATCATTATCAAGATATGCAAATAATACTCCATAATTTTGGATGGCTAATGAAAACATGCGACATTAGAGCTAATTGCGGGAGAATATTACCGAAAGTGCTTACCCCGTAATAAGATAACTAACTAGTTCTTAGCACTATAATGGCTCTAGTTTCCGATGTGTGATTTTTAATCTGTTACGCGAGGGTATAGAATTGAGTACATTAATGTAAGTTACTTGTTCGCTTATTAATATGAATAGTCATTCAAATTTTCATACATGTAGTTTTGTTAAGAATGGAATTATCGTATACTTAAGCTAGAAGAAATTTAATGAAATATTGCTTTTATCGAGTGTAATATTTTAATTCTAATAAATTACATACTTTGGAGAAGTGATAGAGTTTTAGGCTTACATTTGGTAAGTTTTTCGATTAAATCAAAATGAGGCTATCCATTTTGCATAGGTAACGAGATCTATTTCATAATGATTATGAAATAAAAGGGCTGTAACAGCCTAAAAATGTAATTCCGGGGTAAAATAGATAAGTCATTTTTTCTTATTATGATACAAAATAAAATTATATTTTCATTTAAATTGAAGAAAAAATAAACAATTGTATTAGAATTATTAATACTAATTACAGTAATAATAATAATTTTTTTAAATTTATTTATTTATTTTATTTTTTTTTATTTGCCTTGTTTGTGCAACAGAACAGTTACAAAACCTTTGTATGCCGCACAATATCACATAAAGTCACAAAAGAACAGCCACAAGTCAACAACCTACATATAAATTAAAAACACAATATTCAAAACACAATAATAATAATATTAACAATTATGCAGTCAAATACAAAAAAATAATTAGAACTTTAAAAACGGTAGCTACGGAGTGATAATAAAAAACACATAAGATGAAAACATACAAAAACAAAAAGACAACATTACTAATACATTCCAAATAAAACAAGTTATAAGCAATAATCCTTAAAAAAACAACAATAATTTTAAAATCATGAAAGTGAGCATCACACCAAGGACAATGATCCATCGCCACGTAACCCTCTCAAATTTTTAACGAAGGTTGCCTCATCTTCCCAAAAGCTTAGCTTATCCTGGAACTCCACTGCAACACTGGTACACCGCTCAATCGGAGACACGGTGGAACCAACCGTCGTTACAAATTGCCTAAAAGACCTCACTGACCTGACCTGGTTCCGCAAGACAACATGATAACGCGTCGGAAGTCTGTTGTGCAGAGCTTTATAAAAGAAAACCAAGTCAAAGTACGTTCTTCTATCAGATAACCTGGAAAGGCCTAATTGCCTCAACATATCCTCTCTACTAGGACCTACAAAACTATCTCCAAACTAAAAACGCATCCAGTTCAAGAACCTATCCTGAACACCCTCAACCAGATCAGAGGCAAAACGTCGTGTACTATAATAATAATAATAATAATAGTAATCTTTTTTTTTTTTTTTTTTTTTTTTAAAGATGGTTATTTGATAAGGCAGACTGGACGAGCTTCACAGCTAGAACGATACTCCCAGAAACAACTGGAGTTATCGGAGACGATGTCGACGCCATAAAAAATGCAATAATTCAGTCGGCATCGAGATATATTCCCAAAACATCTGGGAAACTTACAAAGAAACCCGTACCATGGTGGAACGATGAAATAAGTGAAATAAGAAATACAGGGCGTATGCAAAACGTCTTATGATAGATTCGAAAAAACGATCCTGGCAGCAATACGTGTCATCCATCGACAAAACTACTACTGCATCAGATGTTTGAAGGAAAGTGAAGGCGATTTGTGGGCGTAATGATTTTGCTCCCATAACTAGCCTTCAAGATGAAGATGAAATAAAAGATACTCCATATGAAATTGCAGAGCTGTTATCCAATCACTTCAAAAAGGCCAGCAAAACGGCCAACTACGAGGAAGGTTTTCGAACCAAAAAAGAAGAACTCGAAGGTCTACTAAATTTTAGAACTGAGTATAATTACTCATATAATGTACCATTTAAAATGGAAGAATTCGCGAAAGCGTTGGAAAAAGCAGGTAACACAGCTGCTGGTCCGGATGAAATCCACTATAATATGATCAGGCAGCTGAATACCACTGCAAAGTGTAGATTATTAGAACTCTATAATAAAATATGGCGAGATGGAACGTACCCGCAGCAGTGGAAAAAAGCTCATGTTGTTCCAGTACCAAATAAAAATAAAAATTTAACGGACCCCAATAGCTACCGTCCTATTTCTTTGACGTGTGCTATGGGGAAAATATTAGAAAAAATGATTAATAATCGACTCGTCTGGGTTTTGAAAAAAGAAAACCTGATATCACCTTATCAAGCAGGGTTTCGGCAATACCATTCTACCACTGATCAAATGATCAGCTTAGAGGACATTATATATAACAGCTTTATTACAAGGAAACATTGTGTCGGAGTCTTCTTTGATCTTCAGAAGGCTTTTGATATGACCTGGCGTCATGGTATAATGCTCCAGATACATGAATGGGGCATTCGTGGCAATCTGCCTATACTGCTCAGCAACTACATGAATGACCGTACCTTCCATGTACGCGTCAACAATGAATATTCATGTGAAAGAATCTTGGAAAATGGCATACCGCAAGGTTCGCGGTTGAGCGGTACCTTGTTTACCATTGCCATTAATAAATTGATATTAGCCATTCCAGCAGAAATCAGCAAAAGCGTCTATGTTGATGATCTGGCAATTGTGTATGCCAGCAACAAGACTGCTATGGTGAGGTACAAATTGCAACGAGCGATCAATGCCCTAAATGAATTTGCAAGGAATAACGGGTTCCAATTCTCACCAGAAAAAAACGTGCTGTGTACACTTTTGTAGGAAGAGAATTCCTCATCAAAGTCCTGCGTTGAAAATTGATGATAATCCAATACAATATAAAGATAACGTAAGATATTTAGGATTAATATTGGATAAATCCCTTACATGGGGATTAGATATACAGGACTTGAGTGATAGATGCAAAAGAGCCCTAAACATTATAAAATGTTTATCGAACTTAAATTGGGGCTCAGACAAAGAGACATTATTGAGATTGTATAAAGCATTGGTTCAATCTAAACTAGACTACGGATGTATCGTATATTCATCCGCTTGAAAGTCGCATTTAAAAAAGTTAGACGTAGTTCATAATAGCGGAATAAGATATGCAACATGCGCTTTCCGCACAAGTCCGGCGGCTAGTCTGATGTCTGAAGCCGGAATAATGCCACTACAATATAGAAGAGAGATCCTTTTTTAAGATATGCAGCAAATGTATGGGCTTAACCTGCCCATATAAATAATAAGCTTTTCAATAACCATCCTGTGGCTGCATTATACGAACGTCGTGCTACCTATTCCAGACCAGCCGGAATTAGGTACCACGAATTAAAAAGTAAATACGAAATTGCCTTTCCAGATACATTGGCAATTTCTACTAGAGAAATACCGCCATGGCTCTTGCCAGCGGTAAATACAAGCTTGGATCTCTCTCAAGGAGAAATAAAAAAGAAACCAGCAGTGATCATCCAACAGGAATTTTTGGCAACCGTCAGTAATTACGAAGAACATATTAAAATTTATACTGACGGTTCTAAAACCGAACATGGTGTTAGATGCTCGATATATGTAAATGGAGAAGCCCACTTTTGGAGACTGCCAGATGTGGCCAGTGTCTACACGGCAGAACTCACTGCAATTCAGCAAGCTCTTCGCTATACTGAACACTATTGCGTTGATAGAGTGCTAATATGTTCCGATTCAATAAGTGCACTCGTCGCAATTCGGAACAAGAACATTAAGGATGTCCTAATCGCAAACATCCTGTCCATTTTATACGTACTAAAACAACGAGGACAGCGATGCGTATTTGTATGTACTCCGGGGCATGCTGGTATTACAGGTAATGAAATCGCAGACGAAGCTGCCAGAAAGGCAACAGTCTGCGATGATTTGGATGCATTTCCTGTAAGCGTGGCAGATGTTAAAAACCGTCTAACAAACATAGTAAAAAACAAGTGGAATGCTGAATGGAGGAGATTAAATACAAAATTAAGCACAGTAAAATCTTCTCCTTATAAATGGAAAAGCGACTATAAGTTGACTCGCCGTGAACAAGTAGCGGTGACCAGACAGAATCGGTCATACGCGATTAACAAATTTATATTTGTTAACCGGCGAAGTGAGACCAATGTGCGGTGTTTGTAATAAAACACTGACAATCAAGCATCTTATAGAAGAGTGTACCATATATGAGGACCTCAGAAAGAGGTTCCGTTTTAGAAATAATATTACTGCTGATCTGGATAATGGAAATGAAGAAAATATAGTTGCATTTTTATACGCCAGTGGACTTCTTAAAAGTCTATAAAATGAAAGTTTAAAGCTGTGACAAAAGAATCTCTAAGCGGTAGTTTTATATATTTATATATATATATATATATATATAAGGGAGTCTAGAAGCGTGGCACATATAGTGACGGGAGGTAGCCCTCTTGCCTAGGCCATTTTGGCTCACCTGCATTCAAGAGCAGTGAGTCGGGGTATGTCCGATGATGGCATGGGGGACCCTCAAGGGTGGAGATTGAGGGCGCGAGGCTATGGGTGTGCGCGGTGCATGCCTATAGCCTGTTTATAAGAAGGATTCAACTGCCACGGCACCGTGGCGCGACTGATATACGGCTCAACGGCGGTTCTGGTCGCCACGATGGTGCTCAAAAAAACTATAAACGAGACTCGTAGACGAAAGAAAGAAGGATGTGGTATTGATGGGTTGAATTTTTAATTTCATAGTCTTTTGAGAACTTTATCTCAAATTTTAATATCGGTGCCCTTTACACCCCATAAGTGTTGTACTTGTCTTTTGTGTCTTAATGTTTTGTGTAGTTTTTTTTTTTTTTTTGATGGTGATAGTAATTTCTTTTAAAGAGTGTGACGAGGGCTAATGACCTTAGCAGTCGATGCCCGTAGAAATTCAGATAAAAAAAAAGAAATAATAATAATTATGCCCTTAGGTAGGTAATCCCCACGTCCGGAACACAACATCTATGTTCCACGTCCAGGTCGGTAACAGCTGTACTTATGTACAATACTTATAGCTGGCTAACGGGGCTCTGAGTAAATTCTTCGGATATATTGCTCTTTTGCGCTGTTTCCATCTTCAGGTTACCGGATGTATGGGGCTCTTTGGCTACCTGCAGGATATGAACAATTAAATGATTAGGAGGCGGACACATACCAAATTTAGAGTTGGCGATGTGGCGGCCAGGGTCAATGTGTATGATGTGGCGGCCAGGGTCAATGGCAGCAGGTGTAACGGAGACCCTTCCGTTGTCCACATGCCCCCTGCGATGGCAAGCATGTAGCAATGGTGCCCATGTATGTTGGTGCATGGGAGCTCTGAAAGCTTCGGTGAGTAGGAGCCTGGAGTCAGTGCAGAGATTGCGCATCTGCTTTCTGCCAGGACATATGCTGGTTCCACCGGAGTACCGGATTGGACCTCCAAGGTTAGTAGCCCTGGAGTGGGAGTGTACCCCGGCGGCTAGCCTTGCTACAGAAGGGATAAATGCCCATGAATATTGAACAAACCAACGTGGCAGAGGGTGCACGTAAACACCCTCGTTGAAATTGAAAATGCATAAGGTACGATGAACTGAATATTCCACAAATTTTAATGATCAAATAACTGTTTAATGTAAAAAATAATGAAAATTGAACTTGCCTGTAGCACACAAATATTAGCAAGAGACGAACTCGTGAATGAAGATGAATGAATACATACAGTAATCCTGGGCGTAGTCCGTAGTGGTGTATCAGGAATACGAGGGTGAGAACGTGGTTAGAGATTGAGCAGGACGTGGCGTCTCAAAAATGTAGCAACGAGTTTGGAGAGATTTTGCATCGATGAAAAAGTAAGCAGCATCTAGGGAAGAATCGGCGTTGATAGAATTGGCAGTTTGTAGTAATTTAAGCATTTTCAGCATAGACGTAATATACAGAATTTGACGATTAAACTTGACAAAGAAACGAGGCAAAAACAAAACATAGAGATCGGTGAAATAACGAACCACTGATGGGTAGAACTTGAGATAATTTCGACAGAGAAATACCGCAACGTGTATGCGAGTATGAATGCGATGAAGATATTAGCACTAAATTGGAGAGCAAAGAGTCAAAAGCAACTTGACTTGGTGAAGGTCTTATCTACTGTGCCGAAAAGATGACGTGAGTGAAAGTAGGGGGAAACCACAGCTATGCAGACCTAAGAGAGTGTGTGTGTAAAAAACAAGAGATATGTGCCTGTATTAGTATGGGAACGAAGAAAAAGGGAGTGTATGAGAGCAGCAATAAATT
Source organism: Lycorma delicatula (assembly GCF_047948215.1). Classification (NCBI taxonomy): domain Eukaryota; kingdom Metazoa; phylum Arthropoda; class Insecta; order Hemiptera; family Fulgoridae; genus Lycorma; species Lycorma delicatula. The sequence goes on from NC_134455.1 coordinate 234,767,274, forward strand.
TGCGAAAGAAGAAAACACGCGGACACTAAAGATGACAGAAATCGCCCGTCTGGCTGGCGCCAGGTCTCGAATAAACCGAAGAAATATAAACAAACAGATACACATAAGACAAGCCAAAAACGAAACATAGTAATAAATTTACCATGCCTGTAATAACAACATGACCCAACCATAGCTTTGAATTCATTGGAATAAAACGACTTTACGCAAACGGCGTAAACAAAGACAGTGAGACAAAAATGCACTGTGTAGTTTGTGCTTATAAATTTTGCTTAGCTGAAGCAACGTATGAAATGAAAGAAAGATTTGAGATTGGAGTAACTATCCTAAAGGAAAAAAATATGAATGTTAAGATTCACTGATGACATTTTTCTTTTAGTTGAAACCAACTTACTAAAACTTACTAAATTTAAGAAAATAAATAAATTAATTCAGCTTGAAAATAAATTTTATTAATCTAGAGTTAATGAAATGAGACAGGAAATTAAATAATGAGGAACAATTATTTAGATAGGGATCACAATCTACCAGGAGTAGGAGAATATTATTAGGTAATCATGCAGGAAAGAAGTCTAAAAGAATCAAACAAATCTAAGATGTCGGAAAAAGTTCTTGAAAATAATTGTATGGATTGTAATTCTTTAAGATAGTGAAGCAATAACAACGAAAAAATCTGAAAGGAAAATGTCAGAGGTCTTTGAAATACGATGTTACAAATGGATATTGCAAATTAGGATGGTATAACATTTGAATTAAAGAGATTTGATACGGGTAGAGATTAGGAAATTTAAGACAGAATGTTGTAAAGAGACGAACTAGGCTGGTGGGACATAAATGTTAATTTTATTTTATATATTGTGATGTAAATGTACGGTAAAATATATGGGAAAAAATTGTATGTGAACATTTGAGAGGTAAGATTTTAGTATGTACATTCAGGTTAAAAGAATATCGCAGAACAAAAAGGAATGGAGATAACGTAAGCTAGTCGATATCAATACTGGAATTTCCATAATGTCTTTTACTGTTCCTGAACAATATATGTCTATTTGTACTCTTATACTTGTTTAACAACGATAAACCAGGATGAAAATAACAATTGCGTAAAATTAACATTTTTTTGTAGTATTCAGAATCTGTGTAGGGCTAATCAGGTCTTTATTATTAGAATTAAGTTCCAGAAAATCTTAGCTGTGAAACACTCTTTTCTGTTTAAGGTTTGAAAACCGAATTAGGCTTATAAAAAAGTGGTTTTTAACCTATGATGCTCCTTCAGCATAATCAGATGTATACTTTCGTATTTTGATGGTAGAACTAGCTATTTTAATCGCTTTGGTGTAGTTTTTGTTAAGATGTGATATTTCTAGTTAATTTTTTTACTCTTTTAAACGGACATCTCATTAAAGTACGCGTCCTCGCCTCTGCCAACACACACACACACACACACACACACACACACACACACACACACACACACACACACACACACACACACACACACACACACACACACACACACACACACACACACACACACACACACAAATACGAAGACGCTAAATATAAAAATAAAATTAATGGTGTAATATAAAATTTCAATAAATCTATCATATCACGAGAGTACAGGTGTTTCCAAAAATCTATCCCACTGAAATTTCTTACACTTCAAACAAAAACCAATTTACCATTATCCGTAAGGTATAGATTATTATTCGATTATTCTGATGTTCCTTTGAGAACTCACTAAAATACGTTTTTGAATTCGAATTCACACTTACATCAATTCCTACAAGCAAGTGTGAGAGCGTAGGAATGTCTGAATGTGTAGTTTAATATTTGTAACTGATTATTTATCCGTCATACATTGTTAAAGATTTATATTGACAGCCAATTTCACGGTTATCTGTTCAGTATGTTCTATTGGGGAAAAAGGTGGAATAGAAAGAAGCGCAAATAAAAAATGGAAGGAATAAAGGAGCATAATTTGTTTTTCCTCGCCCAACCGAAGTTATTTCAAAATCTGTATTCTTTTCTTTATTATTATTATTATATCGTCTTATTACCAGAAAAAATGAAATCAGTAAAGAAAAATAAGGATATAAAGTTCATTTGAGTTTTATTTACTTATTTATTTTTATGTAAATCATCTTATAACTTCCATATCACTGAAATCTATAACGTACCATGTTTGATAAAAAATATATTTGTTTTTTAGTTAATAATATCCAATTCTAAAACGTAAATGAAAAATGAAATTTAAAGAAAGAGAGAGAGAAAGTGTGTGTGGAGAGAGAGAACGAGAGAGAGAGAGAGAGAGTGAAAGCTATATTTATTGGTTTCCAGACTGTGTACTACTTCTCTAATTTTCAACTCCAAAATTTTGAATTAACTTATTATAAATGCATCACTAAACTAATTCTTGTGTTTAAGCCAAGAATCAAATATCGAATCTTTAAATTTAAAATGCACCAAGATATTGTTTATAATTTGCGTTATTGTGTTTTAAGTGCTGTGCTTCCTCAAAGTAAGATGAAGGACGCCGAGTACAACTCGATGTACTCGTCGTCCAAAAAGACGCCGAGTACATATTTGCACTGGTTGGACGAAGCCAGATCTATGACCCTAAGAAGCGCGTCCTCTGTGTCTTTGCCGGGGCGGAAACCATACTGTTCGTCCGTCAGGAGATGATTAGAAGTTTACCTACTGCTAATGCGGAGGTACAAGATCTTCTAGAAAACCTTAACTACTACAGGCAACAGTGTCAGAGAACGGTAAAATGAATGTACAGTGAAATCCTTGTCGCCACATTTGAACAGCAATTTCAACACACCACTTTTTAACACGCTGGGAAGTGCCCAGATAAAACACCCTATTAAAAACCCTAGTCAAAAGACAAAGAATCACAGGCAATGTGCGAACAAGGAGCACCATCTTGATCCCATCATATCCGGATGCTTTATTACTAGCCAGGCTACAAATTACTTGACGGATTTCCGCCTCAGTAATTTCTGAAGACAAAATCTCAGAGCGAAAACCTACGACTTCCCTGTGAATACATCGATGGAACGAGGTTTCATCAATCTCGCTATCATTTGGAAGCAGATCGTCCATCAGAAGAGTGCCAACACAATCGTTTTCTATAACAACTCCATCCTGGGTTGAGAGAACCGACAGAAGAATATCTTTTTTCCGCGTATGACCTAGTACTCTGTAAACACCCCACGGGTCTTTATTTCCCTGCTTTTGCACAAAAAGAGCGCCAGGTATCACGCTTAGAAGACCTAACCTTATGAAAATACTCGGCCCTCTTCCATCGATAATCCGCAATCAAGACTGCACGCCGATCAGGGTCACCGTCACGTTGCGCGGCTCTCTTGAGCCGGCGATAAAGCGGACTGTGACGCTTTATCGCGTTCAATTCCCGATTCCACCATCGAGCTACGCTCTCTCAATTCGTGATTTGGCGAATGCTGAGCGGCTTGAATTACCACAGAAGAAAAATTTTCTGCCAGGTTGTCTAATGGGGACCTCGTTCAGACTACGAGCAAAACCTTTAAGCCTGGCCGCTGGAATGTTTGAAAACCTTTGCCAATGAACACGCCTGTGCAGGAAGCGACCCTGCTGAACAAGAACGTCCGCCCTAAATACATCGCGCAGCCCACCTACCCAATCAATAACTATTAGCCGGTGATCGCTTTTGCAATCATCGACTACCGATCGGTTGAGAACCCTACCGGGGATATTCTTAACAATGGTAACATCAATGTTGATACCATGGAAGGCCCTCCGCAAACCACCGCTGGTGGAACTGCAACGGCGAAGATAGTCAATTCTCCGGCTACATTGAAAATATCAAATTGAAGCTGCACGATGAAACCTTCGATCAATTCCTCGCCATCATCCGTGATCCCACCATGCCAAAGAAGCGATTTTGAATTCGCATCAACATTTATAAGAATAAGACAACCCGCTACCAACCTAACAGTTCTATCCCTTATTTCCAAACGCTGTTCAGTGGAATCCTTGTACTGAAAGTACGAGCTAACTACAACCAGGTCCAAACCATTCGCGGCAAGCTTCACAACGATGTGATACGTGTCAGAGGCCTGCTGTATGAAGACACTATCTATAGACTTCCTTCACAACATGGCGGATTTGCTTTCACCAACGAAAAACTTATTCTAATCTATAAAACCTGGCAGATCACTCTTAACCACATACGGGTGCAGAAGAAGAACATCGAGGCTCCGATTTTCAACAACTTCACCTAACTCAACTTGGACTGTAATGGCCCTTTGGGCATTAAGTTGACCGAACCTAACCAACATGAGAGTTGGAATACATCTCAACAGCTCTTAAGTAGCAACCACCCTCCTTACAATTCATCGAGTGCCTATGACTTTTCCGCAACCTTTTACAGTTCACACAAGACGGATGCTCTTTCTTTTGCGGACAATCGTCACGCTTGTGGCCCTCCTCGCTACATTGCCCGCAGACCGACGCATACTTACAAAACTTGGCTCTATGGCCGAACCTACTACACATAAAGCACCGCTGTACGTGAAAGTATTTCTTGACGCGATAGGATGCGAAATCCGCGAAGATTCGTCACCGACACGAACTTCTGGTGGAGACCAGCTCCTAATCCGAAAATTCCGTGATACTGTGGGGCATCACGCTTGCCAGTCTTGAATACTAACCTACGCTTATCTTTGAACAAGGCCTCGTCTTAGTTGGTGTTTGCTCTCGAATGAGCGACAAATCATCCTCATCGGAGAGGCTCCGTTCAATGTCATAAACTACGACACGGGGCCTTCTTAACCGCTTGGGAACAACCTTGACGTCAAGCTTTTCGTCTGTCGGAGACTTCGAGATAACTTGGACAGTCTCCTTATTTTCTGCAACAACTACCACCCCTTTGCTGGTCTCCTTTAAGTTCCTGATCTTCAGCTGCTTCCAGTTGTCATGAAGGGCAACCTGGAAGTTACGCTTAAGTGCCTTGCTCGTGGTCTTCGAGCTCTCCGCCCTGTTCACGAAGATGATCTCTGGCTTCTTCACCGCTTTCTTGGCTTCCCGCTTGGTTTTAAACACGTCAGCGTCGCATCTGGGCTCCACTGGGGCCTGGGCCACCATGGTCACGACTTTACCTCCTTGGGCTTGGAGGCTAAGGTTTCAAAACCTTCTGCTAACGCAGACACCGCTTCTTTTATTTTCACCAGACGGGGAATAATTGTCTTCCTCGTCCCCACGCTGACGCTGCCGGGAAGCGACAAGAATTCGAACAAGTAGTCCAGGTCTGCCCTTCGCACTACTAAAAGCCTCGATTGCCGGGATCGTCTTAACCCGGGTGGATGCACCTGTATTCATCGCGTTGGACTCATCCTCGAACGAACTTGACGGTACGGGCTCCGGTTTTCTCTTCCGACTGGACTTCCTAACCTCCTGCAAACCTTCCATGGACGACGATTCCCAATCCTGCCCACAATAGTTACAACTCGGATCAATTAAATGCAATACGTAAACGTACTGGAAGAAATCCCGGATTACTGCCCTCTTTCTTAAAAGAACCCTTTACTTAAAACGGGGACTCACTTGAATAATTCAAAGCAGGCCCGCAAGAAAACAGCAGCCTGTGAGTTATGCCATACGGCAGGTATCCGGGCTGCAGTATAAGGGGAAGGTTTTTAGTTGGTGTGAGACTGACACTACCATTTGCACGTGCGAACGGTGGCTGGCAGAGCGTTTTCTTCCTCTTACGGAAAAAAATAAGTATTTTTAAATTGTCTCATGAAATTTACCAGTATTGTTACTAGTAGATTTTGTACATGATAATGCCTTGATATTAAATTTTTGCATTAAAAGTATTATTTTAGTAATTTATAAAATATCTTTATTATTTAAATATTCTGCAGAACCTTTGAACATTACTATCCGTCTGAGGAAGTAGAAAGTCTAAGAAAGAGAAAGAAGCCGATAATGCAATTGCAATTGAAACACATAAATGACTTATTGAAGTAAATACGTATGGGAATAGTCCTATTATGTTTCTCATTATAATGGGTAGTTAAGGAACTGTTGTGTAGTCCAACTGCTACATTTTTGTCAGTATATCCCTCTTATCCTTATGCAATTCAGATTTAAATAATACAGATAAAGTACAGAAAGTACAAACCTTGTGACAAGTTTTTCAATTCCACTCTCATAAAAATTTCGCCCAATTTCCTTTAACCATTTAAAGACCGCTTCCTTCAGTTAATCATCATTAGCAGAACGCTCCTCTCCCATGTTTCGCTGGAAAGGGCCAATAGTCGTAGGCTGCTAGGTCAGGGTAATAAGGCGGATGAGACCACATTTCCCACTTGAATTTTTTTAGCAACTCCTTTGTCACATGAGTTGAATGAGGAGTAGCGTTGTCGTGAAGAAAATCGACCCCATCGTTCACGTGACGTTGCATTCTCACAATACACCTCAACAATTTGGCGATAAATTTCACAACAATTGTAATTTTTTGCCCACATAAATATGACTACTGAACGCAATCCTATGCTGTACGAAACCTCTAGAGAACACGCCGTATTGACAATGACACTACACACGTACTGAATGTTGTACAGAATTGCTACTGAGGGAGCGTGAAGACAACACATCCAGTGCTGCCACAACAACATGTGCAAGATATTAATATATCCCTTTCAGTTCAAGAACACGGCAGGGTGTAACTTATTTTTTGATTCACCTCTCGTATAATAAATTATATTAAAGATTTTATCAAGAACTACTCATGTTTTTATGATGGGAAAATATAATGGAATTTCCAATACTGTTTTACGTAACAAAAGTAAAAATATTTTTTTTAAATTTAATGGTACTCTAGAATTATTATCAATAAATAAATCGACAATACTGTACGATTTGTCTATCCCTGTCGTTTCTTTAACAATTTAGTTTCAAAATAATTGGTGAAAACCGTTATATTTTGATATTGATTTAAATGATTGCAAATATAATTTAAGAAGAAACAGTTTTAGAGTTCAAAAATCCATTCAGTTTTATTGTATAATTTTTTTTTGATGAAAAATGTATTTATATAACTGCATAAATTACAAAAATCTATAACATATTGAAACATAAATTCATAATTTAAAGCATGGTCAATTCGGTAAATTTATAAGACCTTACAATTGTTATACTGTTTAAAATATATCTTTATAGTATGATTTGAAGCGATTTAAAATTTTCCTACATGTTACGTTATTTAATTTGGAAATCAAATTCTCTATTATATTCTTTTACTTAAAATTTAATTGCTTTAATGATGAATAATGTTTTACATGACCTTTCTATAAAAACGTTTTTTCTGATCTGAGACTGAAAAAACGTCTCTTCAACTGAATGAATGGGAGTGTGAACATTTGTTAATTATTGGATAATAGAATGCACTATTATAATCTTAAGGTCCCTTTTTTAAAGATTTGATAGAAGATTGATTTATTTTTATCAATTTTGGATTGAAGAAGGGATTGGTAGAACATTTTTTTTCTGTTGTTTTTAAAACTTATATGATACAGTTTATCGGAGGAACTAGTTGTACAAAGAGGTCCAAAGTCACAAAACCATAATTAATGATATAATGATTTATAAATAATTGATGAATGAATCCGTCACTTGATAAATATCGATATACATACTTGTGTTTCACATCCCTCAGACCCACAAACCACCGCCAGTTCAAGATTTTATACAGAATATATGTTTATATACATATTTCACTTCCTTGTGGACACGATAACTGCCATCATTTTGCGCAAATCACTTTCAAATTGATACATAAAATATAACGACCCAAAATGTCGGTTGAGTTCGTTAATGGGCAAAATCTGACCATGGGGGTCAAAACCCAATCACAAAAGAACACCGGTATACGGGATTTAGTATTCAAATCCGTATAAAAAGTACTGCCCTTACTAGGATTTAAACCCTGGAACTCTCGAGTTCGAAATCAGCTGATTTGCGAAGACGCGTTCACCACTAGACTAACTCGGTGGGTTAAGACCTAAAACTTATCTAAGTAATGTGTTTTTTTATCACCAATCATTGGCACAGGGGGTTGAAAAAATGGTGTTTCGAAGACGAAAAAGAATCATACCTCCCTTAATAGGTACAGTATCGAGTAGGTTTTAAGAAGTCATTAGTCTTCTAATCATTACCTAAAACCTTCATCTGTAATAATTTTTGATATGACCAACCTTTACGGCAAGGGATGACCAAAATATTGCTGGAATTGTAAGAAAATGGGGCTTGCCGTATACTAAACGTGTGAAACGGTTTTTCACATGCAATCATTGTCGTACTGAGTAAATTTTAAGTTTTCCTTAACGTTAAGGTGGAAATCTTTTGTATCTCTAATTTGGCACCTGTAAAATCTACCTCCATCTTCCGGCGTGCCAAAAGAGATTTCTTTTCAATTTCAATAGTTTTAATATCTATTTCTGTTTCTTAGTTTAATTGGGGTTTCTTGAATGAATTGGATAATCATTTTCTAAAATTGTTTTTCTTTTTAAATTTAATTGCTTAATTAATTTTTGTTTTAATAATTCAAATTAATAGTTTTAAATGAACTAACGATTGACCAGGAATAATTAAGTTTACTTTGAATTTATACAGTTATTCGGAAATGTACATGTTACTAGCATATTACGAGATAAAGAATGGATATTTGTTAACACTTTTTTTAATAAATAAATGGAATTTATAATCTTCTTTCTTTCTTTTTCTGTTCAGCCTCCGGAAATTACCGTTCAGGTATTACTTCAGAGGATGATATAATAATAAAGATGATATGTATGAGTGTAAACGAAGTATATTCTTGTGCACTCGCGGTTCGACCATTCATGAGAGTGTGGGTAATTGAAACCCAACCACCAAAGAAGACCGGTATCTACGATCTAGTTTTCAAATCCGTATAAAAGTAACTGTCTTTACTAGGACTTGAACACTGAAATTATAATTATTATTGGAATTTATAATCTAATTAAATAAACATTTTTAGCGCTTTAAGTAATTATTTAAAAAGTTTGGATTTCTTCACCATAAAATACAAAAAAATGTCTCACTATAAACAGTAACGTGTTTTGTTTTCCCTTGATCTCCGAGCAAATATGAGCGTGTAGCAATAGTCTAATTAGACTGGAATCCATTAAACCTTGTTGCATATTTGACGACTGTTGTTTAACAATGAATAACGAGGAGAAACTGAACTCCTAATATAATGGGGATTCAATACAATTCGGCCTGTGTCAAACAGGCAAGATCATTGCCAACTGTAACAAGATTAACAAGACTGTTCATCCGATATAGACTGTTATTTTAATTTATTCTAACAAAGAAAATAGGAAAAATCGTAACACGTACTGGTTCTACGGTATACCCTAGTTTTCATTAACGTAACACATTTAAAGAATTTCTTTTTACTTATTTATGTCTTATACAAATATAACACAAAATTAATTAATAACTTCAGCCTTTGTTTGTTTCCAGATTATATAAATTAAATTAATCAAATTTGATTAAATTCCTTTACAAATATTAAGAAGTTTATTTTAGCGAATAAGAAATAAGATCTAAAATATCCCTCTTTTAAACTGCAATGTTGCACTATATGAATAATTCAAGGAAATACAGCAGTCTCTGCAGTCCTAAAATACGCTGTCGTTTTATCTGTAGTTGTCAGTACTGCATGTACACAAGAAACGTTTGTTCTATCCAAGACACGTACGTACCTTCCTCAGAGCCACACTTTGCACCGAATTCTTTTTCGTTTGTAACCAGAAAACCAATATATATCTGATCCATCGCATATATTTATTTCAGTTTAAACCAAACGAGTGATTTTTTTGTAACCTATTGCAGTATTTATTGCCAGCTTATTAAAATACACGAGCTATCAAATTACTTTTCGCAGAGTAGTCAATAATTGTAATCTGCCATAGTTGTGGTGTTACAATAATTAATATTGCTATTAAAGTATGAACGACTGGTATTATTATTATTAAATAAAACAAATTATAATCTTTTTCGCAATTCCCACTAAGAAACAACTTTACTAAACGTACTAGATATAAATTTTCAGTATATTAAAATAGCATTAAATATAAAAAAGTACTATTCTTATAAAATCTTTTAAACTTTAGTTTTAAAATTCAGCGACGAACGTTCGGGTTTTCCATGTAAGATAAAATAAATTTAAAAAAATCATTTTAACGACATAATTCAGACTAGATTGTGTGTTAAATACAATTTTTTCTCGGGTAAAAAAAACTTACACAAAATAATATACTAAGTGACTAAGAAAACAATTGTAAAACACTTCTCTACACATATTTAACTGAATTTAAACCTATTTCATTCAACATTACTTACAAAAGCTTTTAAGTTTTAGAAATTATTTTTAACACGTTAGTCACCAGTTATATTCTAAAAATAAAAAGTAAACAATCTTAATTTACATTAAATTATAAAACAACTGATTAAATAATTCTGTTGTTTGATAGGAGCATATTTCTTTGTATATTCAATTAAATTGATATAATATTGGATGATATAATAATATTCAAAAAGAATAAGTATAATAATTCCAAGAATTATAAAAACTTCATTACAAAGTTAGATGAGTGACTGTATAACAAAACTCTCCATTATAATTCCTTCAAATTATTTCGATTTTAATAATTTTTTTTATAAGAATTTGATCTATCCATAGGTCACTTATTTGGAGAAAGCAAGCCTAGTAGATGATACTTTTCATAAAACTCTAAAAAAGCATATATATTAATAATAATAATAATAATAATAATAATAATAATAATAATTATAAAGTAAATCAGTTCTTTTCGTGTTTTTTTTTTTTTTAATTTATAGATAAATAATAAAAAATCTTTTATTTACTTCAAAATAATTATGGGCTATAACAGTTTTTGACTCTGTAGTGTCGTAACTTCAGCTGAGTGTGCTGTCCATTATTTCTTCTACTTTTATTTTCAAATTTATTGCTTAGTCTTTTCTTTTTCTTGTTATTGTTTCATTGTTTTTCTTGCTATTTATGTCTTCGTCTATTTTTCTTTTTTTTGTACTATTGTCAGGTGTTAAATGTTCATAATTACTTAATATATGTGCTGCTTACTACAAATTTTCTTTGTAATACTAGTGTGTAATTTTTTAGAAGTTTTGCTGGGAAGTCATTATCATGTGATTACGAGTGATCTAAGTAACTCAAAGTTAACGCAAATGAAACCGATTTTAAATAAACTTGAAAATATAAAAAAAAATTTCTCTATTATAATGCAGATAAATGTCTGTATTTCCTTCTTAATAGTATTTTGTTTTTGATTGAATATGTTATATGATCTCATCCACTTTTATTTTCACTTGCTTTACTGTATCTCAATTTTTATCAGTACATCTTGTCAGTTCTACATCATTTAATTCAGGATAGGAAAAGAGTATAGATCTTATCGTGTGGTTTTATTAAAGGAAAAAACACAATTCTTTATTTCAACTTCATATTTTTTGTATTAGTGAAAAGAGTTTAATCTTAAACAAACTTTATACCAAAAATTAACTTTTTTTCTCCATTAGATTTTGTAACTGATATCTTCCTTACGGCTGTGTTAGGATGCATTATCACGTATTGCATTACTGTGTTGGGAAGCATTAGTAACTCATTATCAAGTTTTAATATCCTTCCCGGAGATTTGGATTAAATTCTTCTTCTGACTTCTTCGATCAAACATACATACTTATTCAAACGACTGTACAAATTTCATTTATCTTTCTACTTGCACTATACTTACTTTTTTTTCCCACTAATTTTCCTCCAAAATTCTTCCAAATCACAGAATTTTGTGTATTTCTTCAACATTAAAGAAAAGAGATGTACGTAGAAGTGGTTATGCCAGGATCCAGGATCCAGGATTCGAGGATCTATCTATTCTTTCTATTGTTCCTGGATTTTCAATTAATATCTACTCACTGCTTGTTATTCTTTCCCATGTGGACCCTAACAAATAGAAGCGTCCTCAAACAAATTATACTTTATTGTTATGAGTTCTTTCAGTTTTAGTTTTAGAAAAATCTGAGGTTTTAATGGGAGACATCTTAGAATTATAGGAATTATAGTATTCTTCACAATATGTCTATCTAACTTATCTATAATTGTATATCAAATAGTAATTCCACCGTTTTATTAAAGTCGATTTAAATTCACTTTACTAATTTGTCTTGATTTTATGCGCATGAATTTCACAGACCTAACTCATCACTCATCACAGGTAGTATCATCAGTTGCTTCTCCTAAACAACAATATCTAAGGAATCACTTCATACTTACTATCTTTCAGGATATAATCCGTGACCTCTAGTCTATTTCATAAAATTAACATTAATTTTAAAAGTTTAAGTTCAATTTATTGCTTATGTATACTACATAAGTACATATAAATTTTATATATAATCTTAGAACTGATACAAACACTTTGTAACAGATTAAATAAAATTAATACTTCTACCAGTTGCATACAGTTAACTAACGATAAAATCGTTCTAGTTTCACATTATCTTCCGTATTCTGTTACTTAAAATAGAATTATAACAATATTGATCTAGATAATTTACCATTATCATAATCAGCAAAATAGCATAAATCGCCAAATTTTAAAGTGATTAATAAACAGTAAAAACTGGATATATTAAAAATAAATTTAGAATATAAGACCTTTAGTGATGAAATAACTGTATTTAAAAGATATTAATTATCCTATTCTTTACACAAAAATAATTACGTATATGTATTTTAAACGAACTATATTTATTTATTGCAGAACGTATGAATTAAATTTAAAATTTGTAATAAATATAAATATTTTAACTTCTATATTTAGTACTTTAAAGATTAATTTAAAATCTAAACTCATGAACAATAACAGCTAATTCTCAATTCTTTGATGTATTTTTTTCTGTTATACGTTAATACGGATTGCATAAGTGAAATAATTATCATATTTTTTTTTTTTTAATTTAACAATCGATTTTGAATATAATATATAGGAATTATTCCGATATGTATAATTATTTTAATTATTAATTATAAATATTCTTATGTGTTTACCATTAGAGCAACTCTTCATTAAGTGGAAAGTACTATAGGCGAGTCGTAGTGCAAGTATGACTAGTATGTTTTCAAAATTCTTAATCTAATAGCCGGTTATAATGAAAATTCTGGAGTTGATCTGAGTAAACACCAAGAATAACTTAAATATCTATTTTCAAAACCTTCCTTCACATACTGTATCTTAAAAATAATTAAGCGCGTCATAGGTCCTTACGATTACAACTAACGAATTGTTTTACCGCCCATCTGCACACTCCGTTCCTGCAGTTATTTTCATTAATAAAATGTAAAATAGTAATCAGATTTCACAAAAAGAAAGGGTTTATGTTTTTTCTTTCTCCAAAAATGATAACCGATTTTGTTATTTAGGTTTCAGCCATATTTTTGTAAATGTTTTGGTGATCGTAAATAAATAGAAATATATATTTATAAAAAAGATATATTAGACAAATTATGATAATTTTTAAGCTTGCCAACCAGCAACTGATTTATTTCAATATTTTTCTAGAAATCTTTTAAAAAGATTAAGAAAAATAAATTATTTTAGCTAAATAATGGTTGTAAAAAAAAAATTGACATATATTTATTGGAATAATAAAAAATACAATACTCCTGTAAGTTTCATGTTTTCGACTTAGTAAAAATTGTAAAACGTCTGAAAAATAGGAAAAAGATTACAACGTTTGTTAAAATATGTTTTTTTTTCTTTTTGTTTAATATACTTAATGCAAAAAACACTTAAGTATGAAAACATAATATACTTGTAGACGTGATTCATTGTCAAATTTAAAATGTAATAACTTAACACGAATTTTATTCATTTTGTGTTTTCGCATATTTTTCCCAATCCTATTTTACACAGCTTAGGTGGGTGGGATTTGGCAGGTTTTCACGGTTGGACACTCTTCCTACTGCCATTCTACTTTATAATAATGCAAAGTATTATTATGTATTAGGGTCATGTGCTGCTAGTAGCGCATGATATAAATGAAAATCAGTCATTTACGTATCAGGCCTGATTTTACTTAACTTTGATTTTCAATTCGTATGAAAACCGGTGTGTTACTAATTTACATAAATGCCAGTGTTATGTAAATAAAATAAATTGTAAATAAATTTTTTTTTCTATTTTCGCGCGTTTTCCTATAATATCCTTTAATATCATAAATTAAATTTTTTACTAATCTGAATTTATATAATGCATGAATTTTTATTCCAAGCAGATTTATGTGCATTTAATAATAAACTTTGTATTATTCTCATTATACATTTTTTACAACTAAGTGGCCACTGTAAATTGATCATCTATAAACCATTTATTTTTGTGTCGTAAATCAACATACGACAGGAACCGTTTCACGGCTAATAAAATAAATAAATAGGCAGTATTAAATATTTTATATTTAAGTTTTATTTGAATACAACATCCATAAGAACAGCTCATTTATAAATCAAAGTTTTAAACACCTATCTATGTTTTTCTATAATTATCTGAAAATTAAAATATTAAGAAAAATTAAACTAGGTACATCTACATTACTAAAAATTGGATGAAAAATTTTTCTTCGAAGTAACTAACATTAGTCTTCGAAATATGAGTTTTCTATTAACATAAATCACATTTTTATCAATGTGTATAACATTCTCAGTATAAACCGTACAGCTTCAATCTACAGAAATTAAATTAAATCGTAATTACTAAATGCATAAGAAGTTAGCATCTGTAAAAACAAAGTATAATTAAGAACCTACGTAACTGGAACGGCTGCTTAATCGGTGAATTCCATAAACTTATGTATCTACTCTGTTATCTAAAATCTATTCATATTAGATACATTTTTTGTTTCACTTTTGTCTGTATATTTGTTCACTGTACAAACTATTTAGTTTTCTTTATTAGATTAATCGTAATAATGATAAGGTATATTAGACTCTTTTTCGTTATATTCGACAACATTATGGTAAATATTTATTTATAAAATAAAGTGTAAAATAACTTTAAATAAAACTTAAAATTTATTAAAAAGATAAACTGAAAGAAAATATGAAAAAAAATAAAAATCTATAGGGTCTTATCGTTCCTCTTCCACAATTAAGCTTTTTAACCTAAAAATAAAATAAATAAAAAATAAATAAAATAAAGTATAATTATCATCAAACAATTCATTCCAGACTTCAATTAAAATACTAATTATTATGCTACTTTAGCACAGTCAAAATACTGCGACTATTGAAAATCATTGAGCAGGTCAAACTTTAAATAAATCACTAAAGGACATGTTTTTGATAGATTATTAACATTAGAAATACGGTTTAACATTATAAATGTTTTGACTTTTACAGAACATCTTATTTGCTTTTTTAAACCTAGTAATAGCTTTATTTTTCAGTATATCATCATCAATATACTTCCTTATAAAATATAAATGCTAGGGTCTCTATAAATCATGATCTGAACACACATAAAATATGTTATGGATAAATTTTACTTTGTCAAGAGAGTGATAAGGACAAATATTCTTCACATTTAAATACACATGAAGACATAATTAAATATCAAATAAGAGTTGTGTGTGGGTATTTGTGAGTGCGTGCGCATGTGTATGTGTGTGTGTTGTGAGTATTATATCAGAGAGATTTTTTCTTTTTCTGTTTAGCTTCGGGAACCACCGTAAGGTATTACTTCAGTGGGTGAATGAGGATGTAAATGTATGAATGTAAATGAAATGTAATCTGGTACAGTCTCAGATCGACCGTTGCTGTTATATGGGGTTAATTGAAACCCAATCGCCAAAGAACACCAGTATTCACAATCTAGTATATGAGAGAGATGAGTATATAAAGAGCCTTGATTTTCTGCAACTGACAGTGCATGTAGAATTAAAATAATATTGAAATTTAAATTCTGTGTAATATAATGTGCTTAGTGATTTCAAAAGAAAGCATTTTTCATAAAAAAATCGGTCAGTTAAGAGCGTTTTTTAATAGTATGGGGAAAAATTCTGCAGCACTTTTTGCTGTCTTCCCATTCTTTTTACAGCACTAAAGAATGAAGCTGTATCAAGGGTTGTTTATATATAACTATTATATACATAATTCGAGTATATTTATACTTATGTAATATTTATAAAATTTAGATATTTACACTGACAAAAGTTAAAAGTTTTTTAAAATATAATTTTTAGTATTTAATTCTTTAAATAACTTTTAATTTAATTTTTAGAAATTAATTATATATTAATATTTATTATTAATTAATTTTAAGTATTTAACTAATTTTTAGTATGTTGCTCATATTTTTTACTTTTGTTTTATCACTCTTGAAAACTTTAAACAAAATTTGAAAATAACGCCAATGATTCAATTAGAATTTGTTTTATGTTAGCCTTTATATTAATTTTTATGTTTTTCACAGTTGTTTTGACTATATGATAGGCTAAATAAGTTTTAAACTTTTAACTGAAGGATTGATATTGTTACAGAATCTATAATGTATAAATGTTATGCATATATATAAATTTTAAAACAACATTCCGAGTTTCAACAGAAAGATTTTAGGTTCGAACCCCTTCCATCCATGAACAAAACTCATTTCTCATCATAAAAAGAAAAAGAAGTTAACTGAAACTGAGCTTAGGTATTCAGTTAGCGGAATGAGAGAGAGGAAGAAATAAAAAATGATATTGGTTAAAGTGAATTTTATATATATATATATATATTTATGCGTGAATTTGTGCCCGCGCGTGTATCTGTGCGGTTGTTTTTTATTCTTTCCAGGCCCTGTTTGTAATAACTCACTTAATTTGATTAATTTCGAAATTTTTCTACTCGAAGTAGACCGTCTATCTTCCGTCACTTTGGTGGAATAGAAAAATAATCTCTTGCCGTTTGTTCTATTTCAATTAATTGTTATTAGTCATTCGGTTAATATGTATCAATCAGTTAAGGCAGTTAGAAAGACCCAGGTGAATGTGAAAAATTCGGTTTCAAATAAACTAGCCACTGATATATATGTATATATAAGATATATATTCTACTCTACTTTTTTTAAGTTAGTATTTTTCTCTTCTTTTGCAATAAGCTCATGTTTAGATATGAATCAATTAGATTGTCTATAAGCAAATTACTTTAGTTCAAAAAATGCAGGTAACTATTTCAGACAAATTCTTCACATTATCTTTTACGTTATTTATTATTTACTTAGTGGTGAATTATACGTATAAGTAAAACAAAAACAATTGAATATTTTTAACCATTTCTTTCATGCACATTGATCCTGTACTTTTAAAAATATCAAAGATACAAGCACAAATATGCGAGTTCGGTTAAGAATAATTTTCTATTAAAGATGACAAAAATCATACCACTGGTTTTATTCCATCTGGGACTATTTTAATCCAAACTCATCATATTAATTTCTGTACCGCCTGGTTATTGACTGCAGTGGATTTCTAGGGCTCGGTTAGTAAATTATGTAATAGCCATAATTTTTATGGTAATGTGATAACAAACGGGACTGTGAAGTCAGCCCTTTAAAAAATTTGTTGAATTTTTTTGTGTTATGATATAATTAAGACCCAAATTGAACTTTTTTGTCAGTCTTAAAGGAAATAATAGACCTGATTGCAAACAATTTTTAATTCTATATCTGACCAAATTTAAAAAAAAAGAATATTAAACCCACAATGAAGATTAATTGAAATGGTATCTTTACAAATATAGATCCGAAGGAATGTATACAAGTGATTCCATAAAAATAAAATCAATACTAGGTTCTCATATCAATTTTGAAAATCTAGGGAAAAATAATCGTTTTGTGGAAAATATGTTTTCTTTAAGTATTATTTAACTATTGCTTTCAGTGTGTTTAATGCATAGGTAGTATTTTACTCATACCATTAGTTAAATTTATCCAATATAATTTGAGTAGTATTATTTTTATGTAGTCAGCGGTAAAGGTTACATATAAATTTACCTTATACTTCAATGGATTAAATTTCATGGTATATTTGAGCAGCAATTCGCCCCAGCATTGAGTAACATTACACTCTGGAATAACAATTACTATGCTTGTGTACATGGAAAGATCACTACCTAATCTGTTATCAAATACCAATGAACAAAATTTGACACTACCGTTCTAAAACGCGTCTCATATTTTATTAGTGAATCCTCCAGAGCCGCAGTTAAACACATCTGTAAGGAAATATCATCAATAGTTTAAAATCTATTTTGAATCTCAAAATTTCTTGCGTAGCGTATAAACTTCAAAATGTTTTAAAATTATCAAAAAACATTCTGACACTTCCAATTTTTGTGCATAGATTACAGGACTTTGTGAAATGTGTATTTTTCAACTCTACTTGATACAATTTCTCACGGCCAGGATTAATTATTACATTTACTCAAGATTAATTCTTAATATTTATTTTTTGAGCAGCCTGTTCATGAGAAGGATAATTGAAGATGATGTTATTTTTGTTTGAATCCCTATAACTTTAAAACGACAGCACCTATTTTCATGAAATAGGTAGTAAAAGGTATGTTAATTTTGCGACATTTAAAATTAATAAGTTTTATAAATTAGCTGGCGAGCTAATTAGAATTCCTGTTTGTATACATCTTACGAAAGAATCTCAGTACGTATTACTTTTAATAAATAAAAGTTTAAAAAACCTTTAAAAATAAAATTTTGAATATTTAAAACTTCTAAAAACATTTACGGACCAGAAATTTCAGTATTGTGAGATCGTATCGTACTACTTTTCTTTTCTTCCTTCATCGTAAAAATGACTTATCCACTCTTTCAATAGATCGTTGACATAAATATGTGTAGATTCACTGCAATACTGAATTTTATTTGTTATGAGTTAGTGTTACATAAACATGTTTCCTGCCCAGAAAGTGTTTAATCGACTAAGAAATCTAGAAATACAAATTGTATTAATATAAATATTAATAATGATAAGAATTTTGTGATTTAAATATCCAGTTAGAAAAAAATTGCACCTTACAATATGTATCTGATTGATGTTCGGTTGAGCTTAGATTTATGTTCAGATTATTTTCTTGAATTTGAATGAGCTGTATACCATTATGAATATAGGAAGATAAAGCAGATCGTGCAATTGTGCTTTACTAAATAAATAGTTTGATCTGGAAACGATAAATAGATGAAAATATTAAATATAAAACAATTACTACAAAATAATTGACAGTTCAGATGGCGTTATTGAAAATTATCTCAACATATCTACATACGTTTTGAATGAATTGCAGAAAAATCAAGGGTTTATAAGAATTTTTAATTAGTATTATTTAGAGATTTAACAGCTAAATAATATTGTTTCTGTAAAAGAAAATCTTTTAATTATATTTTATATAGACTTGCGGAAAGATTTTTAAATGGTTCGACAATTTATCAAAAATGGCACTGGAAGCATAAATATGTCCTTTCAAGTAAATCGAAGTTTTGTGTAGAGTCATTGAAAAGAGTTCTGATGTCCGTTTGATAGTGTGGTGGATTTTATTTTTTAAGAATAAGAGAATATTCTTTTTAGCAAAGATTGCAGTTCATAAATACAAAGACAAGGACAAGTTATGTTTAATTTTTTTAAATATCATTCAACACGGCTCATACTTATCAGTTATGGGGATCAAACAGTAGTCTGACAGCACAATTTTGTGTCTTGAAAACTCGTAATAATTTTTTGAGGGAGCCCAAGGACGACATTATACTTTAGACGGAAATATAAGTAAGCATAATAATGATGACAAGCTTAACGTTTTATTTAGGCGTTTCAAAACAAAAATCAGTATAATTTGCAATTGTCAACACCTAGAAATTTCACTTTAGGAACAGAAATACTGTAGATGGTTTTTTTTAACCACCGTTAGGTATTACTTCAGAGGATGAATGACAATTTTGTTGAGTGTGAAAAATGCCATGCCTGACCGGGATTTGAACCTGGGACCTCCAAAAAGCCTAGACGCTACCACTCGCGCCACGGAGGCCGGCAAAGCAGATAGTATTAACTGGAATTTTATTCATGACATCAGTAATATTAGTCTATCTGAGAAGGACAAGCATGTGGTTTATTCATATATAAAGTTAAATGATTACAATACTTCCAATGAATAAACTTTTGATCAACTAAAGTAGAATTTTCAATTCCTTTTAAATAATTATCTTCATATATTGGTAGAGTTGGGTCAAATGTGAAGAGGGTTACAATGAATGGCTTAAGATTTTGAGGGAAGTCAATACAGTACGAAAAGCAAGGAATGAGGGCACTTTTCTTTGGAATTCCGGACCGTTAGGGGAAGAATGATTATCTAAAAACAAGAAATCCTGAGTATTAAATACTAGTTTTACAACCGAGGTCTATGAAAACAATTTCTATTTTAGAAATTTTAGAAATCCTAAAATAACTATTATTTTACCAATGAAACCTTGATATTAAAAAATAAAAATCTACGTTTATTATAATACTAATGATAAATAACTATTAAAAGTTACTTGAACTTTTTAAAGAATTAATATAAACATTTTGACTATCGGAATTGTCATCTTAAAATCGTAGAATTTATTAAATTTTCTTAAAATAATCTACTATTTTTATAGTTATAGCTTGTGTTTAATGTCTTTTTTGTAGAAAAAAATAATTTCATGTTTAGAAATTTGTAGTAAAATTGACGTTTACGCTGACGAATTTCACTAACATACTGCAGTCACTTTCAGCAATATTTTAGATAAAATGGCATTTGCTGAGGCGATCCTTGGTAGATTTATTTTTTAATTTATAACTTATTTATTACAAAAAGTAAAGGTATTATTGTATTTCAGCAAATCTTTTTCGGATATTTTTGTTAATACAAGAAAATAATCCAAGTTTTTGTTCTTAAACATTAAAAATTATTTACGTTTTATAATATTTTACTTCAGTTGAAAAAAAATTTTCTAGTGAGTAAAGGAGAATCAACTGATGTATTGTTTTATAATTAAACGGATAGTTTATTAATTTACTCTACTTTATCGAGTTTTTTATTTAGCTCTGGGATCAATTATATACATAAGGCACAAAATCTACGAGTCGGAGGTGCTTATTCTGAGAATAATGAGGTTCAATAAACAACCAGACCCTGAGGTGAACTAAATAAAGAAGGTATTTGTATAACTGAGTATCAATTCTACAATTTTCGTGAACTTAGCGTGTGATGTGCAACAGTGAATATACAAGGCGACATTTCACTTCTAACTTTCCACAATTAGTCTTGCATGGATTGTTGGTTGTTCTTGAGTATGGCTTTAGAATGTTTTAGAACGATTTACTTTTCAGGTTAGGTCACCTTCTTTCACTTTTCTGTTTAGCCTCTGGAACCACTGTAAGGTATTACTTTTGAGGATGATATGTATGAATGTAAATGAAGTGTAGTCTTCTTCAGTTTCAGGTCGACCATTCCTAAGGTGTGTGGATAATTGAAACCCAACCACCGAAAAACATCGGTTTCCACGATCTACTATTCAAATACGTATAAAAGTACAGATTTGAATACTAAATCCTGCATTACCTTCTACAACATATCAAACATTGTATCTATCCGAAAGACTATGTAAATTTGTGTTGCCTATTGATTTGGTATAGTCTAAAACTCAGTTGAAGTATGTTGAATTAAAACTATGAGTTGAGTAAATTGCCACTGGTCGGTTTGGTTCTTTTTATTTGCAAATAGTACACGGTCAATTGATACTAAATTTCGTTAAAGTCAGTTTCACAGTAAATTAAATATTTACATAGAAAAAAATTGAATAACAACGTATAAACAATACGTTTATCTAAAATAAAAAAAAAAAAATAAAAAAAAATGTAATCACTTATTAATAGTATTGTGCGTAGAATAAACTTTTTCTACGTTGCTTCTTAGAAGATACAGTAATGATTTTATTCAAGTTCTAAACTGAAAGAAAACTAAACATAAAAGGAGCGTTTTCCAGTTATTATTTCAATTACTACTAATAAAAATGTTGAAATCAGTTTACTCTTAAAACTGAAACTTCAGAAGAATTTAGACTATTTCATTGGTAGTTCAACTTCTGCGTTGGGTTAAAGCACCTAAAAAATTGAGCTAAAATGTAATTTCAGTTAGTTGTCATTGTTATTGTGATTGTGTACATTACATGTTAGTTAACAGGACGATACGGTTATTTCTTAATATATGTATACCTTATACTTATGCATTATATTTTATTACATACATAAATCTTATTATTTATATAGATGTATTTTCACCTCTGAATTAAACTAATTTAATAAAAATTACGAAGTAATCCTTATCTGTTCATAAATAAAATAAAATAATTAGTTTAGAGTTTAAGACAACAGTATATTTTACAATGTAAGGTTTAGTAATTGATATAATGTCTGCTTCTTCCCTAAAACTTTTAAAAATTAGCATGTGATCTGCTCTAGATTCTAGATATATGATCCTGAATTCAAAGTATACGTTTCTATGCATTTCGCCTGTGCTAGTGGATCATACCTAATACAAGGTGAAATAAAGAAAACGAAATGAATAACAGTCGTTTTTTTAATACAAAATTAGCGTATTAATTTCTTACATCATTCCTTTCGATTCGACATCGTGATTTCTCTTTCCATTAAAGAAGATAGTTTATGATCTTTCCCTTTAGTGAAACGTTAAAGAAATTTAAACTGATTGACTGCAATAGTCGTGAGGAATTGAGACGCAGAGAAGGCCGTCCCAGAGTGCGATACGAAATTTTTTACCTGAATATAAATCAAAGCGCTGGCAGGGAGTGGAGTACGATCCGAGACAGATCTAAATGGAAATAATTCCGAAGCTTAGTCTAGCAACAGAACAGTGGAATACTTGTGAGACGTCGCATCTCTAAATCTTTCAGTTTAGATTATATCTTTACCCCATCCCGCACCACACCATCTCTCACACTCATTCTTTTCTCTCTCACCATCACTTCTATCTTCGTTTCTTAAATTCAAGTTTCCTCATCTACCTCTCTTCTGTCTTGTACAGTTGACTACCAACTCTCCTGGTGCTGTTGCTGTTTTGTAAGAGAACTGATTTAATCAGGCTTGTCGAACAGCAGAGAAATAACGCAGAATGAAAATAATTCTCTTCTTTACTCAATTTCTGTCTCTTTCCCTTACTTTCTATCCTCTTCACAGACCTGTAAACTCACTCCTGTATTTGTTATTTTCCTAATATTCTTATTTTATTTTTCTCATTCTATTTCTGTTTAACTCTTCGTTGTATGTTTTTAATATTCAAGACTATTTCCCATACTTTCAGTTAATAAAAATTATTTTATTATTTTTTTTTATTTTTATGAATAATAATAATAATAATAATAATAATAATAATAATAATAATAATAATTTTTTTTTATTTTTTTTATTTTTTTTTTATTGTGCAACAGAACAGTTACAAAACCTTTGTATGCCACACAATATCACATAAAGAACATCCAAAAACAAAAAGACAACATTACTAATACATTCCAAGTAAAACAAGTTATAAGCAATAATCCTTAAAAAAAACAACAATAATTTTAAAATCATGAAAGTGAGCATCACACCAAGGACAATGATCCATCGCCACGTAACCCTCTCAAATTTTTAACGAAGGCTGCCTCATCTTCCCAAAAGCTTAGCTTATCCTGGAACTCCACTGCAACACTGGTACACCGCTCAATCGGAGACACGGTGGAACCAACCGGCGTCACAAACTGCCTAAAAGACCTCACTGACCTGGCCTGGTTCCGCAAGACAACATGATAACGCGTCGGAAGTCTGTTGTGCAGAGCTTTATAAAAGAAAACCAAGTCAAAGTACGTTCTTCTATCAGATAACCTGGAAAGGCCTAATTGCCTCAACATATCCTCTCTATTAGCACCAACAAAACAATCTCCAAACTTAAAACGCATCCAGTTCAAGAACCTATCCTGAACACCCTCAACCAGATCAGAGGCAAAACGTCGTGTACTATTCCACACCACGGTCGAGTACTCCAAGCGACTCCTCACCAAAGACTTGTACAGCAGGTTACAAGTGGAAATATTGCTAAACCGTCCACAAATCCAAAGGACAAGACCAAGGTCCCGGCGTGCTTTACTGACAATCCGAGCAACGTATTCGTGAAAATACAACTTCGCATCAAATAAAACCCCGAGGTCCTCAACCAATGTCTCAGCGACAATAACGTGCGTACCAATCCTATAGCTGAAAACAGAGCTCGACGTCTTACGAGACAAAGTCAAATGTTTGGTCTTCCGAAAATTCAAGGGCATACAATTGCGGTCAGCCCACTCAACAACCTTGTTAATATTCCATTGTAGCAACAGGTGATCCATACTATTTCTGATCGGACAATATATTTTGACGTCATCCGCAAACATCTGAAAATTGCACGTCAAGAGTTGCCCGATATCATTTATAAAAATAATAAAAAGAAGGGGACCCAAAACCGAGCCTTGCGGCACTCCAGACTTAGCCAAGAAGGATTCCTCAGACATCTGTCCACCAAAACGAACCGAAAAACGCCTGTCACGAAGATAAGAGGATAGCCAATCATTAAAACGATCGCTGAAGCCGAAGCCCTTGGTCTTTGCTAACAACAAATGATGGGGTATCTTGTCAAAAGCTTTGGTAAAATCAAAATATATCACATCTACTTGACCCCTATGCTCAATTGCATTAACTGAATCCTGCAAAAAGGCGGCCAAATTAGAAGCTGGTGAACGACCTTTAATAAATCCATGCTGAAATGACGACAACATCGGGAGAACATGGTCATAAACATGTCTAAATAGAATCCTCTCGAAGACTTTGGAAAAAGTACCGATGATAGAAATAGGCCTGAAATTATCCAGGGAAGGGACACCAGGCTTAGGTATAGGAGTAACAACTGCGTGTTTCCATAGGGACGGAAAAGAAGAAGACGACAAGCTCCAATTAAACAGGGAAGCAAGGATAGGAGAAACAATCTCATTCAAACCCTTGACAACAAACGCAGGAATCCGATCCAAGCCGACCGCCGATCTAGCGTTAAGAATTCCTATAGCACCGGATACGTCAGAAGATGAAACCATCGGAATGTCAAGAATCCGCTGGTTGTTGATACAGGCGCCACCAGACGTAGTCTGCGTAGGAAAGTCCTGGTATACTGATTGAAAAAATTCACCAAAATGCTGACAACTCAACCGAGGATCAGAAATAGTCCGCCCATCGACAGTAGGGGCCGGAGTCCTTACATAGTTAGACTTCTGTCGAGAAATATACTTCCAAAAATTCCTCGGATTAGAACAAAGGTCAGATTCACACTTCCGAGCCCAAACCACTCTGGCATCCGCTATCGCATACTTAACATCTCTACGCAGCCGAGAAAACAAGAAATAATCATCCGACAGACCAGAAGATTTAAACCTGCGATGAGCAGCCTTCTTCCTCTTGAGAAGATTAACAATGTTCCTATTGAACCAAGGAGGAAATTTTGTTGACTTAGGACGAAATGCAGGAACATGTTTATCAATCGCTGCAGTAATTATCTTCTGTAAACCCAGAACCGATTCCTCCAAATCGACGGTCAAGAGAACATTACACCAATCAGCAAACCTCACATCGTCATACAACGCACGATAGTCACCACGATCATAGCGAAAAACCAGGCCCATTTCCGCCACATCAACGGTTGCGACTTCAAGGAACCCAATTTCAAACGGAGGATGGAACTTATCAGGGCAAACAAGAGCCTCAGCAGCTCTAGTGAAAACCCTGCAGTTAGTCAAAATTAAATCCAAACCATTATTACAGAAGGAAGGATCCGTTGATTCATGTGTAAAAACGTCCAAGTTCATCATGTCAACAAAATCAAAAACCGATCGTGCTTTACATTTAGCATAAAACCCAATATTTGCAGGAAGACTTCTAGTAGACCAGCACACTCCAGATACATTAAAATCGCCTACAATACAAATATCAAAATTTAAAATATCTACGTGCCTATACAGAAAATCAAAATATTGGTCGAGGAGAATTGAAGCTAAAAATGGAGCAACATACATAACACAAACCAACAAATTCTTCATGCCTGGTCGAATTAGCTCAACCCATACAGCTTCAGGAAACGCCTCGAGGTCCTTCCTCCTCGTACACCTAATGCTTGATTTTACAAGAATAGCTGAACCACCACCACGCTGAAGCAAAGTAGCAGCATAATCTCGGTCAGCCCGAAAAACATGGTAACAGTCTGGAAACAGATTGACATCACAGTGCTCATCACTAAGCCAAGTCTCAGTCAAGGCAACCACGTCGAAGTGAAAATCAATCAAGGACGCGAAAATTTCATCCTGCTTAGTCCTCAAACCACGAACATTTTGGTAGATCATCCTCAATTTACCCATCGCTACCGAGCTGCAATCCATCCTCCCGTGAACCCTTTTCTACAAACACTGCATCAGGCCTCAACGGACCATAAAATGGAGCCAACAGCGTACCAACAGGCCAGATCTCAGGACGAACCAAGCTGTCAAAATCCGAAGCACAAACTTCAATTCGAAACGAGCTATACGACTCGTACCTAGTCTTCAGACGAATACACTGAAGATGTTGAAAGTTGTGTCCCCCAAGCAGCTTGGTGATATCACCAACCCCGGTTGAAGAGTTAAACCTCGAAACAAAAAGAGCCTTAGCCCTGGCTTAACCAAATCACAGCATACGTCGCCTTTCCCAAAAACAGCATTTCGAGACCTCACCCCTTTCTTAGGGTTAGACGGAGCAATGGAACCCTCAAGAAAAGACTTCACTTTGGGGCCTTTACGCTTCTCAGAGCCAACCACAGTCCAAACAGATTTCTTAGCCACATCATGGGAGGCTGCAGTCAAAACATCATTCACAGGGTTAGCGGATTTATTTACAGCGTCAACTGTAGCAGAAGTAAGTCCCTCAGCATTTTTGTAACCCACATGCGAAGCGTTTCCGGATGACCTCACTGCATCCTGAATACACCCAGCATCAAAACTCCGCACTCGTGTCATGTTGCTATTCCTCTTAGCCGCATTAAATACAGAAGTAGCACAGTGAGATGGCAAGGAGAGGTTAATATTATCATCACCACAACGAGGTCTAACTGGATCAGGAATAAGGTTAGCAGGCGAAAGAGAAGAAGAACCAGAGGAAAGAACATCCCTGTGTAAACTTCCACCTTGAACAACCATGCCAGACACGACTACACCTCTTATTTCGCTAATCGAAGACTTTAATTCAGAATTCTCATATCGAAGACGTTTAAGTTCAAACCTTATATCCTTAAGTTCAGACTGGAGGGCACGAATTATTTCCAGAACTCCCTCGTCAACAGCAGACCGCAGAGATTGAAGCAAATCCTTATCCGCAATGATATCGCTCTGCTTATAACAGCTATCACAAACCACCTTGGGTGGATTCATTGGAAGACCCGTATCATTCAAAATACATTCAACACCCTTAACAGACAGCATATCTCCCCGAATAGAACCACCAACAGTGCCATTATCAGATTCAACGTTGTGTCCAACAGAAGTGTTATCATCGATAATGACGTGTTTCTTTATGCAAGAGCCACATTTAAAATTCTTGCTCTGAGAATACAATCTAACCTCCTCCGCCGAAAGTCCCAAACATTTTTGATGACACCGAACTGTGCACACCACACAACGAAAATACTTCTGTTTCCCAAAGAAAATCTCATCACATAGAGGACAACGATCCGCGCTGCCCGGCATCGTGAACAACGTATGAACCAGAAAATTAAAGACAATCACTTAAAAGAGGTAAAAGGCCCAGATTTTACACTTCCATACTTTTGCAAAATAATAAAGAGAAATAACAACAAAAAAAAAAAAAAAAAAAAAAAAAAAAAAAATAATAAATAAATAAATGTAAACAAACAGATAAACAGTCCTCAGCAACCAGAAAACCCCTCAAAATATCGTAAAGAATGTTCTTAATAATAGCAATAACAACAATAACAATAATAATAATAATAAATAGTGCTTCACCAGTCTATGCTATCATTAGATAACAAATATTTGAAATAAAATCAATTAATTCCTCTATCCAATTCTTATCACTGAACGAAACAAAATTATAATAGTCGATGGTATCTGAAAGCAATAGCAACTATGTTGATGAGTATCCTACGAAAGAAAATAGAGAAAGAAAGGATATGAGTGTCATAGCCAACATGGGTGGATGATGATGGGACAGCCTGGGCAAGGAGGAAGTGGGGAGCCCCTCGGGGATGTCCGCTGCCAATGAGATACCCGGAACTCCCCAACTCAATCCTAAGTGTTTGGTATTCCTGGAGAACGTGAAGATCACAAGTTAGCAGGTGAGTGCAGCACTACGATTAGATTTATTGAGTGATGCGGGACTGATACAGCCCAAAAGGGTTAAATTCGTTCTCTTTGTCGTTAGTCTGCCATACTCTCACTACATGGGAAGCCCGCAAGTTGTGCGTTAAGTTCTACGGAAAGGAGTACTTTGTTTTTGGATGTTAAGCGTTTGAAAACAAGTCTTATCAGCTTTCTCTGAGACAAACTATTTTTCTATATACTCGCTAATGGATAATACTGGAGTAAATATAACCCAAATTTCGGTATGGATGGCTTTCTGATAAGCAGCAATGTAGTCAGTTCAGTGGAAACACAATAGAAAATTACTTTATTTCTCAAATTCACTGGTAATAGTGATATAGAATGATTGTTTTTCTTTAGAAATCTTTCGTTAGACTAAGTTTAGAGGTTTAAAGTGACTGTTAATTCATGTAAGATTACCTACACAAATAATTCATTGACAGTATTAAACATGAAATATGAAAAATGTTTCTTTACGTTCATTAAACTTATAAGGTAACTGTATTACCTTACAAAAATCTATTTTCTACACAATCATTTTTCAGAAGAAAAACGAAGAAAAATATATTTCAGGCTTGTAATTGTAACGTAAATTAAATGAGGCTATTCCAGATTTTTCTCATATAATACTTAATCTATATACAGTGAGTTACACTGAGAAGTTTACTGTATATATCTGTCTAATAATATATTATGTATTATTTTGCAAATCCATTTTTTAAAATAACCTTATCAACCACAAATTAAATTTCAATGTTGAGATAATGTGCTTTATCTGCTGAAAAGCTACTAAGTTTATAATATTATCCAAAAAAAAAAAAAAAAAATTTGCATATAAAGATATGATATAAGAGGGTTGGTGAAGCTTGCAGTAAGAAATGTAAATTAGTACATTCGATAAGTTACACAGAACCTTGAAATAGATTATATCCTAAATTTTCTAACATAATAAACATACGTTTAGGTACATAATAATGGATAATTAATTGAATTAATACAAAAAGAGCATATTGAAATTAATAAAATTAATTTTACTGCGAACGGCCAGTAATACGAGTAACGAAACTTAAATCCAGTGTTATGCAGTTTCTCAACGGTCGTGTAATTCTTATTGCTTACGTTGTTCCTTGCTATTCCGAGTTCGTATGCGCCCCCGCTAGTGGAAGGTTAGCATATCGTAGTGCATTCTAATGATACTATATACCTCTGTTGCAGTAATAAACCTTCTTAAGTAATCGATTTTCTAGAAAATTTATTCTCAATAGTTGGCATAAAATACAGAACACCTCATTACAATATCCTTATATATTAGGATTTCAATTTTAAACTTTCCGAAAGAAAGTTTTAAACAGAGAGATTTATATGCATTGAAAATGAGGAAGAAAAGTTCTCAACGGTTAATTAAGAAAATACAGTTTATTACTTAACTGCGTGTACTTTAAAACTTTCTTAAATATAAAGAAGAATAACCTCTGTGTGTATGGCTATTGAATATTGTATGCAAAAATTTTTAATTAGAACCTCAGAATAGCGTTCATTTAGGAACTTTTGAAAAAAGCCGGGCTCCTAATCATTAAAACAAGTAACGATTATTGAAAATATACATTTTTATAATGTGTGTTTTTTACTTCTAATTAACAAAATGAAAAATCCCGTCACAGCTTAATACAATTTTGGTTTATCCTAATAAAATAATTTTAATTAAGAATTCTTGTCAGGATTATTTTTATATTACATCCAAAATATTGTGTGAAACATTTAATAAACATCTTATGTAAGGAAAACACTTTTTTTATAAATAAAATGTAAATAAAATAATATTCAAGAAAGATTAAGTAACCAACCTGATTTCAAATTATTAAGGGTAAAGAAATAACCTTCACAAACACCCTGTGCTTTAAGTGATTGAATTTACAATGATGTTATGTAATATCATGATTGATTGTATTAGGAGGCAAGTGCATGGATAAAAAATATGCATACTGGTTTTTTATATCGATTTTCCTTTTATGCAGGTAAAATAATTTTGAAGATATATTCATATACTGTGAAATGCATTTTTATATATCTATTTAACATTGATCAGTATTTATAATTATTATAACGGGTGTTTCAAAAAGGACTCAGCTCTAAGATTAAGAACGTAGAAGTCACGCATTGGTAAATTTTACTTCTCCTTACATGTTAGTTGGCAACATTATACTCAAGGTTAGCCGTTTGTAACATTGAAATGTCCTTCTTATGCACTAGTGCTAATATACCAGTATAAATTCATCTCAATTGTGTTAACTATGTCGTTTTCCAAGGACAAACTTGTATTTATTATTGAGATTTATTGTGCGTATAAACCTTTCGAAAGAGTGAAAGACGAGTTTCGGATAAAATTTCCCAATTCTTCAGTTCCTAATAAGTCGATAATATCGCGTTTGATTAATAGGTTTCGTGAAACCGGGAGTATACATGAAAGGAAAAGCATAAGTCGACCGTCACTGTTAACAGTAAAAGTTCTGAAGGATGTGAAAGAACGTTTGACTCGCTCACCCAGAAAATCGCTCAGAAGGCCGGGCTTTCACTATCTACAACTTTCAGGACTACTTAAAAATTACAGTCACACGCTCGCATCGGTGTCTTTCAAGAACTGAAAGACGTAGACCTTGGAAAACGTTTACAATATTGCCGTCGATTTCGTTCTCTTGTTGATGACAACGGTATCGAAATGTTGGATTGTGTTTATTTCAGTGACTAGGCACGATTTCGCTCGGATGGCTACATTAACAGCCAAGACTGCCAATTATGCAACGTTAAAAAATCCTTACGCGTTTCAAGAACGATCATTACACGCACGTAAAATTAGTGTTTGATGTACGATCTCTCAGCGTCGTGTAACAGGCCCTTTATTTTTTGACAAATCCGTAGACGGTGTGGTTTATCGTAACTTAATCGAACAGTTTATCGACGTGTTAGATTTATACGAACGAGCATATCGGTTCCACCAGGATAACGCAACGTGTCTTACTGCTATTGAAACGCTGAATATGTTACGGAAATCTATTGGCCATCGTTTGATATCAAAAGGGTTGGAGCCTCCAAGATCCCCAGATCTTACACCGGCAGATTTTTTCCTTTCGGGAATTTAAAAATTGCAGTTTTATAAACAATCCTCACACACTTGACGAATTGAGGGCTTACATTTAAAGTGAGATTTTAAACATTAGTGAGCAAACATTACGAAAAGTAGTTGGAACTGTTATGAAACGTTTACGAACCAGCATCGGGATTACAGGAAATCGTTTTGAACATTTATTGTAAAGTTATTAAAGGTAATTTGATTATTGGTGCATAAGTATTTTATTAAAAATTAATACTTTTTTAATAAATCAACGTCGTCAAACAAAATGGTTGCGTCCTTTTTGAAACACCCGTTATATTAAAATTATGTACTAAGATGTATTATATTATACATCTTTTATATATGTACTGAGAATTTATAAATCACTTAAAAACAAGAAATTAATCCTTCGCTAAAGTAGAATCCACTTTTTCATAAATTTATCTACTTCGAAATAATATCCATATTTTGGAACTCTTATGAAATAATTACATAATAAAACCGGTTACACTACCGGTTGAAATACTTCTTACAAGCATTAGGAAATAGAGTTACAATGAGTTAATACCCAGAAAAATAATTTTTTCTTTATCTTAATTCATAAGGTTGTCTTACGGGATAGTATTCTAATACAGAAGTTTAACGTAGTATTTGCAATTAAATAAATAACATTTCTCTAGACTCTTGCTTTATTTTAAAGTTTCGGGTTGCATTTATTTAAATACATATTTAATAATATCTATTTTAATACATATTTAATAATTTTTTTTAAAATTATAAGGACACTAACGTATCGGCCCGAAGCCTCCAAGCTTATGTGATGAATTATAAATACCGTAATGTATTTTAATTATTATTCAAAATACGTGTGTAATACACATGAAAAAAAATTTTAATTCTAAAAATCGTTTTTACAGTGCATTTTTTAGTGTAACTTATACTGAATATATTTTGTCATTTATATCTGTATATAGACACTGAACATATAAGGTATACAAACCTGATTTCTGCTGTCAAATTTAGCTAAATGTATTCCTAATCGATTACATTACTTTCAGTGATTTTTCTATCCAAATTTATTTAATCAAAAATTTTAGCAAGCGACCTCGATTGAAATATTGGACTGGCTTGGATCAACAGTATTATCTGCAGTTTTGTCCTCCGCATCATGCGATCACAAATGACTTGTTTTTGGAATTTTTTGTCACTTGGGTTCCCCGTTTTATTGTGGAGGGTAACTGGAACATAAAGCATGTACTCTAGGAATCTTGGCTCATAACGACTCGAGGGAGAACTTTGAAGGGTTAGTACTGACAATCTGCGGCTGAACGTAACTTCTGGAGTACAGCCTACATACTGGCCTTCAGATGTAATAAAGGTGCCTGATATATTAGATTTTTATATCGTCTCGGGAGATTCTCTTTTTTACACCAATATTGAGAATAACTGTGATTCCTTATCTGATGAATCAGAAGTTCTGCTGACCGTTAGAACGATAGTTGTAAAGAAGAAGGAATCCCCAGTACGAGAGATTGGGAATCTTATCGAAGCTGGGTGGAGGACATGCTGCCTAGAGCAGTTACTTTGAAATGCCCAAATGACATAGATGATGTGACCTGGCGACTGACCTTGGTTATGCAAGAGGTAGCCTGGCGTTCGATTCCCGAGAGAAAGCATGGTGGTAGGGATGGCGTAGACTATCCAAGGGACATTGTTATTCCTGACCAGCAATTTGGTTTCCGGAATGGACACTCCAGCATTGAACAATTTCATAGAATTTTTTATGTCATCGCCAGTTGTTTGGAAAGGCAGGAATAGTGTTGGTAGATATGCAACAGGCTTTCGGGAAGGTATGGTAGCGTGATCAATTTTACAAGCTTAAAACGAGCCTGCCGCAATCATATTATTTGGTGTTACACAACTACTTTGATGAAAGTTTCTCACTGGTTAAATATAGCCAAGACTTATCACGTTGTTTTAATACGAAACTGGGGGTTCCACAGAGTACAGCATTCGGCCCGGTTTTGTATTCAATCTACTCTGCTGATCCTCCTAGCACTGAAAATATCACTCTTATGTCCTTTGCTGATGACACGACGATTATGGCGCATGTCGTTAACCCAAAAGTAGCGTGGGAGTAACTGCAATCAGAGTTAAACCTTATTAGTATTAGTCAAATAGAAGGTACATTTTAATTTTGCAAAGTCGAGTCCTGTGATGTTTGTGATGAGGAAAGGAGTTTACTCACGAGTGTAACTGGATGGAGTTCACATACCTCATTCGGACAACGTACGATATCTAGGACTTCATTTGAACCGCCGCCTAAGATGGAAAAATCATGTGAGATAAAAGAGGAAAAATTACCTATTAAACTTAGACGGTTGAACTAGTTATTAGGAAGAAGGTCCGTGTTATCGTTAAATAACAAACTGTTGTAGAAAAATAATTTTTAAGACAAATGGGCCTGTGGGATCAACTTTGGGTAAGCAACAGTAATATCGACTTCATCCAAAAGTCTCGGAACATAGTGCTGAGGAACATTTCAGAGGCGCCATGGTTTGTGTAGAACAAGGATATCCACGATTATCTAGGGATACCATCTATTCATGAAGAAATTCATTGGCTAAGTTCAAAGTATGTACTTAAGCTTAACGCGCACGAAAACCATCTGGCTGTTAATTTTTGGATAACAGCGAAGATGTGAGACGATTAAAGAGGCTGCATATATTGGATCTAGAGATTGTTATGCGCTAAATATCTTTTGTTACTGAAATTTTTACTTATATTATTGTTGAATTAGTTTGTATTTAGTAATATGAATTATCATTTTTTTATTGTTTATATATTAAGTATCGTGGTTTTATCTTTGTTTCTTATGTGACCAGTGTTTATTTGTTAAGTCTTCTTTTTTTTTCTCATGTATGACTTGTGACAATTTTTTTTAATACTCAATAGCTTGTTCTGTTTTGTTAACCATTTAATTTTTTTGTTCTCAATAGCTATGTTATGTTACCATTTAACTTTTTTTTGTTCTGAACAGTTAATTTCGAATTTTTTGTACTTTGTTAAGCTTAGTTATATTTTATTCCTCTTTTTTTATTGTACATTGTTTAAAGTATGATTGTATTATCTTTGGAGGGATAACTAGATTCCTCCTTTTACGTCATTACTGCCTGTGCAACTTACTTATAGTTTCACTGTTCAGAAAACTGATTGAAAACAAAGCAATAGATACAAATAAAGTCATTAGCGAATTCTATATTAGCCCATCAATAATGGTGAAAACTATGTATAACTACATCAATATTTTTCTAGAATAAATTAATAAAAGAGTTATGAAGACACGTTAAAGACTACAAAATCAAAGTTCTTAACAAATTTAATGATCGCACTTATTTTAGTCGATAAGAAAGAAAACAAAGTTAATATTCTTAAATTAATATTATTTAATATTTGAATTCTCAAATTATTAATTTATGAAAATGTCTAATTCAATATTAACTACTCTTAAAATATTGGAAGTAACTTAAAGAGCGCTAAATAAAATGTAACTATGGTGACTATCCTCTTAAGTAATATCTGAATTAATCCTGCCTGTGGAGGCTAAAAGGAAATAATGTAACTGAGAGACTAAATCACCCAAAAAAAAACAAAACAATAAAAATGTTGATAAAACTTGGCCAATTACCACAAAATTATGTGTGAAACTGCCTGTATTACACAAGGATTGTATAGAAATAGTGTGACCTTGACTAAGTGTCCTCTAGAGACCCTGAGACTAAAGTGTTTCACACTAAACTGAGACTAAATTATCTCTTCAGAACAGCCTCGCATTTTAATGAATTTTGAGATAACCAGTTAACTTACTACTCATAAAAAGAAACTCAAATAACCTTTAAATATATATATATATATATATATAATATTTCCAATTTATAATCATAATACTGATTATAAATCTTTATTAAATATAAATATCGAATATCTAAGGTTATTAATCCTAAGGATTAATCAAATCCTTCCCCCCGTGACCAGCACGTAAAACGATTGAACATGCGCTTTTAATAACAAGACTTTTTTTAATTCTAAAAGAAATAAATATAAAATTAGATAATGTTATTAGTATTCATGTATTCTCTGAAAACATTAATAACGTATGTTTCTGATAATAATAATTTGTAACACAATACTTTTTCTGAAAGGTTATATTTCTAAGTTATTGAGGAAAAAATACTTCCATTTAAATAAATGTTTATTGCAACTATAAGCACTTTTAGGGGGTTGGAAGAAAAATAGTGGGTAAATTCAAAATTTCTCAATGAGGGTTTATTATTACAGTTAAAAAAAAGTCCAAAATCCAAGTTTTTGGATGCGAGATACATGCGTACGTACGTGCAGACGTCACGCCGAAACTAGTCAAAGTGGATTCAGGGATGGTCAAAATGGATATTTCCTTGAAATTTGAAAACTGAGATCACAATACTTTCTTTACTTCGTAAAAGGAAGTAAAAAATACTAACATTAGATTAATTAATTTGAAAATAGATTTGTATCCAATTCCATTTATACGTATAACGTAATTTTGTTCATTAGGTTATAATGATAAAAATAAAATGTTAATGTTCTGTAAGGACGCAGTAACATTTCTGAATATCATAATTTATATCACCCGATTTTTAACGAATGATTTGTTTATAATTAATTTGCACAGACCTTCTCTCTTTCTTTTTTTGGATATAATTAAAAATATCTTTGTTTGGATCTTACAATTAAAACTTATTAATTACATTTATTTATAAAAAAGGTGCAAATTTACCTTTCCGAGAAATATTTCAAGATAATTGTAATACTGGACTGGTGCAGTTTAAAAAGATAAAAAACTGTGACATATCCAATATGTTATTAAAAGTTGGAAATAATGAATTACGGTTTTTAACAAATGATTTCAGTTATTTCTTATTATTAACATTATTCTGTTCTTTTTTATTTCTGTTTAGCTCTGTTTTTCATAGAATTTCTCATTTCAAAAAGGTATGAATAAAAATAATTCATGAGACGATGAGTTTCAAAGTGTGAGATAAAGTATAATGAAAAGAATGAAATGAAGAAAGTTAATATTAAACTGAATGTATAAAAAAAATAATCAAAGACATATATTTAAAAGTACCTATAAATGTTTAACACTTAAACAGCATATTCAGGTAATTGCGCAGTTTTCTTTGCAGCTATTTATTTGCTTGCAATCACGGATTTTATACAATTAAACAAAAACAAATTATTATTCGCTTGATTACATTACCATTATTCTTAGAATAATTAAAACATCATGATACACTGCTTAAATTTTACTTCTGTTTTTTTTTTCCTTGTACGAAGTAAAGGAAATATTGTGATCGCGAGAAATTTGGGTTTTCAGATTTCAACGAAAATATCCATTTTGATCATCTCTGAATCCATTTTGACTTGGTTCTGCGTGACGTCTGTACGTACGTATGTATCTCGCATAACTCAAAAACGATTAGCCGTATAATGCTGAAATGTTGGATTTAGGATTGTTGTAACATCTAGCTGTACAACTTCTCTTTTGGGTAAAAGTGTCAAAAAAGCTCAAAATCCAATTTTTGGGGGATTTTGGGCTTTTTCCTTAATTGCAGTGATCTTATTGAGAGTTTTTCAACAATATATCATAAGTGGTACTTATTTTCATTAGTTCCAGAGTTATAGCCAAATAAAATTGTAATTAATGAAATATTTGGGTCTTAAAAGGGAAAGGCACATCGGTTTGAATCCGACATTTCCATTATTTTTTAAATTAAAATATATTGATTGATTTATTAATCTCCGATTGAAAAAATATATATATGAAAAAAATCAGAAGTTATTAGTGAAATAAATTTTTATGTAATTTCATATTAATTCTTTTTTGTTACAATCAGAGATTAATAATTATCATATATGTTATTAATTATAATTATTGTAATTATTAATAAATCAATATATTTAAATTATAAAAAAGAAAATTGTAAATATATGTATAAGAAGTTGAATTTGAACCGTGTGTGCATGGTTACGGATCCGACACGTTTTCACTTACACCACGTAACTACTTGGGCGGTGTGAAACAAAATGATTATATAAACTAATATAAAATGCTGATACGGACACCACAAAAAATGTGATGGAGTGTAGTGTTCACCACAATGCAATTGTGTTAGTGTCCCCTTTATTAAAGAATTGTAAGATCGTATCTCACTTTCAAATAAGAGTTTAAATGAAGTGCAGCAAAAAATGTGTATATGTAATTTAATAGGTGTATTAGGAAGTCATGCGGTGTCCACATCAGATTTTTTGTTAATAAGATCCGTTCATAACTGTACCCTAAAAAGTAATGTAAATATGCAATAATGGTTGTTCATTTTTTTTAATAATTCTTATTTATTTATTTTTTTTAAGTAGTAACTATTATTTAAGTTTTTGTTTTAATACTTTTATTTATAGTCGCATTAACAATTAAATTCATTAGCGACTTATAAAAACTTTTGTTTATAAAATTTTTAATAATTATTTCGATGAAATCTTTATTAAAATAAACTTGTAGCCCAATTACTTGTCCTATAAACAGGTAAATATTTCTGATTTTTCGATATTTCATGTAGAGTAATATTCTTTATACTTGTATATTTTTATATGTATTTTTTGAAACAGAAAAATCGTTGGTTTCGTTAAACTGTTTTCATTAATCATAATATTCAAGTTTAGCAAGCTTTAATATCATGTGACCAAAGTTAAACCAACCATATAAGAACGTCCCTAATATACAATACTATGTAGTATCTTTAAATCTCTTAACTGTCCTATACTTCATGAAAATGTGATTTTAAAATGAAGCGTAGCCTAGTTATTTTAATTTTAAACAATTATAGAAAAATCATATATTAGTACAATAATTATAATACTGGCTGTTATACATTTTATTTGTGTATCAACTCTTTTCTCAAGGCACATTACATAATTTTGATAAAGCTTATAAGATAATGATGAATTATTTTATTTTTAGGTATATTTGAAAAAAAAAACCTGTTTTATGTGTTCCTTTCCACGTCGAGCCGTCCGGTGCTGTGATCTAGTGGGTGCTAGCCCTCACCTGAAAGTTAGTTCGTACTAGCATTCTACGTTAGAAACCCGCGCGGTGCGGTCACATTTTTCATTTCGTCCGGTTGGACAATCAGTGTTACTCATAGTTACTAGCTTTTGGCGCTCGAATCTGATCCAAGGCGGATCAGATTCGCCTTGGTCAGTCAGAGTATGGTGTCATACTCTTAGTCCGGATGGACTCCATTCTTTGTTCGGATGAACGTTAGTTTTAATGTTTTATTTAATTTTTTATTTTTATATGTCAAGTAATACGTAGTTATGTCAAGTTATACAAGACAATAATTCATTAAACCATTATTTAACAAGCAACAAGGCGTTGTTTTCATTCGTCACCTACGAAAATACAGTCCAACCTCGGTCTAAAATCTATCACTATGTAAAAACTGAAATGAATCACTTTAAACATCGTTAATACAGTATTATGAAGGGTGTTTACCCATAATGTAAGAATCTAAAACTATCTTTAAAATGTTGTTATCTCTGCTGTATTATCTTTATTATTTAAGATGTTAATACTCGATCATTATTTTATTAAACAATAATAAAATAAAACTAAGTGTCAACAGACAGTAAAATCTTTAAATTTAACTGAAATTCTTCATAACATTAACAGATATGTAGTTTACACTACATACAATACTAACCCTACAATGAAAAATAATAGTAAAATATGATATGATCAATCATAAATTGTGTTTATTTCTTTATTCAAAAGTAAATGGATGATATAAGATTTAAAGCTCATCAGTTCTTAGTAAGGTAAAACTAATATTCTTCTTGTTTATTTTATTAATGTCATAAGTATTAAAGAGTAATTTAAACAATTGTAATATTTTGTTATTAAATCAATAAAAAAAATCTGCTCAATTTCATTTAATGATTATACCTTTGAAGCAGAACTTTAGAGGATACTCTTAAGTACGCTAATGAAGTACTCTTCGTTAATTTTACCAACTTATACAATTCACGGAATCAATATGGTCAAATCTAATACTAAATTTTACAAAAGATTTTTCTACTGTTTGTCAGTAGCAAATACTGGAATTAATAACTGACTCACTTTTAGGGCAGCGCTAAGATTATGCTTTTCATGGGGAAGGTTGACAGATCGATGGGAAGCGGTTTTAGTTTGAATTGATTGTTATCAATTTGATTTTGATTAACAACACATATATCCTGGAAAAATAAATGTGTAAAAATTACTAATAAACCATCACTGTATGAAGAATGAACGTAGCAAACAACGGGTTTATATTACAATCTTTGTACTCAAAATCCCGGAGATCAAAGTATCCAATTCACTGTAACTTATTTTATATTATCTATTTACGTACTCAGTATTATATAATCTTTAGTTATCTATTCTTTATTACTCATTAACCTTTATTTTTTACTTCCAGTATTTCTTTCTAATTTATCCCTAAGTTTTCATCAAGTAAAAGCTTCATAAATACTTTTCATAAGATGTAAAAGCTTTACATTGTTTGTTGTTAAATTTCTGCTTTGGAATATTAAGTATCCTAGAAGCATAACTAGATTCTCAGAAGTAAATAATATTACAATAACAGTAATGTGTTGTGAAAAATATTGTTCAATAAAAACTTTCACATAAAAATGAGGAAAAATGCAAGAATTTTTAATAGAAATGCAGATTTGTATCTTTTAATATATCTCCGGTGTGATAAAACCCTAAGAATTTTTGGTAAACTTAAATTAAGCTGATGGAAAGTTACTGTTTTTCAATAATCCTAAAAACGAGTCATTTTTATCATTTTATCAATGTTTATACTTTTATTTTTACCGGGATCATCAATCCGAACACTGTTTTTAATAAATATATGACTACGAGTAAGTAAAGTATAAATATTAAATGTAAGACTACAATTCTCTGACTGGTTTTTTCCACGAAAGATAGAAATGTTACATAAATCAAAAAGCAATAAAATAATATAATAAGAAACTCGCCGAAAATTGTATAAATTCAGATGAAAACAATGGAATATTGAATGTTCTTTAACTACGCAAAGATGTAGTAAATTATACAAAAGAAAAAAAAATTACAAAGTCAGCACTCTTGTAAGACCAGTTCAAATTAGAGTGGTTTTACATTAAAGCGGTGTCCTCTGATAAGCCGGGAAAAATGTCTGTAACATTTACTGTACTTCAGTTTCATTTACAGATATATTGATTGTTCAAACCGTTAAAAATGTAAATTTTAATTATTAATCTAATGTAGAATTAATTCAATTTCACTGGTTGGAATTAATTCTGATTGGTATGCAAATGCATATTTATTCACAAACCGAGATATAATTAGAATTAAAGTACACTAAAATAATTTTCACTCACCCTCCGTTCATGAGCATATCGGATCTATTTCTAAGCCAATACGTTATCGTGTTGGGAAATGCTTCAACATGACATTCAAGCAGCACATCGGTACCCAGAGGCGCTCCAAGTAGTTGATTAGGTACATGAATGTGGGGTGGAACTGAAAAAAAATAAAACAATATTATAATAGAAAATCATAGTTTTTCTTCAAAAGAAAATTATGTACTTCATTATTTTTTTTGTATACAATTAAACATTACTAGTAACTTAAATTATAAAAATAGCGTTATATATAGGTGATATATATGATTATGTGATATACGTTATACATATGATATAAAGAATGAGAAGTTGTTTTAATTACCTCTAATATTAATTTTGTTCCACACAGTATTTGCGGGGTGTAATTTTTTTAGTCTTTCATAGGTTGTTTTTCATATAGCAGCCAAATTAATCAAAATTCCGTTTAACCTTTAGGTGTTCAATGCCCGACCAATTCTCATAAATTCGATACTAACATGAGAAACCAGTTACATGTAAAAATGGCTTAGTCATTTCAAAAAATAACAATCTCCATATTTATTAGTCATAAATAAAGATGTTAACAGAATTTTGTTAAAATAGACTTCCAGAAGTTGAACTTTTATAGTTACTACAAAATGATTACGGTAGTAATAATATACTATGACTATATAAAATAATAAAGGAGTGCTTGCTTCTTTCTTTCTAATAAAGAATTTTAAACCACGAGTAAGAGAATTCAAAGAAGAGAAGATTAAAATTGTATCGACTCAAAGGTAATTTCAGCTAATACGCGAACACTTTGTAATAATTTTACTGTAGATAAGAAAACAATACAGAATTTAATATAAAATTAAAGGCCTTTATTTTCCTTTCTCAATTGATACATGGACATAATTAATATCTGTCATTCGTGATATCTTACTCTATAACAGTTAAGTATCTGATACAAACCTCATTCCCAGCTATTTGCCCTAAATCTAAACAGTAAATTTTTAGTCCAACTTTAGTATATAGTGTTTTTCTAGACGCATGAATCACTCATAGGGAGCTTTTCTTTTATCTGCTTAATAAAATAAGTTTGAAGACTAAATCTCTCTCTTATGAATGAAGGCTTGCTCTTCACACTCTATAAAAAAAATCGAATGTAGACAACACATGACTTCTTTCTACGCCTATTAAATTACATTTAAACATTGTTTTAAAAGAAAAGTACATAAAATTTTATTTCGTTAAAAATTTTTAATATTTTTTAAATTTTTATTATTGAATTATATTCATCGTAAAAATTTTTTTACAATATGTTTACTAATAAATCAATATATTTAAACTAAAAATTTGTCTTTCTCTAAAATCCAAATATTTCATTAAACTTTTATTTGGCTATAATTCTGGAATTAATTCTCAGAATTCTGGCTATAATTATCATCGTTGAAGAGCTCTCAATGAGGGGTAATTACTGCAGTTAAGGGAAAGTCCAACATCCAAATATTTTTGGACACTTTTGATTCAGTCAAAATGGATACTTGCGTTGAAATCTGAAAACCGAAATTTTTCCCGATCACAATGCTTCCTTAACTCGTAGGCAGTGAAAAGGGTGGTGCGTAGGTCTGTTTGTTTGTCGTTGGTAATTTCATTTTTATTTTAGCTGCTAGTGGCGAAAAGCGGACCAATGTTGTCGTGCCGGCAACTATCTCTCAGTCGATTCTCTTCCGCTAGAAGCAGTCCGTTGTCAAGTAATTTGCAGATTTTATTTAATTTAATTTCCAATCGTAGATTATTTTTATTTAAATTTTATATTTATGTTTTTATTTATTATAATTATTAATTTCACTTATTTAATTTCATTAATAAAAGAAAGGGATTATTAGTTAATACATAGCAGCAACAAAAATTGTTTTTTATTTAGCGGAAGAGAGTCGTTTGTGCGCAGCCACCCGGCGCACTGGCGGTCTGCTCTGCACCAATTACGTGATCCACTCTGCACCAGTTACTTGATCCGCTCTGCGCCAGTAGCAGCAGCTGGACTGGCAATTAACACAACTTCACACGAACAAACATAAGACTAAACAAACAAGACGACGTCCCTAAGCCAAGTCCCTGTTATCAATATGGCTAGTGTTAAACATTATAATTCTATTAAAAATTATTTAAATTCTAAATCTACTCGCTCCTTACGCTTATTTTAAATATAAAAACAGAAAAATATTCACAAAAATATTCTCTACACACTAATATCTCGTTTCTTTAATTATTTCTGTAAAATAATTAATATTGTCATAAAAATGAGGTACGAACGCGTCGAAGGTCCAGCGGTACAGCTCTCTGCCTAGACAGTCCGGCAAGTGAAGCTAACCTGACCGGCTTGTTTGAGATATAAATAAAGTATCTTTACTGCTTATTATTTAAAATTTTTAATGATTTTTGAACTCAGATTTCCATAAACAATCTGGTTGTAAGATATTATCTTTTTCTCTTTTACAGAAAGTATTCGGGGCATTCGGGTTATT
Source organism: Lycorma delicatula (assembly GCF_047948215.1). NCBI lineage: Eukaryota > Metazoa > Arthropoda > Insecta > Hemiptera > Fulgoridae > Lycorma > Lycorma delicatula. The sequence goes on from NC_134455.1 coordinate 234,810,995, forward strand.
TTTCGCTACTATACCAGATTGAATTAAATAATTATACTTTTAAATAATTACTATAATTATACTTTGAATTAAAATCTAATTGAATCAACTTATATTTTTCAGCGCTTTTATTTTACAAAAAAAATCACTTGTACGAATACTGTTAATTTGTTTATTGTTTCGAAAATCTCCCTCCATTTTCAATAAAATTCTATTTTATAAAAAAAATATTACTATTCTGGTGCAATGCTGGTCAGGGTTTAATATTTCACCTAAACATATCTCTCCTTTTATCAGTTGTAATTTACCATCCTTATTTACAAGTATTTTTTTTTTTTTAAAGTCTGTAGACTTTTATTTCAGTGGATTTTAAAAATACTACTATTATATAATTCGATAGCAATTCTTTTCTATTATTTTTTAGATCAATATTATCTATTCACAGTCTATAGTACCTGTAATTGAAATTCACGTAGTTTCCAGGCCTATTATTTTTTGTTCAAAAACTAATTTTAGCTGCTAATTTCTCAGCAGCTTATTTATCCTCTCATTCTTTTCTCTGTTTTCATAAACCTCTCTTACTTTTCATTACAATTATTAAATTGTGTTCATTATTCATGCCTACTAGTCAGTATGTTAACACGCTAAAATTATTCCCTACTTAATTATTCTCGGGATTATCAAATCCCCATAATTCATGAACATAAGAATGTTCATTTTCTTCCTTTATTATCTTTTATCTACGCGTAAAATACTCCAAAAGTAGATAATAAACAATTGTACTATATATAAGCGATGAATTCTTCCTAAATGAAATTTTTTTTTGTTATATGCTTCAAAGAAAATATCTCCACTTACTTCTTGATTCCGCCCTGTAAATAGTAATTTCTATCGTAAAATTTTATGGAATAAATCTCCTTACTATTTTTAAAACGAAACATTTGAATGAACCCTTCATCCAAAAAGCGTTTTTCATTAACTGTGCTTGAGTAAACAAAGATTTACGTGTGGTGAAAAATTATAAGAGGGAATTTGTGAGTAATCGTTAAGCAGTATACCTCTTGCGGCGGTGTGAGCATTATTTGATGGGATGAAAATTTAATTTACATTTTATACCGATATTAATGTACAATTTCTTAGACTGCGCAATTGCTTAAATTAAAACTAAACAAATATTGACAATTCCATTTACTGTTTTCAACCCATTAGCCACAGTATATACTAAAATATACTTGTAAACCTGCAGGAGTAGTATTTGTGAAAAGTGTGAAATTTTTATGGTATACATTTTTCTTTTAGTGCATATATATGCATTAATATTACATAAATTAGATTTTGCTTGTATTAACTCTCTTAAGATGCTAATTTGATTAATAATAAATTTGTCAAATAAATGACTCGGGTAATGTGACACTTTAGATTTGATGATTATTCATCAGACAATTGTCATCGGCAGAATCCATTTCACTAAAAATACAGAATGTGCCTTCGAATTTTAGAAAGGTTTAGACTTTTTACACCGTAATATCGGTTTGAACATTACGCCGGTACTCTTTTCCTAAACCCAGGTTAATTTTAATTTATTTATAGAAAAGATAAACTCTGCAGGGCATACAGTATCACATATAAATTATTAATCAAAACAAAAATCATAAAACGTAGTAATTATAAAACGATGTGTTTAAATTTTACTTTAAATGTATCTTGTAATGCGAGAATTTTAGTAGCTATCTTGGATATAATGAATTTTTCGTTACCTCTTAAAAATCAGCTTGATTACGAATTGAATAGGGATTTGAAACATTGATGAAAATTGTTAACAGGGATTTTATAACAAGTGTGGAATATTACAAAACATATTAAATATTAATTTGCATATAATTTAATTCGTTTATAATCAATTTTTATCATTATTTCATCAATGCAACATCGTTTGACACATTTGCCTTAATTCTGAATAATAAAACCAATCAAGCTAAATAAAAAAAAAAAAAAAAAATACTAAAATATAAACCTGTAAAAAATTTCATTAAATATGTACAGTTTTTCTTAATTGTTAATTTTTATATTAAAATTATACCTTTTACGCTGTTTTACTGAATATAAACGTTTAACAAAAACAATAATAATAATAATAATCCTCTCAACGAAAAAAACAGCAAAACCCGCTATGGTGTCACCACCAACTGGTGTTGTGCATAAGGATAAGGGTTCATCTGAAAAATCCAAAAACATCACTCCTTTGACTTGTCATAAGATGAAGTATGGTGTGGCGAGGGCGCAGAAAAAGCGTGAAATTAGTCCGATGGAGATGCAAGTAATAATGGCGAAAGCAGCGGACCTAGACGCTATAGGACCCGCACATACGGAACTTCTAAAACCCCAGAGGAGACCAAAGGAGACTGCGAATACTTCCGCCGTCCCAAGTATACCATTAGAGATTGAATCGACTTTGGATTAAGTAACATCCATGCTGACCGCTCCTTCTAAATTATCATCACCAGATGTGGCAGTGCATCGTTGATATCGGAAATGGAGGAAAGATGCTATGTTCGAGGCTTGTGAGACATCTGAAGTAGAAGCTGTAAGGAGGATGGAAAAAAGTCTCAAGAAAGGATGGCCGAAAGGGAAGCCTAGGAGGTAAACCAAACTAATAGAGTATCTTCAAGATTCAAGCTTCTCAGTGATCGTATTTCTTTATTTGCTTTAGTGTATAATCAGGAATTAAGTAACAGTGTTTAGTTTCGTGCGAAATGTAACGATTTAAGTCTACTTTTTCTTTCTTCTTTTTGATGTGGAAGGGGTTAATGGCCTTAGCTTTTGATGCCCCTAAAACTTAAAAAAAAGTAATAAATAAATGAAAAAATAATGCCCTGAGGTAGATAATCCCACGTCAGGAACATAACATCTATGCTCCACGTCAGGGCAGAAATAGCTGTACATGCTGGCATAATTATGTACATGCTGTACATAATTCTGGCTACATAACTGGGCTTCGAGTGTTTTCCTTCGGAGATGGAATTCTCCTCGGCCCGATTCCACCTAGGGCCATAATACAAGGACTTGATTTTCGGCCACCTGCAGATTTCAAGTGCTTTAATGATTAAGGAAATGAATTCACACCACCTTTAGAGCTGGCGGTGTGACAGCTAGGATCGAAGTGATTGTAGGCGTAACGTAGGCTCTTCCGCTGTCCACATGCCCCCCGCGATGACAAGCATGTAGCTAAGGAGCTCGTATATGTCGGTGCGTGGGAGTCCTGAAAACTTAGGTGTGTAGGGTCTGAAGTCAGTGCAGGGATTGCGTATCCACTCTCTCTCAGGATGTATGGCAGTTTAATCGGAGTACCGGACTGGACCTCCAGGGTTGGTAGCACTGGAGTAGAGTGTACCCCAGCAACTAGTCTTACTACAGAAGGGATCAACTTTTCATGCAGCCTGAACAAACAAACGTGACAGAGGGTTCACGTAAACACCCTCGTCTAGAACCAGCCATTTTGCCTGAGGCCAAGCGGAGAAAAAGTTTTGAAAATAGAAGGATAGAAAGTGATGCAAAGAATCTGAAGAGAGCTCTATTCAAGAGCAATGTTCCAAAACCCAAGTATTTGGTAATCACAAGAGATGATGGCAATTTTTCGAGTGTAAGCCTTTTTCTTATTGCTCGAGAAATAACTAAATGTTCTGGAGGCTCAGTTAAAGAAGTCAAGAAAACTTATAATGGATTTCTTGTGGAGACTACTAATGATGCGCAGTCACAGAACATCCTTAAGAATATTGGCTATTTTTGCTGTGCATGTCGATCCGCACAGCACACTCAATACTTCAAAGGATATTGTGGTCTGTCGGGATCTTATAAACTGCAAAGAGCAGGAAATAGTTGAGGAATTGACGCCACAGGAGTGATAGAGTGCCACAGGTTGGACGTGAGAAGAAGCGGCCAAGTTCTACCTTCTACTTCTTATGTCCTTACCTTTACTAGACCAACCCTGCCGGAGAACGTACGTGCAGGAATCCACAGATTGGGTGTGCGGCTGCTTCAAGTGTCAACGTGTTGGCCACACCGCTACTCGACGTGAGAGACCGCAAACATGTGTGTGTGGTGAAGAGGTTCATCAAGGGGAACCATGTAAGGATCCTTCTTCATGTGTTAACTGTAAGGGACACCATTCGTGCAGCTCAAGAAACTGTCCTCTTTACAAATGATGAATTAGCTGTGCAGGAAGACAAAACTCTGCAGAAAGTTAGCTACCATGAGGCAAAGAAAATTGTAACCGCCTAAAGCAGCAACAACTTATGCTCAGGCTGCGGCTGCTGTTCCTGCTCCTACTCCAGCTGCTATCGATGCAAACCAGCTTATTGGCAACCTTGCACCTACTTTGGTGAGAGAATTATAGAAAAGAAAATGAAGTCGGTCAATCGTGAAGGAATCACAAAGCCGTTGATTGATAAAAACCTTCTGATGATAACTCGAATAGGACCAAAAGTGCATCCGCTCACAAGAAGACAGATAATAAGGCGGATGTCCGAGTTCATCTGACTGGCCTACTAGATGATGGTGCAAGGAAAGAGACTGCTTTGCAGTCTTCTGTGGAGGCTCTCAAGCTTCCTGCAACTATGTTGGCCTCTAAACTACAGAGGCCAACAAAAACCATAGAGGGTGCCTGTTTCTCCTTGACTGAGGCCGTGACTGGTGCAGCTCCTGTTGCGGGGATCTCCCAGGTTTCCGCCTCAAAATCGGCGCCTACACCAAGCACCCCATTCATGTCCGTCGTCTTCCGCGGCTTCAATGGTCTCCGATTCGGAGGCTGGGAGCTATACTGGTGATGTCAATCTTAAAAAAAACACGAAAATGTTCGTATAATGGAAAAGAAGAGGAGAAAAGGATGGTTGAAAGGCAAACCCAGACAAAAACTAACTAAATATTAGCGACTCGGTTTTTCAGTAGAACAGTAATGAAGGTTTATCAAACATCTACGCGCTCCAATGGGTACATGATGTAGACCCAATTTGTTGTAAGAAACACATTTCTGTCAAAATTAAATTTCCAATTAAGAAGATACAATAATTTCGGAGGGATCAGCTGCGAAATATTAGAGTTAGAGGTGGGGTAGCCACATTAACATCTACTAGAGCTACCACCAAAGCTATAGAACTAAACACAAATCTACAAGCGGTCGCAATCAGAATGAAGCGTCCGCTTCAGATCCCTATCTGCAGCCTATACTTGCCGAATTTCGACTAGAAGGAGGATGACATAGCGCAATTAATTTCTCAACTTGCCCCTCCCATATTGCTGGTGGGTGACTTTAATGCACATAAGTCTCTTTGGGTCAGATCGAGTAGCTCTCCGTGGAAGATAATTGGAAAAGTTCCTGTTGAATTCTGATCTCATTCTCTTAGTTGATGGTTCAGTAACTTTTTTCAGTGCCAGAGAAGGATAGACGTTCTGTATGTGAGCTAGCACTTTTAAGTGGATCGGCAGCATCGAGGTACACCATTGAAATTTTTACTGACTTTACAAGAAAAATATATCCCAACTCCAAAAGATGGCTGTTTGATAAAGCAGATTGGAAGAGCTTAGAGTTAAGACGATAATCCCTGAAATAACTGGAGTTATCGAAGCTGGTTTCGATAATTAATGCCATACTTGACTCGGCATCATGATATACTCCCAAAACATCTTGGAAACTCAAGAAGCAACCTGATCCGTGGTGGAACGATGAAATAGGTGAAGCTATTAAAAGAAACAAAAAAAAGCTTATACGCTTTTAAAAAACGTCCAACACTAGAAAAGCTAACTTCCTTTAAAAAAATATAGGGCGTATGCAAAAATTCTTATGATAAATTCTAAAAAACGATCCTGGCAGCAATACCTGTCACCCATTAACAGAAAACACAATTGCATCAGACGTTTGGAAGAAAGTAAGGGCTGTTTGTGAGAGTGCAAGCTTTGCTCCCATAATTTGCCTTCAATACGAAGATGAAGTTAAAGATACTCAAAACGAAATTGCAGAGCTACTAGCCAACAATTTCGAAGAAGCCAGCAAAACGGATAACTAAGTTGAGTATTTTAGAAAGCATAAAACAGAAAGTGAGTGTCTGCTAATTTTTCAGAAATGAAATAAATTCTTCATATAATGTAGCTTTTAAAATAGAAGAACTTAGAAAGCGTTGTAGAAAGCCGGCAACACAGCTGCTGGTCGGGATGAAATTCATTATGACATGATCAGGCACCTGAATATCACTGCAAACGTAGATTGTTAGAACGATATAATCAGATATGGCGGGATGGAATGTACCCGCAACAGTGGAAAAACGCTCATATTTTGCAGTTCCAAAGAATTATAAAATTCTAAGAAATTCCAATAGTTACCGTCCAATTACTTTGACGTGTTTTGTGGGAAAAATATTTGGAAAAATGATAAATAAGCGACTGGTTTAGATTTTAGAAAAAAATCTGTTATCCACAAAAATAAGCAGGTTTCAGGCAATACGATTCAACTACTGGTCAAATGATTAATTTAGAGAACATAATATGTAACAGCTTCATCACAAGAAAACGTTGGAGTCTTCTTTGATCTGCAGAAGGCATTCGATGTGACCTGGTGTTATGAATACATGAATTCCTGGTGAATACATAAATGGGGCATTCGCGGCAATCTGGCAATATTACTCAGCAACTATATGAATGAATATCCCTCTCAAGTATGTGTCAACAACGAATATTCAAAGGAAAAAATTGGAAAATGGCACACCACAAAGCTTGGGTTGAGCGGTACCTTGTTCACGGGACTGCAACGTGCGATAAACGCTCTCAATGAAGTCGCGAGGAATAATGGATTCAAATTTTCACCAGAGAAAACGTGCTGTGTACACTTCTGTAGGAAGAGAATTCCTCACCAAAGTCCTGCTTTGACCATTGACGACCATCCAATAGATTTTTGGTCTATCACTAGATAAATCCCTTACATAGGGCTTACAAATACAGGATTTAAGTGACATATGCATAAAAGGCCTAAAAATCGCTATTAAAAGGCAAAAAAGACCTATTAAAATGTTGATCCAACATCAGTTGGGGTTCAGATAAAGAAATGCTACTGAAGCATTGGTTTAATCGAAACTCGATTACGAATAAATTGTATATTCATCTTCTAAAAAGTCACATTCATGAAAGTCAGACGTAGTAACAGCGGAATGAGATATGCCACAGGCGCATTACGTACAACTCCGGCAAATATTCTAATGTCAGAAGCCGGAATAATGCAACTACATTACAGAAAAGAGATCCTTTTGCTAAGATATACGGCAAATATATGGGCCTTTCCTACCCATATAAATAATAAAATATTCAACAATCATCGTTGGGCTGCATTTTACGAACGTCGTGCTGCCTATTATAGACCAGCCGGAATACTATAACGAACTTATAAGAAAATATGAAATTGTGATTCCGGAGACGATAGTAATTTCTGCAACAGTAATACCGCCATGGCTCGTACGAGTGGTAAATACAAGATTGGATCTCTCTCAGGCAGAAATAAAAAAGAAGCCAGCAGTTACCACCCAGCAGGAATTTTTAGCAACCGTCAGTACCTATGAAGTACATATGAGAATTTATACTGACGGCTAAATTTCTTATTGGATATCAGCGGTATAGACACACAGCGGCATGTTGCACTAGGAAACAGATTTGTGCTTGTGGTGAACCGCCCCATCCTGATGACCCATACAGGGAACTACCTGTCTGCGTCAATTGTCAGGGGAATCATTCAGCGAGATCTAGAAATTGTCCAATGAAGAGGTAGCAATCCTAGAAATTAAGTCCACTCAAAAAGTGAGCTGCGTAGAAGCGGAGAAAATTAAAAAAATAGATCGCCGAAGACTTTGTCATATGCACAAACTATATTATCCGCAGTTTCCTTCAATGCAAATGATATGATTGCGGAATTGGATCCAGCGTTAACTAGTATGGTTGAACGTATCGTCGTTAACATACTTAGAAACCGTCCAACCGAAGAGGATAGCTTAAAACGAAAAAAAAAACTGGCTGTTAAGGAAAAAAGTTTCCTTTGAGAAATGAACCTTTGAAAACGAAGGACAGTGAGTGCAAGCAAAAAAAGACGCCTGAACAAAACGTCGAAATTAATAAAATCCCCCAGCAGGGAAGTGTCAAGATAGTGGTAAAAATCTTAGAAAAAGGAGGTTTAGGAAAAAAATGGAGCCCCCTAAAATCTTGGAGGCCTTCAGCAGAGAGGGCGAGGACTTTGGACGCCTAACATGTTCTAGTGGTGAGTGCATCTAGTTTGGACTGTAATTTACTTTTCACCACGCCACTTATGCAGGCAATAAGAGATTTTCCGCGATTTCCGCCTGAGGAACTGAAGGATCGATCTCAGAGGCCTTAGTTACTTCAGAATTTGACATCGAGACCTTCAGAAAAATGGAAAAGAGGAACAAAAAAGGATGCCTAAGGGTAAACCTATGCGATAGGCATTAAGATAAAGTTTGTTTTATTTGCTTTTGTCAAATTTTAACGAATGGATGAATATTTTTATTTTTGCGTGATGGAAAATCATTTAAACTTTGATTAAAGTGATCTGTGTGTTTTTAAGTGGCAGGGGGTCCTTACACCCTTGTCATCATTGTGTTAAATATTTTTTTATATATAAGTGAATATTTTCTTCTTAATTAATATTTTGTAAGCTTATTTTTGATAGTGCTTGTTTGAAGTAGTTTTTTGACTTCTTGAAAACGTTTCGTTAGAAATGGTTTATGTTTTTAAGTAGCAATAACTGTTTACACCCTTGCCATATTGTGTTTCTTTACAATTTTAATCCCATGACAAGTCTGTTTATTAGATGATTTATATTACCAAGACTACTCTACTGACTGTCATATGAGTTATTTAAACTTTTTAAAAGGGGGAGGAAAGATTATTTTTCTTCCTTTTTTTTCTTCTTGCTGTGGAAGGGACTGATGACCGTAGTAGTCGATGCTCCTAAAACTCCAAGAAAAATAATAATATTAACTTTGATAACTGTGGATACCTGTGATTTATTGAGGTCATGTCACATAGAAACACAGTATGGGAAAGACAAAATTAACTATCGTGCGATGATGTACCATGAACTCAACAATCTCTGACCAGATTTGGGAAAATTTACTGAACAAAACATATGTCACCGATTTAGGTACATTATACCTAAATCCAAAGTCTTGTTATCACAATCAATGAACAAAACATGATTAAAAATGAAATCTTTAAGTATTCCAATAGTTCAATTACCATTACTGACCCTGTATGTTTAAATGCAGACACCAATCAGCATTATTTAATTTCTGGAGCAGAGTGTATTGCACCTAGTAAAGAGCCCAATACAAATGAGAAGACCTCGAAAATCAAGGAAGAACTGGAGAGGAAAATCTCTTTGCAGAACTGATCCATACCACAAAAATCCTCTACCAGAATAAGAGGAGTTTCAACTCTTGAATACAGTTAACGAAATTCTCGGCATAAAAACCATATCCACTTTGGAATCCTTACAGTTACACGCGTATTGTGCTGCAACAACTGTATTAAGTATTCAGAACATCAAACCTGAACCAAAAGTGGCTTCATGTTCGACAAGAGTATTGCAGGTACTAAAATGGAAGAGAAGAATTGAGAACAAAATAAATATTCAGAAGTGATATCGCAAAGTTGTCAGTGTGGAAGAAAAACGCAACTATTGTAAATAGCATCTCAGCGATAGAGTCAAAACATTCTCAAATTACAGAAAAATCGGTCAAGATGATCCAGAAATCGAAACAAAATTGGACCTGCACATCAACACTCTCAAGCAAAAAATTGCGGTTCTGGGAAAAAGACTTCGATGATAAAACACATCAAACAAGAGAAAATCTGAAAAAAGGAAATTCGGCCTCAACCAGAGACAGTTTTATTACAGTCTCAGTGAAATACATTGCACTGGTAGTCCACAAACCATGAGTACCATAGTAGAATATTAGAGCCAACTTTCGGCCAGTACTGTGAGCCACAATTACCAGGTACAATGGATACAGAACGAGGCAAAGAGATGTATATCAATCATGGATACACCCATAGTTTCCTCAGGTGATATCAAGCAAGTTGTAAAAAGTTACAAAACTGGAAAACAGCAGGACCTGACGGTATTCAGAATTTTTGGTGAAAGTACTTGGTAGCTCTCCACGCCCCTCTGGTAACGAGTTTGAATAATTTGCTCCGCAATCCTTCCGAAGCACCCACTTTTATCTCCCAGGCAGTCACATACCTGAAACCAAAATCTAAGGAAACTCAGGATCCAAAAAACTACAGACCAATCACATGTTTAAATACAGTATACAAAATTATCTCCTCAATATTGGCTCGTAAGATCACTAATTATGTAACATCTGAAAACATTCTTGCTGAGAAAAAAAGGGTTGCCGGAAGAACGCCAAAGGTTGCAAGGAACAGTTAGTCATACATGCAATAACAGGAGGGCAGGCAAAGAAAAGGAAAAGAAATGTGTCAGTTGCATGGATAGAGATTATCAGAAGGCCTATGACTCGGTACCTCATGGTTGGCTGTTACATATTTTAGAAATATACGGCATTCATCAAAGTATTAAAGATCTCCTTGAGAAGTTAATGAGTTCGTTGTGTGTAGAATTCGTACTCCCTGGAGGAGTAAATAAGTCAAAACCAATCCCAATACAACGCGGTATTTTTCAGGGCGATACTTTGAGTCCTCTGGTAGTTCTACTTAGCTGTGAACCCTCTCTCATGTATGTTGTACCAATCAGATCTCGGTTTCATAATGACTACAAAGGTAAAAGTGTATACACTACCAACAACCTGAAGTACATAGACGATCTCAAATTGTATGCTAGCAGTGATATAAAGCTTACATGTCTACTGAATATTACAACTGTATTCAGCAATGATATCCAGATGAATTTTGTTGTTGGAAAATGAACCCCATCAGGCACTGGCATTAAAATTAGGACTTTTAGATGACAGGGAGCATTGTCCTTATTGTGTATATAAGGCCAGACCTACATTGGAAATGAGTAATATAGACTTTATTATGACCTCCCCATGCATACTGACAAATTTATTCCCGCAAGTAGCCCAGACATGGTTTACACAGTATTAGAGGAAAAACTGTTCTTCTCATTCATGTCACTCACCCATCTGACCACAATATTAGGCTGAAACCAGATAAAATAACCAAGTACAACTCCCTGGCAATAGAATATAAAGAAATTTACAGCCTGAACTCAATAGAAGTCATTGCCATTGTGATAACAGCAAATGGATTAATTAACAAAAATTTTAAGAAATACATAGAAAATGTTGGCCTGGATCCTAGTCATAATTCCAAAAAATCCAAAAATCAGTAATTTTGGACACGTGCGTGACTGTACGAACTGTGTTAAATGCACCACAGCACTGAATGAGGTATGCTCCTCATACTGAAATTCCGGATGTGAAACATCTCCGAGACAAATAATAATAATAATAATAAATAATAATTATAATAAAAGGTTTATTATTGTGGGTATAGATTTTGAATTATACGGTTTGATTACTTAGTAATAAAAATTTTTCAGTTTTTCTGTCTGAATAAAGAAGAATAAAACGGATGATGTATGATTTTCAATATTTTCTCTTTATTTTATTTTTGAGAGATTTCGATTAAATTTATTCAACCAGTGGATGTGAAATGAAATTGAATAAGGTGTTACATTATATCCTCCAGTAATATGAAATACCTATAGCCTATGCTATACAGATACAAGGATCAACAAGATACTCAGAGTTCTCGATATAGAATGGGACAGGGCACGCAGCAGGACAAATAAACATCATAAAATCTTATATGTCCAGTAACAGTAAACTGAAACGCAATATCTGTTATATTTTTGAATAGACTTACTTGCCTTTGGTTCCAATCAAAAGAATTCTCTTATATTTATATATCATATTAACTTACAATATAACTTACAATATATATATATATATATATATATATATATATATATATATATATATATATATTGTAATATATATTACACAGTATATATATATACTCGTGTATATAAAACACACACACACATACACTCCTAGATACACAAAATACAACTGTATTTCGTAATTTTTATTTTTAATTTCGATTTCTTTACCAAACCATCAAAAATATACGTTTTATATGTATTGAGGATAAATGTCTAATATAAATTATGAAATATTTATTTGATGAGAATATCTGTAAATAACGAGTTAAATTTTTATCTTGTGTGCATATGAAAATGAAAGTACTTTTTAAATCTATTCTTTTTAAATAAATACATCCATCTGCATATGTACTTTTTAAAAAAAGATGATATAATTAATTAAAGAACATTATTATTTTCTTCAACAAATCTTTCGTTAATGTCACTTAACTGTAATGCCACTGTTAATGTAATAATAAATCTATTATTCCAAAAGCTTCCATTCAAAATCTCGATGTTCAGTTTGTAAAACGTAATGTGGCAATCTGATGAACCTTCAAAAATTATTTAGGTAAACTTTGCAAAATATGATAGTAAAAATAAATTTTACGTGGATTGAAAGCAATCGTTTAGTTGAAATGGAAAGAAGTAATTGATACTGGATATTTTAAATTATATTTTTGGGATAAAATATTACGTATTATCTGACTTATCTTAATTTAAAAGTAATTACTGTTATATATATTATTGTATAACAAACACTTTTTTTTTTAAATGAAAGATATTTCTTTATTGAGATAATATACGGAAGAGTTTCATCTCATTTGATTGAGAAGAGTTCGTTTTATTATTTAGCCAGAATTGTGTGATTTGAACATTTGAATGTACTGGAATACGTATGCAATGTTTTATCTTCTAAAGTAGTTTACTGTAGATATTTGTTTGTTATAATCTGAAGTTTGGCATGATTTATTTGTATCACAACTTAATTTTGAACCTTTCGCTTTAGATATACGAATAACTAATGATCTATCATTTTTAGCACGTTAAGTATAAAATAAATCTTGTTGTAAAGTATATATATATATATATATATATATATATATATATATATGCATATATATATATATGCATATATATATATAATACATATATATATATATATACATATACACTTTCGCTATTATGCTAAAAAATTGCAAACTATTTATATTGATTCTGTGTGGTTTACCAGTATTAAAACCTAAACTTACGGTTATTTTTGTCCAAAAGAGGTGTAAGTAGAATACAGGAAACTCCAGTCACGGCTTATGCTACCATACTGCTAATATCAATCATTGCAAAGTAAGATTTAATACTTTTTTCTATTCTATTTTTAACTTCAAAAATAATTAAAGAATTAAAGTTGCGATTCATTCTAACCAATATACAATTTAAAAAAAAATGGCATACGATATGTATGCTAGAGAATGTAGAGGATTAGTTGATTGGTGGTTTGCATTAAAAAGGTGGTGTGATAGAGGAACTATTGATTCTACGAGTTGATCCTACTATTGATTCTAAACGTTCGATCAATTCTTCAAGCAAACTCATGTAAAGTCCTGTACCGATTACTATTAGGATATACGTTTTGGATTAACTAAAGCGTACTTAGTTTTCTATAATAGCTCTAAGGAAATGCACTATTGGACAGAAATTTAACGACTGTAGGAAAGACGAATTTTTCAGCGAATAAACGAAGAGATTTTACATATTCCTTTTGAGTAACCAGTTTGTGCAGTATGAATTTTATAATAAAGAACTATTAATAAGTTTTATAGCAACCATTAATGATATTTTTAACAATATTGTAAACATTACATAAAGAATTTGTGTAAAAAGAAGGAAAAACATAACTAATATGAAGAAAACAAACGTTCGCACTAGTCTGTATAACAATTACTGTACATGATAATAAATCATTAAAATACTTACAATTGACTTGTAATGTAATCCTTTTGCTAACTGCTGGTGGAATATCATTACTAGCTATGCAGAGATATGTTCCCATTTGTCTTCTATCTACTTTCCATAATGATAATCGGCTGCCATTGTAGCTTTCAACTGCAAAAATCATAAAAATTAAATTTTCCTCACAAAAATAAATCCCTAACTGTCGTGAGAAAAATCAAATATAACATTTGTTAACATTGGTGTAATACAAATATTTCCATTCCATACCGATCAAAGAAAGAAGTTTTGAATGCAGACAACTATTCAGAGATCAGCTTTTGTTACAGTTATTACACATAGTAAATTTACTATACATTATAATACATTTCAACATAAAAGTTTTATTAATTAGCAAGGAAAATTGGAAACCGAATTTTTATCGACTAAAAAGATTAACATGTTTTCGATGTTTTCGTATATTCACCTACGATTTTATCAAACCTTTTCCCACTAAAACGCCCAAAATAATCTGTGAAAAAGTATTTTAAAATAAAAAAAAGTTTTTCGTGTTCTTAGAAAAAAGAATAATTGATTTTTATTCTACCTTCCGAGAAATTCTGACCCAGTTTAAAGTAGTGAAATTAAACGTTATTCAGGTTTTTAATGATTAATTAAAATATCTAATTAATTAAGAGCTGATTAATTTTTTAATAGAAATAATGAAAATACACGAAAGATTTAAATTGTACTTTGTTGATATGTGAAGTAAAATGCGTGTTAATTGTATGTAAGATCTATATTACTGATCTTAGTTGAGAAAGTTCAAAAGCCTATTCAATTAACTCTAATTGTAAAAATAATTCATGTCGCTTTTTGTGTTTGTGCAAATTAAATCATGATTATAACACAAGCAAGTGAACTGTTATTTATAGTCCATAAAATTGAGGGTTATATTAACTATGTTAACTCATGTTTGGAGTGTAGCTTTATATGGAAGTGAAACTTAGACGATTGGAATTCCTGAGTAGAAAAGATTAGAAGTTTTTGAAATGTGGTGCTATAGGATAATGTTAAAGATTAAATGGGTGGATAAAATGACAAATGAAGAGGATTTGCGGCAAATTGAAAAAGAGGGAAGCATTTGGAAAAATATAGTTAAAATAAGAGACAGACTTATAAGCCACATATTAAGGCATCCTGGAATAGTCGCTTTAATATTGGAGGGACATGTAGATAGAAAATATTGTGCAGGTAGGCAACGTTTGGAATATGCAAAACAAATTGTTAGGGATGAAGGATGTAAGGGATATAACGAAATGAAACGACCGGCACTAGATAGGAAATCTTGGACAGCGGCTTCAAACCAGTTAAGTGACTGAAGACAAAAAAAAAAAAAAAAAACTATTAACTTAATTTGGAATTTGAAGGATTTAATAAATTTCAAACTTTAATATTTGCCTATGTATAATTATTATGTTACAAATTATGCTGAAGTCATACGAAAATTATTAGGGTTTGCAGAAGGCGTGCTTTACTGAATTTGTATCCGATTTTTTGTTACTTATAAGGGGATTGCAATAGTATTGTGTGCTTTCTGCATCGGACGATTCACATCAGTGATGATGGATTATTTTAATGTAGTTTCTTTCGTTATAGCTGATGAAACATATTTTGTTGTATAATCTGAAAAATGCTTGAATAGTAAATACAATATGTTTCTTTACCAAGAAACAAAAACACTTTTATAGTTATAAACTCTACCCATGCTCATGAGTTTGTATATGCGTGTATAGAACGGAATTAAATTAAAACCTTAATCCACTGGTAGGAATTCACTGCGTTTTAATTAAAGGGAACCGATTTGAATAAAATAGTTTTTTACTTTAGATTATTTTACCAGATCAGAATATTTCTTTTATTAAGATTCAGCATCTTGGTTACTATTAGTAAAAGTAATTTAATGCATTATTACTTCCATATGGTTTTAGATTATACATTTAATTTTATACTAGTTTCTCGACTTTAAAACAGAAAACCTTCAATTTCCTTAATAATATACAAGTTGCATACATACTTACCTTCCGTTCACCAGGCAATCCATGCAGTATTTTGATTTTCTATATCAGTCATATCCATTTTTTTACGCCTTGGTACTTCCTTCAATGGTCTCTTTTCTGTAAGTTTTTCAAATTCCTTTTAATATTATCCAGTAACTTTTATCAAGGTCGTTTTTCCTGGAAGTGTCTTTTAAACGGATGTAAACTGAAAATCACTTAATATAATAATTTCGTTAACATGGAAACTATGGCGTCTATTCACTTCAGTCGGCGGTTCAATAATTTTTGTAATAAATATTTGCCGCGTTAAAAAGGGAAGTTCATTATTGAAACCTTTTCTTTCATTCTTAGAGATAATATTTTTTTAGGCAAAAGTATGCTTTAACTTACGTATTAATGTTCATAAAATTCCATATAATGCTACAGAACATAACATGTTATTACATGCACGTAGCTTTAGATAAACTCCTCTCGTAGATGGGCTGTTACAAAGAGCCGCACATACCCTACTCCATTATTAATTTTACCATCAATTCCTGTCATTCAAATCGTTTAATATAAAGCCCAGAAATATAAAATTATCAACCTGTTACCAAACCTTTTTGTGCCAACTGTGTCATGTTAAGCCTCAGTAATCAAATTTTCTTTTGCCGCCTCCATTTATTCTGGCTAGCCTATATTAATCCAGTTCATCCCGAGGTTTCTTCCAAAACTACACATTGTACTTTTATCTTGTGCTCATTAATTTCCACTGAGTCCTTTTCATCAGATACACACAAATTTAAATGTCTGGCCAAGTGAGATTCAACCGACATTTGACCTATTATACGTTGATTCTAAAAGTAGATTACATAAAAATGGTGATAACACGTCATCTTGTCTTAAAACCTTCTCGATAGAAAAAATAATTGATTAGTTCATTACCGATCCTAAATATTTCTTTTGAATTCTGTCCGCAAGTATTACTTATATCTAACACTTTCTTAAAAAAAAACTGAACTCCCAAATTTTTCCCACAAATGTTCTCCTATACACAATATTGTGCTTGTTTGAAAATTGCAAGTACCTTTTTATATTTCTAGTATAATCCCATCTCACTGTAAAAATTTGTTTTTGTTCAAAGTGTAATCGCTTGTATTGCTAAATAATAAAATTATCTTTTTTCGACCAGTCAGTTTACCCCCAAATTGTTATTCTAACAGTTCCATATGTTATGATGATTTTAGGCGCTCAGGACAAAGTGAAAATATTCTGCTACTAGATACATAGTTGCGTTGTATTTTATCATTAAACTATTACAAATGGCTTTAACGAATATATCATTAAAATTTACAAAGTTTAGATATTTATTTTCATTGTTCGGATCCCTTTCGATTGCCAAAAACTCATCATTAAAAGTTCTCGTAGTAGGACAGTTGGTAAAATAACAACAATTATTTATTATTCTTTCTCGATTCTGATTCTGGTTAATTATAAAACTTAGTATCATTCAGTATTCGGTCAGTCAGTTCAACTTCTATTTACATCCTTACAGGTTACATTTTTAAACTGATATCTTAGTGGGAATCAGGGACCTAACAGGCACCCGTTGTAGAATTTCAATATTTTTCTACCACTGATTCAAGAAATACCGTGATGACGACCTCCTGATAGAGTTTCTTTTATCCTGAAGATAATGGATAAATAACTTTAGATTAACTTGGTTTAGAATGTTTTTAAAGGGTACACAATTTATACTTCATTATCCAAAAGGGACTAAGAACCAGATTCAACACTAGCGGAAATAAATTTACGCGTGAATGAATAAGTAAAACCAAAACAATTTTAAGTAAAGATTTATATAAAAATATAACTAATTACATTAGTATGTACATCAGTTGACTTACCGGACTCTTTTAGAGATAAATACAACTTATTTTTTAGCGGAAAATGAAGTGTTATATTATCAGTAAATCATAAATTTATTCATTACTGTTTTATTATTGAAAACTATTAGACGATTGTTTTAATTTTTTAACTCAGAGGATTTTTAGTAGATATGTTTCGTTAAGTTTCGTAATTTTGTTTTTCGAGAGAAATTAATAGTATTTACAATGAAAGAAAAGATGTTAGTTATTATTAGGAATCTGTTTGTCGTTGTTAGAGCGATGTAAGATATATAAAAAATAATGTACTACACAAAACATGTACCAGCTACTGTGAAAATATTAAAAAACTATCACTATAATGAAGAACTCGTCTTGTGTCCTTTGCTAATAAACGATTACACCATAAAGTTAGCAAGAAGTTAGGGAACTTTTCTCACTGTAGACAACTTTTTGTGCCCTTGGGTATGAATCGAGTAAATTTAAGCCAAGATGGCTTCGGTACGCTTTCTAATAGGTTTACAAACCACTCAGTAGCCTAGGGACTAAAGTCTTAAAAAGAAAATACACTTCATTTAGTCCTGCTTATAGCTTGGATATTAGGCTGCTCTCTGAAGTTATAAGATATTATTTATTCAGTGCCATACTACTTACAAGAGTTTAGAAAGCTACTGTACACGAGT
This sequence comes from Lycorma delicatula, assembly GCF_047948215.1. Lineage (NCBI taxonomy): Eukaryota > Metazoa > Arthropoda > Insecta > Hemiptera > Fulgoridae > Lycorma > Lycorma delicatula. The sequence continues at coordinate 234,829,509 of NC_134455.1, forward strand.
GCAGTATGAAATCACAGTAATGAAAAGCGTAGGCACAAAAAAATTAACACAGACGTTTAAGTGCTCTCACACACGATTTTGCTTATGAACACACACACACACACACATACACACACACACACATATATATATACATATATACATAGAGTTTTGTAAAATGGTGGGCTGTCTATGCTTTTTCGGATTCTACTTGTAAAACTAAACAAAAAATATCCTTAGGAAAAATGGTAATTTCTCCTTCGTTCTCCTCCTGTCCACCATTTTGTTATTGTTATAAAATAATTTGTATCTCAAATTCGGATAGACGAATCACATTAATATTTAGTAAGCGTCTTGGTAATAAAGTTTTAAAATCATCAAAAAATCAGGACTTAAATACCTTGGCAAATTACAAAATGGCGGCCATGTTTATTTTTCTATCCGTTATATCTCCATAAATATTAGTTTTATCAAAATTGATGTTTTGCTAAAATATTAAGCCTTTTATTTTGAACAAAATGACATTTTACTTTTTTAAATTGGTTAACAAATAGTTGAGTTATCGGAGAAAATTCATGTTGTAATCTTGTGTCATCATTATTATGTCTATTATTGTGAGAAAATTATTACTTAATTTGTTACTAATTTACAATACTAAAATTAACAATAAATAAAAACAATTAATATTTCCTTGAATTAAACTTGAAAACAGACACATAATTACACCAATTTTTTGCAGTAACTCAGTTATTTCTCAACCGATTTTTAATGACAGCCTACCATTTCAGAAAAACTCCGTCTATATATATATATACACACACACACACACACACACACATACACACACACTCACACACACTCACACAATCACACACACACACACACACACACACACACACACACACACACACACACACACACACACACACACACACACACACACACACACACACACACACACACACACACACACACACACACACACACATACACATTTATAAACCTATAAAAATATATACGAAACAAGATAAATATATTACTCTAGAAAAGATACAATAGAATATATTTCATGGAAAAAATCTTGCAAGCAAGAGGCTTACTTATTAAATTAATTAACTGAAGGATGAGTTTGCATAATGTAACTGCGATACCGCATTGAATCCTGATATTACGTAATGTAAATTTTACAAACGCAGGCAACATGAGCATCAACAATATACTGTTAACGGAATGCTATTAGTTGTGGTTTTGTAGTGATAGATAATTTAATGACAGCTATCAGATATTCAGAGCTTCTAAAATTAATCCGTTAGATTCCACATCCGAATAGAAAAAAAACAAACAAAATGTAAAATTTAAATTCAATAGATGTTAATGAACAGTTGTTTATTTACTTTGTTTTTTTTTAAATTTACAACAGGTTTTTTTAAAAATAATACACCCTTATTGTTAAAATATGTTTATTATACGTATTATAATTACATCTTATAAATTATTAAACAGACTTTCCACGAATAAATTATCTGGTTTGGAATACGTTTCGGAATTGCGATTTCTTTAATTTTGTGTTAAGAGAAATACAGTAAGTGCTTTTTAAAATTTTTACTTTCTCATGTAGCGCTATAACAAAGGAAAGTATTGTAATCGGTCCAATTCGGGCATATGCGGTTTTCACGGAATCATGATGTTTTGACCGCTAAGGAACCCAAAAAACCACATGGAAATTTTCCGGATGTTAATGTTCGTATGTACGTGTGTTCAGTGTTGACCTCTAAATCACCTTATATCTTCAGAACTTCTGACCGATTTTGACCAAAGTTGGTCACATTACATCTGTATATGGGGCATTATGCCATTAAATTTTCATCTTAAAAACGTGGAAGTGAAGCTGTGTAGGGGATGAGTTCACCCTCAGTATGTTGGCCAGTATATGTTACGTCAGTATATGACCTAATTAAGGTCATATTTTTCTTAAGAGACATTTACTAACAATTTACAAATAACAACATTTGCAAAAAAAGTGTTGCAAAATTGCACCCCCACCCCAAAAATACTGTTACAGTCGTCTGCTATGTTGTGACTTTACAGGTGAGCGGTAGAATTAAATAAATAAATAATACTTTAAGTACAAAAATAGTAACTCGGTCTGGCTGGGTCTCTATCACGATCGCCCGGGTGGCTTAGTACCTGGTGCGTTAAGCCACGCGGCTACACAAGTCTGCCGACTGTACAAGCGAAATTTGTTCTATGTAAGTTGTGAAATTAAAGTAGTTTAGTTAGTGCCGACCGTCGGCGCTAGTACTGCTACATCCGCGCAAATTAAATACGGTATGCTCGCGCGCTTTAATTAGAATCATTGAATTAAGTAAACGAAAAAATATTCTATTTAAATAAAATGACCCAAATTACCTAAATAATATCTATTAAAATTAAAAAGCATAAAGGAAACTTTCAACAGGTACGCATATTGTGCTTGATTTTAATATATCGTAATAATTTCGAATTTGCTGAAAGAAAATATAAATAAAATCTCTGGCTATTTAACATGGAAAAAGAATTTTTATTAAAAAAAAAAAAATAATACGAGTACATCGATCTTGTGCAGCTGTTTTTCTGCTAAAAAATAAACGACCTAATGAGCATAAGGCTGCAGTATACCAGATTAATAGCAAGATAATACAATAAATGTAATATTTTTTAGTGTTCTTTGTACTAAATCATTATAATGAAATTCATACTAAAGATAAAGCATTTATTTACAAAATAATTACCTATATAAACACCATAAATTTAAGCAGTTGAACATGACAGATGATTCTGGCACAGAATTATTGCGAGAATTGCAAGTTTTGAATATTTCCGACAGTACTGCCAACATTTCGAGTTATGTTGAAATAGCAAGCGATGACGGCAGTAAGGGCGTTTATGGGAACAGAGGAAGAGTAGAAGTGAAGAGAAGGGATAATTGATTAATTAGGTTTTCGGACTCCCTCGGGAATACTATGAATGAGGTGGGTGATATAGAGGGGTGTAGAATTTTATCAGCAGTCAGATTACGCCTTCCATCTCGCGTAAAAGAGCGGTGGGTGATGAGCGATCGAATTTTGAATGCAAATTCAACGAATGCCATCATTGCAACGGACTACAGTGCTGAGTTCCAATTCCCAACATTCACAAACGTAGTTCTCATCATCAATGAAATATTTTTAAAATATTACTATGTTCTCAAACATGTTTTAGACAGTACTTTTGTTTTAATTATATATATCATGTATATATTGGTAAATTTATTCATAAATATTCGTGAATTGCCGTATAGAAGTATTAACACCAAAGAATAAATTAATAACTATAACATCAAGTAAGAACTAAAGCCCGTAAAGTTATTGTAAACTAAATCTAATTTAAGTGTAAATTCCTAATCGTATTTAAAGAATAATACTAATAGGTTTTGGAAAGAAATAAGAGAAATAATTTTTTTCTATTATATAATTATTCCACAGCCTGGTTGGTGAGATATAAATATTTCAGCAAACTTAAATAAATGAGATGCTCAGTTCAATGAGTAAAATGCTGCTTATCAGTTTGTTTTTTTTCCCGGGTGTAATTTTATAGCAGCTGAGTTGATTGATAAACCCTTTTCGGTTGTGAGGGTCTTTAGATCTTGTCAAAGAATTAATAAATTATGTGAATTTTCTACATTTAATTAATATTTAGAATTGTAATAAAACCGGGTTTTTTGGCATCACCGCAATACTACTGTACGTTGTTGTAAATCAACTTCATCTCAATAAGTTCTGAGTTCATTCTTCTATTACATTTTGTATGATATTTTTAGAATATTCAGAATTATCTCATTGGTAGTTCAGTAAGAAGTCATCATGTAAAACACTTAGTTCCTGGACTTGTCCTCAGCCAATCGATTGTTTATGTCCCGGAATTCTTAGTATGGTACTGGAGGCGGTTTCAAGGAAAAGCGAAATATAATTAAAAACGACTACTGTAAGTAGAGAAACTAATCCTACAATCACTTAAAGATCAGGGCATTTTAACTCAGATGGGACAGCAAAATGTTTTTAAACGATTTTGCATATACCGGCTTAAATATACTCGACAAATATATAACTTTCCTCCGTATATTAAAGGAAATTGCACAAGAAAATACTTAAACCATCTCTGGAATTCATCATGTAGAAATATTCAGGTGAACTGTAAACCGTTCAGCCTGGCCCGCATTGGTGGTAATCTTCAGTTCCTTAATTTAAAACATTTCTTTTTTCATGAAGTGTAGTAGAATCTAAGAAACATCTAATGAAATAAAGAATACAAAGAACGCTAAAACTTCATATTTTAAATAGCTAATAGGACTTCCCAGCAATATCAAAAAAAATTAATAGATAAAAAATAAAAATAAACAAAGGAACATAACTGTGTTCATTATTTAAAAATTAAGATTAGCTAATTTTTATACGTTTTATTTTTCAAAAATAAAGAATATATATATATATATATATCTATGTTATATAAAAAAAAATTCGATATACAGTAACAATTTCGATGTTACTGTATATCGAATTTTCGGTCCTCAACCGATATTATATCTGCTTCATTGATTTATTTGCAACAAGGATACATTCGTGGATAGTAAATGCAATAGTGTTACCAGTAAAATGGTACGAAACCGATCTAGCAGATAACATACTGAATCTAAATTTACATCCTTATTATAACCTAGTATTGAAAAAGAATATAGTAACAATTAGAAAGTTGTTTGACTCTAGGCTTTTCAAAAAGGCACTAATTTAGGAAACAACGAAAATCAGTTACTTAGAATAACTGTAGGTTATTCTATTTATTTCAACAGGTGTATGGTAATATCACGACACGTTTGTTAACTTCAACACCGAGATAAATGGGCACTATCGGTAAAATAATATCTAGAGAACGAAAAATACTCAGCGGTTTAATTGAAGGTTTAGTTATAAATTTAAGGTAAATAAATTAAGACATTTAATTCAGTAGTTTTATAACTATGAGTATCTAAGTTGTTAATGTAAAAATTATATTAACTTGTTTCATCATTACAATCCTTTTCGTTAGTGCTTTAGCTACTTCATGTAGTAGTGTGTCACTGCATTAAGAAGTTTACAGGAAGGGTGATTTTAAATAATATAATTATTGTAAAATAATAAATATATTAGTTGCTATATCATGCCATGCGATGAGTCATTACTGTTTGCGTAAATTTATATCTCACAGGAATCAATACTGTATTTTAAATAATGCGTTTCTGGGTTTCGATCATAATGTTGCATTTTTTAAATTTTATTTAAAATGAAATTTTTATTACAATTCTCATATGAATAGATTGTTATGTAGGTGCTAGTAGTAATACATTTTTTCTTTTGGTGAAATTTACAAACAGTTTGAAACAACTATTTCAGATATGAATAAATTCCTGCAAATGAATAATAAAAAAAAAAAATTAATTATTATATTAGAAAGAACCTAAAAATAATCATTGTAAAATGATGTATTTATTTCAGTAGCAATATTTTTAACCGCAATATAGTGGTGACGGGATGTAAATTACAATATTTTACCAAAAAGCTTGTTAATTTTTTTAATCCTTAAAAAAAGAGAAAAGAAAAAAGAGAAAAGTAAAGTTTAAAAAAGTTTTTAACTTTGACTTTTGTTTGATTTTGATACTCCCTTATTTTTCAGCTCTAACATAAATTTTGTTAATTAATAACATATTACTTTTTTAGGCGCACTTCTTATTTTTATGACGCAAAATTTGTTTTATGGTATAATTTATATTTTCTGAGATACATTAAGTTTTTTGGGTACCCACCGAAAAAATTTTATTGATATTTTTTATGAAAATTGCTACAATGCCTATTCCCTAGATTTCAGTTTTCTTCCCAATGTAGAAAGGTATTTGTGTTGAGGCTGAGATGTTAGATAAAAGGCCCTAGTTAACGTAACAGCTAGCTTATACAAATTGTTTTTATGATAGTAATTTTATAAGCTTAATAGTTAAAAGTTTAAAGAAGATACCATTAAATACTCAACAGAGAGATTTAATAAAAGTTAATTTTTTGTACAACTAATATTAGTGAACTTAAGACAAAAAGATTTGATGGATTTGTTTTTAAAAGTATACTTCAGTTTCACTAAATATTCATATCCCGATAATGTAGAAAATACTAATCTTGTTCTTTTAATCAAACATTTATCAATGGGAATGATTAATATAGAATGTTTTTTTAATAAGAATAATCAATAAAGCAATTCTGTCTTGATTTGAATAACATAAAATTATTCTTAAATTTTGTACGTTTAAGTTTTTATTAAACCATTAAGTTTAATGTATGATTTAATAATAACTGTTCTTCTTTAAAATTTTTTTCGAATATTCACCAAAAGACATCTTTCCCCTGCTTGCGTATTTGAGTAATATAAATATTTTACTTTTGTAAAATAACTCGTATTATCAATTTTACATCACTTCCAAAAATAAGGATCTTAGATATTATTCTTAACAATGATTGCCATTTTTTACTCTCTGTATGTAAAGTGAATTAAGCATACAGGATGATTTTTAGTCTAGTGAAAATCTTTTTTCGAGATATTTATACGGTTAAAAGATCCTGTATAGACTCAGGATAAAAAAACTAATATTCTTGTTATAATAAAATGTTTACTACAAAATAACAATCTAAATATCTGTGTGAGAGGGTCAATAAGGCTGGAAAAGAAAATGTTTGCATACTAATAAACTATTATAAAATCTTTAGAGAAATATTTGTGCCCATAAGATCATGTTTCTGGACAAAAATATATTTTATAGAAAAATATTTTTATTCGTTACGTTACTTCATACGGTCATGTACGAAGTTTCTTTTTGTAATGATGCATAAAGTAACCTTTCAAAAAAGGTTTTTTCGAGGAAAAAACTCCACACAAACGTTTCTGCTGGTAAATATAGAATTTTTATTAGTTATCTCAACATTAATCATTCTTATTGGACGATTTAAAAAAAAAACTAAGTTTATTTTAAATCCACCGCCTGATTACATGCATACCGGTAGTTATTATCAATAGATGGAAATTTGATGAGATTATGAACGACATACGGTGTTACGTTAAAAGAAAAGAATATGGGTTTTTGGGAGTTTTTCTAGCGAAAAAAACAATTTGTTTTTCGTTTATCGCAACACCGTATATTGAGAAAAAAAAAATTGTGAAAATGGAGAATTCAATTTTTTACATATTGGTTATATTTTCTATTTCAAAAAAAAATGTATTAAATGGGTAAAAAATGAAATTTAAAATAGAACAGAAAAAAATTTATACAAAAATAGCCCTTCTTTGTTGTTTTTGTAAATGTCATAACGATTTTGTAACGTTGTTGTTTTTTAACGTTTTCATAAAAAACTGGCTAAGCAAAGAAAACTAGTTAATTAAAATCCTTTGGGTAATCTTGTACTTTAATGTAGGATACCGTTTGAAAGAGGAAAAGTTTGGCTTTCTATGCTGTATACCGCAGCTTATTTTTAAATTGCTTTTATTTCAAGAAATATGTTTGGAAAAGTTTGATTGACTCTTGCTTCCTTTAGGGTTTTCACAACTATTCTGAAATGGAATTTTTTAATTGATTAGTCTTTTGGCTATAATGATCTCTACATATTACCTTACAATTTAATATATACAAAAATATATTACACAATGTTTTGATTTTTTAACTTCATTATATCTGGAGATTATATATTTTTCTTTGATTATAAAAATTAATAACTGACTGATTGAATGCTGCTGTTCTTGAATAGATAGACTGGCGACATATTTCTTTGACGACGGTATTCAAATTAGTTTCACGATTTGACAAATGCTTGAACAATAGGTGATTATGTAGAAAAATAGCTAGAGAACTGACCATGGTTTTTATGAAAAAAATCGCTTTTTTAATTTCACGTTTTAGTTATTTTGAATACCTCTTTATTCATAAATAATATGAGTATTGAGGAAAAAAATTAATGGGGAAAAATCTTTTTTTTCAAAAGGTTGTAAATCATTAAATCCGTTTACATTCTTCATTTTTGGTGCCATGTTTAGTATTATGCTTGGTGCCGGTGCAATTATAGATTATCTATTTATTTTTTGAAATCTTTTAAAGACATTTTACGTTTTTTCTTTATATCATTGATTCATTTCAAATGTTTGTATTTGATTATTTTACATAAATAATCATCTGTTGCATTATTTATTTACTTTTTGCGTTTGTGAAAAAATATTGTAGATTTGTCTCTGAAGTTTGGTATTTTGAGTGGTTTAGTGTTTGCTTTATTGAAGTAATGCCACAAACCCAGAAAATATTCTCAAAATGTAAAGGAATTGTAGGTAAAGTTTCTATAAAAATTAGAAAACTGACGATTGTGTAAGATAGATTTTATGATACTGAATTAGAAACCTCTAGTACTTCTAGTAGTTCCGAAAAAAAAAATTAGTTGCCTTAAAATTTATTATAATTTATGATAATTCCAGTACTTTTTTAACAGATAGAAATGCAATTGTAAATATTACATTATTATCTGACATTATAAGTGTGGATTTTGTGATAGTGAGAGTAGTTTATCATTTTTTGAAAATACTATTAAGAGATTAGAATTACTCACTAAGTTAGGTTTAAAATGCTCATCATGTGCAACGTCTAAATCTTTGAAAAAAGCAAAAAAACCTTATCGTGGATATGAAAATAATATTTGATTTATCTGTGGTATGCGAGCAATATGTAAGGGTGAGTCTTCTGCTACAACTTTCATTACAGCTTTCTGGCGCAGTAATAAATCTGCCATAAGCCTTCTCGATTTATGACACTAACTAATATATTAGGAAATGTTGTAAAATCCACAATCAATGAAAGCAGCTGTTGAAAAAGGCATAGATCATAATGATGGCTCCACTGATCTGAGTTGCAGTTGATGGCATCTGGCAGAAACGTAGTTTCTAAAGATTAAATGGTGTTGTTTCTACAAAAAATATTGTCTCAGGTAACGTTGTAGATGTGGAAATAGTATATAAATACTGCCAAGGTTGAAAATATAAAAAAGACAAAATATCAGGAGAAATACATGAAAACAATGGTTCTTGTTCGGCAAATTATTCGGGTGTAAGTGACGGAATGGAATGTGCTGGGGGAGTTGAAATTTTTAACCGTTCCATAAATTTGTATGGAATACAGTACACTAAGTACTTGGGTGATTGGGCAGTAAATTTTTTTAAAAATATGTTAGAATCGTCTTCTTATAGTGTAACTGAAACAGAAAAATTGGAGTGTGTTGGCCAGAATCAGAAGCGCATGTGTAGTTGATTTCGGTCATTGCGACAAAGTTGAAAAATACAGTCCTCAGTGATTGGAAAAAATGTCAGGAAAAGGCAGTCTTACAAAAAAGGATGCAGATATTCTACAAAATTATTATGGGAATGCTATCAGAATAAATATCAAAAGTGTTGAAGAAATGAGACGCAATGTTTGGGCTATTTATTTCCATCGTATTTCGACTGATGAACGGCCTTATCATATGCTTTGCCCTAAAGATCAGGGTACATGGTGTAAATATAATATAGCAATGTTCACAAATGCCCAATATTCATGTAAAAATTGTACTCCAACTTCTGTTGCTGAAGTTTTAAAATCTCTGTTTAGAGATTTGGTTAATTAGTCTACTCTGTTACGGGAATGTGTCCATAGGCTTACCCAAAATCCGAATGAATCCTTCAATAACATTATATGAAGCAGAGTGCCAAAAGTGTTTTAATTGACTGAAAGACACTGAAGTAAAGATATATATGATGTATTAATTTTAATGAAGTACAATGCAGAAGAATTAAAGTTTTTGAAAAATTAGGTTTTACCCTTGGTGAAAGTACGGTTACAGCATGCAAGCATCAGGATTACATGCGAATTCAAAAAGCAAATAAAGAAGCCAACCAAGTTTATCATGTAAAGAACATAAAAAGAAGTATAAGATGATTCTCATAATTCTGAATATGAAACTCGAATGGACTGAGGTATGGTGGTATAGTAATTGTTTATATCAATTTTCGTTTACCGAAAATTAATATTTTTCTCACTTACCTTTCTTTTACTCGAAAACTATTGCTCACAGGTAGCGGAAAATTTGACTGTAATTTTGTACCATATTAATACATATACTGACCAAATACCAACCTATTTTTTTCAGTAGAATTAGTATTTCTATTTTTTGTTCATTTTATTTAAAAAAATAAAATAAAAATAATTTTGCAATTTTAATTTCTTTTATTTTAAAAATCTTTTGCTTGATGTAATGGTTTGATATTTACTCAGTGTGTACAAAAAGGAGTAACATATCACCGTAAAATATTCAGTCAAGTATCTGTAATGGAAGCTGAGAACAAGGAACATGAAAATGGTAAATTTAACATGTGCAAGATATAAGGTACGAGGTCCCCTTAAAATTTATAGATTATTATGCACATATTAAAGTTAAAAATAATACAATAAAGTTTTTATAAAACAAAAACGGGTTTTACTTTTTGGACGACCCTCGTATTAATCTAAATAAAAAATATAACTACGTGTAAGACAAACATTAACAAATTTGGAGGTTTTTGTTCATATTTTTGAGCGAATGGTACCAGGTATACATTCGCTCAATGATACTCCTCAAATCTTTGTTCAAAAATGAATAATAATTTTAGAGAACGGTAGCGTTGTACCAAAAAAGTGTATTTTCAGCGGCATAAAATATCAATTTTTATTCTTTTGAAACTTACTAATTTATAAGAAATACAAACATATTAGATTAGAGAAAAAATCTAGTATTATTTGTTTTAGTAGAATTATACAAATCAAAAAAAAATGTATTTGTTGAAAAATATTTACTACTGCACGAAGTAGTGTTTTTCTGTATATAATAAAAATACTATATTTACAAATTTCGAACCAGTTTTTTAATTTAATTCCTTTTGAAATATTAAAAAATTTTACCAAATAATCGCAGGTAGGCGATTCTATTCATGAATTTGTGTGAAGAAATTGTACTTTTTATGTCACCTGAGTATAATAATGATGCTGTTGCAGATAAATATAATATATTTACTAGCAAAAATATACAGCAGTTTCTTATACTTGCCGGAGAAAGCCTCTGATCTAGAGATTTCTGCATCTTTGTGGACCTCTCATGTATAGGAGAAGATGTGCCAAACGGAGGCAAGCGCACATATTGCATGTAATTTTCCTTCAATCACGGAAAATTTTTTTTGTACATAACATGACTCTTTTGCTGCATAAAGTTAGGAGGTTGAGTTCACTGGTCCGACTACATAGGACCACTAAAGAATAAATCAAAGAGTGTTCCGAGTGTATGAACATTCATGTTCGTACGTAGGAGGATTTTGCAGCTATTTTGGATGAAATATCTGTGGAGCCTAAAGAGAAATCAACTATTCGGCTGAGCACAGGAGATGAGGCTACACAAACATATTTTATCATTACTGATATGGCGTCGCAGACAGCGAATTCTACAACGGGCTGAAACTAGGTCGTCGATTGACGAGCTCCGGCGAGCGATTGAATGCGGAATTGCGGAGGCAGACATTGATGTGTTAGTTCTTAGAGGCTGGCCTCAGGAGGTCTTCCTACCTTCAACTCTAGTGAAGGACACTGCTGAGTTGCCAGAGGATGTTGGGTCTGATTGGATTATATGGCGTTGGTAGTTAAACACCCGCAACACGCACCGGTGTTCCGTAAGGCTCCGTTGATTCGGGACCTGGACCGAGCGGGCAAATTTAAGGCGGGCCAGGTCCTTGTGGAGCAGTCCACTGCACGTAAATTATCCGGAGGGTACAATGGATGTAAAAGTGATGTAAGCCGGACTGACTATGCCTTAGTGGTCTCCATTAGAGGTTAGGCGTAAACAAGATTGGAGTCTCTATGGGGCAATCCCTTGGGGTCCTTCAATAGAGACATGACATGTAACAAAAGACCGATTTTCGGCTACTTGGGGAGGGGACCGTGGTAGTTTGAGGCGAAGGCACCCTCTGAGCTGAGTTTATGCGTAACTGCGGATTCGGCTTCGGGGGGCGAGGAGATTACAGACGAAAAAAATATATCATCGAAAAAAGTATCAACGTAGTATTTATTAACCGCATTAAATAAACTATGTTTTAAAAATGCATATTTATAATTTAAAAAAAGTAAAAAGTTATTTCGTTTAATTATTGAATTATCGATATTTCATGGATAAAAAAAAAAATATAGTAAATAAATATGAAACAATTTAGTATAAATTCAAACAATTTACTGTAATTGTTCCATACATCATTTTTACTCAAAACTTATCTATGCTTCAGGCACTTGCACATAATTTAATCGGCAGTATTTAGGTATGTGGAAGAGCTTTGTATTTACGTTATAAAGTTCCAATGCCTACAAAGGTCATTTCTCACCTGGTTGCATAACCGCATTGTTTATGGATGGTGTTAGATAAATGTAAATTGCTACCATCGCATAACTGACATCACCAATTTCGTTCCCCAATATTTCTCTCTGTCTTAGCAGATTTGTCGTTTTGTGAGAGGGAGCTTGTGTAAACAAATGTATTCGTTGATTATACCACAGTAAGTTAATAAGCTGCTGTAGATCTACCGTTTAACCCACTTTACGTTCACATGCCGACAATTACTCCTACTCGGACGTGTTATGGGCTCGATTAATCATCGAGGTGGATGCGTACTGATAAATGTTATTTCATATATTTTGTTGAAACCCTAACGAAATATTTATTAACATCTTTATATAAAAATTCAAAGAAAGTTAACAATCTCCATTATCTATTTTTAAAACACGTATTTTATTTTCTAATATATTTCTGGTATTAGTATGAAATTCTACGCACAATATTATAATAGTTCACAATAAACCCTGCAGATCTAACGTTAATATCTTCTGAATTTCTGGAATTGACTACATGCGTGGAGAAAACTAAAAATTTGATTCAGTAGATCAGATATTCTTTGCGATTGTTGTTATTATTATTATATGTGAACAAAGAGATTAAAATTTTATGTCAGTAAAAATTAGGAAATTATATGTACCAATTAATCTATCGTATTTGCAACATCATACGTTTGTATGTTAATTCGTAATATAAATGAAAATGCAATTTTTACTTTAATAACTATAAAAATACAATTTTTATGTAGCTGACGTAAATATAATCTATGGAATAGGAAACAGGTTTTGAATGGCATATGTAACATATGAGGTTAAGGATGATGGAAAGGTCAATTTCAACCACACAAATTTTAAGCAGGCGTCTAGTTCGTAAAGTTAATTTTGTTATTCGTTAAGTATACAATGGCTCTTTTTGAGTAACAGAAATGTAATAAAGACCATTACTTATGACCATCGCGCGTAAATGACCTATCCATTACTCGTTTTCCATCTGATCTGCGTTATTTCATTTATTAATTTATTTCTGTTATTTTTTTAATTTTATTTATTTACAGTTTAATTTTATGATCAAAAATCGTAATATTACATAAAATAAATTTATACACCTTATTTGTCAAATCAAACGTTCTTTAACCGGTTTCGTTACTTCGCAGAGGGAACATTCTTATCTAAATAAATATGGAACTCAAAGGTAGAGAGCAGATAGAAGAGGTAATACAATAAAAGTTTATTTTTTGAATACTTGATTTTTTTTTTATTTAATAAAAGTGGATTCCGTTTAAATAACATTAAATAATGGGTATATAACAATCATAAGATAATCATAAAATAATTTCTACCATGTGCAAGTGTGTTTTAATAAAATAAATATGGAATATTACTTTATGTATATTATAACTATTACAACAATAGAGAAAAAAAAAATGAGTGATTTATTTTGTAAATGTGCGCTTTGTATAACTTATGCACACAATGTGCTCACTGTGAGGTATAAAAGTTTGTTACCCAAAGGAATCTAATAAAATTGCCCACCCTTTCCCACCAAGTTTGCCGTGAAATAACAAGTAGAAATAATTGTAATAACAGATCTGCTCATCATAACTTTACTTCCATATAGCTTATAACACTGAATTCGTAACAAAGCCAGGTAATGTATCCTATTTCATTATTGGCTCTTGAACAAATTTGATGAATAGGGATTTAGTTGTGGATTTTACAATCAACCAAAAATAAGCCCTTCAAAATCTAGTTATACAAAAAGGTTCTATTTTTGGAATTACTCTAAAACCTTTTAAAAATAAAATATATGAAACGTATTTTAGGGTAACTGACTAACCGAAAACTAAACAGCTACACTTTTATATATATTTTATGAATATTTAACAGAGAATTTCCTGGATATTTGTGCTAAAACTGAATCAGACATGATGATTAGTCACATAACAACGAGTACAAATGACTTGGTAAAATCTGTTAAAATAATCAATAAAATGCTCTTTCTTCTTTTTTTGTAACCTACGAGACCACCGTTATGTAATACTTCAGAGGATGAGATGAATAAACATTTTTGTAGCATGTGAAAATGCCATACTTGACCGGGATTCGAACTCGGGACCTCCGGCTGATAGGCCAAGACGCTATCACTCGTGACACGGAGGCCGGCAACAAAATGCACTTACAAAGACGTAAATACGCGGTGTTCAACTTTAAAGAGGCGCCATCACTTAGTTTAGTCTATAAATAATTTACATATGTTTATCGACAAACAATTACATAATAATTTACAGAAGGTGTTGAAAATGAAAATATCCACTTCTATACACTTCTGAAGACTTGTATTTGATGAGATAACCGCTAATAGAATATATTTATTAAAACTACATTAACACTTTAAGCAACCTATACGCTTTAAATAAATTCTCTTTTTTTTATATTTTCTCCTTAGAGTTTCGGGAAGAAATTTTGCATTAGTTTAAAATCCCATAAATGTTTTTTCATTATTTTGGAAAGTAACTATAAATATGTGAATCAACAGCGATAAAATAAGAAATAGTATTCTATTGAAATATATTAAATGATAAATGAATACTTAGTAAATTTTAATTTCACCAAAATTGTTTATTTTTATTTTAATTATAAAGTATGCTCAAGATTATAAAGAATTAGAGATTTTTGTGATGAACAAAGATTTTCAATGATATTGAAAAAAGTCAATCTCTTTTTGTTCGTAAGTTTATCAATAAATAATTTGTGAATATTGAGAGTGAATGAAGTTTCATTTTTTTTATAGTATACTTTTACGAAATAATAAATATATTTTAATATGATGATATAAGTACCTCTAATCGTTTCTCTTGATGACTGCTTTAAGAATATTGGAATTCCATCTTCCCGTCTCCATGTAACTCTTGGAGGAGGATGCCCTGTTGCTTGACAAACTAGAGTTGCGTTGTCTCCTTCTAGTACTGCTAAATCCCCACTTGTCTCTTGATAGATAATATCTGGTGGAACTGAAATAAAAAATAAAATAAAATAAAATATAATAATAATAATTTTAAGCAAATCCATAAAAATAGACGGCAAACGGTTGGGTAACTTTTCCGGCTTCACCCTTGACAGAGTTTTATTTCAAATACGCAATACTGTTTTTAATTATGAAATATTTAGAGTAAAATTGCAAAAAAAAATCACAATATTCAGTTAAAAAATTTGGAGCCGATTTAACTCATTAATCAAATTACGTCTTTATCATCAAAATTATATTAAATTTAGAGGATAGTTTTACAAAAAAGAACTGGGTCCCATTTGACCCCAATGCTCTACAGTAAAAATAAATAAATAATACATCCAATTGGCTTTCATCTTAATAAAACTCATCTTTCTACGACCAATATGCAAAAAGTAAAAAAAAATAGAAATGGAGAAAATACGCCTCCCCATTTTTGTAATTTTTTCAAAATTATGATGTCATTAGTGCCCCCATATATAGTTATTTTTTGAGCCATCTTTGAAGAATGTATGTTGAGTCCGAAAACGTTAATCAATTACAGGCCATGAAAACTACGTAAGTACATCTTGTAGAAGTTTATCCAACTTTTTTGTATTTTTTGAAACTTCGACTTTTTCCAAAACCCGCTACCCAAAATATTGGTCGATCGCTATACGTTTTCTTTACAACTATGCTGTTGCAACAGTATAGAGCTACTACCGGGAAAATAAAACTTCACTAAAGCATTTTATTCCAAAAATTACTGTCCCTAATGAAATATTATTGTGTCTATTTTTCTAAATAGTAGATAACAATTCTCATGATTCAAAGATAATTTACTCGAAAGTGAAAATAAAATTAAAAAAAAGAATGTTTGGCTATGAAACCAACGTAATAAAACATTATGTCTTTTGTTCTATTTAGTCAGAAGAATTATAAGAAAGTAAAAAGTCTAGATTTGAAACTCTGGATTTTAAAATTTCGCGATATGAATTTATATCCCGTTAATAAAAATGTTTAAACATTAGATTCTTTTATTAAATCTGCTTTTATCAAGGAAGATTTATTCAGACACCGTATAACTGTAGCTTAAAGCTTTGAGGTACTGATTTATTGACGGTAGCCTTTCTCCTGTCACCTCATAAGACTGATAAATTCTATCCGATGAAAGTTGTATACGAAAAATCACACTAAATTTAAAATTAAAATTTTTTTATATTGTATTAATTAATTACTTTTGTTTAATGTATCTCCGACAATATTATCGTGCCAACTCCGGTTTCGATTGAAATTTTCTGTTGTAAGTATCTAAGCGAATCCTTACCTAATTCTAAAGATTTTAAGCGAACTCTTACCTAAAAATTTCAAAAATATGTGACAGCAATAGTTTTAAACTTGTGACTTATTTTTTATACAATTTATTCTAGATGAGACCTAACAAAAACTGTTTATTTACTAACAGAGGGCTGAAGCGTGAAAATAGATACTAGTAGCGAGTCTTTGTTATTTTAAAAGCAACTACCTTTTATATTTTAGCTTCGTTTTTTAACGAAGACAATACAAAATACAACAGGGACAAAACAAATTAACTTTAAAATGCTCTTGTGTTACGCTCTAAGAAGTAAACCATTTATTTTTAAATTAAACAGTTTCAGGCAATCAAGAAATAAGTAGTAGTTAATCAAGTTCATAAAGTTCCTTAATTTAATGTAAAATTTGAACATCAAAATATTTTGAAAACTGCTGGAAATAAACATTTTTTAAATCTTTTAATAATATTTATTACCGATTATAGAGTTTAAAAAAGGGGTAGTCCTATAAAAAAAAGACGGATTTTATTACACTGTTCAGCAGTACGTTTTATCCTTCTAAAATTCATGTGCCGTTAGTGATTAAAGGTCAGAGGCTTTAAAGAGCTAGTAGAAATAACTACAGATCATGAATTATGTTTTTGAAATTAAATTGGTTAGAAAAGGTTGATTTAACAGACAATTTACCGTTAATGTAATTATAATGGGATTGATTATATTCTACTATAAATTGATATTGTGAAAGAATTAGATTATCAAAGATTTTTATGTGCCATTATTATATTATCTATTACAAATGTATTATTTAAACAATGTTAACAGAAAAGCCACTGAGCTCAGATGTGGACGGAATTTAGTTAAAGTAGAAATAAATATGAGATTTTCCCCCTTCACGGTCAGACCCAAGAATAAGTCAGCAAAGGGGGTTGTCCTTAACTCCAACGTACCTCTCCGTCTACCGGCATGACAGGTCAGCCAGCCGGTTTGATCATTTCTGCTATGCGCCTGTCTCTAACCCGTAGTGCAGGGCCGATCCTGACACTCCCACACCAGCGGCCGGGTCTCGGTCCTTAGGTGCCTTAGCCTCTAATGGGGAACCCCCTAGAGGATTCCTCACCGGGAGAGCGGTTTTAACTCCCTCCCTGTTGACATTAGTTCTCATCCAGTTGACTATGGAATGCCGCAACCCAGCTAGAGACCCAAGCATTTCCTGGGTTCCTTACTGGTACTGACTTTATGGCCACTGACTCCACAATTATAACAGATGGCAGACCTGTTGGGCCCGCAACACTCCACACCCCTATGACCAGTGCCCCAGCATCTGTAGCACTTGACGACGATAACCTTCATCAACTCCACTCTTTGGAGTGCTATCCAATTTTGATCCGTCCTCTATCGGTCAACTACGTTGCCTCCCTTCGGGAGATCCGGACGGTGGCGTTGAGAGTTTCACCGTACGCTGACCTCAAGGGTAAGGCCCGTATAGGGACCTAGGAGCCCTCCTCCTTTTGAATAGAAGCCACGACCTCCTCCTACATGGTGTCCAGGTCAAGATCCTTAACACATAAGGAGGCCAAGCGAGCCTCCAGATGCCGGTCACCCATCGTCACACCTTGTACGTGAGAGCCAACCTCCTCTTGATGTCGTCATATTTGGAGTCGGTACGGCTCTTTCGGACAGATAAAATGTCCACTGACAGGTCGTCCCCGATACCTCCTTTAACCTACTTAAGGAGATCCGCGTAAACCTTAACTACTCTGCTCACCGTCACAACGGTTGTCTTTGGGCCTCTGGTACCTGCGCCATAGGCGTCTTGACATCAATAACGTGAAGAAACAACCTATCGTGCGATTGAACCTTCCTCCTCGCCCAAAATTCCAATGTTTTCTGGAAACAGTCGCTGGCGTCATTATTAGGTGCAGACAGTACGAGTTTGCCACTCTCTGCCTGCCTAGTCTTGTTAAACGCTATCAGCAGATCCTTGTCATCATCTTCTACTACAATCACGTAGACTGTGGACACATCGAGTTTTTGTCGTCCAGATAGTAGATGTCGGTGCTTTGGAAATTCCGCAGCACCGCCCCGTTCGGAATAACTACCTTAGAGTTCAATCTCTTACCCATCGCGTTGGTCTAGTGGTTAACGCGTCTTCCCAAATCAGCTGATTTGGAAAGTCGACAGTTACAGCGCTCAAGTCCTAGTAAAGCCAGTTATTTTTACACGGATTTGAATACTAGATCGTGGATACCGGTGTTCTTTGGTGGTTGGGTTTCAATTAACCACACATCTCAGGAATGGTCGAACTGAGAATGTACAAGACTACACTTCATTTACACTCATACATATCATCCTCATTCATCCTCTGAAGAATTATCTAAACGGTAGTTACCGGAGGCTAAACAGGAAAAAGAGAGAGTTCAATCTCTTGCATGTGCCAGGGCACGGTCACATACCATATTGGCATATGTACTCCTGTTGAAACATCATACCGCTGTATAAGTGCTCACTGGTGCGTATATACACAGTAATAATGGATTTATATTAGGAAGCGTTGTGATAGTTGAAATACTTAGTCAATATGTAAAAATGAGTTATATTTCGTAAGAGAGTGTTGGAATATTTTTTTTTTCAGAGTTAATGGAGTGTGATTTTAAGTAGCAATAGGACTGTCTAAGCTAATATAACATCAATTTATCGCTGATGTTCAACTACTGTAAAATACATTCATCAGCTTAAATACAACTGATATATTATGAATTATACTTTCATATAGTTCATATTATGTTTTGTTTAATTCATGTATTACATCTTACACACCTGCTTCAAAAATCGACCAATGAAACAGTTGAAAAATAGTTTCCGCAGAAACTTCAAATTCTTACCGCAGTTGAAATTCTGTTTTCAAAATATCAGCTATTTTCTGTGAACAGATCATCATCTCGATATAAAAACTAAGTACACTCTGAAGGACACAATTTAGACCAGCAGTTACGGTTGATTCATCAGAATTATCTGAAGGAGTGTCTTGGTACACGTCGGAGTAGCTTATTGCGTACCCTACACAGTGCACTTAGTTTGTGATATCGACCCTTTATCCTAGAAAGAAAACCACAAGTAACTGTAGTAACTATATTAGTTAAGATTACAATGCTAAAATAACTAATAATTACTTGAGTGTTTTAAAATAAACAATCGTGCATTATAATTAGTTAAACATTTTTTATTTGATTTACTTCAAACTGTTATCATTCAAACATGTATTTTTTATATTTAACTCAATACATTAATCCATATAAAAATAAAAATTAAGATATGCTTACATTTAATCATGTTTTCATAATGCTGAATATTTTTTTGGTTATGGAATGCTACAGATTCTTTGGTTCGGCAAAACTTATTTTCTTTTAACAGTCATGTAAATCTACTGTCCGAATTATTCTATACCCAAACAATGATTTTACTAACACCAAATTTAATTAGGTTATTTTAAATATTATTTAAATTTC
Source organism: Lycorma delicatula (assembly GCF_047948215.1). Classification (NCBI taxonomy): domain Eukaryota; kingdom Metazoa; phylum Arthropoda; class Insecta; order Hemiptera; family Fulgoridae; genus Lycorma; species Lycorma delicatula. The sequence goes on from NC_134455.1 coordinate 234,849,795, forward strand.
TAGTCAAAATGAATAAAGTTATTAATTTTTTCTGTTACGTACTTTTTTGCAAAATTTATGTAAAATACGTCTTACTTTGATAATTTTAAATAAATTTAGGCATTAACTAATCTGCCGTTTATTTAAGGCACATGTAATGGGAGTAGTAAAGCAATAAAGATGAGTACAGCTTATAAAGGACGATATTAGTTGGAGTAGTGGGACAAGGGACGTTTAACAAGAGGGTAGCACAAAAATGCGTAGCAGATAGACCAGCAGTTAGGGGGGATTTATCGAGATTATCTGTAGGGGTGTCTTGGCACACGACTAGGGGTAGCTTTATAGGGTGTAGCCTATATTTAGCGTTGAGACGTGCCCCAGCATCATCTTCTTCATTTTAACCCTCAGCCCCTTTAATCTTGCTCGAATAAGCTATCATTTAATTGTGTTGCCATCCTCCCTTTTCTTTTACCACTTTTCATATTAGTCTTTTCGTTGGATTCATATTGCTTCTTACTGTTTCGTACCGTGCTTCAGTATAATGCAAAATTCATATAGGAGAAAAGTAAAGCTGAAATTTAACTTGACTTGTAAAAACAAAAAAAAAATAATAATTTCAGACAATATGTAATATTCACGTAAAGAAAAAGAGGGACAAATAAATGAGTAATCAATGTTGATTACTTACTAAGAATAAATTGGAAAGCAGTCGTATATTTTTACTGTAAGTTTGAAATTGAATGCACTCCATACCAACGTATTAGATTACTTTTAGGAAGGTTGTTGAGATAAATCAAAATAAAAAATATAGTCAATTTTTGAAAAATTCAGTTATAAAATTAACTAAACTACAATGGTTACACATTTATGAGATTTTCTGTGATTAATGCACTGTTTAAACTCCGTTTAGTCCAGAAGAGTGAATAATGATATATCGTCCAACATAAATTCAGGTGATTATTTGAGATAGAAATTGATATAAACCCAGATCACAGAAATAAAAGTACAATTAAAATAGTTTCTCTCCTAATTTAAAGTTAGATGACTAATTAATTTACTTAGTAACTTAAGAAAATAAAGAACTAAAAATATAGTTCAGTGTTTGCCTGGGCCACGTCTAACCTTCTAAAAGAAGGGATAAAACGTTTTGAAATTGTTACTGAATCATAAGAAAAATTTTTAAAAATCGTTCATGAAAATCGGAAGTATAGTTCATGTATTGAATAGAAAGATATTATTATTATTAGGGAATATCAGGGAAGATATTAGGGAATATTAGACTGAAAATTTATCAGTAACCGGATAAACATTAAGTATGTTTGGTCAAAATTTGAGAGTCGGCAACCTTTATAATTATCACATGCGCGCACATACACAGACAATGGCTATGCAATTATATTACTCACTAAGGATAGTTGTAAGAAAAATAAAAATATTATTTTATAATTTAATCGAAATAACCAACCATATGTTAAGTAATTAAATAAAGTAATTTTATTCTTAATTTAGTAAATTATAAAATTTGAAAAAATAATTTTAATTAAATTTATAATAAAGTAATGGAAGATTTTTAAAAGATATCTCGAAATTAATATTGAAGCAAAAGAAAACGACTTATATAAAACAGATAAAAAAATAATCAAAAATAATAAATAAATGAGAATCAGTATGATTTTAATGATGTGCATTAAATAATTTTACTTAAATCTTTTTGAATAACAGAAGATTATTGTAATTTCCTCAGTCAGAAGAGTGACACGAACTGCTGTAAATTCCAAAATTAAATCCTTGAAATAAAATCTAAAATAGCCTTTTATACACTAGTAAAGCATGCGTAGCCATTTCTGGTGCAGAGAATCCTATTTAAAAATGTTTACTTCCTAAGTTTTCTTGTTTATAATAAATATTTTGTATATTATTTATTTGGTTGTGTTGACATAGTCACGACGGCAGTTAGTGTTTTAAGAGTATGAGTATTGTATAGTTGTACAATTTCAAAATATCAGCAACTTATTGGGTATAAGTTGTAAGTATTTTAAAAATATGTTTCTTTTTTTTCTTCATTCTACGAAGTAAAGGAATTATTATAATCATGAAAAATTTCGGTTTTCAGATTCCTACAGAAATATTCATTTTGACCATCCCTGAATCCATTTGACTAGTTTCAGCGTGATTTCTGTAAGTACGTACGTACATACTTATGTATCTCGCAAAATCAAAAATAATTATCCGTAGAATGTTGAAATTTTGTATTTAGGACTGTTGTAACATCTAGTTGTGCGCTTCCCCTTTTGATAGCAATCGACTGGGCAAAAGTGTCCAAAAAAGCTCAAAATCCAAAAAATTTGGATTTTGGACTTTTGCTTAACTGCAGTAATAAGCTCTCAGTGAAAGCTTTCCAACGATATATCATAGGTGGTGCTCATTTTCATTGTTTCCAGAGTTATAACCAAATAAAATTTTAATTAATGAAATATTTGATCTTACAAGGGGAAGGCACATCGGTTTGAATCCGACTTCGTATACATAAATTCAAAAAAAAAAAATTAATTTAAATATATTACTTTATTAATAATTTTTAACCTCTGATTGTAAAAAAAATCAATTAACAATAAATAATAATTCAATAATAACAATGCCAAAAAATCTTTTTTGTTAAATCAGAAGTTGTTAATGATATAAAATTTTATTTACTTCTCATTTTAAATCAAAAAATTTACAATCAGAGGTTAATAATTATTAATTAATCGTTATATTTATGTTAATAAAAGAGTTAATAAAAAATACATGTATATGAAGTCGGATTCGAACCGATGTGTGCATGGTTACGGATCCGACACGTTTTCACTTCCACCATATTTCTTGAGCAACGTGAAACAAAATTAACATATAAACTAATATAAATTGCTGAGGAAATTTTTAAGGCCATTTTTCTTTATTATAGTTGAATATTGTGTGTCGATGTTAGGTGCCTTATACCGATTTAACTTTTTATAGAAAAAGGTCGCTATAGTTATTTTCTTTCAGAATTAGAAAAGACATGAATAAAAGAAAGAATTTAAGGGAATTACAAGATGATTCAGGGCTATTGAATAAAAATCATTTCTTGTTTATAAAAAATAATTTCAACAATGATGATGATTCAGTGTCTTTAAAGCCTATATCCATACTATATACTGATGATGGAACAAATATTGCTCATTATTCTGCAATTTTACCTAAAGATTTGAATGTCATTCTTTTGATATTATAGTATAGATGAAATGGGAGACCTACTGAAAATTCAAAAACTGGGGGAACAAGTTTTATAAATTCAGAAAAATATAGAAAGACAAAAACTCTAAAACACCGTACTCATTTTAAATCCAGTAAAAACGTGTTAAAAATGTAAACTAAAAATTTAGTAACCTTTTCAAGTTTGTTTTCATTTTCATTGAATTTAATGGAAAAAATATATATATATAATGATAATGAAATATTATATGCGTGAATAGGTAACACTTACTTGGTTCTCCATCTCTCCTATGTAAATATATAATTTTTTTATTTACGCATGTGATTCAGTCTACTTGATAATAAATGTCGCTTAAAAATTTAGTAGCTTCTTCTGTTTCGTTTTATTTTCATTTTGTTGATGGTTGGTTACATCATAATAATTAAAAAAAACAAAAAAAAAAACATATTATTAGGGAGATATAAGGCTTACATTTACTGAAAGAATAATAATGGGACTTTTACTCTATCCTAATATTTCACGTAAGATTGCTGAATTAATAATTGTATAAATATTTGATGCTGATAAAAATTAATATTTTATCAATTGTGTAACTGTCCACTTTGTTAAAGAATTGAAGGATTGTATCTCACTTTTAAATGAAATAAGTTTAAATTTAATGTAGAAAAAACTATGTATATGTAATTTAATAGGCGTTCAAGGAAGTCACGTGGTGTTCACATCAGATTTTTAAAAATAAATTTTGTTAAAATTATATTGATGGGAAGAGATTATCTTTCTCACAACATTTAGCAATGTTTCTCATTTAGCAATGAGAAAAAACCTCATTGCATTACACACCAACGTAAAATGTAATTCGTTATGGTATTACTATTTCGATTAATGGTCAAATTTTTTTTATTTAAAATTACACTGGCTTTCTAATACACAAATAACAAATACAGTTTTGCAACTGATCGAGCCCAGCTTCAGGCTGAGCTTTAATTGACGGGTGCCCTAATTAAAACTAAGACTATACTACTCCGATTGAACCTATACTGGACTGGAACTATACTGGATTGAACCTCGATCTTTGAACTTTCATATATATTTCCTGTGATCTTTATTCGAGAAAAAACATTTATGTTATGTTTACATGAAGTTAAATAACTTCGATCAGAAATAGAATTTTTAAATTAAACATATGTTTAAGAGGTCTGATGTAAAATGCAATAAATAAGTAAAAGTAACGTTTTATTTATATTACTTAAAATAATAATTTACATGTTTTGTAATTATAATTTACAATACTTAAATAAAACAAAAAGTTGCTTTTTCTTACGTTAACATAGAAATATATAATTTTTTTTCAGCTAGTTGTACCTTTATATATTTTTCACTATTATCTTGCAGGAAAATGATATTTATTATTAATATATTTTTCACTATTATCTTGCAGGAAAATTATATTTATTATTAATATATATATTTTTGATGTATACAGGAAAAAAGAATAAAAAAATCATTATGCATTTGTGAGATCCATTTTGAAGATTCATAAGTGAAACTTGGAGTCTATTAAATTCATAGTCCAGCAATGTTTTTGTTACAATTTAACGGTTTGTTAATTTTCAGACACTTACAAGAAAATTAGATTAATTTTTGGTTGGTATTTATTCTTATTTCCTTCATCAGAAAATTCTGTACTGTGACAAATAAATATTACCGAAGTATTTAACGGTAAGTATCGTAATTTATAAATTATAAATATTATAATATTGATTTTTTTTATGGATCCTAAATTATTAATATTAATAGAAATTTTTAAAGTAAAATCCCATAGAATGTTTTTGCCTGTCTGAAAATTCGTTTTCTATAAGTCACAGGTTTTGACTATACTTATTTATATACATATCCCATCTTACAAAGTCGCTGATCTGCTAAATCACTTTTCAAACTTTACAATTTGTCCTCATCCCTCATGCTATATTATAATTGAATTTTAAGTGTTAACAGTTAGATTTTTAATTTAACAATGAAATTGAACTTTCAAAAAGGAAATATTGCGCAATTAATGGATGCAGTGAAACAAATTCAAATAAAAGATCAAAAAATAAAAATATTTATAGAAAATAACACAGTCAATGAATAAATAGATAAATTTTAATTGCAAAGAATGGATTGTATAACAGCCATGATGATAATATGAATGTATCTAGCACCTAAAATTACCACTTTAAGGTAACATTTTTAATTTACCTTGAAGTTAACAACGTAAGGAATATGCGCGAATGGATCACGACCTATTAATTTTTAAATAAATGATACTATGTTACCCCGCCTGCACATGAACACAATGTATATTGTATAATAACACAGAATTATATTGTTCGTAAAATCTGTTGACCAATTCTTGCAATCACTTGGAATATATAAATAGTAAAACTTACAAAACTGAAATTGAAACTTACAAAACGTAATTGAACGTGAATTTCAAACGTTAAATTGAGAAATGTTTGTATAATATTGGTGACACTGATTATTAAATTGCGACAAAAAACAAAAAGCAGGAATGAAATTGTGTGATGTAGACGTTCGAAAAGTATGACCTAATATAAAGAAGATGGTAGAGAAATAAATAAGCCTATAGTATTATTTGACTATACAGTAGTATTAGAAAAAGTATAAATGAGGTAAGCTCGTTAATATTACTAATGTTATGTAATTAATACACTAGTAACACTAATTAATATCACTAATGATAATTTATGAAACTCACTATTGTGAAATACATTTAAGAATTAGAAACTGCTTAATTAAAACTATATAAAAAATAAAATATAATTAATTACACGATTCCTTTAAAAAAATTGTAATTAAATGGAAGTGATTTGGTTGTTTCATGTTCATGCAATAAATATAACTATAATGATAATTGTAGTCATTATAATAAAAATTATTTTGGATAATCTTTATGTGTATTATTTAATAATTAAAACAAAATGAAAGTAGAATGAGGCTTTGAAAAATATCTATTGGAGGAAAAGGAACCTCCGACACAACTAAACCTGAAAGTCTAGCAAACTGTTCCTCTTATTATTCTTGTCAAAAGTTAGTGAATTAAACAGTATGACAAAGTAAATCTCTAAATAAAATTGATACAATCAGTGCAAAATTGCGATCAACTTACTAACTCATAACCTAATAAGGAAAATACGTCTTGTCTTTTGGAAAACAATTCCACGTAGTCTAAGCAATCAACATAATATCGCTCCATCACTTTATTCCTCTACTAATCACTCTCATTATAATCCGAAAAATGTAGATTATCATTTTACTGTGTTTATCTTTATACGAATTATCAATTATTCTGCTTTCAGTTGTATAATAAATCGTTAATGTAAAATAACTTAATTTCTGAATAAAATAGCGCTAAACTTATATTACCGTATACTTTATTATTATTTTACGTGAATAACACTGTAACTGATAATTTTGTCTTCAGCTCCTATACTGTCTCGCATATAGGCATCTCTATTTTTAAGTTATTCACGCGCTTTAAAAAGAAGATAATGAATTTAGAAAGAATACAATGAAGAAATGAATTTATTGACATACGATAATAAAAATAACGTAATATTGTGGGGTTTATCTACAAGATGAAACTTCATCTGTAAGTTTTCAAAATTTTCACAACTCCCTCTATATGGTTTATCACCAATTATTGAATGAATCCACCATTTTCTCCGTCGTTTCTGATAACGAAGTCTTCAACTAACAACTGTTAGCGATATATTCGCTTTTATGTGATGTTTAATTTTGTCATGAATCTTTAAAACACGTAAGCAGCTTAAATAAAATAACGAAGAAAAACGATTTACATCAAGGCTTTACAACAAACAAAGCTATGTTAAAAATAAATCGTGTACAGGCATGTTGAGAAACTTACTTCATTTTATGCGTAGGTAATAACACAAAACGTTATACCGCAAAAATACCAGGACAGAGGAACAAAACCTTAGTTAATTTTTGCAGAAGAAAAACTACATTAAAAAACTTATAAGTAAATTTATGTTTAAAAAATTATAACTATTATAACTATAAATATTTCTACACTTTATTGTTGGTGTATACAGTAGGTAATAAAACATTAATATTTTTCTAATATTTGGCAGTTTGTTTTTGATATAAAGAAGCTTACTCTTTCAGTCATCGTATCCACTACAGTGGACGTCATGTTTTACCGCTTATAATTTAAACAGTTTTTGTTTGAAGGCTGTTTTAGAAATATCACTCCCAGTAACAAACCTTCTAGTGTGCAACTGTATACTCCTGAACTCCGTCGGGTTCATAGAGAACAATTTATTAAACCTTAAATGCGCCTTCTGTATCACAAGTTTTTTAAAGATGCTCTAGGCTTACTTTTATTTTAGTATAACTAGTACGTTTTAAAAAACAAATAAAAAAAATAATAATTTTCCGTTAAAAATGAATTAATTTAAATATTCAATCGAATATTAAAAAAATTCAATAAATTTAATATGTAGGGATTTTATACGAATTATCAATTATTGTGCTTTCAGTTGTATAATAAATCGTTAATGTAAAATAACTTAATTTCTGAATAAAATAGCGCTAAACTTATATTACCGTATACTCTATTATTATTTTACGTGAATCACCAATTTGAATGAATCACCAGTAAGTCTGAAGCATTGTTTGTTTAGTGTTGTTAACACAACAGTAAACAGTGTGTTGTCTAACCATGTTTCGGAACAAAATCATTTGTGACAGTGAGTTGTTAGAAATGTTAGGAAATGGAGACTTATCAGATAGTGAACTTTCAGAAGATGAGAATTAATCTGATGAGATAAATATTTTTAACAGCAAGTACTTTTCTTTGCAAAATATATCAATTAATGATATTATTGACCTCACTTTATAAAATCGGCCAATGGATCAAATGGTTTTTCGGTCATGCTTATTATTTTATGTTTTAGTGTGTGACTGCATAATCTTGATCTGTTTCTTGCAAAAATTTTGATACTGATTCTCCAGAAATTTCTGGTTACAAAGTAGAAGCTGATCCTGAAAATGTATGTTATTAAGTATGGGATGAAGGTGAAATTGAGACAACCGCTAACAACAACACCTTCTGCCTTCTGTCAGTAAACGCCACTGTTGATGAATCTTCTGCTAATAGGTTTAAAGATGCTGTAGAGTACACACGTGTAACAGCAGCAAAGTCAGTAGAAAACGTTTTTGATGGTAAAAATCTTACACCAAAAACAAAAAAAAATCGGATGGGGCTGTGTCGGGGCGAACGGCCGTTGATTTAAGTCTATAATGCTTTGAAACATTATAGACCTTGGATGAAGATCCTCGGAGCTACAGACCGACCAGCTTATCTGTAGAGTTAAATGGGAGAGCCACCATTGTACTTTTGAAACAAAACTAAAAGTCTCCAATGAAAAATTTTACTTTCTTCATTTTGCCAACTCTACAGAAAAATTGATCGGTCTGTATGTCAGCGAGTCACTTTTAGTGCCTTGGATTGAAATAAAAACGAGACATTGACTGCGTAATAGATTTAATTTTAACATAAAACTGACACTAAATGATACGTGATATTTATTTCGACTAATATTCGACGACAATTTTCTTCAAAATCGGTCTGTGATGTAAGAAGTAACAGACATAAGGCGTAATAAGCGGCAGTATAGGTGCTCTCGCCATCGGCGTCGTTCACTAAGCGCGCCGTACCAGCGTTGTGACGCTCCCGAAATAATCTCCCTAGCTCGGCACCGGACATTCGGGTACGTGCGTGATAAATGTGACTTTGATTTCCATATACAGAACATTCATTCGTTCTCGAAAGTGAACTTTAGGAATGTTCACACATGCTACTGATTTAACTGTCACTAAAACATGGTTACAATATAGATTTGAGGCAGTAGAATTAAAAATAAATAAAAAGGTTCTGGACTTAATTCATTTTCGCCAATACCTACAGAGGCTTTAATATTATGTGGTAAAATTCTAGAGAAGAAACGAGGGTGTTCATCGTCAGTTGAGTCCCCACAGGGATTCTCCAGACCTTCAAAAAGTAGAAAGGAGACACAACCGGTTGAAGATATAAGGTATGATGGTAAGAATCACTTGCTTGATTTTGACCAAAAAAAAAAAATGCATCACGATGCAAGAAAATTAACTGCAGTAAAAACACATTTGTATTGTAAAGTGCAAAATACATCTGTGCATAGCCAGAGAAAAAAATGTTTTTGTAATTTATCATATAAAATAGACATATAAGACTTCACATCTAAAAATTAAATTACAGACAATTAATTTTTATATAAGTTAATATGTGCGTTTTGAATTTAAATTCATAAGTTATAAGGCTTTTGAAAATCATTAATTTGAAATATTTACATTACATTAGATTAGAAAAGCAGTTTAAGGTTATTTTTGTTGCCCAACTACCTCAAAAATGAGTATAGTACAAAAAGGAGAATATTCCATTCATACGGTTCCTTTGAGTCATGGTGTCCACTATAGTGGACTGTCTGTAACTTGGATACCAATTAATTAAATTAAATTTTCATTACTTGAAAAAAAAAAAATATAGCCTAATTTATTGTATAAGTTTAAAAAATTTAGTTTAAAAAATAAAAAAGCGTGACTAAAGGGTTAAATGAAAATAAAAGGTTCATTTAAAAATAATTTGTTACGCATTCAGTTAGTGAATGCAATCATTTATTTTGTTTTTTTCGAATTGAAATTCATATATCAAGAACGGATTAAAATAACATGATTTGGCACCCGTACTTCAAACTCATAACTTGAAACTTTACGTGAAAAATTCACGTAATAATATATAAAAAAGGAAGATATGAATTAACTCTTATTAGTCATTAATCCTTTACAAAGTATTAATGAAAATAAAAGAGGTTTTATTACATATATTGACAATACATTGATAATATCTTAATCAATGTGTCACAAAAAAATTACTCTTTTTTTCAAATACTCATATTCAAAAAATTGCGATATGGTGGACATTTTTAAAATGGGTCAAAATTCATATTTACCAAAATAAGCGGCTTAAATTGGAAAAATGATTTAACTCCTTTTTTATTGCAATTGACTAGACCAAAAGTGTCCAAAAAAGTCCAAAATCCCAAAAAATTGGGTTTTGGACTTTTTCATAACTGCAGTTATAAGCTCACATTGAGAGCTTTTCGACGATATATCATAAATGGTACTTATTTTCATTGGTTCCAGAGTTATAGCCAAATAAAATTGTAATTATTGTAATTAATTAATGAAATATTTGCATCTTACAAGGGGAAAGCACATCGGTTCAAATCCAACTTCATCTCCTTTTTATTAATTTAAATATTTTCATTTATTAATAATTATTAACCTCTGATTGTAAAAAAAATTACAATAAATAGTAATTCAATAATAACAAAAACAACATGAAAAAAATGTAATAAAAAATATATGTAATTTAATAGGAGTAACATGAAGTCATGTGGTGTCCACATGAGATTTTTTGTTACTGAAATTTTTAATCTATGCATAGATATTTTCAAAATCTCTGACTCGAGAGATGTTATGTGTTAATATAAATTTAGACTAAAGATTTGCCGTTGAACTATTTACATCATCCAAGATCGTAAATCAAAGATCTACACTTCTCTTAAGTACTGTTAGTAAAATAACTATGATATACATTTCCACCAAACCAAATTTAGACTTTGGAAGATTAGAAAGTTTATTTTGTGAGTTGAACACTTCAATCGGCATGTTTTCAGATCAAAATCTGTTACATGAATAAATAAAATAAACCGAAATAAAATTTTCTACGTTTCCTCTATGTCTGCCTTTTTACGATATGCGAAACATCAACATTATTGAGTCAGTCAGTTCAAACGTCATTGTTTTTTGTGGTGAAGTTTAAAAAAAAATGGATACCGTGTAATCTAAGAAATTATATAAATAGTTATAAATTATATAAAATACTGAATATCCATTAGAAAAGAATGGAGTTGGATCTTTTCTTTATTCTTATCCTTAATATTTTTAAGTTACATAAAATGTTGAATTTTTATTTGAAACCGGAATATTAAAATAAAGTTAGATATTAATATTTACTTTAAATTTAACTTTATTTCGCTATTTATAAATCCATTGTCTTATTAACATTCTATTACTGATTTAACTCCAATATTGTTATTTTCTGATGACTTGTTTCTAATAACACTTGTTTCTGATGATTTTATCACGAATTCTATTATGAAACATTCTATATTTTCTACGTTTGGTTTTAATTATGAAGGAAAGCTAATTGATGATTTAATGTTCATGAGTCTAAGATATAGTTGACCGCGTAAGTAATGATTTAGAAAAATAAGAAATGTAGAGGCTGGATTGATATCTCACTAAACATTCTTGCATCAGCCGTCATCAATAGCCTTTAAAGCAATTTACTGAATAATAAATCCTTTAATTGCAGGAAATTTTCTGAGTAAAATGTTTGTTAGATAAGCCAGTTTTTAAGAAAGAGAAAAGACAACATTAAAACTATGCACCGATTTCTCTTTTTAAAACCTTCTAAACAAAACTAAAGAAGCTGATTTACAATAAAATTTCCAGTTCTGAAATTTAATTATCTTTCTTCCAGTTCACAATTAATTTTTTTCCAGATACTGTCAACTAAGAATATAACATGTCATAACTAAGAATGTAATATTAATGTCAACTATTCTACAAAAGGATAGTATTATAAGTACTTTTATTAGTACATATCAATACTGCTTATTATACTAATAGTAGTGTTAGTAATACTAATAAGCCAATACTAATAATAGAATATTTTTTCCAGATAATATAATAGAATTTATAAGGGCCATTTTGAATTCAAATTATTCAGATTAATAGCATAAAGTAAGCTCTCTTGATTTTACAAAGCCTATGAATGCCTTAAAAAAAATGTTTTTCTCTTGAGTGTAACAAACATAGCCAGTTTTAACACATGACATAAGTTAATATGTTATAACTTACACCATCGAAATTAAAAATTAAATTAGATAAAACATCCAAATGTTTTACTCTAATCATGGACGAAGTGATCATATTGATCGTACGTACTATGTAAAAAGCTAGACTTAAGCTTCTTAAATCTTTACAGAGTTTATCTACTTTTTACAATATTTATAAAATTTCAATAATCTATTATGGGTTAATGTATTACAACTATGCTGTGGCAAAGTGGTTTTTCTGGGAGTAAATAAACGACTATTTATTTCACAGGAAAGGATTATTCGTAATATTTATAATTAAAAAAAAAATAATAATCTTGCAAACCATTTTTTAATGATTAAATTTTTTTAATAATGTTTTGCCTGAACGTTTACAAAAAGTTCTAAGTTAATAATTCAGACAACATATCTCCCGCTACTGATGAGTTACTAAAAAATAAGCCTAGAATGATTTTCAACTTGTGATAACTAATAACAGATCAACGGAGAAAAATCTTTACATGCTGGGTTTTTTATTTTCATAAGCTGCCTGAAAGAATTAAAATATAAAATTAATTAAAACCAATTCAAATAAAAGAGGATTGTCACGTGTAGGGCTTATTAACTCATGGTTTCATATGTTTAGCTTATGATTTTCTGGGTTTTTTTTTTGTTTTTATTACTGCAAAGAGTACTTTTAACAGATTTATTGCTTACTGTTTACATATCGATGATTCAGTTCCTGAAGTCTAAGAATTTTGAAATATTTTAATCTCAATAAATTATTAATATAATTATTTCAGTGTCCGACTTGGAATTAATCATCTGATTATTAATTACTGTATTAATGATATGATCCCTTGAATCGTGAAATAATTTTATAGTGATTAATATACATGATTTGAAAAGCTCACTGAAGTATCTCTCCACATATACGTATGTTACTATTGTAATAAAAATGCTGAAGTAAGAACCTACGAAACTAATAAGAAGAAAAACAAAACACAATGGATATTTGAAATCCTTCGTTATGCTGAAACTATTCTTCCCAGCTGCAATTTATTTTCTTTTAAAATTAAGCCATAACACTACAGAGCATACTCTTTTTAATGTGTAAGAGGATTTTCATTGATTACCGATGTCAATTGTTTAAAATTTACGTTTTTTTATATATGATAAAAGAGTAGTCCCAAAGCGATGATTACAAGAATTAAACTGCATGGTGATTAGAAGGTCTCTCCTTCAGTAAAGTATTCCAGTTTTACAGAATCCTACTTCAGTTAATGTAGAAATACGAATTTTGCCTATTTAAATATAAATTAAACATTCTTATTAAAAAAAAAAATAGAAATTATAAGGTTGTAAATAGTATTTTATATATTTTGTAAAAAATTTCGAAAAATCATACAAACGGCTATTTTAAGATTGCAGGTACGAAATAAAACACACTCACTACATTGAGTTTAAAACGATTGAACAGATTTCCATTTATATTTTATCTAAATAGCATAGGGAAGTAAGTATAAAGTAAATATTATCAGAAATAATGTATTAGGAAAACAAATGTTTTCAAGAAACAGACGTTTCTATTATACTTAATCTATATGTTTTAAAAGTATAACATTTTCAAAACAAAAAAAAAAAACAACTAGGAAAATAGGCTAGTTAAAAAAAGGTATTAGTACTAACAGAATACAGAAGACATTTATAGATACAGAAGACATTTATAGGTTTAACTTAGCAGCCAATAAATAGATAAAAAAAAGATATTAAATGAAATTTTATTTTACACGTTACTGATAAAAAACTTACACTTGATTTTAATTTCTACTTTTTTTATAATTTTAGCTTTGAAGTAAATGCTACACAAAAATATACCTAGTTACAGCTATTCAAAATTCATAGCAAAATATAAGTTACTTAATTGAAAATTGATAAAATTTTTTACACACAAAAAAATCGAAATCACAAAAAATCATTAAAGAAATATAAAATATGACTTAATATCAGTGATTCATTGTAGAAGGTCACGATCATTTTAGCCTTATTTTTTCGTTGATTAAACCTTTGTTGGTCGAAAAAGGTTTACGCGATGTTTAACAAACATTTGCGATATAGAATAAAGGTTTGTGCAGTTCTGATATTCCTAACTTTGTATAGTAGGAGTTCGAAGTTTCATAAGCAGTTTGGTGTAACGTATTGATGAATCAAATGTTTTAGTAGAATAATTACACTTCTCGGCGAATTTATAAAATTGCTCTTTGTTAGACTAGATTTGATTTTATGAAATGCTTCTGGTTGAAGCATTAATACCTGTGTCATGGCAACAAAGGTATACGCTGGAAATAGGAAACTTTCGATAAACTTGTTTAGGATAATTAATTTAATAAGAGAAATTTTCTTTATTTTTTTGTATTACCTTAGTCAATTTCTTCTAAGCATGTCATTTCTTGGTAGTTGCAGTTGAGTAAAATCATTCTTTATTACTGACAACATTTAGTATTAGAAAAAAAATGACAGTTTGCCGAGATTGTATAGATCGTATTGAAGCAAGGGAAAATATTTCTTTAATCTTATAGCTTAACTGATATTAATTTCAGAACTCTTCTCGTCTATAGCTTCGTGAAGTATCTGGGAAAGAGAATGATAGATAAAATTGTAGGGAAGTAATGGATTTGCTGTTTTGTTTCTATTCTTATATTTATCGACTACAAATTACGTTGATGCTCTTACTCCATTCATTCCTACGAGAATTCTTCGAGACACTTTGTTTCACTCACTCATATCACGGGACATTTCGCTTAGACAAAGAGTACTTACGTGCAGTCTCTAATGAAATGTCTAAGATCGGATTTATTTTATATACTGTATATATATTTGATACTTGAGCATTATCATGTAGTTTCACGAGAGTAGGTATGATATCGTTTAGGGGCACTTTACAACTTCCTTCTTGAATACCTAATGACACTTCTAAGTCACTAGTAAAATCTACTTCCATACTGTTCCTTCTACAAGAAGGAAATAAATTAACAAAATGAAAATAGGTAATTATTTATATTTGAGTCATTTTAACTTAGTCTAGTTTTCTATTTTCCAGATTAAGTTTCCTTTTTTTGAAATACAGGTGTTTGGTACATATATCCGCACGGCATATGAATTATATGTAGGGATAATATTATCAAAATATTTTTTTTATCATTCTAAATAAGGTAATGATACAATAGGTAGAAAAAACGTTAGCTTTATTATTGGCTGTACGTGTAGATTAAGAGTTAAAAAATTGTAAAATAAAAATAGTAAGAAAGTATTAAGTTTGAGTAGCAAAAAAAAAAATAATCGTAAAATTTATTAACTGAAAACAATGACTGAAATAAGAGTGAAAAATCCCATTGAAACAACCGTTTAACAAAACTTTGAGGTAAATTTTAGAAAATAAATACATTTTCTTATCATAGATATACATTTTATTATAATTAAGTAAAAATTTAATAAATTACTAACATAAAGATCATTAGAAAAACGATATATATATATATATATATATCCCAGAACAAAAGAATATTATCCAAATGGGAGTGAATGTAAACTAATTTAAAAAAAATCAGATGTTAACTTACTACTTTCTATAACTGTGCTACTCTAAAACCGCCTTAGATTTGTGAGCTAAATTGATTAATTATACGAGATGTCTAATTAAACTTATCTAATAATACAATAGCCTTATTCATGCTCAGCCGCGCATACACTCCTGCTCAGTTAATACATAATGCATGTGTCTTACCGTGAACATCTAGACAACCGATCTGTTTCTTCATGATTCTTGTATTAACTTGACACATGTAGCAACCACGATCAGATTCTTTTACTTGTCTGATATGAAGCTGCCAAGACCTGTAGTTGTCATGAGTTAATGATATTCGAGGATTATGAGTGACCAGACTTGTATGCAAACTTAAAACTGTTTGATCTTCTGCTCTTAACCATCCAACCTGTAAAATTAAAGAAAAAATTCACTTAATACATGAAGTAAAATAAAATAGCACTTATGTTAAGAAAACTTGACTTAAATAATCTAAGTTTCGACCGTCCTCCATAACAGAGTAGTAAGAGTAGTTGCGTTTTCACCTTTCATAGGAACAACCTTCGAATCTGTCTGAATTGATATTTTATTAAATGTAATTGAAGAGTGAATACATAAATAAATATACAGTTGCTATTTAAATAATAATAAAAACTGTTGATAAAATTCAACGGTAACACGTATTCAGGTCGGTAATGCAGTTGTGGGAAGGAGATTGTTAGAACAATTTTTATTTTTTCTTAACTTAATAATAACTTGGTTATTTCGGATTATTGGAATTTAATTTTATCTCGAAACTTATAAAATTATATTCACCCTAAAAGAGGTAGGTACTTCTTCTTTAGAAAGTTTGTACATATTTAACTGTTGAAATTAGTAGACAATCATAATTAAATTTAGTGTAGGAACGATTTCTGCAGAAACATTAATACTGGTTGGAGATCATTAAATGATCTCTGAGATAAATGTTTATGTTAGGTAATATAAACAGTAGTTAGACTCCTATAAACAGTAGTCACTGAAGAATTCAACTGCAAGTAATTTTTGTTTTTTTTTACACAAATCAATACCCCAAGAACAGGTTTAATATTTTTTAAAATATAATAATAACTGAAAAAGAGAAAATTACAACTTGTTAACAACTGAAAAATATATGATACCTATTACTAAAAAAAAAAAAAAAATAACGAAATAATCATAGATGGCGATTACCTTGTCTTAATACATTTTATCAGCGACAGAAATAAATGAAAATTAAAACTTCAGAACAGAACTGAATCAATTAGGTTTGGGTTTATAAAATAGCTCACTACCATTTTTTCTGTGTTTTGGATGTGAAATAATGAAGATAATATTGAAATAGTGATTAATTTACCGCTGTCCCTTTTTTTCGAGAAAGAACAAGCAAATTAAAGATAATTATTCATCGATAAAATATTTTTAACAATTCATCAGTCAGACAATTACAATTAAGATACTTGTATTAAAATACTAAATATAAATTAAATTCATATTACAGTATAAATTTTGCAAAAACATTTTTATCTTTACTGATATTTTTAATTAAATATGCTTTTCCATTTCATATTTTTTCACACCTTAACAAAACTTTGTTATAGCATTATTTCGCTTTTTCCAAATGCCACCCTTAATTTTATCTAAAGTATAGTTGTGTTTTTGAGCTGACGCTGTGTGAAATTATAAAATATTTTTTCCATCTTTTTTAAACATTTGCAAGGCAAATGATTAAATTTACCGTGCTTCCATTGCTTATTGTCTGTTTGATGATTAGTTTTCAGGGTAGAAAAACTTGAGTTTTTCAGAAAAAATATTTTCATTTAACAATAATTTCACGGGTTAAAAAATATTTATATACCAACTTCTTCGCGAGCGATCGAATAATAAACTAACTAGGCAATAAGCATTAAGATCAATAGTGTTACTGTCACTTGCTACAGAGCATTGCTAGCAGCCTTCCTCAAGCTTCCGATACTTTTTCGTAACCTTTTTTCTAGCGTTTTATACTTCCATTTGCTAGTTTTCTAAACATCATTTTTATCTCTCCTGTAAATATTAATTCCTTTAAAGATTTTGCTAGCAAGCTTGTACGCTTTTATGCTGAAAGATATACCGATAATATAAAGTTCAACATGCTCAACTGTAGCCTGACAGTCATTTATAATTATAGATATAGTTTTATAAGGTAAAACATTAAAATCCGATATCCGTATCGGAGAGGTAGCGTCTCGACCTTTTATTCTGAGGTCTTGTTGTTCGAATTCCAGTTCGACTGCCAGCCTTGGCATTTTTCATACGCTACAAAATTCCATTCCCATTATCTAGGCAAAAGCTTCAAGCCTATGTTCCGAAATCATCAATCAAAAAAAAATTCAAAATATCCAAAATGCAAACACGTTACATGTATATTTAGAAGAGGAAGATGTCCACTCGTTTCTTATGTAAAGGCAAAGAAATACCTTTTGCGCATTGATATTCTATGCTTAACATTTCGAAAAAAGATTTATTTGGAAAATTATGGTTTTGTTTTTATATTCTTTCATAATAATTATAAGCTTACAATACTGATTCAAGCTAAAATATCAACTTCTACCTCAAAGTTCTATGTTATCTATAATGTAATCCCATCATTAAAAGTATACAAATATTAATTCATACGGATTAAGTATCTGGCGTACAAATGTATCTGGCGTATTGTTAACATTTCTGTGAAAACAATTTACTCCTAATGACTTGTAAAACCACTAACTTACGTTAAAAAGCGTTAACGAGTACTCTTTGTCATAAATTTTAATAACAAATATACCGGCAATTCTGACGCAAATTATGATTCTTCTGAGCATACGAGTTGTTTATTCCATCATACACTCCGTAACGTTCTGTAGTAACACTGCTATGGCAAAGATAGAAAAAAATAAATAAAAATATGAATTAACAATTGCACATTTATATTGAAAAAAAATTATTGATTAATATAAAATAATATTCTTACTAATTAAACACTTATGAAATAGTTACGATTTCTATGAAAATACTAGCTGTACCCGCCACGCTTCGCTGTGGAACATTGTGGTTGCATGGATGAGAAATGAGAAACAAAACAAAGCATACGTTTCATACAAATTTAATTTTGCAATACTTGTGGATATACAATATTTTTGGTTTGTCCACTGTCTGCGTAGATATAAAGGCTATCTGGTTTGGCGACTCGGGGACACGCAACATACAGTTGTCCATGTGAGAAGCAATCCGCATCTAAATCTAAACCACACAATTCTAAAGATAGACCTTGAGCTTTATTGATTGTGATTGCAAATGCCAATCGAATTGGGAATTGCAATCTTTTAAATTGAAATGGTGTATCGGTCGGGATCATGGGTATTTCAGGAATGAGGACATCTTCACCTTTGAAAGGCCCTGGCAGATCAAGTGAGTTTAAAAATTCCGTTGGATAATTAACTACTTCATCTGCTTCCAAAACGGTGTCTATCGACTTGTATGTAATTTCCTCACTTTGAATGCTGGATTGAATAACATTATTAAGTTGATAGACACCTTTATTCTTTGCGGCAAGGATAGCTCGTTCACTGAGCCAATCATGATTTCTATGATTAATTTGAATATCAGGAAATACTTTTCGATCAGTTCTTCTTTCGATGTTACTAAATTACAAAAATTATCAGGAAATGATATTCGTCTAGACGTCTCATCGACTGGCAGCTGTCCGTTTCCAATGTCCAGTAACTGTCGTGAGAATACCTCAGCTGATGGATCATTCTGCAACTGGACACGCATATTTGTAGTCAACTGCAATGTACGTTCGTGTCGCCACAGTGTTGAATATTTCAGGCAAGCATTTATTTCGTCTGCTGGTGTCGATCGAGAAATTACAGGCAATGTTTGCCTAAAATCTCCTGCGAGCAATATCAAAGCATTCCCGAATGGTTGAACGTTTCCACGCAAATCTCGTAACGATCGATAAAAAGCTTTAAGCGATTTTTTATGTGCCATCGTGCACTCATCCCAAACAATGAGTTTACATTTTTGTAATACTTTTCCCATACACGATGCTTTGGAAATATTGCACGTTGGAGTCTCGATGATTTGTATGTTTAATGTCAACTTCCTGAATGCGCAGTCCTTCCACCTGTTAAAAATGTCGCAGCTATTCCAGACGAAGCAAGAGGTAAGGCTATGTCATTTTTGTTTTTTTAATAAAATACAGATGTTTAGGATGTTAAATATAATTCAAAAAAAATTGTTACTTAATCAGTTGTGATTTTGTTTACATTGGCAACGGCCATTCGGGCTCTTTGTGATTGGTCGTTGTGTTTGACAGCGGCCATCTTGCATTGATCTGATTGGTTTTCCTTTGCTTACATTTGCATCTAGTTTATTAGCCTCTTATTTATTATAAAACTGTACAAATTAGAAATAGATAGATAGATTTATTGAAAATAGATGAAAAAAATCTTTGATGCGGGTTATATGTCGTGCTAAAATTTTTTTTATCGTTTTTTTTTTTTTTAATAAAATACAGATGTTTTAGCTGTTAAATATAATTCAAAGAAATTTGGTCGTTGTGTTTGACAGCGGCTATCTTGCATTGATATGATTGGTTTTCCTTTGTTTACATTTCCAAATTAAAAGTGTACAAATTAAAAATAGATAGATAGATTTATTAAAAATAGATGAAAACAATCTCTGATGCGGGTTATATATCGTGCTAAAATTTGAGCTCAATCGGTGCAGAACATTTTGAGTTTTTGAAGCGTACACAAACGAACTTAACATTTATATATATATATATATATATATATATACAAATCACACCTGTTTAAAAATGTATTCTCTTGCCGTTGGAAAATATTTTCCTTATACTAACACCATACCAATATCGTTCATAACTAGCACATTCACTATTGTAAAAATAACGTATGAATTAATTTAAATAAAGGTATTTAAAAAAATGTGATGCAAACACGGCTTGTAAAATAAAATTTGTGAGAAAACTATCCGAGTATCATCATTCCAACTACGTTCTCAAGACTCTGATAACTTACAATTTTGAAACAATAATTCACAAAATTTTAATGATTTTTAAAATTGCTTACTGTATTAATTATCTTATTAGGAAATTATTTTCAAATTAGCATAAAACGATTTTTATCGACTTTTCGAAGAAAAGTACAATGTTACTTTCAGTGGTATGGAAAAATTAATGATGGGGGGGGGTGAAAATATATTTTATTTATGTTTGGAGATCTGAGAAGTACGAAAATACTATTCACTTAAAATAGTGTTTTCTTACATATTTAATACTTATAGGCCTAAATATAAACTTTTGTAGTTCGAAAATCTCCAAAACTACTAAATAAATTTTATTCTGTAATAGTATATCTGAAGGTTGTACATGTGAAAATTTGATTAAGATTGATAGAGTTGTTGTGCCACGTTCAATTTAAGGCCAAAAAAAATTGAAAGAAGCAAGATAGAAGCGCGGTTCATTGTGATGCTGCAATTTGAAAGTGGACGTTTCTTTATCTGCGGTATCTGTAGTTATCAATATTGTTCGATGTAATCAGGTGTTATTACCCGATTTGAGGATGATGATGACTGGGTATGTCTTTGAGCAAAACAGAAGGAAACAAAATAAAAGAACGAAAAATCGGGTTTCATGCTCAGAATTGCGTAAGAATTTTTTATTATAATTAAGAAAATAATTTTGTAAAAACAATTTTTATTAAACAGAATATCTTCCAAAGTAATGTAGTTTGTTTCTTCAGGGATATTAAAAAACAATTAATCTTACTTCACATACCTTTGTCAAAATGTCATAATAAAACCGTACAGTGTCCCTTATGAAACCTAAATAATAATAATAATAAGTTTAGTTAAACCAGCAAACTTGTAAAATATTGTTTTCATTTAAGACTTATAAGATATTAGCAGTAAAACACGTAGAATTACCTTTTTCCTATAGCCAACTGCATTCTGACAGCCTAAGAACATTTTTTCATGCTATCTACTAGTTAGGTTCTTTCTGGTGAATCTGTTTTTTTCCTAGATCTTCTTAACTTGAGGGTTATGAGTATAAATCAATAACTCTTATTCAATCGCCGTTCAAGTAATTTACAAAATGTAGAATAATGAAAACTTACTCTCAGAAATACTACAAATTAACTATTATAACCGTTTAAGTATTCTATAATTTGTTACTACCAACTGAGAGAATTATTAACTAAGATCATTTTGAAGAAACATTTGCGTAAAACATTTTGTTACGTTGAAAATAGTCATTAAAATCTGCTCATGTATTTCGATCATGAATAGAACGTTTTCCACACTAAAATAACACAATCAGCACAGTATAAGTTAGGAATTAGAGAAGGCACTTGTTCATAGGAGGGGTTTTACACGTAAATAATGCCAAAAGAATTCTGCAGTTTGGTCTGAAAATGTTATTTTTACGAACAAATGAGCATTTTTCCTCTTATCCAACTTCGGCAATTTATTTTTACTTCATGTGATTTTATTTTTCATCATATGAATTATGAAAAATAAATAAAGTTGTTCAATTTAGTCGTCATAAAAGTATCAAATAATGAGTTGGTGCACTTCACAGTCTGTTCACAACTCATGTCTTTAAAATCCTTTATCATTTGTCAAAAAATAAATTAAGAATTAAATAATTATAGCTAGCCTATTTTTTATTCGTATTGGTATAATAATGAATTTCTAAAATTTGGCTTACTTCCTGGATTTCAGCTTTAGTTGTGGAAAGGTAATTAATTAATGGCAAGACAAAAATGTATATATATATATATATATATATATATATTATAAATCAGTCTAGAAACTTGACAGATGTAGAAATAACGCGTAATAATAACAGTGAACTTTTGTACTATTATTGGAATGTCATCTTGTTGATATAACTCCCAGCCGGTTGTGTAGAGTAGTTGGGGGAACCGAGGGGAAGTGAGATGTAGTAATGGAGTTATTGTCTGTGATAGAAGGATATTGGATGACCCCCTCCTTCCTAACTCCGTCACATCACATAACAATCTTTCCTCCAAACAATCTGTATTTTTCTCTTGTATTCAAGCCTCCCCTAGAAATGAAGATATAACACTATTCCTGTATGATAGAGGAATCAGACCGAATCAACATAAAAGTACTATCTGAAGTCTCCAAATATAAAATCTCAATATAAATGTTAAAATTCATTTTCAGCTCTACAGTAAATAAACAAAAATTTTGAAAAATGAAACATTAGCCATAAAATCATACATTAATTTTTTTTTTTTTCGTAAAATATTTTTATTCAGAGAGAGTAAATAAACCAAAAGTTTTTATTAAACTGAAAATAATTTACATCAATCTTTTTTCAATTTAACTTTTTTAAATTTACGTATTAATGATTCTATTTTTACAATAACTTTATTAACTCGCTATTTTTTAAACAAAAAAATAATTACATCAGTGGATTATTTAGTAATGGAAAATCTGTCAAAAGATTAAATTTAATTAATTTCAATCTTTAATACATCTGACAGAACTTTGATTCTATTAAAATATGTCTTGTTTCTCTTGGAAATTGAGTTTCTGTTTTAATTTCTAATTAAATTATATTTAAAAAGAGAAAGATTTTATCGTATGATTGGAATTAAATGCCATGTTTATTTCAATAGATGTAAATATATTTTTGTATAAATAGAAATTTACCCTGGCTCGATTTGTGCAAGCAAATCTATTTATAAAAAAGGTCGAGGGGGAAATTCGATGTGTGTCGAAAGCCCGCATGTATGGAAATCGTTGTTAGGCCCTTTAGTTTATATGTAAAGAGAATACCATAGTTATTGGTTTGGATACGTTGTTTAGTATGGCATAGCAATAATGTGTAGCCTTTGACGTAATTTTCAGATTCGTTTTTTCCAGGTTTTATTTTTAATTAATTTTTATTCGTAATCGAATATTTCCTTTTGTTTCTATAAATTCACATTCTGTTTCACAATTATTGCAATAAAAAGAAGATTTTCTCGTATCCAAAAGTATTTTATTATTTTTTTATCAATAAATTATTCTATTTCGTCCTTCAATTTAATTTCAGCGAGAAGAGTAAATAAGTCTACGTTTATACATACATATATATATATATATATATATATATATATATATATATAAAATGTTTCAGTGTTACTTTTACTTCTATTTATATTCAGCAATTTTAAGTCAAAATTTAAATCGACAATCTGATAAAAACAACAAAATAAAAAAAATCAAGTTGCAAAGCACATAGTAGTGAAAGTAAATTTATGAGGTGTAGAATTTATTAAGGTAAATTTATGAGGTGCTTTATTCATGATTTTGTTACATATAATTAATTCTTAACAGTTTTATTGTTCGATTTGCCTAGTTTTTATTCTTTCCTAGACTTATGTATTCTTTCAGGCTTAATATATTATTACAATATTTTTTCATGATTTTAATTACGTGATTTTCTCCCACACTTATTGAAACTTGGATAAAAAGTTGATTATGTCACATATTGATTGCACAGTTAAGGAAGTATATGATGAACTTACCTGTATACTTCTTCGGAAAATTTTAAAGTAATGGTCTGTTTAATAATAAAGCATATTGCACTTCTACTTAAATATCAGTTAATTTTATGTGATAGGCGAATAAATTACCAACTAATTAGACATTTTTGGCTTGGCTGGTTCAAGGGGAAGTGGGATTCATTCAACAGTAATGTGTTATACAAATACCAGAAGAAAAAATATTTTTTACATTTTTATTAAGAATTTAAAAATACATAATTTTTATTAATTTTAATACACATAATTATTCTTACAGCTACGTTTGGGTTTCGGTTTGGGAAATCATATCCAAAGTTATTTTCCAAAGAAAATATGTTTTGTTAAACGATCAAAATAAACTGCTCTCAAACTATTCAACAAATTATCATATTTTTAACCTTCGTACAGATAGTTTATTCAACTCCCTCCTGCACACGCTTAATTGCACATATCTTATTCTCACCTTGAAAAAATATATTTGATGAGGACTGTTGCGCAGTTGGTCTTTGATCTGAATATCACACTTAAACTCACAGAAATGTAAATTATATTACAAGCTTTCAATTAAATAATTTACATGAACATTTAAAAACTAACTCTGAATTTTTTAATTAATCTTTTAGACTAATATTTTTCTCCCTTAATTATCGTAAAAGTACTTAATTTAAGAAAAATGATTAATGACGTTCCGCACTTAAACAGAGAAAGCAACTATAATGGTTGAAAGTGTACAAAAAAATTCAATTAAATTACAGTTCTTATTTTTTAAACCATGATAGATATTATAGGAAAAAATAAATGTCTACAACATTTTATGGCAGATAATGTTGAAAATTTGTATAATTTCACTTGCTGAATTTGATTGATAGCTGAAATTAATTTTTATCAAGTAATTAATATTAATAGCCACCATTTTTATTGCAGAGTAGAATATTTTTTTTTTACAGCTTTTGTATAATCAGTTTACACTTTTACAACTGCTTGTGATTCTTTTTACAAGATTTTTCTTTCCCATGAGCTGGAAAAATGCTTCAATGTTTCTTAATCACTAGTTATAAAAAAATTTAAATAACCTTAAAATTATGCAGGTAACAACTATTGTATAAGTGGATTACAATTGGTTTATTTGTTAATGCTAATTTATTTTTGAAATAGTGGAAATAGTGAACCAAGACGTAGCACAGAATTTGTATTATTAATCGGTATTGTACCACGAATAATTTGCTTGAATTGTATTATTTTTATAAATACTATGGAAATTTATTTGACCATTTATAGAACCTAACCTAGATACCTATTGTCTGTAGCGTTATTATGGAACAGTTACTTGCTATTCATAATGACGACGGCGATACAACACCTGTAAACAATAATTTTCACAAGCAATAATGTGGCCAATAATGATTCAAGCAGAGACCTCCGAAAAGCAATACGTCGCAGATTGATTAGAGACAATATTATTGATTGTATTAGTGATATCTCAGGGAATGAAGGGGGATCTGATATTGTGGGTTTCCTGATAGACAATATATCATGGCAAACTGTACCAACTTTGCGTTCACCAAGGGTGTCGCAAACTGATTTTATAATGGCACCTTCTACTCAATTTGAAGACCTTTCCATGGAAAAGACCTGCGAACAAATTATCCAAATGAGAATGTTAAACCCCCAACAACAGCTCTGTACGGTATTGCTGACATATTAAAACCCAACGAATTGTTAGAAACAGTAATAACCAAATCAGACTGCAGTGTGTGTGTATACAACTATGTATAATAGCAAAAAACTGAAAATAATCTGGAAAGACTTACACGCTTATAAGAGTGTTACTCAATTGTTCAGAAAACGCAACTTTAGAGGACATAACTTTGCTAGAAAAGACGAGAGGGGGTTTCGGGTAGTACTATGGAACTTCTCGGTTCCGATAAATGCGATCAAGGAAGGGATTGAAAATCTAGGACACAGGTTTCGAACCTTGTTAACTTCGACATCGGATTACCAAAGAACCGATACCAAATTATTTTTATTAACCTAAAATCTCAAGATAATAACAAAAAAATGTTATTCTAAGACATATTGTCAACTATAGTGTTAGGTTTGAAGAATCTAAGAGGTATCGTGAACCCACCGAGTTGGTCTAGTGGTTGACGCGTCTTCCCAAATCAGCTGATTTGGAAGTCGAGAGTTAAAGCGTTCCAGTCCTAGTAAAGCCAGTTATTTTTACACAGATTTGAATACTAGATCGTGGATACCGGTGTTCTTTGGTGGTTGGGTTTCAATTAACCACACATCTCAGGAATGGTCGAATTGAGAATGTACAAGACTACACTTCATTTACACTCATACATATCATCCTCATTCATCCTCCGAAGAATTATCTAAACGGTAGTTACCGGAGGCTAAACAGGAAAAAGAAAGAAAAGGAGGTATCGTGGGATTATCCAATGTATTTGTTGTCACCAAGGCCGTACCGTTGTGTGAAACGTGCGGGCGGCCACAGAGCCGCGGATTGTCAGAAGAAAGACAACCTGTGTATTGTGTTATTTAGACAATCCCGAAAACTACAAAGGATACTTATATCCTTTGTACAAGGAAAATCTAGAAAGGAAGAAGAAGAAGAAGAGAACGCATTATGCCCAAAAATCACTCCTAGAACCTCTCAAGGTGAACAGGACAGATCTTTTCTGTCCTGTTCACCTCTAGACGATCTAGAAGCAAACTCAGTTTGCTTCTAGATCGTCTTACGATCTGGAGAGATCACATAAAAGAAATAAGGAAGCAATTAAAAGCTAGGTTTATGTGGATGTACTAGTTGGTGGATAAGAAATCCGAGATCCTTGACTATCTAAGGATACCAAATATTCGTAAGGAAATCCAGAGGATAAGCATGGACTACATATCTAGACAAAATACACATATGAACCGTCTACCTGTGAATCTATTGGACAATATTGGGTACATTAAACGACAGAAAGGCTTCATGTGTTAGATCTGGATTATATATGACCACAGGATATTAAATCAATAGACTGAAGCGACTATGGTGTCAACGATTCTTGATGAACTTATTTCTACATTGTATCTGTCGTTTCAGATTTATATGTTACAGTTGGTTACATTACATTTACATGGTGAATGAGTAAGGTGAGAATTTACTACCTTTTGAAATTACTGGACTTGTATTTATGCATTAAGAATTATTACTTGTGTTTGGTCGTACTATCTATTAACATTTTTTTAACTCTTGATCACTTAAATTTCGGTTGGAAAATTTGATTATATTGTCTCATTTGTTACTGTTATTCTTATTTGTTACAGTTAATCTTACGTATTGTCTCATTTGTTATTCTTGTTGAAATCTTTTTCCTTTTTTAATTTTAGTAATCTATTATTTTTATTTATTCTTTTTTCTAGCATTGTGATGGTAAACTCTCATTACTTGTTGTTCTTGAGAAGTAATGTACATTATTAATGTTTGATTTCGACGAGGAGTAGCATAGATAGTCTTCATTCATGTTATAACTTATCACTCGATTTACTTATGATTTCAAAATGTAGGGAATCGATTGTAAACAAAGCGCAATAGCAAAAAGAATTATGAGAGCTCTATGATCTTGGGGTTAAATACATTGAGACTATAGATTAATTCTTTGGCTAAAAATTGATTTAAGCTTCGTAAGTAAAATTTTCTTTGTTTACTCCTGTTTGATTATTTTATAATAACGGTTTTCTGACATTGTGTTTGTAAAAAGTATTAGAATACCTCTGAAACACATATTATTTCATTGAATAATTTTGAGTCACCTTTGTAGTTTTTTACGGCATTTACTGGAACTACAATTATAAATATTTATCACGCATGAAAATTATTCTTATCTCATCATACTTCATTTTTTCTTCTGGTTTGCATTAACAGAAAATTCAACAAAAAACTACTGAGCATTTAAATTACTTAGTTTGGTAAAAAATATCAGAACGAATACTGATTTTGTGGAATATAAATATTGTCATGTATTGTCACAGACAAGGTTGTATTATTTTTAAAAATGACGACTGTGGATTTTTTTAATGATATATAATTGCTTCTTTCTAAGAATAAAAAAAATAAACCTTCATAACAAAAAGTAAGTTGGTTTCTATAGTTTGTTTAGCAAAACGTTTATTCAACAAACTACGTTTATTATTACTTCAAAAACGTTTGTAACAGTATATCACACATTTAAATTTAAAAAAAACATATATATATAATTTTCATGTAAATAATAATTATGTAGAATTATAGAAAAGTTGCGTATAGTTTAAAAAGTCACGTGCATGATCTCCGAATTTTGTATGATGTAAGCGGCAAAGCAGTTAGATATCGTGAGTTATTCCGTAGAAAGAGTGTAAAATGAATAATATTTAAAAATAAAATCTTGTCCCCAAACATAGGATTGAGATGAAAATAGAAAACACCTGATAACTTATGACTACTGCAAATTCTAGAAAAATAAAGAAAAGTGTAAATAAAAAATTTAATGCATTCATTTTCTATTTTTGTTATAGTGTTTATACACAAAAAAAAAAGATAATGCACAACTAAATCTACGATTATGTTCACTTGATAACCGTACCAAAATTCAGCAGGGAAATTGTAATATTTTAAAATACACTGTTTTCTCAAAATTTAACTGAAATTCCTCAAAGTTTAGTATTACTATAGCTTTTTTTTTAAAGGAATGTGCTTTGTAAATTCAATGTATCACCAAAATAAAGAATCCGAAGAAATGTAGTTAAAAATATACCAAATTTCACTCACTTATTGTGTTTATTAATTTAAAACTATTTTCGTGCGTTATAGCAAAACAAAATTTTCTGATACAATCTCAATTGAGGTAAGTGAAAAAGCCTCTCTACTGCTTACTAACTACTAGCAAGCAGGCCTATTACGGGGGAGCAACTAGAGATTTTTTTTTCATTTCATATTTCTCATGGGAATTTTTTCATAAAACTTGTATTTCTTGAATACTACTTGGACACTCAACGATACTATTTATTAAAAAAAAAAAAAAATTATTAACTTATTTATATTTATTTATGTTGGTCTAACATATTCCGATATTTGAATCTACTTTTTTTAAAATTGTATCTTCTCTTATACAGAAACAATAAATATTATATTTAATTGGTAATGCAAACAAAATGAAGGGAACTAGCAAACCTCGTATTCTGTAAATATTTCTTTTTAGTAAAGAAATTACATTAAGTTTAGAAGAATTTTTGTTAACTTTTATTTGTATAAAAATCTCCAGTATTTGTTCCTTTATAAAATATTTATTTTATTAAAACTGTATTACAGAAATTGTATTCAGCAGAAAGAAATAAATGTTCTGTTTGTAATTTTTGTTTTTTGACTAAAATATCTCGTAATAAAGTATATTGAAAATAACTAATTAAAAAATGCCGGAGGTGTATTTTTATTAATTAATAATCTCCTGCTCCATGAATGATCTTTACAAGACATGATATATAACATTTTAAAACTAAGAATAAGCAACTGTAAAAAACTTAATAAAGTGATTTCGGTTATTCTGATTTGTTTATTGCATTAAATGACAGCCTTTTTGTTACCAAACTTATTTCTTCATAAAAAAAAGTTAAAAGCCGAAGTTTTCGTTTTTATCAGAAATGAAAGATCTATTTCCGATTTTTGTTAATAAAAGTAAACAATTATTCTTGATCAAATGGCTTCTTTATAATCATTTAAAAATAATTTATGGGGAGTTATTCCTTAGTTAATTTCAATTTCCATACCAATAAAAAGATAATCAGCAAAACAAAAGACAAGATCTTTCTAACTTTAATGAATGAGTTTTTAAAATGTAATTTTTCGTAGTAACTTATTCTTACATAAAATTAATTCTTATATATAAAAAAAAAAAAAAAAAATTATATATAGAATGTTTTACTAAACACTGAAACTGATTAAAACTTCTCTACCAAATTTATTTTCCAATAAATTCAAAAGAAAAAAAATAACACAATACTAATTAAGTCTTAAAATAAACGCAAAATTTAAAGTCTGTTAAGGTGTTCACGGAGTGTGTATATAATTATTAGTCTATTGGTTCAATAAACTACTACATCAAGGTTTAACCGTCAGAGTTATTACGGTTAAAGTACTACTACGGTCAAGGTTTAACTGTTAAAGTTTTTTCGTTAATATTATTATTACAGCATTAAAAATAGTTGCAAATCTTTCCTTACGTAGATGTTTCGTCAGTTTTTCTTTCAAAAATCAGAAATAATGAGAGGCAAACAAACACAATGCTCTGAAATCAATGTGTAGACAACGGCATTGATTTATATCCATGACTTTAGATTAAAACGCGGACACGTAAGCAAACCCACGTGTATGAACGCACACATGTACACACGCATATAACAAACAAACACATTCAATTTATTATTCTGGGCTCATATTAGAACATCTACATAAAAAAAAATTATCTACATCCATATTGTTAATGTTTAAATATTAATACTTCATTAAATACTTTTTTTACACAACCAATTTAATTAACGTATAAATTGATTCAATTATTCTCATCAGTAGACTTACGCTATAGAATAGCACACGTTGTTGACAGATGGTTCCGATAAAAAAAATAAAAAGTTTATAAATATAATAAATAAAATACCTAATTTTTTTTGGAAATTTTACATAAGAATTATCGTAAATGAATAAAAAATAAGTATACGAATATATATGCAAAATGTCGTTTGCTGGTTCAATTAAAAATATTTCAGAATCATTTTAATTATAATAATATGTACAATAAATCATCAAGCAAATAATTCATATGCAAGTACTAATTTTAGAATTTACTTTCTACCTTTAATGATCTAACAACGACAAAACTTTTTGTCCGAAACAAAAATTTTATTTAAACAAAACAGTTTTTATATGTAAATGATTATAAACTGAAACGAAAGACTAAAACATTTTTAGATCGATTTAAAACCTCTTTTACCGGTGAGAAGCTGAATTCATAGTAACACTAGTACTAGCTTATTTTATGAAGCTCTGTATTTCCATGGGGAATGATATGTCAAAAAGAAACTACCCTCGTAACTTCGTACTGTCATTAAAACTCTAAAACCGTCAACAATATAACGTTGTAGGAGAGTAGTTGGACGATACCGTCGGATTATAGTCGCCTATAGTGATTATAATTATATTATAGTCTTTTTTCCGAATCACCTCAATAATGTAAAAATGAAAAAAAAATGATTTAAAAAAACTTCTCATTGAGTGGGCATTAACTATAACGTATTATGTACTAACAGGATTCATGTTGGATTTATTCTGACAGTCCAGACAATTATGATTTATTCATGATTATATTTATTATTTTAGTGTTGATAATTTTTATAAATCAATAAATAATGTATTGTTGAATGGTTAAAGCTTAGTTATTTATTTTCTTTATGTAATTGTTGCAACAAAATATTAATTATGTAATTAGTTGTTGTAATTAAATATAGTTTTGTTTCTTGAATATAGTTTTAGTTACTAAACCTAATACATAACAAATATTAAACAAATAATTTGTTCATTAGTTTTTAAATATATAGTTTAATTTTGTTAAATTAATTTTTATAATTGTACCACTATTATAACTATTAGAAAAACTAATAATATCTTTAGTTGTTACATAAAATTGGTTATTGCATTAACCACTTAATAATTTAATAATAATTCTTTAGTATATCTGTCGACAGACTTAGGTCTGACGGATGATCATGTAAGTTTTAAATTGTAAATAAAATAAATAAATAAAAATAAATAATTGTAATTATCAGGTTATTAGGTAGATATAAATAAAATCACAGCTGTCTAATCCGTTTTATTTTTTTTCCACACCATACAATATCAGAGTTTGAAAAATAAGATTGATGAAAATATTACTTTTAATATATTTTAGAGTCATTTTTTGAAAACGGTTTTATTTCCTTTTTTTGGAACTTTTAATTACTTTTTCCATAAAGATATTTTATATTGTAAGATTTTTTTAACTTGAACCTTGAAAAAATTAATCTGCATCGTTTCTAAATAATATCTATTAATAATATCTATTCTAGATATTAATCATAAAGAGATTTCTTGAGTGAAACAATAGTCAGATTTGTAGCTATGTTTATTTACTTTTTTTTAATATAGTTAATAACTAAAAAATGTTACCCAATTCACAGCGAACTTTGTTAGCTTGATTTGCCTAGTACATTTAATATTTTAACAAATTAATGATGCATGGAAAAATACACACGCGCGCACGCGCAGAAGATAGAGATATAGAAAGAGAGGGGGGGAAAACCTTAGTATCAGAGCAACAGTACACATTGGCGCAACTGAAAAGATTACTCACTGACGAATAACTTTTTATGATTATGTGCACTTTTGGTAATATTGCTCTTTACATACACTCTTAATAATTGAAATCTTTTGATAGTACTCATTTAAGGCTACCACTTTATTACTTTCGCTTTTTAAGGTAATGGCAATTATCTGTTAACAAAGTTTCCCTAATAAGTCGATAAGTATATTCTTGTTCAAAGTAGTAAAAAAATACAAACATATTATTATATTATTTATTAGGCAAAATCATTGGTTACACAACTCTTCATTACTATCAGATACTGGCAAAAAATATGGTTAATGTATAAAGTAGATTGATGCTTCTAACTCTGATAATTCTTATTTCATCTTTAATGAACTAGCTTTAAATGCTAAGAAGTAGAATAATTTATTTTAAATTTATTAATATTCAAGCAGTACAGAAATCTAACGCAATGAAGCAACTGTTTTTGGTAGTTGAATTTGGAAATTTTTAATAATAATTTAAATACAACTAATTTATATTTATGTTTTTTATGAGATGACGGGCATCGACTGCTTTGGTCATTTAACTCAATGAAATTTTGTAGCGTATGAATAATGTCATGCCTGGCTGGGATTCGAAATCGGGGCCTTCACATGAAACCTCGAGACGCTACCACTTCTCCACAGGGATTGGCGGAGTAGTTTATATTGTTAAACACTATTATTTATATTATTAAACATTAATTTATATTATTAAAATATTTATTAACAACTCATGAGAGCTGTGTAGATCATAAATTATGTTAGTTTTATTAGTCTTCTTCAAAATAGTACAAAACAAAATATAATCATTAGTAAACATAGTTAAAAAAGAAAAAAAGGGCTGTTCTTATCGTAACAGACAGTTAGTTATAAAAATAATTTAATTGTTAATTCTTATCTGTCAGTAGTTAAACAATTATAATTAATAATTTAATTTTCACTCTTAAAAAAATTGAAGGGTAATGTGTTAGATTATACCAGTTTGTAAACTAAGAAATGTAAATATAAAATTTTACCTAAAATTCAATATAGTAAGATGAGAGATGAGGTGAAAAATGTGTGAAATATCAATCGTGTTAATTTGAAATGAAATTCGAAACTACAAGTATCACCTTTTACTTAATAAGGTTCTTGTAGAGGGAATAACCCATACTTAGTTAAGTAAACTGCTAACTGTCTCTAAGACATCAGTCTTTTACTTCTGCGCTTTATCGACAGTAAAAGAAAAAGAAAATTTTTATGAAGCTCATAATAAAGTTTAACTTCTATTTTTCTGTTTATCTGCAAACAATCCTTCACATCACATAACTTAGTCTACTGTTCGATGAAATATTCAAACCGAACTTTCGACTGAATTTGTGCTTAAAGAATTCACAATTCTGCTAGTTCTTGTTAGTTATCCAAGCTCAATAATACTTCACACTTTCTATTATAAAGGCACATTGACGTTCGCAGTTCGGAAAAAAAGTTATGTTTAGATATCTACAAGTTCTATTTTCGCTAACAAAGATTTTTGAAGGAATACAAAAATATACGTTAGTCTTTACTCTTAGAATTTTAAGTTTTTAAATTAAATCAAAATTCTATCCTCCTTTTAAAAATTAATTAAGCGACATTATATAGAATCTTGAAGTTTATTTTAATACATTAGCTTAAGACTACAAAATATGGAATTTCATGGGAAATTTTATATAATAAAACGTTACGATTTCAGTTCAAACTTTTTTAAACTAATCATTACAAATAAGTTACATTTTTAAGTTTACATTAAACTTTAAAAAAAAGAGATTTTTCGTTTTAGCTCGAAACACGCATCCCGACTGAATTTGCATACTAAGTGACTCAAAAGGCTCCATGTTTTGGAACTAGGTGACGGATATTGATGGTTTAGATCGCCTTGTTGATGCTTATATTCTTTGTGAAATAGGGAAAGACGCTGCTTGTGAGGCGGTAATTTGAGGTGAATTATAGTATAACAACGAGGGAGTTATATAACAGTAGGGAAAATATGTGTCTCGGGTTGAGTATACCTAATATGATCTACGATTTTTTATTATTATTCCTTATTTGTGTTATTCACTACTGGTCTCTTTTTAAAATTACTTATGCAAGTTCACCTCAATTTGTTATCCGTTACTTATGTGTTATCTATTGTCATATTTATTTTTTTTTAATCTTGAGGAATATCTTTGGGTGATGACCTTTCATGCCATATGTATCATAAAATTTATTTATGGTGTAAACTGAGGAAACTAATTAATTGTAAATATTTATAACAAAAAAAACTTTTAACTTGAATTGTGGTGTAGCAGGAAAATAACGAACTTTTTAAACACACAATTAGGGAAAATTGGTAAAATTTAGAGGTCAGACTGTCTAGCAGTCCAACTGTTTAAAAAAGGTATTTATCACTATTCAAAGCGTACAATATGTAAACGAAGGAAGACCGTAATGAACTAGAACTACCTAAGTTTATTTACAGTAGTTATTTGTAATTTCCTTGTGCAAAGTAATATACTATTAAAAGTTTGAGAAACATATAAAAAATCCCAAACTTGTTTGTGATCCAAACCCGAGATATACAAATTGAAAGTTTAAGAGCACTACTAACCTGCCAATAACTGTGAAAGTTATTGGCAACAGAAAAAAGTTGAGTTTCGCAACAGAAAAAAAGTTGAGTTACCCAACAGAAAACCAAAAAATAAATTTAAATCTACAGAACAATAAACACGAGTATGTTAATAGAAGTATCAATTGAAAAATTGCTGAATTATTGCACTAAATCGACATTTTTTTGTTTTCTTTTTTATTCTGTTACGGTAAGGAGTAAGCGTTAAAAAGTACTTATTACAGATATCTAACACAATTTTAAAATTCGTTCTGCTGCTCTGAAAGAATAATTGAAAACATGAATGATTTACATTAAGATGAGTGTGGAGCGAGAAAAAACGTTTTAACTTTGAACTATCTGTACCTTATATAAAATGTAGTTGACCATTGATTGATTGGAATAATTCACCGTTATGTACAAGTAATTAACAGGGCACTTCTGGTAGCTTGATAGGCATATAAATATAATTTTCGTATTTGTATGGATTTCATGGTCAAGAAGGAACTGACATCACTATAAATATCCTCTAACAGAAAAAAATAAGAGGTATGCTATTCTCTTTTGTTCATTATTGAGATTTGCAGAGGTGAATATTTAAGACAGTCTGAAGCTAGAATTACAAGAATTACATTATTCACTTTAAATAATATTATTGAAGACATGTGTATTTCAACATGTATGTTATTAATGTAATTTCTACATCGCCCGTTAAATCTATTAATGTATTATGTAAAATTTTTTATAAATAACCATTTTTGTTCGGCATTTGTTGCTTATCTCATTCATTCATTTAATAAAAGTAGCTAGACATTTACCTTAATGAATTATTTTTCTTTACAATTTAAATTAATCTTTTTGTTTTAGTTTGTTTAAAATTCATTACTAACTTTTTAACGTGAGTAAAGTTAAATGGAATTATATTATCTCAACTGTAAATTCTAACAGTACCCGTCATTATTTCATTTACTTTGCAAATAAAATACAGTTTTACATAGTTTTTGTTCATTTACTTCTGTGGTTATGTTTTATTAAAAAGTTTCTGCGTTCGTATTCTGACATAGACATCTACATCCACATACGTGAGCACCCAACCGTTTTTTCATCGTTAACCACGGTTTCTTTTACAACTCGCGAATAATGGTATAACGTAACAAAAATAAATTGAATGTATGATAAAAAAAACTCTTCTTTGAACTCAGTTATATGTTGAATGAAAGGATCGGATCAAGTTTTCAAGCACGTTTTATATATCATTATACAGCAGATTTTATTCTTTAAATTGTTATCTCCTTTATGCTGAATATCGACTGATGTGTTTCTATTACCCAGCTTTTTGAGAATTGCGTAAAAAAAATGGTACTTATTATTCTTATTGGTGTTTTTTCTTTTATTCAAAAATAAAGTTTTTGAATCTGCTTTGTTATAATTTAACTTTATGCTTCTCAAACGTTAAATTTTGAGGATTTTTAATAAGTTAACGTAGTTTATTACAAGTTTTTTTTTTATATTACTGTTTTTATTTTGGCTTAAATTTATTAATGAACGCAGATAATTCATAAACAGACACATGAAGTATAAGAATTGAGAACTTTTTCTACAGGAAAGTAGAAAAAGGTTCTACTTTCCTACGTTCTAGAACTACTGTTCTAGATACGAGAGTTGAATATATGATAATGCAGATTACAATGTTCTCGTGAATGAACGTTTTGGTTATTTTTTTTTACTGTTGTTACAGTAGAGTTGTGATTTTAGAAAATTTTATTGTTAATTACAAAGTAACTTTGTAATCATACCCGCCGTTGAATAAAACAAGAATAACAATGGGATATGTAAGTATTCACTTAACTGAAAAAACATCACATAAACAGTTAAGCGTAGTATTAAATACAAAAAATAAAAATAAAAAGGATCTAAGGGCATAATACCAGAAATACAGAAGGATTTACCGTATCATTTAATGTCTTTATAGTTAGTTGATATGTATTTAGATTACTTACCCATTATTAAATCAATAACAAGAATTTAAAATAAACTATTTGTGTATCAAGGTCAATGAGTGAGCTTTCGTAATATATCTCACAACTAACTTTCTCAGCATGATACTTCATACTACTGGACTGCTGTTCTCGACTGCCTTTCACACACAACTGTGAGGGATCTCACACTCACTCCAACATTCTTTCAGTAGGTCTCTGTTGGTGAATGAGTGTGAAGGGTAGTGATCGTTGACATACACATAAAAAACACTGATTGATTGAATATAACGGTGGTTTCTGTGGTTTTGGTATATATATAAATTAACATTTTTTCTGCAACATCTATCATTCCTATGATAATTTTGAGAGAATGAGCTTGCTGAATTATATAATTTTTTTTATTTGTAGTAACGGACAGTTACGGTTAAGTTTGTGATTCATGTAAAGGAACTACGATACAAGATGCGTCAATTAGAGGTGCTTGGTTGGAGAGTAATAATGCTCCATTTCAGCTAGTCCCTACAGTAAACCTAAGTTTCAAGTATAACACTAACTATCTGTATTTCAGTGAGCTTAGCGTACTGTGTGCAATATTGTATTTGACACAGAGAAGTATTTGACACATTGGAAAAACTTTACTTCTGCTTTTCTTAGTGAACATGGCACGGGGTGATTACTATTTCTGAGATTGTGTATAGTATTTTAGGAATAACTCGTTATCATGCCAAACAGCCTACAAAACTACTACGGTTACGGGATCTAACAAATAAATATAATATAAAAGAAAGGTTATCACTAAACGTTGCCTAATGCCTATTATGATTCAGTATTAATATTTTTTATTTTTAATAAAGAGATTGGTTCATTAAACACGTTTTGGTAGTAAATAAAGTTAGGTTTTCAAAGGAAAGTAAATTACAATTGAGAAAACCGATACTACACCAATGAACTTTTCATTCAAAAATATTGTAAAACGAATTCTTATATAATGTTATGTAGAAGTAATTTAGAATTTCAAACGAATTTATAAAATTGTACCGATTATGCACTTTCTTATAATAATTTTTTACTACTTAATAAATTTTATTTACAAAGGATTTAATATTTTTATTTTCTTGGTGATCGTTTTATTTCCATTGTGAGAAAAATGGTAGTTGGTAAACTTTAACATTGTTATAGTATTTCACATACCTATAAGTTATTTCATAGTGTGATGAAAAAGTTTACCGCTTTAAGGAGTTTATTTTAATAAAGAGATTTACACTACTCAGGTATCAGTTTTGCTTTGATTATAATATTGGTGCAGTAATTACAGCGGCTAGAATAAGTTTCAGCATCAGTTCAATGTTCATGAATAGACATGAGAGTGTACAGGTGAATGTCTCCATCATTTCAGGATTGAGCTACAGGAGGAACTATAAGGCTCCCCCAGGAGGAAATGGTATTTGCATTTCATGACGTCACATTGTGATATATTAGAAGCCTTGCAACTCCATTACATTAAGTACGATATACCAGAACACAGGACACACATTGTTTAAAACTAGACATCACTCTCGTTTCAGGAGTTCATATTAAACTAACCTCTTAATGAACCGATACATTTCATGAATTCAGTTATTTATTTATTTAATTGTTGGACAAGTATTAAATGATAATAAAAGTGTTTATTTTTCCAGATTCCTTTCATGATTTTCATTGAAACTAGTTGCTTTATTTCATAATCGTAACTTTCCGTCCACCTTACAATTTTTAAATCCCTGTCTAATTTTTTAAAAGTGCAAATTGAAATGTAAGATTCAAAAATCTATATATATATATATAAGTAATATCAAATGCATAAACTTGTTTATTTTTTTTTTAACGATAAAAAAGCCTTTTAAGGGAATTTCAACCGTAAATCGCATTTTATTTATTTTGAATAGTTTTGGTAGTATTTTTTGAAGTACTGTCTTGTTAATCCCAAATTTAGAAATAAAATTTTTTTGTTTTAGTTTTTTTTATAATTTTAATCAGTGAGTTGTATTAGGTAATATGAATATTGTGAGAAGTCAAATTATAAAAATGAATGATTTTGTTTTTATTTTAATGATTAAAAAATATCAAAAATCAGAGTGAGTAATATCATTTACTTTTACCTATGTGTAATTTAAGTAGTGAATAATATATTATTTTCTCGTCTAGCGCTAAAGCTTTAAAAGGTAAACTATTGTAATCGGTTCAGTTTGGGCATATGTGGTTTTCACGGAATCTTGACGTTTCAACACTTAAGGAACCCAAAAAATCGCATGGAAATTTTCCGGATGTTCGTATGTACATGTGTGTGTGTGTTCGATGTCGCATTCCTATAGCTCCAAAACTACTGAACGGATTTTGGCAAAACTGGATCAAATTACTTCTATATATATATATATATATGGGGCATTGATGTAATTAAATTTTCAACTTAAAAGGTCAAGGGGGTGAGGCTGTACAGCAGTCACCTGCATAGCAAGTCATCATTTCAAGATTTCGCCTAATTAATGTCTTATTTTTCTTACGCAAATTTGTTAACAATTAAAAAATAATAATATTTGCAAAAATAAATCTGCAAGTCGTATCCCCACTCCAAAAAATGCTCTAAATATACTAGTGGCTAAGTGAGTACACTGCGTCAATAGTACCCCCTCTCATCACAAGAAGCGCTAGTATAGTACTGACGTACAGCTCTTGTAGTCGACTGCTATTTTGTGACGTCACAAGTGAGCGGTAGAATTTGTTGAATGAATAATATTTAAAGTGAAAAAAGTATTCAAAGTGGCCGCTAGTATCGCCATGCGATAGTAACGCCGTGCGACAGGAAAGTCCCACAACTGTGTTGTCAGCTTTTTTTTCTGTAATTTATCTTGTTACTTAGTTTTTATAATATTTTTTTATTCAATTATGATAAAAACCAGAATTTGGCTCTACAACGTACTTCAGCCATAATTTATGAAAAAACATTACTTATTATAACCACGACTAAATTATTGTTTGTCGATCCCTGGCCAACAAAAATCAAAGATGAATTAATAGCAATTTATAAGTATTAATATTTTCTTATGGAGGATCAACATATTTCACTAAGCAATTTATAAGATAACAATTATCTACATTATTAGTACATCTACTCGTAAATGTACTACGAGTTTAGGATATTCCTTTCATGCAGTAAAAAAAAAAAATAATAAATAAAATATAAATAAATTTACAGAAAAGATGATTGAGTCTTTTTGGCAGTTTGTAACTGAATTTAGACGTAAAGTCTAGAAAATCTAAAGCACATAAGGATGATTTATAAAACATGATTTTCAAAGAATTAAAAACTACGTAAAGTGTGCGATAAGCGTAAAGAAAATAAATAATGTTGAACAAGGATCACCTTAAACGATCGTAGTAAAATTACAGGGTAACGTATTTGAAGTTAATTTTGAGAAGTCCTGAACTCCACAGCTCTTGGCTTTCCCCTAACATAGGAGGAAGCCTAGAGCGAAAGGAGGAGAAGAAGTTGGGAATGGGCAAACGAAGCGGGAATCAGGGGGCTGTGTGCAATTAAAACAAGAGTGAGAAAGGACAAACGTGAGTTACCTAATTCCAGTAGGTATTTTAAACACGTTTAAGAGATAATAATCATTCCGTGCCCGATTTGGAATAATTATTTTCTCCAACAACAAGAAATTCGATGAAATCTTATTTTTTTAAATTACATTTTAAATCATCCTTAAGAGAATGAAATTGGAAAAGTGATTTTGTGTTTAAAATTTATATTCTAAAGGGCTGGAAATATCAAACGAAGTTGTCATCACACCTCATTTTTCAGATAAAAATTATAGAAATTTTCTTGAGTTCAAAGTAACAAAGAATGGGAAAATGGAGCTGAAAAAAAATCATTTACCTTTGCATTAAGACCATTATTTCAGCTAGTTCATTCCGAAAATTACTTATATTTTACAATTTTAAAGATTACGGTGCTACCCTAATTTTAAAAAATCTGTTAAGAAATTTAGAGTAGAAAGTATAAGGATCTTAACATAGTTTTTAAGATATTAAAAGACTTATAATGGAGGTTAAAACGAAAACGAATAATCTAACACTATATAAGACTTAGGTAGTAAGAATTGAAAA
The DNA here is from genome assembly GCF_047948215.1 of Lycorma delicatula. Taxonomy (NCBI): domain Eukaryota; kingdom Metazoa; phylum Arthropoda; class Insecta; order Hemiptera; family Fulgoridae; genus Lycorma; species Lycorma delicatula. Next base: position 234,891,334 of record NC_134455.1, read on the forward strand.
TTTAATTTTACTAATAGCACTTGCTGAATATCAGTAAATCTGAAGAAGAAGATGATTTATTACGTTATCACGGTGAAGTAATTGAGTGGCAAAAAATGGAGTTACAAGTGGAGTATGCAATCACTATATGGAAGGAAATTGTGGAGTGGACACAAAACAGAAATAAATTAAAAAAAAGAATAAGATAAAGCTAGCAAATTAATAGGTATTGATAGACTGAGCTTTATGCCTAGCCCCTTAACAAGAAAATAGTGACATTTAACCAATACTTAAATTAATTTTAATAATCAATTTCTGTTTTATTAATGAAATTTTCACGGTAACTTCACGGATTTTCACGGTAATTTTTTTACTTACTTTTCGTGGTGATCCTTTTACGTTTATAAATACAGAATATCTAAATTTATATATATTTTTTAGTTTTTATTTATATATCAATTTTTTATTTAGCATCAAAGTTTGATATATTACATGATAAAATACTAAACAGTTAATGTTGTGTGTTAAAACCAGGTTAAAAAACATATGTAATATTTTTTTCATAAAAAATGCTTATAAAAAAAGAGTTACTATGATAACAACTACAAAATTTCATTAATATAAATAATTTGTGGTTCCATTTTGTTGTCGGTAGTAATAAATATGTAATTCCTTCTGTTTATTTTCTTTTTCTTTTACTAAAACAATAATAATTCAAAAATTTAACGCTATATAACGATATAAAGGATACTGTAAGGAACTTCATTTTCTTTAGTAACATTATTTTAACGGTTTGTATTAAGCAAACAGGAAATAATAACGGATGAGTGCTTTAAAATAAAGAAGCTACAAGAATATACTGGGACAAAAACAGAATGCAGAACAGAAGGTACTTTGTGTATATAGAAACATAGAAAGTTTGTAGTATTTATTATTTCGTTGGAAGTTAGCCAGATTGTGCATTTTAAGTTGCAATAAATTGGTACTAAGTGCCATTTTAAAGCTATCACTAACAGGACATTATTTTTGTGTTAAACCGTGTTAAAGTACGTAGACTGAGAGGACAATGTACACGCAAAACCTATTCCACCCTAATATATAACATGTGTACCTATGAATCCTTGTTAGAAAGTAATATTCTGGCCAGTTATTTAGACTTCATTATATTATTTTACTTATGCAGCTGCTATGGAATATAAGAAAGAAAGAATTAATATGTTAAAAGGAAGGATCCTCTCGATGTTTTATCTTAATTTCTCTACAATTGAGGGCCTTACAATTTTTTTTTTACGATTGTATTGTGCTTTTGCACACAGACATATATATTGCAAATAAAGCGGCTGATTTTACGCTTTAAATGCAGTTTTCGCTTTACGGATTTCATTCGGTTAAATATTTCTAAAAGATGTGTTCTACTACTTCGTCATGTGGTCATTTTGACTTCTCAAGGTCCATTATCCGCACTAGAAAGCGCGATAAAAATATTCACTTTAGTCATCAGGTGAAATTTCTTACATCTCACTCATAAATGAAAATGATTTTCACTGGAGAATTTGTCATATAGAAAAAATTTCTTCACCAATTCATAATTGCAACCTATGTAACCTTTCAAATTTGCAAAATTGTAACCATTTTAAACGTTTTTTGATAAAGAAAATAGACTTTAATTTTTTCAAGGAGTACGTAATACCCATTAGTTCTAGTCACAGTAATATCATCATACAACAAGATCCAATTTTTATTCAATTTATAAATCCATCTTTCCTCCTTAAACCTACCGATGATTCACTGTAATCCTCTTAAGAATCTTTCTGCTGATGTACCCAAGTTTCATTAAATTCATCCTGTAAAATATATTTATAATCATTCGTAATACATTAATATTATTATTATTAAATCCGTATATAATAAAAGTTTATGTATGGCTATTGCGCTGTGCTTGTGTAGCTGTGTAAGGTTGTTGTCTTCAGTATCAAAAGAATTCAATTTTTCACTTGCAAATAATATGGTTACTGATAGATGCACGGTCATGATTTCAAACACAATATTTAATTTGATTTATTGACCTACATGTATCAAACATAAATGGCAACGATTTACAAACAAGTTACTAAATCACTCCAATTCAAAGGCTAGATTTTTGCCCTATCTCATAATCCCACAATCTGTGACAGTTCTACAAGACGGCTAACTGACGATGGAATAGAGATTTTATGTAATGTAAGATAAAAAATATCTGTCATGCATTTATTATCATTGACTGTTTTAGTAAAATAATATCTTTTAGACAGATTTAAAGTCTTACATTAAATTTAGATTATTTCCCTTTTCAAATTGCACCTCAAGTTGTTTAATCAAAATACCTTTTTATTACTTTTGAACGGTTAACCTAAAATCTGTTATAAATAAGCATTTTAGTATTACCCACGTCAAATGCAGAGATTATGAAAATATATACTAATACAAAATTCTGAGCGATATCTATAGATAAGAGAAAATATTAAAAAATTTTTTTATGAATATACAATTTCACACTACTTTTTATACCGTAATATAACGTGTTTTATACGGCCTAATACGTAGTTCACATATACGTTTTATAAACCTCGTATTTTATTAAGGCTTTAATATTCGTTTTTCCTTTTTTTGTTACAATCATTAATTAAAACAGAAATAAAACAGAGTTTAAAAAACCTCATACAGATTTTTCATGTCATTGACAGTTTGGTTCATTTATTTAGCGTTGAATAAAAGCTGAAAATTTCTTATTTAATAAAATTTGAAATGACCTGGGACTATTTTTGTCTGCTTTTAGTTATTTAACTTGATAAATCACTATGTCAAAGTGATGCTCTCTGTTTTCTACGATTTTAATGTAATTGTGCATTTTGAATTCTCGCCTTAAGGTGAAACAGTAAACTGTGCGTATTATTAAGGCGTTTTACAACGGTTACGTGAAAAAAAATCCACAAAAAGGGACCAAATTTGTGACAAGAAAATTTATGGTTTCTTCACCATTACGAATCGCCCGCACACTCAACTTTCTCAATTCGTTAGTTTTGCCAAAAATCGGATGCCTTTCCTTCCTTCGTCAGACCTGGCTCCTTGGGATTTTTTTTTTTTAATCAGTGATGAAGGACTCTCTTTTGAGACTATTGATGATAATAAAGCAGATTTGTCGCTAACCTTAAAGGACATTTCAAATGAAGTTAACCAGGACTGATTCTTGAAGTGGAAACACCATTGCGAAAAGTATGTGAGAACGGGAGGGGAATAGTTTGAAGGGAAAAAGGACTAATCTGTAAAATTAATAATAAAATTAAAAAAATAAAGTTCGGTTTTTTCCTAACAGACCTCGTGTATATCTATATAAATAAAAATGTTAAGTTCGTTTGTGTCCGGCTTAAAAACTCAAAATTTTCTGCACCGATTGAGCTCAAATTTTAGCACGATATATAACCCGCATCAAAGATTGTTTTCATCTATTTTTAATAAATCTATCTATCTATTTTTAATTTGTACAGTTTTTAAAAAAATAAGAGGCTAATAAATCAGATGCAAATGTAAACAAAGGAAAACCAATCAGATCAATGCAAGATGGCCGCTATCAATTACAACGACCAATCACAAAGAGCCCTTATGGCCGTTGCCAATGTAAACAAAATCACAACTGATTAAGTAACAAATTTCTTTGAATTATATTTAACAGCTAAAACATCTGTATTTTATAGCTAAAACATCTTATAGCCCAGATAGACTTAAGACTATGCAAACAAAAAACGTCGAAATAACCAAATACACAGAAAATAATATCCTTTTAAATTAAATATTCACTTTAATCGAGGTACTTTTGTGTGATTGTGTCGTGATTGAGCTGCGCTTTTCACCAAATCGTAAGTAGAGGTTATGTTTTATATGAGAGATGGTCATAAAAAATATTAATTTTTTATAATTATTATTTAACTATTTTATTTAACTAATATTTTACTTATTTATTTAAATTCATGTATTTAGTTAATATTATTAATATTTAGCCACTTTTCAATACTTTCTGCCCTGTGTCTCATTGTTGTCGAGCTGCAGCTATGAGAACCATGAGAGATAGTTGAAAAAAGTTTAAATAAATCGTTTTGGCTTTTCAAAATGAAAATTTTCGTTATTAAACTTTTTGTCCTTTCTGTCATGGTTTTATACCTAAATCTTTGAGAGCCATACGAGGTTATAATCTTATCCCTTCCTTCTATTTCAGTGAAAACCGAAATAATGCTTTGCAGAATATCGAATTTGGGCCGTCGCACTCGCCGCACAGAAGGATCAAGAAGACGGCTTTCGAATATGACTGAGGAAGAGAGGGCATCCGTACGAGAGAGGAACAGACTAAGCACCATTCAGATACGTAACGTGGAACCAGCAGAAAGACGAGCAGCCAGACTTGAGGATGCACGATTACGATCACGTTAGTCGCGTTCTGCAGCAACAGATTTGGTTCGTTTTCAACGGAATGAACGCGACAGGGTGAGGATAGCTGAAACACGAACCCAAAGAAGAGCTTATCTGAATCTGCAATATAATCGTCTTGCCTTCCGTTAAAATCCAGCTGTTGATTATAGTTCAAGTCGGCATGTTGTCATTGGCCAGATGAGTCATGTCTGTACCTACTGTCAGGCTCTAAAGTTTAATAATGAAACGAAAGGGATGTGTTGCGCTGGCGGAAAAATCAAATTGCCTTAACTTGATGCACTGCATTGAAAACTCTACTTGCTGGATCTACCACTGAATCGAAGCATTTCCTATCGAACATCAGGAAATATAACTCCTGCTTCCAAATGACGTCATTTGATGCGGAAATCGTGACTTCTCAATTCATGCCAACTTTTAAAATCAAAGGGCAAATATATCACAAAGCTGGCTCCCTGTTCCCGTTCACAGATAGTGACCATAAATTCCTTCAAATGTACTTCATTGGTGATGATACAGATGAAGTCGATGCACGTTGTGGAATACATACCTCGCTAAGAAGATCCATTATTTCGCAGCTACAGACGCTCCTTCATGAAAGGAACAATTTGGTGCGTTTGTTCAAAACGGCAATTGATATGATGCCATCAGATACCCACAAGATTGTCATTCACGCAGACAAAACGCCCGCTGGAGAACATGTCCGGAGATATAATGCTCCAACTATAGACGAAGTAGCAATTGTCATAGTCGGAGATCAGTTCCAACCTAGAGATATTGTTCTCCATCGAAGAAACGATCAATTGATAAACGTCGCAGAAACTCACCGTTGTTACGATACTTTACAATATTCAGTTATCTTTTGGGATGGTGCCGATGGATATCATTTCAATGTGAAAATGATAAATCCAGTAAGTGGTGCAGAAATCAATAAAAAGTGCAGCTCAATGAACTTTTACGCATACCGCTTAATGATTCGCAGGAACGAGGACAATTATACTTTGAAATGCCGTCAGTTGTTTCATCAGTATATTGTGGATATGTATGCAAAAAATGAAACGGAACGTTTGCTATTCCTCCGTTTGAATCAGATCAAACTCCGCTCTGAAGAATACATTCATTTGCGAGATGCAGTTTTGAATGACGGTAATACAACCAACGTTGGAAAGCTAACTATTTTGCCATCTTCATACATAGGTAGGCCACGTCACATGCAAGAATATTCTCAAGATGCAATGTCATATGTTCATCATTATGGTCTTCCAGATTTATTTATCACTTTCACATGCAATCCAGCTTCGGACGAGATACAGCAGTTGTTACTTCCTAAGCAATCACACGTGGATAGGCATGACATCATAGCACGTGTTTTCAGACAAACGTTTAAGTCGCTGATGGATTTCATTGTGAAAAATGAAGTTTGGATATGTGTGCTGCTGGATGTATTCAGTAGAATGGCAAAAGAGAGGATTGCCACATGCGCATATACTAATCTGGCTCTACGATAAAATAACTTCAGACGAAATCGATGATGTGATATGCGCTGAGATTCCACGGGCCGACGTCGATAAGGATTTGCATGCAGTTGTTATCAAAATCATGATTCAAGGACCATGCGGTACACTAAATCCGAATTCACCATGCATGGTAGACGGTAAATCCTCTAAGCAATATCGTCGAGCATTCGCAGCCAATGCAGTAACAGGAGACGATGGATATCCTCGGTATAGGAGACGATCAAACTGAAGATGGCGGGAATTCGGCAACTATACACATTCAAAATGGTGATATTGATGTAGACAACCGTTGGGTGGTTCCATATTCGCCTCTGTTGTCAAAATCATACAAAGCCCACATAACGTAGAATATTGCAATCCGTCAAATCAATTAAATACATCTGTAAGTATGTAAATAAAGGCAGCGATATGGCAGTTTTTAGTGTGCAATCAGAAAATAGTGACAGAAATGCAGTACGACATATCGATGAAATTGCACAATACCAGGCTGGAAGATACATAAGCAGCAATGAAGCTGCATGGCGAATTTTTTCAGTTCCCATGCATGAACGCAATCCAACTGTGGTTCACTTAGCAGTACATTTAGAGAATGGACAGCGTGTTTATTTCACAGATGCAAATGTGCAACAAAGAACCCTTAATCCACCTGGTACAACTCTGACTGCTTTTTTCACCTTATGACAGGAAGACGCTTTCGCCACTGGCGATGTATTCCGAAGTATTCAGATGTATTTAGAAGTTTCCTCTTATTACACGTGGAATGTAACTAACAAAGTATTCGTATGACGCAGACGAGGGGATCCAGTCGACGGTCAACCTGGCATTTTCAGAGAAAATACAATTGGTAGACTTTATACAGTGCATCCCAATCAAGACGAATGTTTTTTCCTTCGCATGCTATTGGTAAATGTGCCTGGTCCTAGATCTTTTCAGCAATTGCAAATTGTTGACGGCGTCATACATGCCACTTTCCGCGCTGGGTGTCAAGCTCTGAATTTATTAGAAAACGATCAACAGTAGGATATATGTATTAATGATGCGTGCAACACTGCATATCCAAACCAAATTCTCCCATTATTCGCAATTATATTGACCGCTTGCTTCCCTTCATCTCCCACAGAGTTATTGGAAATATTTCGATCACGTATGGCTGAGGATATTTTGCATAGAGTACGACTAGAAAATGCCAATATGACCATGGAATTTACAGAAGGCATTTACAACGAAGCATTGATAAATTGAAGACAAGTGCTTAGCTATTGCAAATAAAGTTCTTAGTCAATTGGGAATGGCAGCACCCACCAGAGCTGCGATTGCTTCATTTGACGTGGATTTACGCCGTGAACAGAGTTACAACATTGGTGATCTTCAGTCCAAACATTCCAAAATTAACGCGTGAACAGAAAGGCATTTATGATCGCATAATGCAAATGATAAATGACGGAGTTGGAGGTACCTTCTTTTTGGATGCGCCAGCAGAAACTGGGAAAACATTCTTCATTAGATTGATTATAGCAACGGTCCGAGCAAAAAATGAGATAGCCTTAGCTCTTGCTTCGTCTGGAATAGCTGCGACATTGTTACCAGATGGAAGGACTGCGCATTCAGCTCTGAAGTTGACATTAAACATGCATATCATTGAGACTCCAACGTGCAATATTTCCAAAGCATCCTGTATGGGAAAAGTATTACAAAAATCTAAAATCATTGTTTGGGATGAGTGCACGATGGCAAATAAAAAATCGCTTAAAGCTCTTTATCGATCGTTACGAGATTTGCGTAGAAACGTTCAACCATTCGGGAATGCTTTGATATTGCTCGCAGGAGATTTTAGGCAAACATTGCCTGTAATTTCTCGATCGACACCAGCAGACGAAATAAATGCTTGCCTGAAATATTCAACACTGTGGCGACACGAACGTACATTGCAGTTGACTACGAATATGCGTGTCCAGTTGCAGAATGATCCATCAGCTGAGGTATTCTCACGACAGTTACTGGACATTGGAAACGGACAGCTGCCAGTCGATGAGACGTCTAAACGAATATCATTTCCTGTTAATTTTGTAATTTTTGTAATCGAAAGAAGAACTGATCGAAGAAGTATTTCCTGATATTCAAATTAATCATAGAAATCACGATTAGCTCAGTGAACGAGCTATCCTTGCCGCAAAGAATAAAGGTGTCTATCAACTTAATAATGTTATTCAATCCAGCATTCAAAGTGAGGAAATTACATACAAGTCGATAGACACCGTTGTGGAAGCAGATGAAGTAGTTAATTATCCAACGGAATTTTTAAACTCACTTGATCTGCCAGGGATGCCACCACACATATTAAAATTGAAAAAGGTGTGCCAATTATCCTGTTGCGGAATATTAATCAGCCAAAATTCTGCAACGGCACGTGACTTGCAGTTAAGAAATTGATGAATAACGTAGTGGAAGCAACGATTTTAGCGGGGCCTTTCAAAGATGAAGATGTCCTCATTCCTGGAATACCCATGATCCCGACCGATACACCATTTCAATTTAAAAGATTGCAATTCCCAATTCAATTGGCATTTGCAATCACAATCAATAAAGCTCAAGGTCAATCTTTAGAATTGTGTGGTTTAGATTTAGATGCGGGTTGCTTTTCACATGGACAACTGTATGTTGCCTGTTCCCGAGTCGGCAAACCAGATAGCCTTTATATCTACGCAGACAGTGGAAAAACAAAAAAATATTGTATATCCACAAGTATTGCAAAATTAAACTTCTATGAAACGTATGCTTTGTTTTGTTTCTCATTTCTCATCCATGCAACCACAATGGGCCACAGCGAAGCGTGGCGGGTAGAGGTAGTATATATATATATATATATATATATATATATATATATAATTGATCAAATAATTCAAACTTATTTTATTGCCTACATCTACAATGACTTCAGTAACACTAATAACTAAATTGTATTAGATATTTTGATCAAGCTTTTGTAACTCTAATTTTCGGCAACTATTTTTTTTGTAATGCGTGATGTGCTGTTAACTTAGTGCAGGTAACTTTAACTTAGATTAGGTGAGGTTGATCATCACCTATCGCAGTTTTTTACAGGACATGGTTCCTTCAATAACTACCTGTACAAAATAGGCAAGAGAGGAGAGCCAATTTGCAACTACCGCAACGAGATAGATGATGCTGAGCACACCTTTTTTGAGTGCAATAGGTGGGACACACTTAGACATAGTAAGGCACTCACAGGTATAACTCCAGAGACAACAATAGACTACATGCTAAGAAGCGAGTCAAACTGGAATAATTTTGCTAGTTTTGTTATAGAAGTTGTTCTACAGAAATACTCCGATGAGAGAAGACAAGGTGTTGGCTAGAATAGGACTGGGTGGACAGCCTTGCTGGTGAGGTCCAGCATGCTGCGGTGTGTTGGCACTGATGAGCTACCAAGGACTCCACGGGTAACAGTCAGGCAATAGCAGACTGAATACTGAAGGGACCCGGCGCTGCGTCGCGGCGAACTGGGTCTGGCGTGGTGTAATAATGTGGTGTATTAATATTGCCCTTTTGGGTCCCCAAAGGGGCAATATTGATAAAGAACTCTCAAAAAGAGCTAACCGGTAGGCCGACCTGCTTTGCCGGTATATAGCCGGTAGGTGGGGAGGCCTATTTGAGTTTAAAGACACTCCCTTGGGCGGCGTTATACCAACAAGCCGGTCCGGCCCAGGGGAGCTGAGAGGAAAAAAAAAAAAAGGTAACTTTAATTTACATCTCACGTGTACGGATATAGCTGCATGTAGTTTAACACAAAAGTCTTCAATAATTATCTATATTTATGTATACCAAGTTAACTTTATCGTACTATGTAATACGCATTGATTAATGTAGTTGGAGAAATTTTACTGGTTTTTTATTATGTTGGTTATTAAGATTTGATAAACGATAAGATAAAGATTAACGATAAGATTAAGATTTGGTTGGTTTTTTATTTTGAACTACTTTTTTTATGGTTTCATCAGTGGCTTTAAAAAATATGTTTTACTAGTCAAAAAATATTTCATTGTTTTGTTTTTGTCATTGACTTTAAGTCTATTTCATGCAATTTATCACGATTTGTATTCGTTTAAATAACCTTCGGTCTTTGTACTTATATTATAAACAGGATGATTCAGTAAGTTTTTTGTTCTGCTATTTATCTACCTTTCGTTGAATTAAGGTATACTGTTTTATAATCTTGTATCTCTTTTTCTTAAAATGACATTATATGTTTGATTTGGATGTTGCTTTTTACGTGCAGTATTTTTTTTCTGATTTTTCAACTTATTTTGGATAGAGCAATTTCTGTAACGAAAATGTTAAAGCCGGTTTAATTATTAAAATTTAAAAAAAATGTAAATCGCGTACTCACTTAAGCATAATCTCTATAATGTGTAATATATTTTCTTTGATTATATACTAAATCAATCTGGACGCATTCATATCTTAATTTTAACATGCGATTCAAAAGCAGGAAAATATATTGTCGGATTATAGCCTGAAGCTCCACCGCTTAATGTTTGCTTTTATGCATTTTACAGCTTTCACACATGGTGTATCATGGGATAGGAGAGGTTTGAAAATGAAAAAACTGTCCTAATGGAATTACGATAGACATTTTGGATTATATATTTTCTAAGACGCACTTCATAACATACAATCACAATAACTGAAGGTACTTTTGTGATTTTGTCACTAGTAAAAAAAAGTAAGAAAACATTTTGCTCATTTTCTCTAGAATCATCAAGTTTGATTTTATTATAGTGAAAAAATGATCTTTGAAGGCGTTTCAAATTTTGTTGGAAACTGATTGGATGTAACAATACTCAGGTTTCAGAATTTCTGATTCACGGGAGAATTAAAATTAACTCACAATTAATTACTTATATAACCGAATTAAAATCGGGTTATTGTAAAAATTCGCCTATTTTTGATAGATAAACTTTAAGATTCAGTATACTGAAAAATCAGTATCATTAACTTTCAAACAGTTATATAATATCGAGTGTAAACTTACAATGAATACAGCAAAATTAACTACCGTTTAATTTTGAGTGGCAAGCTTAGATGAATTTACATTAAGACGTTTGGTATAGTGATTAAAATCCTGACACCATGTTGTCATTTCAGAGTTGTTTCTGTCTGCTTAACATTACTAACATCTTTTCACTCTCAAAAGAGATTTGTTGACAGGTTGTCATACAGTAAGTGAAATCTTGTGAAAGTTTACTTTATTCTCTTTCATTCAACATTCTAGAAATATAATTATGCTTCTAATATATATGTTTACTAAAATACCCCTTATTAAACTGATTTATTTCACTTAAAGGTAAAATAAACTACAAATTTGTTTTCTTTTATAATACGATTTTCATTTTACTTTCACTCAAAGTAAAATTAACCGGAATTTTCCAAACGGAAATAATTTCTTTTAAATGATTAATTTTTCAAAGCTTGTGCATGGGAATTTAAAATGGAAATTTGTAGCGTATGAAAAATGCCATGCCTGACCGTGATTCGAACCTGGGATCTCTGGATGAAAGACCGAGACGTAACTTATTTAAATAAAATGTTGCTACTATTTACTAAATAATACTATTCGTTAAATAAAATACTAAAGGAAAATTATTTCACCACACATATCGCCAAATTATTTATCACTTGAAATAATATATCTTCCAAGTTCTTTGAATTTGTGATGAAAGATTTTACTATTTAGAAAATATCTTTACTTAATAAACTAAATACTTCTTTCTATATTACACATATGCATAAATGCATTATTACAACAAATTACGAGTAGATTAACTAAGCATTATAATCTGTTACAATACTACAGTTTTCTTACGTACAGGAAATATTTTCATAATACAGTTATTGTATTTCATAAAACAAATTTTTGCGTATAGAATATTAACAAATGAGTAGCAAGTTTTAATGTAACAATTGCGTAGGAATATGGAGTAAAAGTAACGTATGGAAAATTCATTGCCTGACGAGAGTTTAACTTGGAATCTTTTCCGGATAAAAGACTGCAGTTCTACCACTATTCCATAGAGGTTGGCAACTGGTAATTACTACTTATCTGTAACTACATACTATCAGTGCTACAATTTTACTTAAGTCTGTTATTCATTGTACATTAATTTTATTAATAGAACTGAAAAAATAAGTGAATAGTAATAATAATAATAATAATAATAAAATACTATAATATATAATTCTCTAGTAAGAGATGTATTTACTTTTTAATCTATAAATGTTTTCAGTAAAAAAAAGTATTTTCGTAAAGATTAAGTAGAAACAATTAAATGTGCATTCCACCAAAAACCATCGGTGGAAAGGAGATCTGGTTTAAATTAAGTATAATCTAATTCATTTCTATCTAAAAATAATACTTTGATATAAGAAATCATATTCTTTGTCAACACATTCTTATATGTTTACACAGAAAACTTCATGTAAAACTTTATCACCGTCACTTTAATGTAAGTTATAAGGCGTAATTTTCAACCACCAACAAGACAGAAGAGTTGGACAAACAACTCTTTTGCCTTGTACACTTAAACTTGATGTACGCGGAGTTTCCATACAGAATTATTGCAATTAGAATCATGTGCAGAATTATTGCAATGAATAATTTTCGCAAACTCAACTGACCACCTAGACTGTTTGTTCCTACATAAATATGTCCACAGATTCTTCTATCTGGAGACTACACAATTGTATAAGACTTATTTTTACTGAGAATGGTAGGAAGATTTGACGAATATTATCGTGTGAAATGATAAGAAATGACTGCAGAATATAAATGAAGGAGGAATTTTGTATAAAATAAGTTTAAGGGGTCATGGAAAAGAGATAACTTCCAAAATAATAACGGAAGATTGGTCATCGACTTTATAGAGGCAATTTACGAAATATTTAGTCGACGGCGAAGGGACCGATCTCAAGTTTTCACTTATTGAAATTCCTCTTCATAAAAACATACTACTTCTTGAAATGAAGAACATGAACAATGAAACATTAATGATTTACTTATTCTTTTTTTTCTATTATTCTATTGGTCTCAAGTTGCTTTGGGTTCCGTTTCTCATTTTCTGCATCTCTTGGGAGATCCATTATAAAATAATTGTACTATGTAACTATTTTTTTTTCACAAAAATAATCTTTAAGATACTACTCATTATTCCGGTTTTAATTATTACCATGTGTACAAAGAATACCTGATTTTTGTTTATGTTTTCATGGGAAAAAGTTGAGGTGAACAATAACAGAATGTTAGAAGAAATACATTGTTATCAAGTACTGATATTTAAAATAAAATTAGAGAAAAACTATTTCTACGCTAGACTGTTATGTTTAAACTAGTAGCTACGTAAAGATCTGTGAACTACCATTGAGGAGCCAGCGATGATATTTTTAGTTTTGGATTAAAATACTCAGTTTTTGTTTTGGAAAAAATATTTCTACGGAATGTTGCTCACCTTAGGCATACTATACAATTAACTTAATTTAAAAAAGTAATTAATGTATGTACTTTTTTTTTTTTTTTGAGGATTTTAGGGGCATTGACTACTTTGGTCATTAGCCCCATCACACTTCAAAAAAAAAAAAAAATAATAAAAAAAAGGTTCGTTAATTTATATTTTCATGAAAATAATGTTCAAAATTTCACATTCTTCTAATTTCCAACAAATCACCACCTAAAAATCCAACAAAATTACCAAAAAAACCAACAACAAACAAAACCTAAAAATCCAACAAATTACCGCCTAGGCTTTCCTTTCGGCCATCCTTTCTTGCGTTTTTCCATTCTGCGAACGGCCTCAACTTCCGATGACAGTGTGTCTGAGGCTTCGGACATGGCATCGTCTTCTCTTTCTGATGCCAATGACGTTCGCCGGCTTACATCAGGTGATGAAAGCTTCAATGGTGCTGTGAGCATCGTTGCAATTGAATCTAAACTCGCAAGCGATGCACTTTCGGCGGCTGATGAACTTGATTCAATGTCTAAGGCTGTGCTTGGGCCGGCTGATACAGATGCTCTCACCACAGTTGTTCTCTGAGCTTTTGGAGCCTCTGTACGTACAGTCTTATTATCGTCTGTGTCTGGTGCTTTTTCTGTACTCTTGTCTCAGTATCTTTAGCTTTATGACTCGTCGTCGGAGTGATCTTTTGGTCTTTGTCAGATAAATCAAGACTTTTCTTCGTTACGTCTATTGATGGCGTTATAATAGAAGGTTTTGCTGGTTTCTTAAACTGCGCTGGTACGGGTCTTATGTCAACGACGTCAGTCCGGGAATGAGCCTTCTCATGTTTACTTAGTTGTGTCTGATGAGTCGACTCGATCTTGGAATCAATGATTCTTTCTATCATTGTTGCGAGACTTGGTGCCATCGTATTAAGCAACTGCTCCACGTTGAATTTAGATGTGGGGGGAGCAGCAGCTGCTTCTGCGTATGTAGTCGATGGTCTAGGTGTACGTAGATTGACAATCTTCTTCGCTTCAGGATAGTTAACTTTTTGAAGCGTTTTAACTTCCTGATTGGCTGTTTCTAATTTGTATACGGGCAGTTTCTAGATCGACAGTTGTGGTGCGCTTTACAATTAATGCAGACTGGAGGGTCTTCACATGGTGACCCTCATGTATCTTCATTCCGCATATGCAAATTTCCTGCGCTTCACATCTAGCTGCAGTGTGTCCGAAACGTTGACACTTAAAACATCTCATCGGCTGCGGAATAAATGCCCGTACATCAAGCCGATGGATGCCAGTCCGCACCGTTTCAGGAAGATTTGGCCTATTGAATGTCAAAACATGTGAGGCCGAAGGAAGAATCTCACCATTTCGTCTCATAGTAAGTCTGCGACAATGTGTCACTCCCTGACTAGACATTTCCTACACTATTTCTTCTTCAGTACAGTTAAGAAGATCACGGCAAACAACAACTCCTCTAGATGTATTAAGTGTACTACGCGGTTGGACAGTAATCGCAAATTCACCGATCTTCTTCAACGCCTGGACTTTCTGGCTTTGCATGTCGTTGATAGTTTCGACATGTAATCCATTGAACGTCTTACGGATTTCCTTGACAGGACCACCAGCACAATTAGTAATCTCTCTAGCAATTAAGAATGGACTTACCTTTTGGAAGTTACCATTCTCTTTCGTAATGACCAAAAATCTTGGTATAGGGTTGATATTAATATTGTTTGGGCACTAAGTAACATTCGTAGAAAAAATTAAGTAATCTGCTCGTGTAAACGTAACAATATTAGATTTATTATTATAAATTTAAATTTTAAGGGCCCTAATTTCATTTTATTCTCTATTACTTTATTTATAGTATAAAATTACTTGTTCTAAGATTTAAAAAAAGATTAATCTTCACCACTCTAAAATCAGTAGCATCATTCTCTTTTCATTACATCAGTCAAATATCATTTGACTTTTAATTACATCAAAATAAGTATCAAAAGTCCGCATGAGTTATCAATTTATCAGTATTTTTGTAATCAACATTTCAACATCCTACATGTACTCTCACTGTTCATCCACTGCTTGTTCTTAAAATATTTTACTGATTTCATTCAATCTGATTTATATTGAGATATACATTTATTAATTAACATCCCATTTTTATGCAAAATTCAAATTGTGGGGATAAGTTGTAAGTAGAAAAATTTTACGTTGAGCCTGTGACCACATTGCAGTTGATAATCTACCTCTAAAAGGTATCTTTACATGAAAAATGACGCTATTTAGGTTAATACAGAAGTACCTAATATGTTTAATACTACTTAATAACCTACCTCCGTAAGTAGTAAAATTTCTTCTAAGATGTTCGAAAATTAAGTAATTTTATTTCTCTTTTCTACATTTGTTGAGTACTTTGTTGAATACCTGTTACCTCAAATATGAGATTGATACCATACAATATGAGCATTCGCTCACAAGTAGAATTCCAAACACAGCCAC
The DNA here is from genome assembly GCF_047948215.1 of Lycorma delicatula. Taxonomy (NCBI): domain Eukaryota; kingdom Metazoa; phylum Arthropoda; class Insecta; order Hemiptera; family Fulgoridae; genus Lycorma; species Lycorma delicatula. The sequence continues at coordinate 234,907,306 of NC_134455.1, forward strand.
CTGATGTGAAGAGTGGTGGTAGTTCATTACCTATGTTGACCTTCCCATCCAGCAGAATTATAAATCATAGATCATCTAGAAGACAATACACTTCAGTCGCCAACTTCGTTGATTAGGTTGATGGACACCATCTTTAATTATTGAAAACATTTGAAAGTTATCTATTTTTTCTGAAGCTAAATTCTAGTCCTCCTCCCCTCGGTTGCAACGGTCTATCACGGTTTTTACCGTATTACGGAAGCAAACCGCTATACGGTCACATTGCTGCCGTAGCAGGCTCAGTGTTGGCTGTCAGATCCATAAGCGATAGTACATGAGCCACTCTTCTCGTTATTACGGGAAAGCAACACATTGGAGAAAGATGGAAGAATCATTGCATTCGGAGAAACACCATACCTGGTAGCTCATAGCCGACACGTCGCATTTTTTGTAATTAGTTCCCACACTTTTCATTTCATAACAGGTTTTTCTTTCTTTTGCTCACTCCTAAGTTTTTTGAAAAATCAATTTTAAATCAATTATGTGATAAATTCATTTAATTCTAATGTATAGTTATTATTTCATTCTAAATTATATTATGGTTTGAAAATGGATAGATAATATTTTTAGTAACAAAAATCAGAATAATATTTTATTCTGCATACGAGTATGCTCGCTGATTTGGTTTACCATGAATTGAATCTTAAATAAATGTATTTAGTTTCATAATATCAAAATTTACGATGAAGTTAATTATGTCTATAAAATATGTAACGATTGTTTAATGAGATGAACTAACATGATAATATATTTTACCTTATGTTTTCCGAGATGATCTACTGTGCACGAAAGCACTGCTTCTCTACCAACTGGTGTAGTCAAATTTCCAATTGGAATTGAAAACTCTGGTTCTCTGGTCCAGTTACTATCTACTGTACCTAAACAAAAAATCGAACAATAATTTGTTATAATCAAGTATTTGCATTATAAAGGGGGGAGAAAATTAATAATTAAATATTATTATTAATTTATTTATTGTTAATAAATTAACTTTAACTCAGTCATTGCTAATTATCATATTAACAACTGATAGTTTGTTTACATTCGAGTTGTAGTTTTTTTAAGTCGAACCTTTTCGTTTATATCGACGTCGAAATTTTTTAGTGTTTGGACTGAAGAAATTTTTTGTAATGCTTCTCGACATGTTGCATCCTGGGGTGTCGAAGGGTGCGAGCCCACCTCCTGGTGATGATGAGCGTCCCTCACGTGATTGTTTTACATCTGGATTTCGTTCATCTGTGGCGACGAAGGACCATTGCAAGATGAAGGTCTGGTAATGCAGGAAGCTTCCCCTAATAGTAGCGGGACTGATAGCGCTGCAGAGACCTCGGCTGAAGAATATCGGCGTATGGAGGCATCCCATTTGGAGCCTAGACGTAGGGTGAGGAAGTTGGAGATGTTGGCTCGGTGGTAGCTGATGGGTATGGATTCGCCAATTCCAAATACTCTAGAGATAGGGAATGGTGGAGAATTCGAGGATGATATCCCGCCTCCACCAATGAGATCAGATGATAAAATAGATGCAGGAGGTGAGCAGCTGACTTTGAAGCCATCGGGGAAGCGGAGGCTGCGGCTTTCCTTCCCTTGTGCTGAAGAGAAGAAGAAACCAAAAGCTAGTTGTAGGGGCTTCTTGTTCTACAGGGAATATGATTTTGATCAAGAGAGACGCGGGTTGTCACAGATAGCATACAAAATGGCAAAAGGGAGCCAGAAGAAGAGAGGGAACCGATAGCTAGCATAGAAGCTTTCAACGGCGGGCGAGATGTCTAGCTTTGCATATGAAACTTCTACTTAAAGAGGGAGGTGAGTTCACTTACCAAACAAGATGTTCACACAAAAACAGAAATCAAAGAGTGTTCCCTAAGCATGGACAGGCTCGCTCGAATGATTGAGATGTTTAAGGATGTCTTAGATAAGATTGGTGCAGAGACTCAGGAAAAGCAGCCCAGCCGGAAATTATGGAGGAAGATACACAGATGTGTGTGAGATCTGAGTGGGCTGTGCTGCTTCATGATGTGACCATTCAGACCTCTGGTGGGATCTGACTCAGTAAAAAAGATATTTTGCTTTTCTTCACTGGTGACAGATCCTGCGGAAATTGATGAAGCTTCTCAGACGTGTCTACTGGACTTAATGGCGGTTGTGTCAATATTCTCCAGCCCTTCTTCGGGCACCTTGGGTTGGAGAAACTTTCACATCCACTTTCACTTTCTGAAAGGGGTCTACAGGTAGGACAAATGTCTGTCAATAAGTCAAGCACCACTGTTTTATCTGGTGATGCGGTTGAGGTAGGGCGGACAACTTACGTTATTGTCCTTGACTGTGCCAAGGGGGAGGACAGGATGGTTCATAGTTTTATGAAGGCAATCCATGATGTGATTCAAATGAACACCTGATGTTTGACTGCCCTGCTCTTCGGGAGGCAAGAGACCGGACCTCCCTGGAACTTAGAGGTCAAAGGAAAAATGAGCCACTCACAAGTGGCGAGAGCCGCATTGTGGACCGTGGGGTAGTTCCTTGATGCGGTTGCTTTGTTCAACCTACATCAGTAGTTTACTTAAAGGAAATATTCCTACTGCACTGCTGTGGAAAACTAACCTAGAGATATATGGATGACTACCGGCTAATTAAGGCTCCAAGCTTTTTAATATGATGAACAGGTGCTTGCTGGCTTTCAGCGATTTAAGCGTGGCAGCGAATTGTTGTCTGTCTAGACGAAGTAAATTTTAATTGATGGATGTCATTTATATTTTTAGTAGGTGACGGGGTGCGCCTACCCATTTTATTAAATATATGACAAATATGCGGTTGGACACGTAAGGCGGTGGTATATGGCAGCGCGCTTAGTCCGCTCACGCAGTTAGATAATCTCTATTTAGGCACTGGTAGCTAAACTGTTTCGAGGCTCAGTAGCCGTTTGTGGCACAGACATTCGGTCTTATGCTTTAGGGCGACCGAATGGAATGGTGGCGGGAGAAATACAAAATCCGTTATGTGGTGATGGCGGATAGTGGGGTCTGTTTTTGCGGACCTGCTTAACTGGTCGGTAGCTACTTCCGCCGGTTAGTGGAATATTTTGACAGAAGGATTGGCTGTGAATTCCAGGTGTTCCTTGACGACTATGCATCAAGTGAGCAGGTGCAGAAGAGTCTTCCAGAGAAGAGTCCGGTGGGAGCGCTTACAGCGACCATGATCGTGAAAGCGGCGGGGAAGTCCTATGCAAATTTCCTGCAAACAGTCAAGGACAACGTTTCGTCGGGCGAGTCTGGTGTCCTTTCTGCTCGTCAAGGTCCGGGCGAAGACTTTCTCCTTCAAGTACGGGACGAGGAGGACGATGCTGAGTGGCTCTGTAGGGAAATTACAGAGAGGTATATGTTGTTACCACGGTGTTGGAAGGAAGGGCAGATTGGCGGATCCATGTCCTTATTAAGGATGTGGATGCCTTAAACACAAAAGAAAGTTCATGACAGATCTTCGTCGTGTTACCGTTGACTTTGTTACGGTTGATGTGCTTTCAATGAGACCTACGTACGGGTCCACTCAGGTTGTGACGACCGGGTGTGTTTTGGATGAACGTCCTGCAGAGTAATGGCATGGTCGCTGGAAGAGCGGTGCTTGGGTTGCTGCGAAACGGGGCACTCGGCAAAGCTGTGTCCCTGTGTCAGGACCGGCCAATGTTTTAACTGCGGGGATGTTGGCCTTGTTAAGATAAATTTCCAGAAGGAACTCCGCTGCACTTTCTGCAAAAACTCTGGCCACGCTTTGGGGAGCCGAGGTTGCGGAAATATTCACCGGAAGTGAGGTGTACTCGCTATCAAGCGTAGAATTATGGTGGCTTCGACGCGGGGTAGGTTTTTCCAGGAGGAGTGAAACGCTCCGTCGTCACATCACCGATAAATGTTCGGGGTCTCCTGGCGGATACCATGGGGGGTAATTAGACCGTACTCCCGATGGCCAATCCCTACGGGGGTTTCCCATTAGAGACAAGGTGGGGGAATGTACGACCGTAATCCCGGTGGTGCACCCCCAGGGGGTTTCTTACAAGAGGCAAGGCGTAAAGACCGGATTCCCAATGGGGGATCCTTTCGGGGTTCCCTCAATTGAGACATGGCGAATAATCAAAAGACTAGGTCCCGGCTATCTGGGTGGTTCCTTGAGTTCTGCTGAGGTAATGTTCACCTCAGATGACAACCCCCAGAACTGTAGTTAGCTTAATGAAGAATCGGCTTTAAACAAAGATGAAAGGAAAAACTAAAAAAAAACCCTGTTAATGAGATTGTAATTAATGAAACTACAAAAAGGATTAAAAATGAAAATCAAAAACCCCCTACTAATGAGATTTTCATTTCTAACTGCTAAAATTTAATCTTGAAATGAGTAGAAATTTTGAGTTAGTTGGGAGCTGCAAATAGAACATCTACAAGAAACATGTCTATCTACTAAGTAAATCATCTGCTACCTCATGATTGCTTTATTCTATCTACTATTAGCGATAAATACAGTCGTTAAAGTGATAATTTTTTATTATATGTTTTGTCTAGTAACCTCTATAAATTCATGGTCAACTGTTGTTTTTAGTAACATATATACCCAAAAAACAAGTCAGCTTCTAAGGAAACTGAGGAATATATATATTTTTTTCTTATTATTTAATCCTTTTATCTGGAAAAAAAATATGCTTAGATGTTATTAACTTTTGGCTAATTCTTGTTTTTCTTATAAGAGATTTACAGTTTTGTAGAAGTTTATTCTATTAAATTAGTAATAAATAATAACAAATCTTACTATTTTTTTTTTTTATTTCCGATAATAAATTTATCATGAAGATATAAATCTTAGGTTAAGTTCTGTTACTGACACTTCCTCTGATAATGATATAATAATGTTGGTATGGTTTCCAATAACTTGAAATTATGTAGGTGTAAAATACAGTTAATATGAACAAAAGATTTTTTCAAGATATCATGATAATTTATTATTTTACTGTTGATTGTTCATGGTTAAAATTATAATATATATATTATGCGATAGTTTCAGAATGAGTTAATGTTATTCTGTGTATCTATAAATATTTGAATTATTAAGGTTTGTTCATGTTGGGATTGTATGTAGATGTATATTTGTACAGTTGAGTATATGAACCGGAAAAGTATATGATAAGAAAAATTTAAAGAATAAGAGAAAGAGAAGGAATACAAAGTTCTTTTAGTTGAAATTTATTCGATCTTTTTAGGTAAAACATAGCCTTTCGCTTTGGACCGTCGACATCTCGTAGACTTATCTCACATCTAGACACACCCGTCTCTTTACCTCTCATCCCTACTCTATTCGCACCAGCAACATACTTTCTTCTCTCTCTCTCTTATGTATCTGGTCGGCAGTAAATATTTGATAACGTTCTCGAGGTCTGAATAACTTATGTTCTAAGTAATTAACGGCGATGTGCCTAAAACTGTTGAGTGAACTACAGATGGAGTACAAAATCCGATGTTCTTCCTCTCATCTACGTCGCTTCCTCTCACACTCCATTTCTCTCGTTCGTCCTCCATAATATACCTGTTTTTCTCTTTCCAGTTTTCTGTCTTACAAACCTCTTCTACTTTTTGAGATGGGGAAATATGGGAAGGGCTCAAATCAGATGGACCTCCCATCCAGCTTCTTTCCTACTCCCTCCGATGCACTTCCCTCGTTTTAACTTCACCGTCGTACTGCTTCTGTTTCTTCAAGCGGATTATACAGTATCTTATCTTCCAGTCCGTTTGCCCTTATAAACATTTCATTTGACATTTATGAGAAGCCACTCTCAGTAGCTAAAATGGATTATTTAAGATGTTATCGTTTCCTTTTACTCCGAAATAATGCTCCAGCTTTATTTTAATATCTTACCAACTTGGTCCATACTGCTAGAAATATGTATTGCATAAAATTTTATTCAATTCTTCTATAAACCCTTTTTCAAGCCATAATTTAAACTTCATAATATAACGTGAAATAATGTTTTTTTTTTTTGACAAAACAACAGGACAAAAATATGATATAATTTTCAGTTTCTTTTGAAAATTTTTCTGATGCATTCTAATCATACCAATTTCCTGAAAATGTTAAATGAATTCTGGAATATTGATTTTCTTAACGTATTTATTTGTCATCCCGAAATAAATAGTTCCATTATTTCTCTGTTTATTGACACCGAATGTTAGTACAAGTTATTTTTTGCTCAATAACAATTATATTACAATCAGCTCTCCTGCGGAGCCATAAGTAAGTTTCCTGACAAAAGCACGTGATAAGAAGGTTCTTAAGGAACCCCCAAAATAATTAAATTCACAGTAAAAAGTGGCAAGCAAACTTAAAGTCAAATATGAAATTTCAAGCTCAGTCATAAATCACGAACTATTAATTTCAACACCATATTGGCCACAAAACAAACATTAATAACAAATAAAAAAGAAAAAGAAAGAGAAGTAACAATAAATTATATATAACACCAGTAAACTTGACGGTGTTAGATTCCAAACTGTTAAGCAGACCCTAAGTCGAGTACATGGGCTCGTTTCAACCGTCGGAAGTCTCTGCTGTTATCGATTAATTGCAGAGTGTTATCAATTAATTATAGATTAATTGCTGAGTGGTTTACATGATTCTCAAGCCTCTGCAGGTATTTGACATTGCGCTGTCGTGCAATCTCACGAACCCATGGGAGCTCCAGATAATCCTGAATCTCATCATTCCGCGTGAACCACGGAGCTTTGGCAATTGCCCTCGCTACTTTGTTCTGAAATCGTTGTATAATTTCCCCATTACTAGTACTAACCGTTCCCCACAATTCTACACCGTACGTCCAGATTGGGCGCAGAATAGCCTTGCAAATTTAGATCTTGCTGGGTAACGTGAGGCCTGAGTTCCTCCGTAGCAGCCAATGAAGTTCCCTGTACCTTGCGTTTAGCTGTTTCCTCTTCATCCTCACGTGACACTTCCAGGTCAAATGCCGATACACGTGAAGTCCCAGATACTGCACAGTCGCCGTTTGCGGGATGAAAACAACATCGAAGTACACACCGGGACCGTCACCTCTCCGCATGACAAATGTGACGTGCCCAAACTTACTTTGATTAACCTTAATCCTCCACTTTTTTTTCCACACTATTAGCTCACACGATCCTGTGGCATTTGTAGGGTCTGGGAGGCTAGGCCAGGATTTTCGTTAACGGCCAGAATAGCAGTGTCATCAGCAAACGTGGCGACGATGCAATCATAAAGGACCGGAATGTCAATATTGAATATGGAATATAACACAGAGCCCAGCACAGAGCCCTGAGGGACACCCAATCCAATTTCAAAGAACCTTGAAAACTCGTCATTACATTTCACCTGAGCAAAACGCCCCTCAAGATAATTCCACAAGACAAGGAATTATGGTTGAGGAAGTTGTTGCTTTAACTTGTAGAGTAAGTCAGGTATCCATACCTTATCAAAGGCCTGTTGGATGTCTAAGAACGCCACCAAGCAGAATATTTGCTCCTTCAGACACCTGCTGATGACTCTATGGGGTTGTTCGATTGTGGAATCGAACAATCCACACCTGAACCCAAACTGATGGTCCGGAATTATCCCCCTACTCTCCAACACTGGCCTAAGCCTATGCAGTAGTAGCTTCTCAAACAATTTAGATAAGAACGGTAACAGGCTAATTGGTCTGTAAGAAGAAACTTCCTGTGCAGGCTTCCCTGACTTCAAAATCATCGCCACCTGCCACACCTTCCATTCCGCTGGGACGTAAGACGTCCTCAGAACAGCGTTAAACAAATTCCTGATGCACTTGATGCCGTTAAGGGGTAGCATGACAACCATTTTGTGGGTCACTAAGTCAAAGCCTGTGGCCTTCCTTAATCGCCTTCCTTGGTTGACTAATTTCAGTATCTCTTTTGCAGAGATCGGTTTAATCGGGAAGCTGACTGGCATCGAGATCTTAAGGAAGTCGTTAACATCCACATCACCGCGACCCTCTGCATCGTGTGGTCGGAACGTTACCAATAGATGTGAAGCAAATAGATCGGCCTTTTCCCTGTCAGTCCTCGCCCATGATCCAGTACGCCTCTGCAGGGCGGGGAGCGTTCCTGATGATCGTTGCAGTCCCTTTATAGCCTTCCATAAGGAGCTTCCGATCCCATTCAGGTAAGAAAGATTTCCTATGTACTCCTTGAATGTCTCGTCCCTGATAGTCCTCAACAACCTCCTCAACCTCCGCGCCGTCCTATTAAGAAGACGCCAATTCCGCTGACGACGCCGTTTCGAGACAATTAGTTCTGTCACTTCCCTTGGATAGGTATTGTCTCTGGCTGAGTGCAAATCAACAGGTGTAGACCGCCATGCTCCTTCCTGCATCACCGACGTCAAAAAGTACGTCGCGTAATCAAAATCTCCAGGGGTATCGAGTGGAAACGGGTCAGTCAGTTTCTCTTCGATCCAATCCTGGTAAGAAACCCAATCCGTTCGTCCCGTGGAATAGGCCTCTCTTTCCTCCATAGCACCGTCGTGCTCAGTGTATGTAGAACGGGGAGTGGTCTGACGATGAATCGTAGTTGTTCTCCACCAGAGTGTATGCGGATGATATACCCGAGGTAACAAAAAGTCAAGCAAATTCGGGATCTTCGTCAGGTCCGTAGGCCAGTATCTCGGCTGTAATCCCGATACCACGTCCAGGTGCAGATATTGAACACATCTCTTCAGCGATCTACCTCTGCTGGTAGTCAACCGGGAACCCCAAAATGAGTCTTTCGCGTTCCAGTCTCTTCCGGCAATAAATCTAGAACTCAGAGTCGCAAAGAAATCAGAAAACAACTCATCAGTAACAGTAGGCCGTGGAGGGCAGTACACAGCAGACAGACTAATAGGCCCGAACCAGTTTGTAACTTCAACCGTGGTTGCCTGAACCTGGTTAATGCAGAAGCCCGAAAGTTGATGATGCCGCAGAGAACTCCGAATGAGAATCGTGGTTCCGCCATGGGCCCACCCATCTGGGTGATTTGTCACATACACAGAGTAACTGTGAAACCTGAGGTAGTTCCGGTCAGTAAAGTGTTTCCGATATCAAAATGACGTCCAGGGAATCTGAAACTTCCATAACAACTAGCTCCTAACGCCTAGAAAGTAGGCCGTTAATGTTCCATGCTGCGATTCGTAGAAAAACAGATTTTGGAGAGCACCTAGGAGAGTAATACTATCAGACTCCCAATCTGTTAAACCAGGAAGTCTATAGCCTGTCCAGCTTGTCCACACTGCCCTCACACAGCTGGCGCTCATCTGCCGCAGCATACGTTTTATGGAGAGATTCAGGCTCCGCGTTGACTATCCTCGGCACCCCTCGACCCAACGAAGGAAATTTCTTATCATCAAGCGCCGGACCGGCCACCTTGCGACTAGCGGGTTCGATTCTCGGAGCAAGTTGCGAGTTCCAATTCCCCTTTCGCCTACGCTTCCTCTCCAATATCTCTTGATATACTCTACAGCCTAGACAATTTGCCGGATGGTCGGACTGACACAAGGCACAGATTGCAGGAATGCTCCTGTCTTTTCTGGGACAGTCAGCAGTCCGATGGCCCTCCCCACATTTCACGCAGCGGAAAGGCCTCATATAATTGTTCTTAGTGTGCCCATAGTAATGACACCTCATGCATTGCACGAGGCCTGTAGGCTTCCGTGGCGTCTCGAATGACACCCTGCAATTGGCAATGTACTCCAATTCAAAAATGGTCTTATTGTTCTCCTGTGGCTCCTGGTTCACGAAGAAAGTCGATGTGGGCTCCTTAGTTATCTTGTGGCGTGCATTTATCAAGTCCTTCACCCGATGCTCATGGCCTTCGATTTCGTCCTTTATCATCTCCAGTGGAATAGAGTGGTGCAAGTTTCTGATTACAACACGAATGGCTCGTTGATCCATCCTTGTATAAGTATGACCTATCAGTCCGTGCTCTCGAGCAACATGTATAATCTTCTTGTACGCCTCGATGTCCCTAGAGATTATTCTCAGCTGCTTACCTCCAACCAGTCGAATGCTGAAATGACTCTTGCACACAGCCGCTTCCAGCAGTTCATACAAATTCAGCTCGTCGTTTATTCCGTAAAGCACAATCGGAGGAGGCTTGACTGGCTCAGGTTGTTTCAAAACTTCCGTATCCTATAGTGGAAGGCCACTAAACTTATTCGATAGTGGTATGTCGCCATTGCTAGGACTACGATTCACTGTTTTCCTCCTTGGCACAGGTATCGTCCTCCACTGACTAGTAGTAGGCTGGGACTCCATGGTTAAACTCTCGTTATCACTCGACGCACCTGACAGATTGTTTGCCAAGTCGTCTCTTATAAGCTTCCTGCGCGCAGCCCTCCTCGAGTCCCTATCCAACGACGGTAGCGGACCAAGTTTCCTGGACGGTACACGACAACCTACAATATCAGCTGACCACTCGTCTTCCATATGTGCCGAAGGTGAACTGCTGATCCATATGTAAGAACTAAGCGAACATAAGCACAAACGAAACTAGAAACCATAAAAACAAAGAAACAAGCAAAAAGTAAACAAAACAGTATGACATGCAATGAACACTCCTTAGCAACGGAGCGGCGGAACGAATGATCCTCTAAGATATTAGGAAAGAAAAAGATATAATAAAACTTACACCTAATGATAACTTCCAAAACACAACCGCAATTATAAAACAGAACGAACATAACAAAATATATCATAAAAACAAATTCTAGGTAAAGAACACAAACATACGACTATCTCAAAGAACAGCTGATATATAATTCGTCAGCACAAATGAAATTTAATTACAGTTGTAGAATTGCCAAATATGTTTCAGTATTTAACTAAGGTTTAATCAATCAGTAGTAATGAAATCATTTAGAAAATTATTACAGCTCATTTATTATCGATAGATTTATTTTCTCCATTTATGAAATAGGTATAGAATTACAAGGTTTGACAGAAATAAAATATATTTTGAAAAACAGTGATCAGGCGTTGAAAAACTTTTTAAGTGAACTAAGAATGTTATAAGATCGATAGTATTGAGTGGTTTATGTTTAACCGAAACCCACGTTTCATATTACCGTTTCAAACAAAGATATTTATTTAATGGTATATTACATTTTAGTTGTACACTGCTTTTATTATAATATTATATACACCATTTTTAAGAGTGTAACGACTTGATTATAAGATTAAAACAAAGTTAACATTATTATAAATAAATTTTAATTTTAATCTACTAATAGGAAAAGGTTCACACCATTTTTCTAATCACAATTTTTGTAGTGTTATAAGAATTTCAATATGTGCAAATCTGTTTAAAAGAAATAAAAAATATTTTTATGAGTGTAAAATAATTATTAGCCCGCCGCGCTGGTCTAATAGTTAACTCATCGTCGTAAATCAGTTGTTTAACAGCACAATATTTGAATTCGAAAGTTCTGAGGTTCAAGTCCTAGTAAACGTTAATTGCTTTAATACGCATCTGAATACTAAACAGTGGATACCGGTGTATTTTGGTGTTGGGGTTCAATTAATCACACGTCTCAGGAATGGTCTGAGTTGTACAAGTCGACACCTCATTTACATGTCATAAACATCATCCTCATTTCACTGAGTCGTGGGCGGGTTGCTTATTGTTCACTAGTTTAACAGATTGCAACGTACGCCTTACGACAAAAAGCATAGTTTGGTTAATGTTTCCTAAAATCGTACGATAAAATCTGTTCTTCAGATCTCAATTACTGCATCAAGCAGAACTGAAGAAACTATTATTATTGTAATAATTATTAGATCTAAATTATTAATTTCTTGGTTACCGAAGGCGTGGTTAGATGTGAAGAGGAATTCGTTGGTAGTTACGGGCGGTCAGTCGGCATGCGTTTGATGGAGTTTACTTCTCTCACTGTTTAAATATTGGTCGAGAGAAATTCGGTAAAGACATGAAGTAACCCTAGTTTTATTTACAAAGCACTTCTGTAAGGGCTAAACTAAGAAACTGTAGTACAACTGAAGGCAAAAGTTGTATTTGTAACGTCTAATATTAAGTACAAATATAACAGATCTTCAGTTCTATGGTAAGGGGATTGACAGCAGTGAATAAACTATGTAATCAATTTATATACTTATGAGTGTAATCAATTTATATGTACAATCAAGTGCAAGTTTACTTACAAAAATATAAATTTCTTTCTTTATTAAATGTTATTTACAACAGGTAAAGTTGGTAATTTTTTCGGTACTATTCGTTGAAAGGTGATTAATTTTGTAGTTTCTTTTTTGTATAGTTGAAGTCTGCAAATAAATTAGCCTTAAAAAAAAAATATATTATATTTAGAAACAGTGAAAGTAGAAAAAAAGAAATTAAAAATTAAAATTTTTGATTTTTGATTTTCAAAACAAAAACTTAACTATTAATTAGTATTTTCGGATACTGCATACAAAATTAAAAAAAAATAAAAATATTTCATGATATGTGGGTATCTATTTCTCTGTCTTAGTGGTTTCAGTTAAACTTAGTTGTTAACTACCTGGTATGTTTGCTTACGGTTAAATGAATTTGGGAGATTCAGATATGATGCTGTCACTAGATGAGTGTTGTATTCTTTTAAAAAGAACTTTTATGATAAAAGAAATTCTTCTATTTCTATACGAATTTTCGTCCTATTTATAGGTCGAAAGTGATTACTAATACCATATAAAAACAAATCTGAAGTGAAATAATTCATATCTCTCATATGGCTCATATTTCCATATAATTTTATGCATTGAGGTTATAACTTTACATTAGCTCCCTTTATATTAGATGGATCTAAAAAAGACTATTAACTTTTTTCCAGTTAATTAAATATTATTACAAAATATTTTTTACATTTTTAGTGAAGCTAGACAAAGTAACAATAAATTGTAAAATAATGATAACGCCTCGATTAAGTTATTTATAAATTACTCTCCTATTAATCACAGTCTAATTTATCACAAAAAAATGAATAACATTGTTCTAAACAGACATTTTTGTTTGTTCTCGCTCCTCTTTAACAATGGTAGTGGAAACTACATAAAAACTGCATAATATGGTTGTGCAATAAATAACATGCTAACCTTTGGATAATAATTATAGTTTATTTAATTAAAATAAAAACTGAACCAAAATCGTTCTAAGATCTTGTGGTAAGTAGTAGAGAGATAAATCTTAAGTGGAAAACTGGAGGATATTAGGAATATTAATTGTTCGTTGAAAAAAACTACACACAGCATGTGGAGCGAGATGAAAGAAAACGAATATAAATATAATAATTGATGATTGATGCAATTTTCTGAAATTTACGTAAATAAGGTGTAACTATTAACTTTCGAAATGAAAAGGAAAAATATATAATTTTTAATGAGGGTTATCCACTTAGTTTTACACTGTTAATTTTTCTAAACTAAATGTTTTGCATGTTATAAAATGATTATTTCTTTTAAAGAAGCCAACATTTGGAATTAAATGTAGGCTATGTTATAGCAACAATATATTAAGTGACAAAAGCGGTATTCGGGTTCTAAGCATAACGTCGTTCTTGTTTCAGCCGCTAATGCCTAACTGCAACACCGAAAATATCAGCCTACTGTTGAATGAAAGTATCCTCTGGAAGGGACAAAACTTACGTGAGCAGGGTCAACTTTCGGCTTGATATGATCGCGCTCTATTCTATTTATATATTATATTGGTCTAGGAATGCAATTTTGAACTACTCTAGCATTTTCTTTATTTTGTTTAGCCTCTGGAATCACCGTAAGGTATTACTTCAGAGGATGAATGAGGATGATGTGTAAATGAAGTGTAGTCTTGTACAGTCTCAGGTCGACCATTCCTTAGACGTGTAATTAATTGAAACACCAACCACCAAAGAACACCGGTATCCAGAATCTAGTATTCAAGTCCGTATAAAAGTGCCTTTACTAAAGGCACGTAAACTGCCTTTACTAGGATTTGAACTTCAGCTGATTTCGAAATCAGCCGAAGCCGATTTCGAACTTCGGCTTCGAAATCAGCTGATTTGCGATGACTAGTTCACCACTAGACTGCTCTAGATATTTTATTTTTTAACCACCGGGACCACCGTCAGCTATTGCTTTAGAGAATGAGATGACTGCCAATTTTTGTAGCGAGTGAAAATGCCAGGTCTGACCGGAATTCAGATTTATATATATACTCGTATATATTTCACTTTCTTGTGGACACATAATTGCCGTAATTTTGCGCCAATCATTTTCAAATTGATACATAAAATATAACTACCCAAAATCTCGCTCGAGTTCGTTAATGGGAAAAATCGGACCATGGAGATGGAAATGAGGGGGTGGCGTTTTCGTAAAAAATGCTATAATTTCCTATTAGGTAAAATATCGAATTCGTTGAAAGTTCCTACTATTCTTTGGATAAGGACCTAAAACGTATCTAGGTAACGCTTTTTGATATCACCAATCATTGGCCCAGGGGGTGAACAAAATGCGGTTTCGAAGACAAAAAATAATATATCTCTCTTAATAGACACAGTATCGAGTCGGTTTGAAGTGGTTGCTGTTAGTCTAAAAATTATTGAAACTTTTGTCTGAAACAATTTTTGATATGACCAACCCTTACGGCAACGGATGACAAAAATATTGCTGGAATTGTAAGAAGATGGGGCTTGTCGTATGCTAAACATGTAAAATTTTTTCACATGCAATCATTGTCATATTGAGTAAATTTGAAGTTTTTCTTACCCTTAAGGTGGAAACCTTTTTTATACCCTACTTAGCACCGGTGAAATCTAGCTCCGCCTTCCAGGAATTTTTTTTTAATGTACACACTATTGTAAAATTAAACAGTAACTCATTCTAAGGGAGTTTTTTTAGTTAAGTTTGTTAAAAAACGAAAGAAGATTAAATAATCATAATTATTTGATTACTGATTTTCTTAAAAAATAAGTAATAATCACGTGAAAATGATTAAAATATTAACAAAGAGGAATTTATTGATGTGCATTCGTCATGATTTATCAATTATCAAAATTTATCAATGTTTCCTGAAATAATTATGCAGTAATAAATATGTGAAATATTAATAACTAACTATTTAAAAAATTAAAATTACAAATAAAAATAAAAATAGAAATAAAATTATAAAATTGTTGAAAAAATTGATAGATATGAATAACACAAAAACAAAAAAAAAAAAAAAAAAATTAAAAAGGGAAGAAAGAGACTAAATTAAAATTTAACAAACGAATTTACAAGTAATCATTACCGATCAAGTAAAAATATTAAAGAAATTAAACAAACTACTTAAAAAAGAATAATTCAAGTAATTGTTTCAATAATTGTTTCATTCAATAATAATAATATAATAACAATGATAATAATAACACAACCAATGACATTTAAATTAATCTTTGTACTTTATTAAAAATATCCTTCTTTCCATTCACTTCCTTCTTTTCCCTTTCAATTGAATAAAATAAAAAAAATGTAACATTTCCTTGTCAGGAACAAATAATTGTAAAAGCTAAATGGTTAAAAATAAAATAAACAGTAATTATTATCATCTGTTAAATATCATCTAACAATTGTGAGATATAACTACCAATACAATCAAGTGAAAAACAAAAATTAATGGAATCAATGATGATTGACAATAGTAGTAATGAGTGCATCTTGTTACTTTATTGTCGATTAACAATTTTAAAATTAAATAAAAAAATAATAGAAATACGTATAAACCTAAGAGGAATTAACAGTATACAGAATGTCTCATGAAGAAACAGAAATGGTTTTCAAGTATATCCTATTGGTTAAAATAAACAAGAATATTCATACAATAAAAGCTGCAAAGATACGTCCTTTCTTGAGTTGTGGGCAAACAATTTCATCCTGATTTCTGCTCCGACCGTAAACGAGGCTATAATGAAATTTTAATAACGAATCATGTGAAAAGTAATTGGTTTTTACCTGAAAATTTTAATGAAGATACTTTGTCTAAAATGTGAAATATAATTTAATTGAATACTTTATTTAAAATATATATATATGGAGTATGATATCGGGTAAAAATAATTATTTCAATTTGCCGCTTCGGTTATCTGAATTCGGAAGAAATAAGAACTAAATTATATGACTCAGTTCTCTTTAAAAAAAAAAGTAGATTTAACCTAATTTTTGTCTACTCTGGAACAGTACAGCCTAACAATTTATAATATAACAAAACGCAATTGTGAGGAAGCAATATAATAATTAGATATAACAAAATACCACGAATAACATTTACTGAATACATTAGCAGGAGTACATGTACGATATTACTGCAGGTGAGTGTGTCATTATTTAGAATAAACAATCCAATAACATTTCAATTTTAGGATCTCAAAATTTATTAATGACGAAAAAAAATCCTCAATTTAATAAAGTCCCTTGCACCGTACTGTATAAATATATTTTATAGTAAATTTTTCGTACTCGTTACTATTAATAACATATGTATTTGCCAAGATTAATATAGAAGCAATCAGTTGATATCAGAGAATGTCATGAACTAAACAGATACGTCTGCTAATTTTTGCTGTTAATTTTAATAACTTTAATCTTCAAAATAAATTTTGTAATATTTTAAAGATGTTACAGTATATAATGCAGGGTGACTACATAATGAAAGAAGAGGAAAATATATATTACTAATAATAAATATAATAATAATAATTGTTATTTTCTATTAGAGTACTGAAATAAAATTAATGGAATTTTATGAGCTATAAGTAGACAGCAAGAATACACGTAGTATGGTGTGAATATAAAATCAACAAACATTTGTTCAACGAAAAACAATCTCTACTCTTGTTCTGCTTATATTCCTCTGTTTCAGTAAATTTACTTAATTCCCCTATTTATATTTACTAATTGAGGTTTTAGTATATATCATTCGCCCCGCAAGAGAATTCATAATTTTTATGTTGTACTTAATTATTAATAAAAACTATTTATGATTCAAAGCATGAACAGTTTCAGTTAAGTGACACCAGCACGCAAAAATACCGAGGGTGGCTAAAATGTAAGCTTTTATTTAATTGAAAGTTTTTTTTAACTGGCAAAAGAAAATATATAGTCAAATGAAACAAACATGGCATAAAAGTACATCTTATTTACTTCAACAACTTACATTTGTTTTTCTAAGTAGACACCAATTTCAGTTGAACGTTTCTCCTTAAGGTAAACCGGGTTTCTCATTCTGTCAATGAAGAATGCTGGCGGTCTTATCTTGATTCACGACTTCACTGCGTTCTTTAGTTCATCATTCGTGGTGAAATAAATACCTTAATATCCCTTTTTAATTGCGGAAAGAAATGAAAGCCAAATCTGATGAGTATTTTACAAGAGCCGTGGCGGTTTTATGCGATGTGTGTGGTTGAGCATTATCGTGCAACAGAATGGTGCTGTGTGTGTAGTCGAACACGGCACCCACGTCTCTTCAGTGTTTTAACGTCACTATGTATCGCACAGAATTTAGAGTTGACACAGATTTCAGGTAGTCACTGATATATCATACAATATAACCGTTGTATCAGGTAATTGTTATTGTGTCACGTACACTTATTTGTAATCTTTGTAAAGGGTTGTATTTTGAATTATTTTTACTGTGGAGAACCATAAGGTAAATATTCCCCGCTTTGCCGGTTTTCTTCCGGTTCATAATGAAGCATCCAAGTTTCGTCTCTCTTCTAAGAATTGAAAAGGAAGTCATTTCTCTCGTTGCAGTATCGTTTCAGAAGTTCACGTAATTTCTTTCGATGTTTTTTGTTTTTATGAGTTTTTTGGCAACTGCTGCGAACAGATTTTATGTTATCCCAGTTGTGGAACAATGTATTTTACTTGTTTTTTCTATCTGCTTATCCGGATATCCTATGCATTGTTGTGTGATGTGATACTCACTTTGAATCAATTCAGCCACCTCCTTTTAGTGCCTCTTATTAATCACAGAAAGTGGTCGACCACTGCTATGTCATCTTCAATATTCGCTTTACCAGCTTCTGATGCACGAAATTTTATTGCCCACCTACTTTTAGTACTTCAATCAACAGTTTAGGTTACGATGAATGTCACTCACGTTCACTTCATTTGCTGTAAAAATTCAATCATCGCACTTTAAATGTGTTGATATAGCATGTGCTCTTGTCTCTGTAAGATTGACAATTCACAAGAATCATAATGTGTAGGACTTTTTTTTCTGCTATTACGTTCCAGGGTGCATACATTTCAGCCGCCCCTCGTATTAGTTTTTAATTGCACGAATTGACACTCAGCTATTGTTAACAATACCTACGCCAAAGTTTTTAGTTTCCAATTTAAATATAAATGAAAATAAAGATAAGCTATTCCTTATAAAATTATTTGATGATAGTATTAACAGGAAAAAATTACCGACTAAAACAAGAAATATTTTGTCAAATAATGATTAATTTTAAGTGTGTTCCTAGCTTTATACAGTAAAATTAATAATTCACAATTTTGCAACTGTAGAAACTAAAATTACCTATATATTATTGGTAAAATTATTGAGTTTTAAATGAAATCTTAATTGCTACCTAAGAATATGATTAACGTGTCTGTGTGATATACTATTTTTTACTTATAATTAATCACACCAAATTAGCGATCTGATGTTTGTTGGGAAAGTAATGTTATGATATAATGTAAATAAACTTTTTATTTATTATTTGACACTGAAAAATAAACTATATCTTGTTATGTACCGACTATACTATTAGTTGTATACACCGTATTTAGTATAGCTTTACACATTATAGATACCGCTATGACTTCTTTTAGGAAAGGCACTAACTTAATCGATGAACTACGTCGATCATTGTTGTTTCGAGTAAAAAATAAATTCCTAATAAAAATTTTAAAAACTTTCTGAGGGATGGCCAAAGTTTTTTTTTGCCTTTATAATTGCGGATTATGAATGAGTCAAAATATTACTGTAAGTCTTTAACAAAAAACTGGGAATGATTATCCTTATAATAGTTCTCTCCTTGTAGTATTGAAAGGAGGATACATGTATATTTTTCTTTGCTTAAAACATTGTATCGAATGGATGTCTTAAGGAATCATATTTCTTTTCCTATTTTACTTCACAGTTCTTACAATAAAAGTTTTCAGAGAAATTAAAATGACAATAGAAAGGAAAGGCCATCAATGTGACGTGAAATATTTTTACCGATAAGCCTTTCTAGCAAACAAGGAATACAATGTTATAAGTTACATTTTTTATGTGTAGCTAAAATAATATATGGGATTAGACGACTCCCGAAATGCGATACTAAACTATAATTACGTGACGCTAATTTCTTTGGCTAAAGTTAGCGATTAAATAGCGTATAAGTTTCAAACATACAGTAAAATCAGGATTATAGTTCTTTTTCCATTAATAAAATTAGGTATTCTAAGTACATACGTCTAATTTTATTAGGTTGAATTAGAATATGTGTTGCATGTTACATTTATTTATTTTAAATATGTTTTATTATAAGTTCGTTTAAATTTTTAATTTTTTGACTATGCAATAAGGAGGTTCTTCAGATTAATTTCAGTTTTCTGGTCTTAATAAACTTGAAAAACGTGGCAACCAAGCTTTCTAAATTACAGGATTTTTAGAAGAGTAGAATATATAATGAAAGATAAAATGTGAGTATTCATTTTTTCTCAGGGATGGTTATATTTTCCTTCTGTCAAGGTTAATTCAAATAATATTTTTCAACCTGACTTCAACGGTAGCCTGCTATAGAGGACACAAATACAATTGTTTTAAATCTATACATGTAAATTTTTCCGCAAGTTTTACAATTATGTTTTCTTCAACAAAATATCAATTGTTGATATTAATAATTGTTAATTTAGAGCTATTTCTAGATTTACTAAAATTTGTCAATATAATGAAAATATGTAGATCTTTTTGATAGAATAAAGTAACCCCATTTCAATAAATATTCTGTTCGCACACAAAAGTGCGCGAACTCCACATATATATATATATATATTAATACATACACATTGATATGTATTTAAATTAAAATTTATCCAACCTTAACAGACTTACACCTTCAAAACTGGGAGTAAAAAGATCTTTTAATAATTCAGGAGAAAATAATTACGACTAATAATAATGTTTTTGTGAATTTTATAGACATTTTAAACTTTCAAAGTAAAGAAAAGTTTATCTGAAAGAAGGATCTATGAACCGCACAAGGATCTGGGAACGAATTAAATCTTAGAAATAAGCTGATTAAAAATTAAAAATTCTTATAAATCTAAAAGAAATGATGCTACTACATAAATTAAAGCACTACATAAATGCAATTTTCATGATAATATTTCATTTTCGTTGATTTAAATTAGAAGTATGTTTTAAAATGAGTTGCCAACGGTGAATACTTATACACTTAATTGATGAGTTCTAATACACTTAATGAGTACTTATACACTTAATTTCGGTGGCGGTAAAATTAGTCTCCTCAATAATTCGAACAAATTTTTATTTCGACAATAATTCTTTTCAACCTGAGACGATTTCACACAAACTGTTGGAGTATTTAATATAAAAATATCATATAAAATATATGTTAAAAAAATATTCCGGCTAATTCTAATTATTTCAGATAAATAAAATATTCCATAAAAACAAATACATTATTTCGTAACAATTAAGCGTAAGGAATATTGCTATGTAATTAGTAGCTATCACTCACGATGAAACGCAGTATTTCTAAAATAATAGAGTTATACAAAACGTAATACATTGTTACACAAAGAAATTTTACGTGTAAAAATAATGTTATTCTAATTGAATATATTAATCATTTATCGGATTTTTAAAATATATTTCCACTTACTATTTCTTTGCATAAAAAGTAATATGAATGCTGAAAAAGGAAAATGACAATACCTAATTTCCAGGCATTCACACTTTTGAATCGACGTGACCTAGCTAAAGCAAAAACAAATATAAATGTAACATTTTAAACGTATTTTTTCTTATAGCAAAATAACCCTTTGCATTCATTCATTCAGTAATCCACGATAAACACTCCTTACTACTAAATGTGTAGACAGCTATAGTCACGAATTTCGACTCGCTTCTCCGCTATGGCTTCTGAGATATGAGGAGGGAGGTCGTTTTATCTCCGAGTTAATGGAATCTATACCATTATTCTTTTCTGAGCGTAACACACGTTCCCTCATTTCTAGTTGGGAGTGTTAATTTTACAAATTTATTTTCACTTGAAATTAAATGGATCTAGATTGTTCCATTTTTAATATTTTAATTTTTTCTTTTAAGCTTTACTTGGATTAGTCAGAACATTTATTATGCACTGTACATATTAATAAGATTTACAGCGTTCTTATAAATAATGGCAATCTTATGTCAGTATTTATGACATATTAATGTGATCTAATTACAGTTTCCTAATCCATTTATTGTTTTCATATTTATATAATTTAATTATTATACCATTTACTTAATAATTAGAATAAGTTTAAATAATTTAACCCATAATTTTGCTTTAGAAAAATATAACGCTGAACACAGTAAAAATAAATTAAACGAATAAGTTACGTAATCTACAACAAAGGAACATTAAACGCGGCACTAAATCTAACGAGTTTTCTGTATCTCCGAAACACAACTTATCGAAATTTATTCTAAATTTAATGATAATGACATTTAATATTATATATTTATTTATTAATTATTTGATTAATACTCTGTCATCTCTTAAGGAAATTATAAAGTATTTTGTTGTATTGTCGAAAATGTATGCTGTCGGATGCGACAAATTGTCTTCAGTTTATTTCACTTTCAGGGTTTGAATCTAGGTGATACAGAGATAATGGTAATATTTCGTACCTGTATTTTTACAGATGATTGCTCTTTTCTCTGTCATTTATTAATTAAATCATACAATATGTTTTAAACGTAAAGAAAGGAAATGGAATAGTCTCTTTATGAAGAGTAGCGTTTTTCTTTTCTACTACTGTGTCGTGATATGTTTTTAATAATTTCTAATGCATTCTGGAGATTAATCTTTCTTTAACCCATTTCAAGTAAAATGAATTCAGCATTCTACTGCATTCATTTGGTTTGTTAGTCATCACTTTGTAAATCTGCTTACAATTCTTAATAAGATGTTTGCATAAGTTTCATTTCTCCTTCAGCGTTCATTAAAATTTATTTATTGACAAAAGTGGAAAACTTTAGTCAGTAACTAAAATAATCATTCAGGATTTATTCAAAGAATGGCTTGACAAATGGTGGATTTATCAGTGTAATAATCGGCCTTTCTTCGGTTCTAAATTGTTTAATTTTATTGGTTTTATCTTTGTTAAATATTGTGTGGTATTTTTCTGTATGAAGTTTCTTGTTACTTTCAGGTATTTATTTTTAGATTTAAAACTAACTCATTTAATAATCCTTTTAACCTAGTTGCAATTCTGTAATAGTTTCCTGAATTATTCTGAGGTTAACAAATTTCTTTACCTTTTGATAATTTTTAGCATGAAATTCACTACGTCTTTCCCGGTTTTCTCTTTATTTTAGCTGAGAGATGCTGAGACCGATGATTTCTACTAATTTACTTCTTTTAATGTTTTTTTACTCTCCTTGAATTTTCTGTCAGAACTCTTTATATTTAGCTGCTATTATTTCCTATTATTTAAAATAGCACCCTAATCGACTGTTTCTTTTTGATTTCCCAAATTGATCTATTTCTTTTTTTTATGTCTTAGTTTAACCATAGTTTTCGTACTTTAGCATTATAGTTTTTGTGTTGCATCCTGGATTTGAGTGCATTCATTTCGTATACAGTTAAGAGATTAAAACACAATTTCCTTAAAGTATAAAGAAAATCACTTGCGATAACATTTGAAATCTAATCTATTTATTTTAAACTGAATAAAAATGAATCATAAATTAAGAAAAAAAAAAAAGCGACACAACAGAAACATATTCTAAGTGGCTAAATACAAACTAGTTAAACTAATGATTGAAACTTTATATATTTTATTATACAGATTTAAAACATTTTGTTTACCATTGTGTAGCCTTTGATTTTTATCGGATTTAAAAATTTGCTTCCTTTAAAAATAATGTACTGTAGTTCAGATCAGTTGCTTCTTTTAACAGAAAATGCTTATAAATTGTTTATTCATAGTTTTTTAGTAATTTTTTCTTTTCATATTTTCTAAAACATTTTATGCATTTGATCAATTTTCCATATAATTTTTAAATTATTTTTATTCAAATACTTTTAAAGAACAAAATGCAAAAAAAAATGGTAATTAAATTATAACTTCATTTCATTTTCGACAAAAGTTTATTTGGCGGAGAATAAATAAAAGAAAACGTAATTGTATATTTCTTGCACAATAAATGTTTAATCGAGAATCTCTAAGATCCTTTTTAAGCTGATTTTATCTTGTGTAAATGGAATGGTTGGAGGCAATATTTTTAGATTGATTAATTTACTGCGTAAAACGCATCAGACGGTAAGCATCATCAGAATTAGCTGTGACAACTGTAAGATCGTTGTTATGATGACCTTAAAAGTGTCGTAGTAAGTCTTTTAAACTAGAGCAGAATCTAGGCAAAACCTTGAGGTATATCTAACTTATCATACATGAATTTCGTCCAGAAAAATCTTTTATTTCTGACTTCTTTCCTGTACCATTCATTCAAGGAGACGTTTTTGTTAATAAACTAGGTCTGTTTTGTTCTATCTGTATGGTGATGAAGAATTTTTTTCAGTATCTGTAGCCTACGTTTCTGTTTGATGACCGCATAGCCGTTTAGAGAGGTTTACGGCAATGGAAAAATGATCTAATAACAATAATATGATTTAATATACTTTTAATATGTAAAAGAGACATATAATTTTTCTAATAATACAGACATCCAGATTGATATAGTTAATTTATGTTCAATTTATATTAGATAATTCTTTGACTTAAAGACGAAAGAAAATATACATGCCGTACATAAATGCATATATTTTAGGCTTAAATAATTCAAAATAGATGGGAGAAGGTTCGAACACGATAGAGGATGAGTGTTATTTGATGATGATATTTGGTGTAGAAATCAGACGAGAAAACGAGGGGGAAAATGGGATGATGTTTTAGAACCTCGTACGCAGGGAATGATGTTTCATACAGTTGTACCCAATTTTGAGGGATTATTTATTTGTTTAGGGTTGGTGGTGTTGCTGGTATACGGGTTTTGCATGGTCGGGAAAGGGTTGAAATTGGATGACGGTTGAAGTGGCAGACTCTTCTCATCTCAGGAGGAGCTGTTACTCTCTTCCCTTATAACTCCGCTCTTGTTCAACATGCGGGACTCGAGGTTAAACTTTATAAGAAGGATTTGTAAGGAAATTGTGTAGTGTGAGGAGATTCCCGGTTTCTCTCTCAACTCTTGCCTAAAACGTATACACAAAAACAGACAGGGAAAGAGTGAGAGAGTAGAGTGAGTGAGAATACAAAATATTAGAATCTATTTCTCCTTCTATTATTAGTTGAAACCCAAAAGAAAAGCTGTTGAAAAACAGACATTAGATCATCAATATACAGTAATATTGTATGAAAAGGTTATTCTAAAACTATTAAATTCAGAATTTGATAAACTAATTTTGTTAAAAATACACAGCGTATATCTGTGAATAAGTATATTAAAAAAAAAAATTAAACATATACCGTTTCAGAAAAAAAATCCTTATTACTGAATTTAATCAATCTGAGTAAATATACAATTTTGTCCAGGCAAATGTTGGAGGATAGTTCTTTAATCCGTGGAATAGCACACCTACCCATTTTTTTTTCTACATCTAATCTGTCTTTTTTTGTATAGTGTATTATGAACCGATCTGGAAAAAATAATCATTTATTAATAAAAGAAAAAAAATTAGGCCAGAACTCTTTAATCTGATTTTCAAAGACTGAAGAAGTTTTCATGTAAAATTTGACAACTATTCTAATGAGGTTACAATTTAATTATGAAAAATAGGAATGAAAAGATGTGAATTTTTATATTTGATTCAAAAACTACTCATGTGTATATAAATGGCAATGTTGAAAATTGTTTGAGAAGTGTTATTTGTATAAGCAATATCCTGGCTTATTTCCTCATAAAGTAGAACAAATATGTGGTAAATATGTACTTTATGTCCCTTATAAATTGTTTACTAATGATCTGATTAATTCATATCCTGAAAATCGCCTGCTATGATGAGAGAATAACGCTCACAGAACGACCTGTGAACATCATAAATTATTCACCAAGCGAAATACTAGTGTGTGGTCTCTCAAAATGTCTTTAGTAGCTAATTCCAAACAATTAATGTTAAAAATTGATACATTAATAATTTACAATATTTTGAAGTAACAAAACAAAAATCGCAATAAAAATTTTATTATTTTGATACTGAATTTTTTAATCAGAATTACGTACATTATTCTTATTAAAAATAAGTTTCATCTTGTAAATACTCTATAAAATTTCTTTAGATTAGTTTGACCTGAATTGACGAACGACTTACGTTACTTCAGCATAATATTTAAGAACATAGCAAGATGGTTGAGCAGGATAGAGATGAGTATTGATAGATGTGAAGATCTGATAAGTTTGAAACTTTTAAATTGCAATTTTATGTAGTTTTTACGTCAAGTAATTACTGAGACAGTAAATAAATATTTCTACAATACATCACTGAAGTAGATTTAATAATAAAAAATAAAAAATTAATAAATAAATAAAATAAAAAAATAAAGATAAAAAGGTCAAGAAAAAAGAGATAATTTAAAAAAATTGAAACTTTAAAAAATGTAGTCTAGTGCAAAAACATTCTCACTTTCAATAATTTATAATTTATAATCCTTGTACGCCTATTAAATTGCATATACACATTTTTTTTTAAATGAAAAATACGTATAATTTTATTTCATTAATAACTTCTGTTATTTTTTCATTCTTTTTTTATTGTTATTATTGAATTATTATTTATTGATATTTTTTTTTTTTTATAATCCGAGGTTAATATTAATAAACCAATATAATTAAATTAAAAAAAAAATTAAACAAAAATATATGTATACGAAGTCGGATTCGAACCGATTTGCCTTCCCCTTGTATGATCCAAATATATAGTTAATTAAAATTAAAATTTTATTTGGCTAAAATTCTGGAACCAGTGAAAATAAGTACCACTTATAATATATTGTTAAAAAAAATTCAATGAGAGCTTTACTGCAGTTAAGAAAAAGTTCAAAATCCAATTTTTTTTAATTCTGGGCTTTTTTGGACACTTTTGGTTCAGTCGATTGCAATCAAAAGGGAAGGTGCACAACTAGATGTAACAACAGTCCGAATTTCAGAAATTTAACATCCTACGGGTAATCGTTTTTGAGTTATGCGAGATACACGTATATGTACGTACTTACATACGTTCAGACGTCATGCCGAAACTAGTCAAAATGTATTCAGGATGGTCAAAATGAATATTTCTGTTGAAGTCTGAAAACCGAAATTTTTCGCGATCACAATACATTCTTTACTTCGTACAAGGAAGTAAAAATATAATAATGTTCAGCCAGTTACTTTTAAAGTTAAGAATAACCGAGAAAAATGTCTTGATTGAAATAAATTTAGAAAAAAATGGTTAAGAATGATAGCAGAAAGAGAAGTGTGACTTTAAAAGGATCAAACGTTACGTGCTAAAAAATTTTATATATGTAGGAGTCTCTGGTAAGAAATAGTTTTGACACAAAGAGAATTAATACAAAGAATAATCTAATAAACCAAGGATTTCTATGTTAAAAAACTGTTGAAATCGAGGGCAATTCCACAGGAGCCAAAATTAAAACATTTTGAAATTGATTAGACTAGTAGTAACATATGGAAACGAATCACAAACGATAGTCTTAAAGGATAAAAATGCGCTGAAGGAATTTGAAAGAAGAATAATGAGGAGGGTTCTAGGTCCACCGGATAGGCCAGCAGTAGAAATTAAAAAAAACAAATATGGGCTATTTGGTTTTCTTGCCAATAAAGATGTTGCGACCTTCAATAAATTCCATAGAATATTCTGGGTACGACATGTGTAGAAGATGGAGGTAGCAAGAACGTTAAAGTTCATCGTGAAAAGCGTAATTGAAAGAAGGAAGAACAGAAGACCAAAAAAGAGCAGAGATCTGAACGTTTTGTGGTGTTTTTATAGGTTTTGTCTGTCTAAAGCTGGTGAAAAATAGAGAAGGTTCGAAAAGAACTCAGGGGCATTACAGAAGAAGCCAAGTTTCATCCAAAGTTTTGGAGCTGGAAAGAAAAAGAGGAATGCTATTCTATAATTGTAAAAGAGTTATAACCCTATTATACAAAGAATAATTAATTGGAGGCAAACCCCTCCTCTACCATAAAGAATAAAACTTTTTTTGGTAGGACATTCACATAAATAAATCAGATATTTCTTTGTAATTAAATTCAAATCATTTCAAAAATTATTTTAGAAGGCCAAAATTGCGCATTTAAATAGGAGCAAAAGTTTAATTTTAAATATGATTTGGAAAAATATTAAGCAGTGTTTACTTAAGGTACATTTGTGATAAACAATAACATACCGCCCATAATCGTGCAGACCCAATGTTCAGTTTTACTGGTTGTATTATAACAAGTCTACATACATTAGCTAATATATATATATATATATATATATATATATATATATATATATATATATATATATATATATATAATTATATTTATATATATATATCTAAAAAAAAAGTGTTACTATTTTCAATATAAATCTATTCTTTTCCCATAATGAAGTGTTAACAAAAGAATTATTGGCAAAAATGTAGTTTTTAATGCCATCGTTAAGAAAACTGATATTCCAATACCATTATTATACCTGATTATTCCATACAATTATGTTACCGGTTTGACGACAGCCCCAATATAAATTACCCTTGGTGTGGTAATTTCAGATAATAAAAATTACTGTCTGTTGGCATATGATAGAATTAAGAAAACTTTATAATAACAAAAGGCGTGAACAACCTCATTTGACATGTCACTCGCAATTTCACAATAAACATGTAAGTTATATGGGAATGTCATAATGTAATTTCTCCAAAACATTCCTTTCTGGGATGAATCTGATTCTTGTTATAGAATCCAACTCCATTTATGATACAGAAATGATTTAAACCACGGAAAAGATAGCGATCTTGATAATAAATTCTAAACTTGGAAAGTGTTTCATATACTTGCGAAGCAATTTATCATCAGGTTTCCATGTCAGTTGAAGCATAGAAAAGGCTGAAGACGGCTAAACACACAAAGGGTATACAGAATCCAAATAGTAAAATATAAATTTATTTATTACCGTGAGCAAAGAAGTTGAAGTAGAGATATGGTTAATAATGATCGAATGTCAACTACGAAGGTGATTCAAGATTAATTTAGATAGTTAATTTTTACATTTCAAATTAGGTAAGTTTGTTATTTAAGAAAATTTATATTATATTAACAATATGTTTCAAACATATGTAACTAAGTTTAACTAATTCACGAAGGTGTTTTCATTATCTTGCAAGTAACGAGTTTTTAATTATTTGTACAAACTCACTTCGTATTTTTCTTTTCATTAAATACTAATATATTACCATTACTTTTGTGGTGGAAATATATTGCGACTTACTTGGGACTAGTTTTTATTCACTCCATCTAATCAACTACGTAACGGTCACCCAGTCTGATGATTATACTAACTCGTAGTGTTAGAACGTAACACTCGTAGTGTTACGTTCTGACTACTACAAGTAAAAGTTCATTTACCCTGGTCTTTATACATTAAACAGTCTTTATTTCACAAAAGGCAATTATCATTTATTCATGATTTGTAATAATGTGGATTAATTGTAACTTAATTCCACCCACATCTAAGTCCAAAGATATTTTATTAAACTATTTATAATTAGTAGTATATTAATTTTTTGATACCTAATCCTTTTGTAATATGTTTAAATTACACTATAGAGATCTTTACAATTACAAAAATCATATGTCATCATATGTCAGTTTTTATCTTTTATAATGTGTTTTCGAAACAATATAAACATCGTACAGCTATTTCTCTAATTTATGTGTTTTTAAAATCTTCATTCCGGATAAACGTAAATGCTTAGAACAATTTCTTTCTTTTCTAGGGTTAAAATTAGAATGATTCATTTTTTTAACCTTCGAGGCCACCATTAGGTATTGCTTCAGAGGATGAGATGAATGACAAGTATTGTGTGAAAATGCCATGCCTGACCAGAATTCGAACCCGGGATCTCCGGATGAAAGGCCGCGATGCTACCACTCGCGCCACGGAGGACGGCTAGAATGATTGTTTTCTAAAAATATTTATTTCAATAGCTTTAAAAATAGTAATTTGATGTTATACTATTTTCTACTTGCTTCTGGAGAAGATATAAATATAAATAATTTCTTTAAATAATAAAATTACAATAAATAATTTTATTTCTTTTGCTTTAAATGATGACGCATTTCGATGGAAAATCATTGTTATCGAGAGATGGAGGAGAGGACCAGGTGCTAGGATTATGAAGAAGTAGATTATCGTAAAAACAAAATGCACTCCTGGAAATGGAAAATGAAACTGATGCTGATCTCAATCGAGTATATGTTACGATTAAAATTTGATAGATCTCTGAGATTCAACTAGACAAAAGAAGTAGCAATTAATAATGTACCGTTTAAATTGCTATGGAAAAAAATGATTGAATAACTTTAAACATCAGTATTTAAGATTAATGAAAAAAAAACAAAATTTCTTACCTTACTCAACATTTGATGCACACATATTCTCACGTTATCAGTACAGTACACCAACAAGGGCAGTCTATTGAATAGTTAAACCAAGACAGTCCTCCAGAATTTTTACAGACGAGTATAAGGTGTGATAGAAAATGTATGTGATGATTAGCAATGTGTTTCCAGAAAGAGGACGTGTAAAAAAGCAGCCGTTCTAGATTTCAGATTAATTTTAGGAGAGGCTAAACAAGAATAAACCCACCTAGAAGGCATTTGTAAAGCGGCTGAAAGCATTTAATACCATCATTTTAATCGTATTTATTGCAATAAATATTATTTTAATACGATTTATTGCAATAAATCGTTTAAAATGTCACATATATTTGGGGAAGGATGATAATTTTCAATCCGTATTAAATATCAGAAGGGAGTTGTAAGAATAAATGATGAAGAAAGGCAAGCACGGATTTCGAAGTGAATCAGTACAGGAGTACAGTATGCTTGTTTCTCTTTAACTTTTACACTGTTGAACGAACAGACTTAAAATATGACGTTAGATCAGCAAGTAAAGATTAAGCAGGTTTATCAAATTCTAAAATAAAGTACCAGACGAGTAGGTAAGAAAAAAACATTGTTGAAAGTATCTTGTAGAGACGAACTAAATCGTGCATTAAGAAAAATTTATTTAATTTTATTAATGGCGGATGATTTGACAAATTTTTATTTTTCAGTGGTGTGATTGAAAACTACAATAAAAATGAATTGAAATATTAAAAAGATAATTGAGGTTATGGGATATAATAGTATTATTTTATTGAGTTAAAAATTTAAAAAAATGGATATATATATACTGATAACTAATATATACATATTAGTGATCAGTAATTCTTTTCTAATATTAATTATTTCTACTTTTGTGATGATTCATTACTGTATAAATATAATAAAACCAATTTAATTTAAAGAAGTATTTGAATGAATAATATCAAGTACACAGTCACTATATCTGTACACTCGTATAGATTCACTTATTTTTTTTTTTTGTTTTCAGTCATTTGACTGGTTTGATGCAGCTCTCGAAGATTCCCTATCTAGTGCTAGTCGTTTCATTACAGTATACCCTCTATATCCTACATCCTTAACAATTTGTTTTACATATTCCAAACGTGGCCTGCCTACACAATTTTTTCCTTCTACCTGTCCTTCCAATATCAAAGCGACTATTCCAGGATGCCTTAGTATGTGGTCTATAAGTCTGTCTCTTCTTTTAATTATATTATTCCAAATGCTTCTTTCTTCATCTATTTGCCGCAATACCTCTTCATTTGTCACTTTATCCACCCATCTGATTTTTAACATTCTCCTATAGCACCACATTTCAAAAGCTTCTAATCTTTTCTTCTCAGATACTGCGATCGTCCAAGTTTCACTTCCATATAAAGCGACACTCCAAACATACACTTTCAAAAATCTTTTCCTGACATTTAAATTAAGTTTTGATGTAAACAAATTATATTTCTTACTGAAGGCTCGTTTAGCTTGTGCTATTCACGAGTTATAAATAGATATTAAACTTTTAAATTTAAAACGTTTAAGTAGAAAATACAGCCTCTTTTTGAGGAGGCTGCATTTGTTTGTATCCCTTTCGCATTCAACTTTAGAACATGCTAGAAGTGTTAAATAAGATGCAGAAAAGTAAGGGGCATCGTATAAATTTATTTCGAATACTACACTAACATTTTTTTAATAAATGAAAATCTATTTCACTATACAATTACAAAATGGAGGTTTTATATTAGATACTAAAGAAGGTTATAAAGAGTAATTGTTTTGTAGTGAGTAAATCTTATAATCAATTCTTTTTAATCATACACCAATCTTGAGGTTAAAGTTATGGAATATAATTTTTTTTAGCATTTCCTTGCTGGTGGCTGAAAAAATGTACAAAACTTATTTTTTTTATGTACAACTAAAAATAAGTTGTTTTATATAAGGTGTTTTAAATTTTACTTAGTGTATTATATTTCTAAACTATAAATTTCAAGGTGATAGCCTGAATAAGCACACCATAACGTATTTTGATCCAGCAGAATTTTATACTTATCATATCTATAAATCTCAGTTAAGCATTAGACTGAGTTTAATTCAACAAAAAGGAACACTAAAGGAAATCTAAAAGGAACACTACCATCTGAATTTGTGATTACGTAGAATTTTTCATAAGAATTTATTTCGTAACCTAAAAACAAATTTATTTGTTTATTATCCTAGAGAAAGGTTTAGAAATCTTTCCTCTTTTAGCTTAATGAACAAGAAATACGAGTTCATCAATTATTTCCGAATAAAGTAATGGATATATTTTCTTCAGGTATGAATAGATGCTTTTACTCAAAGTTATAATAGTCTAGTGTGGTTTATTGTAAACATTTCCCCTTTAAAGTTATTTTCTTCACCAAAACGAGAAAGTTTTATCACGATAACAATGAATCTTCTTTTTTACTTGACTATAGTACACCATATATGTTTTCTTGAAGTGCTCTTCTGACTTTTTCACTTAGCAATAGAAAATACAATATTCTCATTTATAAAAGCTAAACTGGGTTGTGATTGTAGAATTAAAAAAAACGTCAGATGTGGACACTACATGACTTCCTTGTACGCCTATTAAATTACATAAACACATTTTTTTTTTTTTTAAATGAAAAGTACGTAAAACTTTATTTCATTAATAACTTCTGTTTTTTTTTTCTATTTTTTCTATTTGTTTTATCTTTATTATTGAATTACTATTTATCGAAAACTACTTTGCAACCAGAGGTTAATAATTATTTATAAATCAATATATTTACATTAAAGAAAAAAGTTATAAAAAAGGAAATGAAGTCTGATTCGAACTAATGTGTCTTCCCCTTGTAAGATTCAAATATTTCATTAATTGAAATTTTATTTGGCTATAATTCTGGAACCAATGAAAATAAGTACCACTTATGACGTATCGTTGAAAAGCTTTCAATAAGGGTTTATTACTTCAGAAAAATTCCAAAATTCAATTTTTTTTTGATTTTGGGCTTTTTGGACACTTTCAAGTTTTGGCAAGACTCCATGCGCGAGTTGCAGCGCAGCCCCTGGCAGCTCGTGAAGTCATGTTATCGGCCAAAGCCATTGCACGGGCTGTCCAGTGTTCGATGCGGGTTTGGTGGTCGTGACAACACTTTAACATCTGTGGCGACTTACCAGGCGTTCCTGGATACTCTGTTTCCAAATGCTCCGGAGAATGAAGCAGAAGCCGGCGTTAGGGCGTATGAGTCACCATTCCTTAGCGTCGGGCTCTGGAACCCGTAGATATAGACCGAGTGGTTTCTCGAATGGCACTGAGAAAATCACCGGGGACTGACCAACTTGGCCCGGATATTTTCTATCTGCTGCCTGTCATTAGAGAGCGGCTTGGCAGGCTGTTCTCGGAGTGCCTAAGCAAGGGTTGCTATCCGACTTGTTGGAAGGTGGCTATGGTGAGGGTGCTCTTAAAATCAGGAAAGGATCCGAGTGAGGTCAGCCGTTATCGACCAATCAGCCTCTTGCTGGTAATCGGCAAGTAGCTTGAAAGGCTGGTTGTGGAACAGCTTTGGGAAAGCATCGATATGAACTCACATCTAAATTGAAGCCAGTATGGCTTCATAAAAGGGCTTGGCACCAAGGATTGCATCTTAAATGCTCTTCCCGAGGTGGAAGGCGCCGACTGTAAATATGTTTTGGCAGTTTTTATTGACATATAGACAGCATTTCCTTCCTTGTGTTGGAGTTTTATCCTCTATGAGTTGGAAAGTCGCAATGTTCCTATAGTCCTGCAGGCCGTAGTGGGTGACACTATTTATCTTACTGTACGGCTCTGTTTAGAGATGCGCAATGGCTGTGGAAAAGTCCGTCACCAGGTGAAGACCGCAGGGTTCTCGGTTCCCTGGTGTGGAACCTGGTATTTGACGGATTTCTGAAACTGACATTCCCAGAAGGGGTCACGGCTCAGGCTTTCGCCAATTACTGTCTGCTGTTAGTTCGTGGTAATTCACGACCGCAGATAGAAGACCGAGCGCAGGCAGCTTTGACGACCGCGGAGGGCTGGATAGACATGCATAGTTTAAAGATTTCTTTGCCCAAGACGAAGTTTGTGCTTCTCAAGGGTGCAGACAAATTATCGTACAGTCGTTACCCCCACATTAAGTATAAAGGTTGCGTGATCAGCCGAGTTAGAGTTCATAAGTACCTAAGTGTTTTGTTTGATAAGAAGTTGCTGTTAAGCAACGATGTTAGGCAAGTAGCGGCGGACGCCGTCTCTGTGATGCACAAGCTTAGGAGGATTGCTCGGAAGGAATACAGGCTGTCATTTGTGTATGGTGTACTGAGGTGTCTTCGAAGGTATGGCCTGTTATGCTGCGTCCGTTTGCCTGTGGAAGTTGCAAAGAAGCAGGGAGGACGTGGTATTTGGGATGCGGTTTCGAGCCGGGCCTTTACCGGAGCGGAACGGTGATCACAATGTACCAGTTCTAAGTTTCGTTCAGTTGCCCATCTCCCGCCTGAGGAGGAGGCTATACAACTTCGCGATGGATACATGGCAGCAAGAACGGCACACCACGACTAAGGGAAGGTCCCTGTATACATCTATACAGGACTTGGTGGGATGGTATGCCTCTCCTTTGATTTTTAAGGGCAATGGGTGCCCACGGCTCTCCAACCACGCGAACTTGAACCAATATTTGTTTCGGTTCCGCCTGGCAGCTGATGAGCTGTGCGTCTGCAGGGAGGTCCAGTCAAACGAACGTATGGTATTCGACTGCTCAGCTCTTTCGGGAGGGGAGGGGACAGAACTCAAGGCCACCTTCGAAATTAGAGGTCAAGGGGATAATTGGCCACTCATAAGCGGCGAGTCAACGTGGCGTGAGCTGCATTGTCGGACCGTGTAGGTATTCCTTGTTGTCGTTGCTTTGTTCAATCGGCATCATTAGTTTCTTTACGGGAAAGACTCCTACCTCACTGCTGTGGGAAGCTACCCGAGAGATATGGCTGGCCACCAGCCAATTAAAGCTTCAAGCGCTTTAATATTGGTGAACAGGTACTTACTGGCATTCACCGACACAGGCGTGGCAGCTAATTGCTGTCTTGATGGGATAAATTTAATTTATTTAGTGCCATATATATTTTAGTAGTTGAAGGGGTGCTCCTACCCATTTTGGAATATATGACAATTGAGCGGGGGGATACGAAGCAAGTGGTGTGTGGCACCATGCTTAGTTTGCTCACGCAATTAGGTTAGCTCTAGGAGTTAGGACACTGGTCGCTAAACTGATTGGAGGCTCAGTAGCTGTTTGTGGCACAGACATTCGGTCTTTCGCTTGAGGGCGACCGAATGGGATGGTGGCCGGAGAAATGCAAATCAATTACAATTTTTTATAAAAACCTAAGTCCCTCAAACGTTACTTGCTGTTCATTTTGCGATCACGCAGTCGTAAATGTAAATTATATATACTAATTAATTATTAAAAACTTCACTTTAATTTTTACAAACACAGTTGCTTTACAAAACTGAATAAAATCCTTTACCAATCAAGGTATTTATAAAACAATACTTTAACGTTTATGACCGCTTGTTTTTTGAATATAACTGCTTAAAATTTTTATTAATTAATTTAATATTTTTTTTAGTTGGTTATTGTCACTGATGAATCTTCATTTAATTTAATTTTATACTTAAAACTAATTAATCGCTAGTATCAACTCACTTTCTTGCGTAAATATGCTAAAAACTACATTGGTTGACTCAATAATAGTAGCATTATTTCTTTTGAATTCATTTTCTATGAAATTGTAATTAAATATACTTATTCATTTTTAATTGTACTAAAACATTTAACCACAATTATTTATCCACGTCACCAATATTCACATAATACAACTCAACACTTCGTATTAACAAAGACCTTATAACTGGCCGTTGATGCAATGCGTTATGATGTTTGCTTACGACACAAATATTATAACTCAAACAACAAACACCGTTAATCAGACGATTTACAACATGTAACCGCTATAAACAAATTAGTAATTTCAGGAATCACTGTATCATCCGGCTTAAAATTTTGGGAACATTAAAGATGAAATAGGTATCTTGAAAGTAAAGTATCATTTCAATTTCATTGAAAGTATTGCTCTGCTCCTTACAAGTGTGGTCGGAAAAAACTATAACTTAATTTGTAAATGCAGTTAGGAAGCCGT
The DNA here is from genome assembly GCF_047948215.1 of Lycorma delicatula. Classification (NCBI taxonomy): domain Eukaryota; kingdom Metazoa; phylum Arthropoda; class Insecta; order Hemiptera; family Fulgoridae; genus Lycorma; species Lycorma delicatula. The sequence continues at coordinate 234,943,521 of NC_134455.1, forward strand.
AAATCTAAAACAGCTGTTATGACCATCGGTACATATGTTAGCGCAGGGACTGAAAGCCTACGTACTAGCGTTCTGCATTCTGTTACAAGCAAACTAAAAACATTATCTTTTTCTATTTGTCTTTTGTGGTGGGGTAATATATAAAAAACAGGTTTCATAAATTTGCCGTAGCATATGTAATTGTTGAGTTTTATTCTACATTACATATTGATGTTGTTATCTAGGCGTACTTTTTGTTATATAGCAACTAATAATAGTAGAATCACACATTACTAATGTGCTATTTATGAGTTGTAAATACAAAACGAAATTCTAAGAATTTCATTTACCAGTACTTATTTTTAATTTCTTCAAATCATTGTACTGCGAAGAGTCATATGTCACACACCGCTTGTAGTTATGTTCTAGAAGTGGTTACTATAGAAACATTTACTGCGGTGCATATTTTACTTGATGAAGTGAATAGCTGTTAGTGATTTATTTTTACTATTTGTTGTGCTGTTTTCATTTAAGGCTTTGTCATAAATTCAGCCATGTAAATTTTTAATATTTCAATACATTTATTTTCTTTTAAAATGCCCAAGTTAGGAGGAAAAGGTATATTAGTTCATAGTCAGGCGAAGGAAATTATATTCAATGTTTACAATTTCTTTTCACAAAACAATGCCGGAACTTGAATAGTGAGGAAAACTGAAGTACTGAATACAAATTTTCAAGCGACAAAAGTGTCAAAACGAACGGTCCAAAGAATTATAGCAGAAGGGAAATCAAATGAAACTGAGAAGTGATCCGTGTTCGTTTCGTCGAGAAAACATGTACGTTGTCCCAGCACTCTGTACAGTTGAGATTTGTTTGATATGGATGCTTTGAGGCGTTTAATAAATAAGTTTTATGCAACCGAAAAATGCATTCCAACTGTGAAAAGAATGTGTAAAAGCCCGCGAAAGTGAAATTAATTTCTAAGGGAGTGAATTAAGGGAAATATTACGTAAAATGAGATTTAGATGGAATAAACAGAAGACAACCGGAAAATACTAATAGAACGGCATGAAATTAAAATGCAAAGAATGAAATTTCTACAAAAAAATTTCCCTATTTTGTGAAGAAGGAAGACCGATTGTATACACAGATGAAACCTACATTCTCAGAAGTCATGCGATACCAAAATCGTGGGTAGATACAACCAACTTTCATGAAGGACTGAAAACACCAGTACCCGAAGGCTCACAATTAATAATTGTTAAAATATTCCGGCTGTAATAAAGAATTTATTAACAATATATATGTATGAGTCAGACAAGAAAGGAGATTATCATAAATCGATGGATTCCGAAAAGTTCACGATATGGTTACGGGAGATATGTACTCCCAACTTGCCACCTCGGTCGGTTGTTGTACTAGATAACGCATAGTATCACAACATTCTGCTACAAAAGCAGCAAACTTCTAACTCTTTAAAAAGCGATATGATAAAATGGTTAGTCGAACAACGAATTAACTGTTTTCCTACTATGACGAAGACTAAATATATGATATAAAATTATCCAAAGAAAATCAGAAGAAATTTCTAGTAGATGTCATTTTCGAAAATTATGGTCACACAGTTCTTCGTAGGTCAGGGCGAAATGTGGCAACCGAAATTCCATTGAAATGATTTGGAGTCAAGTGAAATGGCAAGTAGATAAAAGAAATGCAACTTTCAACATGTAGGACGTTCTTAAGTTAGCTGAAAAGGAATTTCATAAAGTCTCTGAAGCTGAGTAAAGCAATGTCTGCAAGCAACTTGTCAACTTTGAAAAAAGTACATTGAAGAAGATCATTTATATGATGTACATATCGACAGTTTTGTGATAAATGTTAATTCAGAATCGGACACGAGCTCTGTAGAATCTACCGACGACAGTGACTTCGGAATTTGCAAGCTACAGCAATTGCAATAGCAGCTACAGCTGAAAATTACAGCTACAGCAAGTGAGTAGAAAAAATAATTATTTAAAGTACTTCAAAATAATAATATTAACTGGGATACTATAGTAGTTTTAAATTAATAGCATCGTATGCATTTTTGGTTATAAATATCTGCTACATTAAACTGACAATGTTTTCAATTAGCCTGGTACCGTGTAAAATGTTTTCTGAATGCTGCAGTTTTGTGCCAACTTACGTGCCGATAGTACTATACTGTTTGACTGGCGATAATGCAAACCTAGTTGCAGATGTAATCAATTACTAACTGAAGAGGCTATTTCAAAATTCAGGGTTTATTTTAGTATGTTATGTGTATTTTGGTATGGGTATTCCATTAAAAATAAACTTCAAGTATTATCAATAATCGTACAAACAAATAGAGCAGACAAAGCTTTGTTTTATATGCTTTCTTCAAAATTACAACAAATCAGGCAGAAAAGCTAGTAGCATAGTACTTTATTTACTTTATTTATTATTAAGCAACGAAAAAAATTCTCGATAAAGTGAGGGAGTTTAATCATGCATGAGAAGCGCTTTAACAATAAATGAATTCTGCAATTATTTATTTATATTTATACGTAAGACGTGATTTCGCAAATTAAAAAAAAAATTGAGTAGTAGTAAAATGTAAAGACTTGTACAAACCCTTTAAATAGGAAATTTTAATACAATGAAAGAAAACACAAACAATGTCAGAATTACGTAAAACTTAATTGGGTATGTAAGAAAACGATAAAGAGTAAAATGAAAGAATAAAAGTAACGTGAAGGTAAGGAAAGATAGTGAGGAAAAAGAACATGAACGAGAATTAAAAGTAAAAGAGAATGGAATCCTACGAATTCATTCACTAATAAAAGAAAAACCGAAAAGAAAGCGCTCCAATCGTCCAATGAAGAAACGAGTTTTGAGTTAATTCTCTTCTAAACAACAGTGATCTTCGACAACAATGAAGCTTCCAATGAACAATGAATGGACTACTGGTGCAATACATTGACGCAAGGCGTGGGGTGGGAACACTAAAAGGAAAAATTAAAAAAGAGAAATAGAGGAGTTTATATAAAAATATAATTGCTACGTTCTTTCAATCAACCTTTCTATCTTTTAATTACAATTTCACATAATTATATATCTTTACTTCCTTATGAAAAAATCTAAATAGCTATTTTTTTTTTTGTAAAATAAACTTCAGTATTTAATTAATTTTAACAATAAAATAATAATAATAATAATTTACTCAATTACTTTATAAATATTACAATACACTAAGTTAAGTAAAGGATTAAATGAATCATTTTGTAGGTAATGACATTTTCTTTTGAAATACTACACGCAGCATAAACCCTAAAGATAAACCAACATTAAATAAAATATTTAAAAAGGGTATTTGATGATGTAGGGTGTATTTTAAGACTAGGAGAGAAGTAAGAATAGAAAGAAAAGGAGAGGTGCATAAAACTTGTCGAAATATGGAGAAATATATTGAACTACTTTTAATCACAGATCTAATTTAATTTTTCCAGATTTAATTTTGTATAAACAAATGAAATATTACAAAAATATTTTTTTTATGATAATTGTAAATGGTAATTGTAAAATAATAAAGCATTCAACGTTGGTAGCCAAAAAAAAAAAAAAATATTGATTTTAAATTATTTTATTGTGATTTATCCACTTTTAATTCAGTGGCACCCGATCTTTCAAATAGTTTACATATTTAACATATTCCAATTGTCAAATAGTGCAATCTAACAATTGCCCATTTAGAATGCTATGTAAAATATACGATCAGCGACATTAAATTGAAAAAATTAGGTCTTAAACGAAAAAAAAATAGATATGGAACGAAATCAATTCACTTTAATTTACAAAGGTATCACGCAATTCTACTGACTTAAACCCAAAGATTTGGCTTACAATTGATCAAACAAGAAACAAACTGGAGAGAATGATTCAATGAATCTTCAATGTACTGCAAGTAAAAAACCTGAATATTTTCAACAAGACTTCATAGGTGTTTTTGAACGTAGACTACAGTTTGGGAGGGAACTACTCGCTCGGTGAACTGAATAGCAGAGTGTATGGGGAAAAGAGTCACGAGACTAGCTATAAATTACCCTTACATTAATAAACCATCGGAGCAATGGCGAGGTACATAGGAGAGGTAACGGGAGAGTCACATTTCTTGTGAAATAAAAATAAACACGGCTTGCATTACTCTCACTCTTCGTTTTGCTATGGGGGTCCAAACGTGTATAAACCCTTACTGTAGTTAGTAATTTATTTTCACGAGTACCAGATTGCTTTTGATCTATAAACGCGTTACAGGTGGCGATAGTGGACACGTTTCCCTTTTTCTTTATTTGTTACCGCTACAGATTTCATTAAAATATTTATCTTATCTCACACTGGAGCATTAACTTGCTTTTTAGTTTGAATGTAATTGTTATTAACTAGTTATTCAAAGGCTTATCACATATTCGTATTATCAAAATAAAAATTATCCGCTAAATAACATTTTTACATAAGAAAAGGTGTAAAGTACGAGTAGTAATAGAAAAGTGTAATGTAAAGGTGTAAAGCGTAAAGAATGTATTTCAGGCCTAAGTATATTTCTATTTAGAGAAGGATAAATGATTTTTAAACTTATTAAAATATTCTAACTGAGATTACTTTCTTCAAACATATATTTAATGTCACGTTCACTTAATCGCCTGATAATTTAGGAGAGTGCGTAATTATAAAATTTCTTCAAAATCATTTTTTGTTAGCGTCTTATACCTTCACTTTTAATTGTCAGGAATATATATGTGTGTATACGCACTTAATTTCTGGCCAAACAGAAATTACACTACACCAATAAAAGAATCAAACCAACTTTATCGTAATTATACCGTCAAAGAAGACGAGAAACTGTTATAGCAACTTTCTGTAATTGCTACTGCAGGGCGTTTCCTGGAAAAACTTCCTCGTTTTAAGCTGCGAGAGGTGTTCGGATTCCCTTCTCATCAGCGTATGCGTACATCTAACTATACCTTAATATAGTATTGTCAAATTTGGTACTTGTTTTTGGATAACACCGGGTCTGTCTGTAGAACTCTGTCAAACCGTATATCAAATACATTTCTTCAGCGTGTTCTCATATCGCTTATTAAATCGACCAACAGTTCTTTCTTGTTGCATAAATAATGAAAATAGGAACTATGTTATCTACGATATTCTATAAAAGAAAATATTTCAGTATTATCCTTCAAACTACTTAGAGAATGAAATTGGTGAAAGTAGTTTTGTATTTTCAACTTCTATTCCGAAAGTAAAAGCATATCAACCATAAAATCTTAACATCAGATAGCTACTCGAATGTTTTTTTAATATATATATATATATATATACACTTGTTAGTGTAGAGTAAGTTAGAACTGGGGTAGACAGTGCACTACGCTTATTACTACGAAAGTACATCAGTTTATTTCTTCACACTATGAGTCTTAGTGATTCTTATGACCGTCGGATAGACTAAGTTGTAGATGTAGTGATACTTTTAAGTATCTTTCCTAAAGTTGGCACTACACAGAGTGTTTTTATTTGATATACCGGCTACGAACGTATCATATTTGAACAATTCTTTTACAGAACACAGAATTCAATAATTTTTTCTCATTAATTGCATTTATGCTGACTTTATTTACCGCTGAAACGTTCCTCACAATGCGAATTTTTAATGTATTCAAATTACTAATCGGAATACTAACAAATTAATTCTTGGTTGTATCAAACGCAAAACTAAATGAAATATACACTTGCTTGGAATACTACTACATCAATTATTTTCTTGGAATAGTACGCACGTATTAATACGCAATAGACAGATTTCACAATTTAATGTTTTTTAAGAATAATTAGGGACAATATAACATTTGTTTGTTGAGGTAAAATAATGAATTTCTCTAAGTCGTTAACATCTGAAAAAATCAAATGATACTGAATGTTCAAAGACTGACTAAGAACTTTTAAATAAGCAATTTATTTTGAATTTTTCCCAATTTCAACTTCGGTAAGCTGCGTCACGAAAAGCACGTTTTCGGTAAATGATATTGCTTTAATCGTGATTGGTTATATGACGTCCATCAGCTAATTCGCACCCACAGTGTGCTAAGTATGATACAATGAATGTTGGAAAGTAAAAATATATACTTTTACATTTTATTTAGTGTTTTATTTTTACATGTTAACATTTTTTAACTAGGGCGAGTAAAATTCATAGCTTATTAATTTTTTTAATAATATTAATGGAATATATCGTTACATAACACATTTTGGCACCTACTATAAGGTATTGAAAGTCTTCCTAAATAGGCCGAAGACTGGCCATCTAGAGATAGACAAGGCCATTAGAGGTCACAATTGCTTTAGTCGTTTATGGGGTAGTGTTATAAGTCAATATGACATTTTTAACCAACTGAGCTACTTGGTACTTAGATGGAGGCTATGTAATATAATTGTTACGTCCGTCATATATTAGCTATATATTAAAATCCTAGAAAGCCAGTCTGACCGATTTCCGTCGTATATCAGGTGTTTGCAAGCGTTACGATAATACGAATTATTGATAGACACAGAGTAGTGCGATAGAGTAATGTAAACCTACTGTCATGAAGCAGTGCGCTGTATACATTACACTTACTCAATAGTGAAACTGTTTACTCAATATGTGTTTTTATGGTTCAAGTTATTGATTCTTGTAAAATTTCTGAATGTAAGGTTTTCTTTTCTTAAAGTTCGCCTCAAATGTCTTATTATTATTTATTTCCTTATTACTTATATACTTCATTATCATCAGGTTTTTTCTTCGTTGCATACATGCTTATTAAATCTAATTTTTTATACAGTTTCCCCTTTCGTCATGCTTTTACTAAGGTATTTATCCGAGTATAATTGTCTTTGAATCGGTTTTATGTATATTCCGACTGAAATAATTCTTTCAGTCCCCTCTGTATTATATGTTCTTTTTCTAACTCCTAAAGTATTTAATCTGTGGTTTTGAATGAAGTTTTCTGTTCTACTTTATTCTCATCTTGTGATATCACAGTCAGAAATATTGAAAGTTAAGTAAAACTTCAGAATTTAGCTGATTCCTATGTACCCAACTCCTCACTTGTTCATGTTAATCAACAGAAATTGAAAACCTATATATTTTCTCGTTTGATATTATAAACTCTCCTTAGTAATTTTAATTTTTGGTTTAAGCTTCGTAATTAAGTGTGGTAAATTTATTAAATTTGATTTTTGTATCCTCTGTACCCATACAATAATTTAAAAATTCAAAGAACCCACTCAACCGAAGTGTTCAACAACAACAAGTTCTGAACCACCGTCGTTACATGAAAGGTGTCGATAATGAGAAACAGTTGAAGGTAGGGGTAACAACAATATCTAAAACTAACATGACAAAGAAAATAAGGGTAAAAATACGAAGAATATGCAAAGGGGATAAGAGAAACCATTGAAAGAAAGTTAGAAATGTAAGCAGAAGACCGAGACAGAAAATATGAAAGGTGAAAGAGCACAGAATATCTTGTGCCGTAGTGAAAAGTTCTTGTTTGAGTTTAGATGCGCGAATCTGTTTTCAACTTTGGCAACTTTAGCTAAAGCTTACAAAAATATTTATGTGAACAAATGTTCCCTCTTGTTTTTACTTTCATTGTTGCTTCTACTCTTAATTTAATTGTTGTTACAAAATGGTAATATTAAGCAAGAATAATGTTATTATTTTTTTTAATGAAGCCCTACAAGTGAAGACAATCGGTTAGTGTGCAGCATAACTGGTAAAACCGTATTTTTATAACTACGTAGTTAATCTTATTTGAAAAGAAAGGGATTTTTTTCACTTTAGGTACTTTTATAGTGTTAAATGGCAGTAGCGAATATAGATATTATTGTGCATATTTAAAAAAATGTAGGCCTCCTGAAGTAAACTGAACGTGTGTCGCAAAAATACTATTCATATTGTAGTTCATAACCTACGAGTGAAAAGAGAAAACAATTTTATCTGTAATGAATGTAAAAAAACAAAAGTAACACCGTTATTTTATTCATTTATTATTTTGATTGATTTTTAATACACTTGCTGATTTCCATGGCAGTGTGGTAACATCTTTAAACCAAAAGATCTAAGAAAATGAAGGAAAATTTTTCATGCACTGAAATACTAATTTTTTATCTTCTTGAAAATGAAAAGAAGCAGTTGCAATTAGGGATTAGCCTGTGGTTATTAAAAATATACCAAGAATAATTTTATATACAATATATATGAGTATATGGAAAATTATTCTTAGTTCGTAATAAAGTAAAAAATCGAGATAGTCTAATTTTATTCCCCAGTCTCTTCTCTTTAAGTTACCCAGCTACACTACGTTAATAGAATTAAAAGCAAACATTATAATAAAACTACTTTTTAACCTAATTGGAATCTATGCTCTTGTGAAACTCCATAATAATATTACACAAATATAACCTCCATAATAATAATACCTCCTTCATAATATTACCGATTAATTGCCTAGTAAATAATTTTTTGTCACTTTTTTGCCGGATTAGAGCGTATGAACTAACTGCTTCCCAGTTATCTTTATTTTCCAATAAATTATTATTACAGGAATAAATAATTAATTTGTTAAACATAAAACTCTTCTAGTAGATTTGCTATAAAATATTTCATATCAAAATAAATATAACTATTATTATGAGGTAAACAATGCATAATTTAAAAGGAAAATTTGCGTTTAAATAATAGAAATTTTATCTTCTATAAGGAAAACGGTACACTAACAACACATAATTTTTTTTCAGTTCCTGGAAATGTGAGCACTAATTTTCTAATAAGTATAAGCAGTAGTAATATATTTTGTTATACAGACTTTCTGTTAAGTAATTAAATCTAAAATATTACAATATCTCCCTAAATTAACATTCATAAAACATAAATTACGTAGAAGTAATATTATTCATACTTATATTGAAAAGAATTATATAATGTAAACTCACGGAGTACTTTGTGCAGTTAACAACCACTATATATAGTTTAATTACAATATGAATAATTTTATGCACTGCAACCAACTGAAAAACAGTGAAAAAGAAAGTTATAAATGGTTTTTGTCATTTGCACTTCGTTTCCCATAAAATACATAATATATTCTAATTATAAATATTTTTATACAAGTTTAACAAGAATTTGCATGTACGTAAATTTTAAAATTGAAGGGTCCCCATTAATCTTCAAAATAAATACCCAATAAAGTGCAAGGATTTTGGATTAATGTACAGATAAAAGGTAGCATTCATGAGAAAGTTACTATATGTTTTCGCTCTGATGCTTAGAAGAGAATAACATTATCATTTTTTCACATATTCTAACCCAATACCTTTAGGCCCTGTAAAGTAACATCATTTATTTTAAAATTTCACATTTTCTGACAATCAAAGAATTTATTAATCTAGTGTATAAAATATGTTTAAGTCAAATTAAAAGTAATAATTTTTTATCAGCTGTCCGCACACTTAATAATCTTTTTAGCACACTTTTAATTTTAAATTAAAGATTTTTAATTATTTAAAAATAAATAATAATTTATTATTACATAATTAATAATAATATAATAATTTATTTTAATAATAATTTATTATTAATAATAATTTCTCTCACACTTTTTAATTTTTTAGCTGCCCTCACGCGTTTTTTAAATCTATACGAATTTAAAAAAGTGTGAGGACATCTAAGAAGAATTGACTGAATTACATTTTTCAGTAATATGTAAATTGTATGCTACTAAAATTTATTTACCATTAAGTCTTATATTACATTGTGATATAAATTTTAAAGTATTAATATAGGTAGGGAATAATTTAGAATCTATTATATTATATTGTTTAAAAATAATTACTTGAGAATCGGCGTACCGTTAACTACAACTGTAACGGAATTACATTACAGTTATTGAGAAAAGATTAGTGTATTAAAATGTTATATGCTATTATTATATTCTCAATTACAAATTGGTGATATAAATGTATTAACGAACAGTACTGGTATGGATGGAATTAAATTTCAAGGTAATCAGAATTTACTAATAAAATATGTAGAAAAAATATAAGGATGTTTGGATTAGAATGGTTTAATAGTAATGTTAAACCATACTAATAAAACTAGTAATACGACTATAATAATGTTTGATGAAATTCCGGAATTTTAGTACATAAAGGCCGGATTGTTAAACCTGAAGAAGTCAAAATACGTGTCTTAACGTCAAGGGTGATAAAACATTGTGGGTGTGATGATTAATGTGTACTACAAATTAAATAAAGTAAAATTAGTGAAAATATTTTGAAAACGTGTTTTTTTATATTTTACAGTGACTACTCTAAATCATCTCTTCTGCAATTTTTCTTCTAGTATTATTCATACATTATTATTTATTTTGCACACTTGACAATACTGCCAATAAATATCCTGTTTCAACAGGTAGCTTGCAATTAGTTAAAACGCATTATTCCTTAAAAATGTATGATTAATTCCCTACGTGTAACCAATGGAAAACTGTACAAACCGTCTTCAAATGTAATAATAATGATAAATCTCACAACGTTATTCTTCAGATTAACTGAATTAGCGGATTCCTATAAGAATGTTACTACATCTAATTTATTTATGAAAAAAGCTAAAATCATACGTACATTTTGTCAAGTGACCGTGAAGATTCTTTTATGTTATCTATAAATAAAATGCAGTAGATCAATGGTGGTTTTGTTTTGTTTTGTGATTAAATATGATCGTAGAGTGCTCATATATGTTTTAATAGCGCGTACAGTACGCGAGTCTCCTATTTTTCTTTATTTTTTGTAACTTTTTTGACAACGGTAATAAGTAGTATAATGAGTAGATGTGAAAATCCTAATTAATTGCCAATAAATATATTTATATTTTTATGCGTATGACAATCTTATATGTACTGGCATGGGTAAATTTATGAATTTTTGCGACATTAAACTCCAGAACACTTGATCAAAGTTGTTATCGAATTGTTCGTCTAGATTATAAGATTGCCACTATAGTTACGATTTTTTTTCATATACAAAATGGCAGAGATAAACGAAATTTTTTCAAAAGCTATAAACTAAATATATTTGGAATTTATCGAGCAGGGTCCAAAAAAAATGGTTGAAAAGAGAGTCGATTACAAGTAAAAACAGAATTTTATTGTCATTATTATTATCCGTGAAAAATAAAAAAAAAGATTTAGATAAAAATTTATATAAAAATACGTGTAACAAAAGAAATAAAATTCATTTAAGGAAGTCAAATTATTTAATATTAATTAATTTGACGAACCTATTATAGTGATATACCTGTAAAGGTTTATTTTAAAAAAATAATTAAATTATAGTAAAATATTCAAATAAGCCTTCAAAATGCTACTAAGGAATTTAAAAAAATAATAAATAATAATATTATGTAATTAAATAAAATGTTTTTTTGTCTTCAGTCATTTGACTGGTTTGATGCAGCTCTCCAAGATTCACTATCTAGTGCTAGTCGTTTCATTTCAGTATACCCTCTACATCCAACATCCCTAACAATTTGTTTTACATATTCAAAACGTGGCCTGCCTACACAATTTTTTCCTTCTACCTGTCCTTCCAATATTAAAGCGATTATTCCAGGATGCCTTAGTATGTGGCCTATAAGTCTGTCTATTCTTTTAACTATATTTTTCCAAATGCTTCTTTCTTCATCTATTTGCCGCAATACCTCTTCATTTGTCACTTTATCCACCCATCTGATTTTTAACATTCTCCTATAGCACCACATTTCAAAAGCTTCTAATCTTTTCTTCTCAGATACTCCGATTGTCCAAGTTTCACTTCCATATAAAGCGACACTCCAAACATATACTTTCAAAAATCTTTTCCTGACATTTAAATTAATTTTTGATGTAAACAAATTATATTTCTTACTGAAGGCTCGTTTAGCTTGTGCTATTCGGCATTTTATATCGCTCCTGCTTCGTCCATCTTTAGTAATTCTACTTCCCAAATAACAAAATTCTTCTACCCCCATAATATTTTCTCCTCCTATTTTCACATTCAGTGGTCCGTCTTTGTTATTTCTACTACATTTCATTACTTTTGTTTTGTTCTTGTTTATTTTCATGCGATAGTTCTTGCGTATGACTTCATCTATGCCGTTCATTGATTCTTCTAAATCCTTTTTACTCTCGGCATGAATTACTATATCATCAGCAAATCGTAGCATCTTTATCTTTTCACCTTGTACTGTTACTCCGAATCTAAATTGTTCTTTAATATCATTAACTGCTAGATCCATGTAAAGATTAAAAAGTAACGGAGATAGGGAACATCCTTGTCGGACTCCCTTTCTTATTACGGCTTCTTTCTTATGTTCTTCAATTATTACTGTTGCTGTTTGGTTCCTGTACATGTTAGCAATTGTTCTTCTATCTCTGTATTTGATTCCCTAATTTTTTTAAAATGCTGAACATTTTATTCCAGTCTACGTTATCGAATGCCTTTTCTAGGTCTATAAACGCTAAGTATGTTGGTTTGTTTTTCTTTAATCTTTTTTCTACTATTAATCTGAGGCCTAAAATTGCTTCCCTTGTCCCTATACTTTTCCTGAAACCAAATTGGTCTTCTCCTAACACTTCTTCCAGTCTCCTCTCAATTCTTCTGTATAAAATTCTAGTTAACATTTTTGATGCATGACTAGTTAAACTAATTGTTCTGTATTCTTCACATTTATCTGCCCCTGCTTTCTTTGGTATCATAACTATAACACTTTTTTTGAAGTCTGATGGAAATTCCCCATTTTCATAAATATTACACACCAGTTTGTATAATCTATCAATCGCTTCCTCACCTGCACTGCGCAGTAATTCTACAGGTATTCCGTCTATTCCAGGAGCCTTTCTGCCATTTAAATCTTTTAATGCTCTCTTAAATTCAGATCTCAGTATTGTTTCTCCCATTTCATCCTCCTCAACTTCCTTTTCTTCCTCTATAAAACCATTTTCTAATTCATTTCCTCCGTATAACTCTTCAATATATTCCACCCATCTATCGACTTTACCTTTCGTATTATATATTGGTGTACCATCTTTGTTTAACACACTATTAGATATTAATTTATGTACCCCAAAATTTTCCTTAATTTTCCTGTATGCTCCGTCTATTTTACCAATGTTCATTTCTCTTTCCACTTCTGAACACTTTTCTTTAATCCACTCTTCTTTCGCCAGTTTGCACTACCTGTTTATAGCATTTCTTAATTGCCGATAGTTCCTTTTACTTTCTTCATCACTAGCATTCTTATATTTTCTACGTTCATCCATCAGCTGCAATATATCGTCTGAAACCCAAGGTTTTCTACCAGTTCTCTTTATTCCGCCTAAGTTTGCTTCTGCTGATTTAAGAAATTCCTTTTTAACATTCTCCCATTCTTCTTCTACATTTTCTACCTTATCTTTTTTACTCAGACCTCTTGCGATGTCAAAAATCTTCTTTACCTCCTCTTCCTCAAGCTTCTCTAAATTCCACCGATTCATCTGACACCTTTTCTTCAGGTTTTTAAACCCCAATCTACATTTCATTATCACCAAATTATGGTCGCTATCAATGTCTGCTCCAGGGTAAGTTTTGCAGTCAACGAGTTGATTTCTAAATCTTTGCTTAACCATGATATAATCTATCTGATACCTTGCAGTATCGCCTGGCTTTTTCCAAGTGTATATTCTTCTATTATGATTTTTAAATTAGGTGTTGTCAATTACTAAATTTTACTTCGTGGAAAACTCTATAAGTCGGTCCCCTCTTTCATTCCTTTTGCCCAGCCCGTATTCACCCACTATATTTCCTTCCTTGTCTTTTCCAATGCTTGCATTCCAATCTCCAACTATTATTAAATTTTCATCTCCTTTTACGTGTTTAATTGCTTCATCAATCTCTTCGTATACACACTCTACCTCATCATCATCACGGGCGCTTGTAGGCATATAGACGTTAACAATCGTTGTCGGTTTAGGTTTTGATTTTATCCTTATTACAACGATTCTATCACTATGCGTTTTGAAATTAAATATTTTTTTTACATTTTTAAATAAAATACGTATTAAATTGATGAAGTAAAACGAAAGAAAAAGATATTGGGAGAACAATTAACACACTCTCTGCGATTTAAAAAAATACATGAGTGTTTTTAAAAAAATCTGACCAAAATTTAAAGTTATTATTTAGTAGTCGGAAAGGATCTACAACAGTTTCTTGTTTAGATACCAAAAAATGTTTGGTTTTATTCTTAATCTTTTATCATGAAAATATAATTGTTTTCTCCTTTCTTTTAAAAGTTATGGCAGAATTTATTAACTATCGACTAAATCTGAGATATATTCATTGTAGGTTTGTTGATGGTATCATAATTGTTTATTTTATTTATTATTCACAGCATTAACATTTTATATATTAAAAAATTATTCTATATATATGTATATATAGAATAAAAAATGACACTTTGACGGATTTTATGTAACTTTTAGCACTTTTTTTATTTTCGCTCATAATTGTTATTAACACTACCTATTTTAACTAACTGTCCAAATGTTAACATTTTTAAAAATTGAAGAGTTTTTTCGTTATTTTTTACAGGTAGTTTACCATAAAATCTAATAACGAATTTTTTATTATAAATTTTTCGAAAAGAAAACAATTATTAACTAGTATGAATTAAAATTATTTTAGAGATGGTAAATTGTAAAAATTGTAAGAAAATAGTGCTGAAAAACTTAGAAAATTATAATTTATAGTTTGCTACGTTTAATATTTTAAATAAATGAATGATGATGAACTATGGATTAAAAATATAAGACAAAAATGTTTTTTAATTAAATGGCAATTACAAAATGTTTTATAAAATAAAGATCTTTAATGGGCTTCAGAAAAAAGTACTATTAAACGATAATTATTAGAAGCATCGATTCCTTTAAGCATTAAGAGATACACCATTACTCATAACTGAAGTAATTACTCATAGTGTGCACTGAACTATATAAATGAAAACGTGAATTATTTTTTAGTGCAGGAACGATCAATTTTCATCAATTATTCAAATATGCATGTTGATTACAAGTTTTATTACATATTTTTAAAATTAATTTTCCTTTAATAATGATAAAATAAAGATAATTTCCCGCAGTAATAACAGTAAATCCTGTCTGAGATACCATATTCACCGCGTGCAATCTACTTCTTTCGTAAATTATAATTTTACTTAAAATTAGATGAAAAGCTACACTATTTACAAATATCCCGTAAACATTTAAACCGTAAAATGTCAGTGAAAGTTTAAATTTTCTTTTTAAATGTTTGCATATGTGTCTTTTACATACTTAGATAAATATAGCTCAATTCTCCTGAAAGCATAGAATTTTTAAAAATTCAGTTTTATAAATAACTCCTGAAACAATTCTAAATTGTACGAATTATTCGGTCTGTTAGTCAGTACAACTAATAATAACCACCCAGATCATTTGAGTAGAAATTCGTGAATAAAAACCTTATGTAATTTGGGTAACAGTTGATGGTAGTTATAAAATAATAGAAGAAATTACTCGAACACTATTGATTACAATTTACTGCGTTATCTTAATGAAAACACCAAATGTATTTCAGATTTGAAATAATAATTTTAAAATTCTTAATTAAAACGCCAAGTAATTATTGAAAAAAAAAAACAGATTAAGGTGTTGCCTACAAATTCGCCGGTTATATACATACGTAATTAGGAACCTAGTGAAATTAAAGTAATTTAATTCCGTAAATAAGAGAAGTTTTCCATTAAGAGGATTTTTTCCAAAATATAAGTATACCAGTGATAAGAATTTACTAAGTACAAACATATGCACATGACCCTTTCTACATGTATTTGTGGTAGATTATTCTTTATCAAAATGTTCCGTACCATAGAGTACATTAAAAAATAACAATCACTTAGCGTTATTTTATTCTCATAGTAATTACATCAGACGCTTATCACATATATTACTTAATCAGAAATTGTCAGAAATTTTTATAAATATTTAATATTCCAACCAATAATGAATTGTTGATTCATAAACGTTAAACAATTTTAATAAATAAGGCTAAGATTCTTGTCGATTCTATGACTAAGCCTATTTTTTTAAGTTAAGTTTTATCTTGTAATATATACAAAAATAAAATGAGTAAACTACGATATAGTAATGTACGGTATATAGTAAATTATGTGTGGTATAGTATATGTTACGGTAAATTTGATTAATCTGGTGATTATACACAATTACCGGTTAATATGTGTAATCGTCTCCAATTTTGGAGAATTTAATAAATATATTGCATTCAACATATATAATTTGTATATTTTACGTTAATTAGACGAGATTAGCGAGCAAAGCCAGCATAGGTTATGTTTGATTCATCTTAGGAATGGTCGAACTAACCCATCGGGTTGGTCTAGTGGTTAACGGGTCTTCCCAAATCAGCTGATTTGGAAAGTCGAGAGTTACAGCGTTCAAGTCCTAGTAAAGCCAGTTATTTTTACACGAATTTGAATACTAAATTGTGGATACCGGTGTTCTTTGGTGGTTGGGTTTCAATTAACCACACATCTCAGGAATGGTCGAACTGAGAATGTACAAGACTACACTTCATTTACACTCATACGTATCATCCTCATTCATCCTCTGAAGAATTATCTAAACGGTAGTTACCGGAGGCTAAACAGGAAAAAAGAGTGAGAGGAATGGTCGAACTGAGATTGTATAAGACTACACCTCATTTACCATCATACATATCATCCTCATTCGTCCTCTGAGGTGATACCTTACGGTGGTTCCGGAGGCTAAACAGAAACAAAGAGAGGTTATGTTGATATATGTACGATTTGTCATTACCAGGAATCAACATGATATAAGCAAACATAACCTACGCTTGCTTCACTCGCTAACCTCGACAAATTAACATTAATATTTTGATTATTGAAATAATAAATTCCGTAATTAGTGCTTAGAGTTGAGTTATTTTAATAAATAAAATATGTTAATATGAAGAATATGTAAAATGACCGATATATTTAATTAAATTCGCTAACATTGGAGGCGATTATAAATATTAACCGGATTAATCAGATTTAGATCAATTACTCTATCGATATTTAAATTTCCTTAATTTTATACATATATATATATATATGTGTGTGTGTGTGTGTGTGTGTGATTTAAAAAGTGTAAACTAAATTTATTTGGCTGACTAAAATTTTATTCTTATTACCGTAAGTGTATTCAAGCAACATTTCAACGAAAATAAGCGTGTTGCTAGTGTTTTTTTATACATTTTTTTACGGTCTCTATTTTATTGTAAACATTTTTTAAGATTTAACTTTTAAAGGGGGATAATAAAAAGTAAGAATACAGAGTAAAAACGAAGCAAGAGAATCAGAAAGGAGAAAAATGTCAAGTTTGAGACAAAACAGCTAAATGGGAAACTTTTGGAGGAAATAAAAGTAGGACCCACCTGGCACTTAATTTTCGTCTCATCCTTCCATGCTTTCTACAGAGAAGTGGAACTTACGAATGAACGAACAAATAAGTAATAAGGTGAAGAGTCTGAACAATTGGAAATGTTTCGAAGAAGATAAGGTCGAGTAAAAGAATTGATATAAAAGTAGATAAAAGATGATGTTTGTTCCAGAAAATTGCCACTCAACTTTTGAAAACAGTTATATAAATGTTAGTAAAACATTGACTTTTTTTTAAAGATTTTATTATTCTTCAGTTATGTAATTTAAAATAAAGATATTTTAATATTTAAGATATTATTCCACTTGTGTCTGCCTTTATGCAAGATTATACCTAAAACAGTTCGTGGATTATAAAAATAGTATTTACGTGCTGGCTATTCAGCTTTATTATTAAATTTAGTCACTCCAGATAAACACATACAGCGAAAATATAAAGATAGTCGTAGAAAATATAACTGTTCAAATTCATTGATTCGTTTGATATTAAGAAAATCTCAGACATCCGGGGCTCTTAGGCAGCTATTTACTTTTTTATGTCCACGTTTGTTCATGTGAGTGAATATTCAACTTCTATTCCAGATTTATTTAACTTATAAGGAATACCATTTCTCAGTTTCACGGGAATACTAGTAGACCAAAGAATCTTTTAGTAGTCACCGCAAATTTGTAATTTAAGACTAAAAACAATTATTTTAACTATAACAATTATTATTATTATTATTTGTTTCATTTTTCTACGACAGTCCAGTATTAAAATTAATGATAAATCAAAAAGGTTGCCCTTAAGGTTACGTGGCATTAACAAAACTTTTTTATGAAGTATTTCACAATAGACATACTTGATCAAGTCTATTTGTCTTTTAGGCAATCTAATTTAATCTTTTTATAAAATATTTTCTTTAAATTCGTCTGCTTTCAGACTCAGGATAATTTTCTCTTATGAAAGTTTTCACAGCTAAATAAAAATCGATGTAATAAAAAAAAAAAAAATATTTTCCTGAATGCCCTTGTACTGGTGCCTTGAATCCATGTGTTGAATCGTGTCTTCCCCTTTTATCCATATTAACGTCAACGTTTCTTCCTAATGTAATCTGCTTAGCTCAGCAAGTAATTTAAAATCATACAAACAAGTTTGCTTACCTTCCCTTTAATTGAGTAATCTGATACTCTCAGTGAGATTAATAATCTCAAAGTTTTTGTAGATCAAAAATTCTCATTTTTAATAGTGAAATATAGTATAAATGTTATTTTCCAATATTTCGTACCGTCTTTCTACTTGTAATATTAAATTAAAATCTAATTGCTAGTTATTAATAATAACTGATATTTTTTTTGTATTTTAAAGCCCTTTTAATAAAAAGAATTCTTTAAATATAATTATTCTTCCTGTAATATTTTTATTCTCTTTTAAGTAACTTTTCTGTATTCCCTTGGCCGAAATGTCAGAATAACTGACATTTAGTAAAACTTCTACTCAAAACTATAAATTTAATTTCAAGGCAGTGGTTATTACGTTTCTTTTTAAATGTTTCTTTTGTATAGAATATTTTACCACTGGAAGTCTGATGATTTGTGCATTGGGATATTGTATATAAAATTTGTCACAGCGAGTGAA
The DNA here is from genome assembly GCF_047948215.1 of Lycorma delicatula. Lineage (NCBI taxonomy): Eukaryota > Metazoa > Arthropoda > Insecta > Hemiptera > Fulgoridae > Lycorma > Lycorma delicatula. The sequence goes on from NC_134455.1 coordinate 234,962,726, forward strand.
AAATGGTAAGCCTGATTGAAATCCAAACATATACTCTTCTCGTGAATGATAGGAACGCTACCGTTCTGCTAGTGAGAACGGTAGAAGTACAGAAAATTATTTCTAAAAAAACGTTTTTATAGAAATCTAATATATTATTAATTTTATATTATTATTTCCAGATTCAACGTTTTTTCGATAGGTTCACTTAAGTAATTTTTGTTTAGTAGAATTGCGTTCTATTCTTAATTATGATTAACAATTTTACTTGTTACTGCTACCTTCAAAAAGAATGTAGAACGTAAAAAAATTAATAAAATATTCTAATAGTTAGTTTATTCGTAAATATGAAATATTACCCAGAGGTAAAATAAATTAATAAAATAGAACATTTTAATTTGATAACCATCTCTTGTGTATTTTATAATTTAAATGAAAATTTTAAGGATGGGAAGTTATCTACCTGCTGGTTCGGTTAGTTTGTTTGGTGAGAGATTCAGCAGCGCAGCATAAAATGATGGAACGTGGTGGAATTGTGTGCTGGGTCGGTTGATGGTATAAGATTGTGGGATGTAGAGCAGCGAAGGAACGAAGGGTGAGGCTAAATGCATTGTTTGCAAATTAACAGGTCGTGCGGGTGGCACATTCATCAAGTCCTCTCTTACACTTGCTGTAACACAAATGCCTATGCTAATATTTATATATATATATTGTGTGTGTGTGTGTGTGTGTTTATGTGTATGCATGTATGTTTCAATGTATATATTATTGTATACAACTCCATTAAGTATTCGTCACAATGGTATTGCGTACTTCTGGGTATATCCAAATGTAGTGTAGTTATACGTAACTACTTCAACGTAGCCTCACACCGAAGAATAAATATTTTTGCTTGTACGATAAGCCGTGAAAAAAAAATTAGTAGTAGTGTAAAAATGAATATCTGACGATTAATTTAAGATAATGATCAAATATTTGATTAATTTGATGATTAAAAATTAAAGCAAACCTTTAATATCATAAAAGTCTCTCTCTATTCCGCATTTCTATTTAGGGAAAAAATTAAATAACCAATATTAGAAAAAACGAATTAACAAATAAAAGTAAGGAAACTAAAAATAATATATGACGGATAATCTAAGACAAATGGATCCGATTTAAATAGAACTGATTTACTCCTCATAAAAGAAAATTTCGAATTAATAATATTGTTCTAAATCAGTGCGGTTCATAAAAGCTGTATCGATTGCAAATACAGGAAGTATATGTAGAAGTGGAAAATATTTCTCTATGATAGATAATTATTAAATATTTAAAAAAGCTACTTAAATTACAACTGTAATGTTAAATGATAACAACCTACATGTGTTAAAATTTTATAATTTAGAAAAATGCATTATTCTTTCGGTGAATGCAATTCTCCTAAGAAGTGAAATTTCTACGGATAAAGTCAGTTGGGGTAATAAATGTATCAGCGGTCTACCGCTTTGATAGTTTTGAGATGTATTTGTTGTTTAGCTTCTGTGTAGTGAAGACCACCATGTAATATATGAGGACCTTGAAAGACCATAATAAAATAATTGTTCTGGATATTTTTCTAAATCGTGGATTAAGAAAAGAAATATAAATGATTGAGTTTAGGTTCTCATGATTTAAACGTTTTTTTAAAACGGAAATATATACATGCGTTAGTATTTTTCATAAGTAATATTATTTTTTGTATTAAATTTATTTTTATTTGACATTGATGGAACTTTATATATCTAAAGGATTATTTTTTCACTATATTAGCTCAAAAACACATTTATAAATTTTATTTTTCAAATCAGTCATTGTTTTCTCCAGATTTCACATGCTATGTTTGTTAAATTTCACAGGTTGGACTTCATGCACACTAAATTCACAAACAAGTTATCCACGGTTTATTATGTGGTGCTTCTTAAGGTGCGTATTAACAAAATTGTATGCGATTTACGGATACCAATTTTTATATTATTCAGTTATATATATATATACCTTCCTCATTAATGGACTTATATAATTTAACAAAAAGAATTAAAGAAACAGATGCCTAAAATACGACCTCTAGAGAGAAGATTTGTCCACCACTTGATGTTTAATATAAGTTTATTTCATAACGGGTTATAAAAAACTCTACTAATTGTTATTTTTATCTGTAATATTAAAGTAATACATTGTAAGTATTTGAAGGACCTTTATCACAATTTAATACCATAAAAGACACGTGATTTCTCATAGACTGTAGTATTAAATATGAATGTTATTAAGAGTATGAATTGTTTAAAAGTAGACGATAAATTGATGATTTTGATAACAACAGGAACTTTTTGAGATTGACGTGTCGTGATTTAATCAGAGTTGGATCGTGTTATGACTTATTCCCTGAATTAAGGTCAAAAACTGTCCAGGACATGCTGGATCATTGTAGCTTACCGATTACGTTTTACAGGATTCCTATTAATGTTTTTCGGTTAATTTGAATTAATTCAAAGGTGAAGATAGAACAGAACTTGAAGTAATTGTAACGTAAAAAGATAAGTAATTGTAAATATTTTACTAATACATATCTTGAAGTACGGACCTAAATGTTACGTAGTGTTTTTATCAAAAGATGAAATTTCAATTATGTGTTCACGGTTAGTAAAGTATAACTTTAACCAACTGTAAGCAGCTCCTCCTCTAAAAATAACAGACGTCTTAAGGCAGCTAGGGAAAACTCCATTACTGAAAGATTCATAAATAAAATTTGTAAGGGGGATAGCAATAGCATCAACTACTTCTTTAAAAATAATAGCAGAAATACCAGCAATACTCACGGAATATTTACTTTTTATATCTAACGGCAAGTTTTAACTAACTGGATATCAACAGGAAATAAACGTACTGATTCACTAAAAAAATAATTGAAGGTTTTGTTTGATTTCTGGAGGTTATCAGACAAGTTATATTTAAACATTTCACGGAGATTTGTTAAAGTAGGAATAGATTTTACAGTTCCTTTTGTAATACATGCGTTTTTCTTTTATGTTTAATCTGCATCTCTTTTACTAAAGGGTAAGAAAAGGCTGAAAACAGAACACTCTGAAACCTCAATAAGAAATTTTTAAATTTTTCATCATAGTTAATTTTGTTATTACTCTACCAATTTTCTCTGACACCAAGTTTATCAAGTTTGTAACTGAATCCTTATTGATTATCCACTTGAAAAAATAAAATTAATAATTTTCTTGTTGCTCGTTTTCATTATTAAATGATGCTATTGCAATTTGATAATTATGATCTGAAAGACAGTAATCTGCGTAAAAAGATCGGAATTATTTTGGTAAAATTGAAAAAAAAATTGTCTATACAAGTGGCCGAAGTCCTTGTAATTCTGGTTAGATGGGAGAAGAAAATATATCGACCTCTTACTCAAATTAAGTTAATAGTTCATTCGTCACAAAACTAGAATTTTCTAAAACGTTATTTATTATGTGATTCACTGAATCAAAGGAAAAAGTACATGCGGTTATATGAATTTCTCCAGATAGTCCAATAAGAATTTACTTACGGGATAAAATACTGAAATAAATGCTAATTAGCGTACTAAGGGACTAATGCAAAAAGTTAAAAAATGAAAATAAAAAATTTGGCTATCATTTTCTGAGTTTTTTTTAAAAAAATCCTTTTTTGTATTACGTAAACCGAACAAAGGATTGAAAAATATCCTTATTTGAAAATTTAATGAAAAATTTAAATAAAATGAAAAACCTTGCATTAAAACGAAATGTGAAGAATTTGAAGATCCAATTGTCACTTTTTCTTTTTTTTTATTAAAAATATACATAAAAACAAAATAAATATAATCTTTATTAACACTGCTTCAAAAAATCATTATAAAATAAAATAAAAAAGGAAGATCGTAAAAATTAAGAAAGATCATTGGAAGATAAACTTTACGCAAATAAATTTATAGCTGAGCAGCCAGTTTAAAAATCATGCTATTCATATCTAAGTCGTACTGTTGGTGAGCTGTGCAAACTGGACACTATCCGATCTGAATAGGCTTAGGGGCGTAAATGTTTACCTGGCATGGTTGGCACATCTACAGATGTTTTAGACGTTGCAAGTGTTAAAGAAAGAAAATGGCGTAGTGAATGTGGATTTCTTGACTTATGTAAAAATATCTGCTGAACCTCAAAAATTACTCCAAAGATACTACTTCTAACACTTCCTTCTTGCTGTCTTTGGATATAGTGGAAAAAAACAGTTACACACCATTAAACCTCAGCAATACTGATTTTATCTTTCTTACACAGTGCCATTTTGAAAGTGACAAAATAGATGGATGTGAGTAAAAGTGCTTCGTGATACAGTTTACGAAACGCTCATGGATGTACTATGAGGTGTTTTTTTTTATTTACTTTGGTTTGCCAAGCCGTTTGAGGAGACCAAGATTTGGCTTCTGCCATTCAAAACCAGGTCATGCAATACTAATATCCATCAGTCTTTTACCTCTTAATTAGACAGTAGTGCGTTCATCGAGCACGTCATACATGGATACAGATTTAATCATGAAGAAATACATCTCATACAAGAAAAAGTTTTCCAAAATCATTCGCCAAACGTTAGTTCTGAATCGAAGTCTCCAATTACCGATAGATATCTGGGAACAAATTCACCTAATACATCACGATTTGATATCCGTAATTGAAGATGACTGATACATGATATACTGTAACCTGACGGTATTGATCGATAGACCGGAGCAACACAATAGGTTGGAGAACCAAGTGAAAGAAAGTAGACGTAGTTGGATAATTGATATTGATTTCCAAAAGTAAGAAGGCATGTTGAAAAGATAACGAAATATTTTGAAGCAGACGAATAAGATTAGTGAGGCCATGATCCACATGATTTTAGAGTGGTGCTGTCTGGGAACTGTAAGTTAAGTATTACTCTCTGTCCACAGATCTTTAAAAGTCTAGCAAAACATCAAGCCTTCGTAGAAATATGTGCTTTTAGAAAATTCATAGGATTGCGCAAACACACATCGTACATAACTAATTATTCACCTTCTCAAATTTTGAGAGGAGAACCGTAATCATTCTAGTAACCACCGATTTTTAACTGGTCTAATCAATATTGATTTTGTACATAACAGACTTGATAACTGGATTATAAAAACTAGAATGTCATTTATTACTATTAGCTGATAAAGTTATGTGTGTATTGATGGAAGAGACACCATTACACAACTTGGTGTTTTGTGTGTATATATATATATATATATATATATATATATATATACAACACACACACACACACTCGTATAAATCACAATTATTTGTAATTAATTGATTGGTATCAAAGAATTAGATGATTTAGAATATTTTTTATATTTAATTTATATCACCTTTTTATGTATTAAGAGGCAGAACTTCAATATGATATTCTTTGTTAGTTTATTCATAAATAAAGTATGTTCTGATCTCGATTCGCAATCGTTAAACAAACAAAGAGGTTCTACGCGTTTAGAGTTTGTTATCTTGACTACAGTAACTCTCATCCTTTTTGCCCATCGCATCAAGGTTCCACTCAAAATGGTAATAGTGAGAAGAGAAGTACTGAAGTGAAGCCAAGGAATGGTAGCGCAGCACCTGCTGTCTTGTGTTGTATTTTCTTTTCTTCCTTTCTTCTTGTCTTCTTAGTGTAGAAACTGACGGTTAGAGATTTATAGAGTACGAACCGAGGGCTGCATACCAATGCGGATGAGAGATAAACCATTGTCCAATTTTTCCTAACGCTTACGTAGACATACACACAAACATACACATTCACAAACATTCACTCTTACATACGTGAACCTACACTTTAATACTATAACTCGTCTTATAATATCTTTCTTCGGTTCTCTTTCCTCTTTTATCTGCTCACACGCGTACAGTAGACACTACCATTCGTTATTTTTTTCACACCCAGAGAAATAGAAAACTACCCCACCGCACCAGCCTTACTCCTTATTTTAGAGCTTACAGTACACAGTTATCCTTCTTCATTCACACATCTGTCACACTTTATATGTCTGAGCGATACCAAAACAATGTCACGACGTTTTTCAGAATAGTGTAATAGAATAAATGTTCTTAGTTTCTGTGTTAACTTACCATTAACATATTTACATTGAAAAACACCGTTTAATGAAATTAAATACATAACAATTATCTCTTAAAGATTTTTAAATATTTATTATAAATGATGTTCGAAGCACGACACTAACTAATGACATTAAATGTAACAAGAATTATCTCTTTTAATAATTTCTAAGTATTAAGAAGATAAATAATTTATTTATCGATGTTATGACGTAGATGATAGTAGAATGAATTTAAAGTTGTAATAAAATAAATAAATTAAAACTATTATAAAAATAGTTTTAACTAATGAAAATTGACATTAGTGTCAATTCTCATTAGCTAGGCTATTTAAAAAAATCATAGTCATGTTTACAAAATTTTAATTGTTGAATGTATGTAAAATCTTTGAATGAATGAGTTATGCCTTCATAACTTCTTCAATATTGCGAACTCAGTATTTTTTTAAACTGATATTTACTACAGAATATACCAATTGATTCATATAAAACTTCATTTCCTTTATGTATTTGATTATACAATGGTGCTACAAACATTTAATTGATTTTAAAATCAACTGTATCTTTGGGAGTTCACTGTACCTTTATATCAGTGTTGAAAACATCCTCCGTCCACCTCAAGACGTTCAACTGAATAAGTCGTTCGAAATTCCTGGTCGACTGATGGAGCTTTGGCTTGTTCTTACTTCTTATTTAGCTCGTAATATTCTGTTTCAGGTGGTTTAATGTCCAACAGCATGTAGCGTATACTTTTGGATTCAGAAAACTCTAAAATAAAAGATCTATTGGTGCTAAATCAGGTGATCGCGATAACCACAAGTTCTGGAGATGATGCAGTCGTCAAAGAAACTTTCAATCAGTGTTATGAACTCCCGTGAGTTTGGCACTTGGCTCTGTCCTGTTAAAAGTACTCGACATAGTCAAATTTTATTCAGTTTTTCAATTAACTTCAATAAATTGAAGCGTATCGGCACTCTTCGGTGTTCACAGTTAATTCGAAAAAAGTTGAACACAATATTCTCTCTACAGTACTGCAAACTAGATTCCGATTTTCAATAGATGCACAAGCTCTTCATGAATGGTATGCAAATGTTGTGCAGCCCAAATACTGTGTTCTGGAAATTGACGTAGCCAGACAAGTAGTACTAGACTTCATCTGTGAAGAAGATAACGGATAGTATGCTAGGATTTGTAACAACGGTCACCCGGAACCAACGGTAATATATGTAACATTATATACAAACAATATAGGAAAAGCAGCTGATATGTGCGCCATCTTATTTAATAAATTATAATTAAATAAGAGGTCATGAGATGAATCACTTATCTATTGTAATTACTGAGTCAATATCATTATTTTGATATTAAAAGAATCGTAAATATTTTTAAAAACGTTTGAAGAAAATTCTACAAAATGTCACTTCTATTTAAAAAAAAAAAAATATTTAAAATTAGTATTATATTTAGATCCCATTTAAGAGAAAAAATAACTCTAATTACTGTATCTCTTTGAGTTTTACAACCATTTTATTTCATTAAAAAATTAAGGACAAATGTGTATGAATTTCACTTTATTTAGGGTAGTTAGATAGTACAACATTTTTTGGGCAATCTTAATTCAAGAAGATAGTTGCGATCGTTAAAAATTTAACTTGTCGTTTAAATTTCTACGAATTGTGTTTTAAAATTTTTGTGATGAAATGTCTGAATGGATGTGATAATTAAAAGATTGCTCTAAACTACATACTACTTGGCGCATATGAAATAATCAGTAAGAAAGTAACCATTAAATATACTGAACTAAACTAAAACTCATATCGAATATACATTTTGTCTTATGTAAACGTTTAGGAAATGAAGATTCCTAAAAATAAAAATTATGAGCTGAATTTACGTATATGCAAATGTTTTAATTGAACGTTTGTTTATCATATAGTATAATAAAAACTGAACTATCTAACAAGTGCTCCATAATTTAATATAGAGTTTTCTGAAAGAGCAAATACTAGTACTAAATACGTAGATAATCATACTCTCTCCGGAGTTGTTAATTTGTAGCAAGTTTCTGAAACAATAATTTTAGATAGCGCAAGCAAACTTTCTTTGTATGAAATAATATACAAAAAACTAAGACAAATATTCAGTTTTAATATTATCTCTTACAACTGTACTACCCTTATTGGCAAAATTTTAGTACTGAGAGTTATATTTAAGATTAATGAGCAGATAAGCATTAAGTGTTAAAATGATTCAATTTTTGGGGTATGTATGTTTACGGCAAGAAAGCTTGTGATAAATAAATCTGGCAGAAATAGAATTCCAAAGACACAAATTCTAACAGGATATTATAAATTACTTCCCAACAAATAAGAATTGATTATAAGAAAGCTGATAAGTTAATACTTGAACTTATTATGAAATTATCGCTTTTCTTGGTTATTACAAGGTTTTATTTCTCATTATCATTCTAACATTTACAGGAAAAAATATTAGAAAATATGATGGAAGTATCAGTTGACACACACCAGGCTTAAATAGGTTCTGACGGTGATTAAATAACGTTCACATAGTAACTCTGTCGTCATAGTTGCTGCTACATTAACATAAAAGATAATAATGATAAAAAAATGTAAATTTTTGTAACTGTTAACTTTCTTTGAACTTCTTCATAGTAATTAACAAAATTCAAATTTAACCAAACACAACTGTGTTTGAAAATCGAATTAAAAGATATTTAGCAGAAAAATACATTTTAGTGGCTGTTAATAATAATGTGCTGTTTCTGTTTATTTTGTAAATAAATTTTATTTCCCGTAATATAAGAAATAAAATGGTGTAATATTATAAATAACAAGCTGAAAAAAAAAATAAAACTTTAATTGATGAAGAGTATTTTCGGTGTAAGAAAAAGTATAATTATTTACATATGAAAAAATTGTTTTGCTTCAATAATTAACATTACGTTTATTTGCCGATCTTAAGCGTGTTTACGCAAAATAAGCTGTTTTATTTTTCAATATTTTTATATATAAAAAACTGTATTCCGACTAGGATTAATTTGTTACGTCACTGGCTGTCGTCGACAACGTGGCTTGGGGAATGCAAAGAGTAAAAAGCAGCTGTAGAGGAGGTTGTTATCTGATGGGGTCGTCAGTGCTTTCACCCCTTCAAGTTTTCTAATATCTCATCAGCCTCCAGTACTGGGCATCTTCTTACGAAGCAAAAAGTCACATTAAGTTTTTTGCTTGAATGCAGTAAGGCAAAGAACTTTTCGTACTTCTTTGAGCATTATTGCACGCGAAAATCGCTCTCAAATGGCCTTTCTAAAGTAAAACAATTTTGTACTCTTTGATCTTTAATCATGTTTAGTTAAACCACAATCTTACTTTCAATTCTAATTGATTTATTATTGTTTTTTAAGCATACGTTTTTATTTCATTATTATTATTATTATTACTATTATTTGTGTTTTATATTTATTATATTTCTTTTGAAAGAGTTTAAAAAAAACTTATATTTTCGTTCTAAGACAGTCAAGTAGCAGTTGCTTGATTCTTATATTTTAAATTATTAGTAAGTTACTTTATAAAAAAAAATATTTTTTGGTTCATTTAAGTTTATAATGAATGTATACAAACTTTAATCAAGATCTGATTTAGTGTAAAGAGAATGAACTTTTTATTTTTTACTAGCTTTTTATGATTGTATGTCTATTAAAAAACAATTCACATTATTACATACTTAAAAAAATGTATTTTTCGTTTTAAACATGAATTACATTTAAAAACGTTTTTTCTAAGTCCCTTTAGGTTGAAGGATGCATTTCCATAGATTCAATAAAAATTAATCATTTATAAGAATAAGCAACATGTTGTGTTTATATAAAGTTAAAATTTGGCCTAAAAATGACCAGGAAATCAAATATTTTATCTAATTTCCTTGTTGATAGATTAACCTTCAAAAAAATTTAACTAAGAAAAGTATATTAAAATGTGCCAGTTTATTTTTCATGAATTTAATACCACCTGGACAAACAACGACATTATTTAGAGCGTATAGTATCTAAATTTGGTTAAATTTCTAGTTCAAGAACTTCCGAATTTTATTAAATAGTGAATGATCAAGTGACTTTAGAAATTCTGTTAATAAAAATGTTACAATAATTACTAAAAATAATAAGTTTTAATGTCATTTAAAAAAGGTTTTAAAACATGACAAGTAAAATGTCAAACATTAAAAAAAAGTTAAATAAAAAACTATTGGAGAAAAATATCAAATTTGCAGTTATTTTAAAACTAAATTATTATTATCTTTCGACAGAGGGAGATGAATAAATTATTTTTATTATTATAAATGAAAAACGAAATTTAATTTTTAATGAGGATTTTCCAGCTTGGGAATATCAGAAGAAGCTTTTTGAGTATTAAATAATATTTTAACAATTTTTAATATTTCTTTAAAATCTATATTTCTCCAACACGTTACTAGTATTAAGGGATGAATTTGATATGTTGTTATTCTTGAGAATTCAATTTTATTTTGATAGTGAAACATCAACATTCAATTTATTTAGAGTTTTTTCCTTCATATTTACTTTCAGTAATATTTGGAAGCGTTTTCTACAAAATTTCCTATGGTTAAGTTTAATTTATTTTATATAAATCTCTTATATTAATTAATTTTCATAATTACTGATTTCGAAATATCTTCAAATCTGTTTTATTTAATTTTTTTATATAATTTCCAGATATAATATTTAGCGTATACATGTAGTGCATATATGAAATAACATTAAATATATTATTTTTTATAAATCCTGTCTTTAACGAGGTTTTTTTTACACTTAAATCATAGAATCTTTAAATGTTTATTACATAGAATCTTTATGAAGCCGTTATTACAGTATTATTTTATTGATAACGGTATTATGAGATTGTCATAATGCTTTAATTTAGCAGTCTCTCATTTCAATCCTTCACGTTATTAAATGTATAGCTTCATGCAGAGTTCACCACGCGTTCTCACTTCTCCAACCCATTCATCAGCTTAGCTGCAGTTAACTCTTTACATATGTCTGTGCTAATAATAGTCAGAAAGATTATTATTAATTTTATTTTGATTGTTTATTTTTTGGTAATTTCTGCGAACTAACTTACGATTAGCAGATTTAGACGTTTATTATGACGTGTTCATTTTATACTTCATTAATTCTACGAACATTCCAACCCTTATCGTTTCTATATACAACAAAAACCAAAAAATAGATTCAAAACAAAACATGAACAATAATAATTTAAAAAATAGAAAAAAATTAAATAAAAAATAATAATAAAAGAATTAACCTAAGATTATCTGTATCGACGAGATACATATTTCTTTAATTATTCAACTTAAAAATCTGAATTTGGAGGTAAGCTACCAACCTAACCACAAATAAGAAACTTACCCGTATGTTGTCAACAACATTTTAGATTAACCCGTAAATACCGAAAATATTGTTGAGGTCCTTCTTTTTCGTCAGAGCAATCTATTTTTTAAATTATGATGAACAGTTTGAAAATGCTCTCGGAAATCGCGCTGCCCAGCCGGTGCCAGTCATAAATACTACACCGACCTGCATAGCATCACTACACTGGTGCAAATGTAGAATTGACGAAATTATTTAGGTGGATCCTTTTGTAAAAACATTATTAATAACACTGTCTAGTCTGTAATTCCGCAGCATATTAATTATAAATAGTAGAAACAACTTAAAATTATTTCTAATATAACGAAATATATGTAAATCAGTTGACTGAAATAATAAATAAATGTAAATATCAAAATAAACAATAAATAATTGAAAATAAATGAATACCGAATAAATAAAAAATAAAAAATTAATAAAAATTCTCTGTTTTACAAAGTTATTAAAACTGTAGAGAGAGCAAAGGCGCCGTTGTGCGGTGTGATTGCCGAAAGCATGTTCAGTGTGCGTCATATCATAATTTTATAAATGTAGTCCTTTAATGGTAAATCCCTTCTTTGTTTTAAAATGTGAAAATAAATTTTATGACAACTAACTTCTTCTTCTTTTGTTTGTTATTACTAGAAATATTACTAATAATTTAATTTTCTTAACTATTATGTTTTGCATTATTAAGAAATGATAATTTTTTCTGATCCCAGTAATCAAATTATAGCTACAGTGGTGATGCAAAAAAAAAAATCAGAAACAAAATAAAACAAAAAATAAGAAAAACGAAGAAAGTATTCTCGTACGCGTAAGTTTGTATTTGATGTTACTTTTTTCGTGGCATTTTCTGTCTGATGAAGTGAATACCGATTTAAAATTAAGAAAAAACTTCGCATAATTTTTTTGGATTTATATATTACGTTTTAACTTTTTAACTGCCGTACTACGTTTAATGAGACTTTTAAATATTATTTAATGCCATATTAATTAATTATATAATACAAAGAAAATTCTGTTCATTTTATTTTTAACGGTTATTAATAAATATCTACACTGGTTTATATTGGCCAAAGATGAAATAAGCTTATATAGAGAAAATTGAGTTTTGCCATTCTAGTAAAGACATGACGCAGAAGGCAAAGAAATAGAATACAGACTAATCTAATGGTTAAGGCGAAAGAAGAACACTAAACATCAAATACAAGATACTAATAAATAAGCCCCAATCATTTACAGTCAATGTAAATCAGGATAGATATTTATTAATAAACATGAAAAACGGACATCTGATTGTAATATTATATTTGATACTAAGTGATATAATGTTTAACGCAAAATTAATATAAACGAATAAAATATCTATTGAACAACTGTTAATCAATAATATAATGGTGTACCTGGCAACAATTTTTCTATCATAGTCAATAATCGCATGAAAAACGAGTTCGGTTTACTCATGTATGTCTGTTCAGTATATTAATATATACGTTTGAAACGTTTTTAAATAAATTTACCTCCAAATAAAATAAAAGTAAATAATAATTGTATCGTTTAAAATAATAAAATAAAAATAAAATAAAATAATAAAATTATATTATTCCTTAAATTGTAAGAAAGCAAAATAAGATTTTAAAATTTCTAAAAAAATTATAGTTACCGTGTATGAATGCAAGAATTGTATATTTTCTTGAAAACGGACTTAAATATCAATGTCATTTTAAGATAAAATCTTTTCTATTGTAGTTACATCTGGCGTATAAAAAGTATTGAAGACTGCAATTTCGGTTTTTTTCCGTACGTAAGCTCAAATGTTATTTATTCTCACATTGATCCAGTAATAATATACAAAGCATAATATATGGTAACTATGCATATCATAATACAATTTTCGAGGTAGATAACTGAATAGTACAAAAATACATCCAAAAATACATCCTTGTTAGAAGGAATTCTAATGAGAATTTACAACTCTAATAACTGATGAGATATCGGAGATTGTTTAATATAAAATCAATGTAAATTAACAAAAGCAGATGTTGAATAAATACTACTGATCAGCCAGGCTTCTATCAGCCAGGAAATAAATCACCGATTAAAATTCGACACTGAAGTTTTAAAATGCATAACGTAGTGGACGCTGTCTTACTGAATGAAAGGTGGTAAAAAATAACTACATGAATCATCATTAAAGAAATGTGATTTTGCTACAGGTATTTTTATGATTTTGTGATTACTTCAAATTATAATTTTGCCGTTTCATTCGTAGAAAACAAGGTAGAACAACAGGTAGAAAACAACAGCAACCACAGACCTTACGTATTAGGAGTTGTTTAATAATTACCTTTTTCTCTCTCAGCCTGGACCAACAGTTAAATAAGGTTTTTCAGTTTAGGGCAGACAATAATGTTATTTAGGTGGTTGCATAAACAAATTATAATCTAGTATTGTTTACTATGTAAATAATTTTCATCATTACATTTACTTAATTTCAAAGGGAGATGTAATTAATTTAATATTTCCCAAATTATTTATTTTAATTAAAGATTAAAATCGACAAGTAATCATTTGTTTTTAATTATTTACGTAACAGGTAACTAACTAGAGTTTCCAATAAAAACAATCTTTCTGAGAAACTTTTCTGTTGAAACGTGCATAAAATATAACCTTACAAATAGTCACTCTTCAGTTATTTAAATTATTCCTGAAATGTTTTTTAAATGCTACATAATTTTTATTTACAGAAAGAAAAGATTACGAAGGTCTTACAGCATTTGAAAAGAATTTAATATTTTGATTTCAATTTCCATAGTGTACACCAAAAACCGAATTCTTATTAAAAAAAAAAAATAAATTTCTTCCAAAGCTTGTTTCTTTTTCCTTGAACACATTCAGTTATAGCATATAAAGAAATAAATGTACTTTTAACGTTAATAAAATTTAAGTAAATTATTAAACCCAGACTAAACAAAACGTGAAAACATATTTACATTATAGAAATTTTTATTATTATTTAAAAACTTTTCCTTTAACTGGATTAGATTTTTTGTTGCAGAAAGTTTAGGTTGACCGTGGTTCCTTATTTTCTCATCTGCTGCTTGGTTGTTGTGACTAATGTTGGCATATACATCTAATTCATCTTTTCATTTTTTCTCCTTAAGGGCATTGAAAACAAATTATATGCTTTTCGATGTTTAGTTTTCATAATAATGAACTAATGATGAAAACATTTTTATCCTTCGGCAATTCAAGTGTAAATACAACATAACTGGAGAGTACTCATATACGTATTTTAACATATTCAATGCTTATATCTACAATATTTTATTTTTTTTATTTTAACGATACAGCAACTTTACAATCTGTTCAGCAAGATAATTGAGCAATAAGTAAATAAGATCTACGATTGATCATACATTAAATAGTCGCAGACGAAGCAGCTGATGACTTAACGATAACAACGAAATAAAAGAGATGAAATACAGAAGCACTCAGTATAGCCAGACCATAAAGTCACCTAATTGAAACGTTAAGGCAAACCAAGAATATTGTTCCTTACCAATCTTGAAATCACTGATCGCGTTATCCATTAAATTAAACGCCAAGTAATTCGGGTGCCGATCCAAATGTGTTGCGTGCTGTACCCCACAATTGAAGCCCATAGGTAAAAACAGGCTTCAAAACTGGATTTTATAGTGTGTTTAAAATCGAGGCGTGTGGCCGTGTGGCCATGTGGCCTAGTATATTCGAAGAATTATTATTATTAATGTTAGTATAAAGTATTTCTGGACTTTTAGTTGTTTTATTCAATACCTTTGGTGTTGGATTAGGAATTTTAAACGATATTTGTTAAATCTATTCGTTTATTCACACTTTTTACTTAGTGTTTAAGACGGCGCCACGTGCTCACAACTTTAGCGTTTTTTAAGTTATTGTGTGAAATTGTTTACAGTGTATTAGAGGATGTTTATGTGAGTGCGAATATAAATTTATTAGTAAAATTATGATTTTTAAGCCATATTTCGGGGTACTACCGGTGTACTAAGTGCTCGCTAACTTTGTTGAAAGTGAAGTTATCATTAAAATTTTTCATATTGACTTAGGCCACCTCTAGACGAGTGTGTTGATGTAACTAAATTATTAAAATCTTCTTGATTAAAATTGGCATTATAATTTAAATTGGTTAAAATGTATATTGCGTTTCGGAAGTATTGCGGAACCAGTAGCTTGCATCCCAAATTTGGGCCAGAATTCCCGGGAGGTATGTTGATTGCCTATATTACATCTTCATTCGGGCGGTGTATGTATATATATATATATAAATTATACCACATAATTGCTGTTGCATATTTGTTTCGCGCCAAATTTCCAATGATTTAGAAAGATTGCCTACCCTGGGGTCGTTTGGAACACTCTACGTATGTCGGCATTTTAGTATATTAGTTATATATGTGTATTTTTGTATACGTATGTATAAGTATATTTATTTATGTATATATACATATATATACATAGAGTTTGATTATGTACATACGGTTGCGTTCACAATTATTATCGATTAATATTGTTGATCTTAATTTTATCAGCTTTCTTAAATTATTGGTATTAATATTATAGAATTTATCGCCTTCCTTGAGTATCGCGGAAGATACTAGAAGGAAGATCAAGGAAATTATTTCCAATCTTCTCCTCAATGTGAATAATCTTGTCCTGGTAAAATTGAGCTATGGAGCAAGGGTGGTGTCGGGGTGGTGTCTTGAACTTCGCAACAAAGATTCTTGCGTCCAAGTTGCTAGTTTTTACTTGAAGTTTGAACGCGGCTTGAGTACGAGTCGAGAGAGAGTAGCTGGATGGTGAACTCGGGAATTGATTATTGTCGGAAGAGGATAGAGTATTTTCACAAGGTAAGGTCTTCTAAATGTGATTCCTGGCGCTCTTTTGTACAAGAGCAAGGAAATAAAGACCCGTAGTGTGTTGTTTATCTAGTTCTTGGTCATAATCGGAAAAAGACATTCTCCTGTCGGCTTGTCCCAGGATGGTGTTGTTATGGATATAGATCGTGTCCTCACTCATCTGATGGAAGATATACTTCCAGATGATACTGCAGTTGGTGAGATCTCGTATCATCGACGTGTCCGAATGGAAGTTGTAGATTTTCGCTCTGAGATTATGTTTTCAGAAATTACTGAGGCGGAAGTTCGTCAAGTAATTTGTAGCCTGGCTAGGAATAAAGCCCCTGGATATGATGGTATCACGGTGGAGCTCTTTGTTTACAGATCGCCAGTGATTGTTGATCCTCTGACTAGGGGCTTCAGTAGGTTCTATTTTTCTGGGAACTTCCCAGCGTATTGGAAACGTGGTGTCTGAATTGCTCTTAAAAGGTGGCGACAAGGATCCCAATGTATGTTCCTCTTACCGTCCTCTGACGCTTTTGCCTGTAGTAAGTAGGGTTTTCGAGAAGGTCTTGTACCTCAGCATTAACAGTAGGTTAACGTCTAATCATATGCTGATGGAAGACCAGTGGTTTCCGCCCCGGTAAGGGCATAGAGGACGCGCTTCTTGGGATCAAGGATTGGCTTCGGCCAGCGAGTGTAATTATGTACTTGGTGTCTTTATGGACATATCCGCGGCGTTCAATAACTTGTGGTGGCCCTCTGCCTTGTTTCAACTGCAGCAGCGTGGTTACACGCTAAATCAGATTACAACTCTCTCGAGTTACTTCAGCGACAAACTGTCATCCTTCGCGACGGAAGTTGGGAGGTAGGAAGGTCTGAAGGTTGTGCACAGGCCAATGTTCTAGGTCCACTAGTCTGAGTCGTGGAGTTCGATTCTCTCATGCGATTGCGGATGCCCATAGGCTGTCGCATCGTGGCTTATGACGACGATGGCCTGCTGCTGGTCCAGTGTAAGTGGCGTGTTGAGATAGAGCTCAGAGCGACACAGGCATGTAAGGTGTTAAAGTTGTGGAGTCTTCAGCATAAGATGATTTTCAGTGCGGAGAAAACCACTATGATGTTCTTGAAGGGACGTCTAGCCGCAAATCGTCATCCGCGGGTTGTAATGGACGGTCTTCCGATTAGGTATGTTACCGTTTAGAAGTATCTGGCGTTCGTAGAGTTATTCATCCCGATTGGGGGTTGTATTATCGTACCATGCGTATTCTTTATAATGGTGTCTGTGTGGCCATAATGTTGTACGCTGCGCCCATCTGGTTTCATGGTTTACAATTCCAATATTATAGGGATATTCTTTTGCGAGCCCAGCGTCTTCTATTGTTAGCTCTTGTCGGTGGCTACAGAGCTGTCTTGCGAGTGTCAGTGTCTGTGATCGCCGGCATAAAACCCTTAGATATTTTGGCTACGGAACGTAGCCAGCGATATATTTCCAAGAACGGAGGCCTTCTAACTTCAGGGCGTATGCGTGAAATTGAAGACCAAGGTTTTGATTCTTGGCAAGCTAGGTTGAATTATTTTTCTACTGGTCGATACACGCATGGCATTTTTCCAAATATTAGGTAGTTGCGAGCGATTAGTTGGGTTTCCACCATTCGGCATATAACTCAATTCCTTTCGGGATATGGTGCTTTTAGTGATAGTTTGTCTAGATTTAGATTGGTGACTCTGGTTTGGGTCCGGACTGTAGGGTCGATGACACTGTGGACCATGTCCTGTATTTCTGTCCCCGGTACGAAGCTGTGCGTACCAGAGTTGCTAGGAAAATTGAGAGAGTAAACTCCTTCTTTGATCTGCGAGTCAACTGGAGGACTCGCAAATATTGGACAATTGTGGCTGTCTTTCTTCGTTTCCTCGTTTCTGCGCAGGACGGCCAAAGGGATTTAGTTAAGCAGGAACCCGAGCGGCTAGGGACCGCCAGGACAGTTGATTGGCCAAAGGAAGGCGCATTTGCGGCGAGCCACGGTTAGATAGATTTGTGGTGATTATTAATTGTATACGCTTTTGGCGGAACTGCGACTGCACTGCCGAGGATATAGGTTACCATGCAGCTGTGAGGTATAGCGGCGTTTTGACGAGGGCAGATTATGATGAACACATGACACTGTAGGCGGGATGGCGACTGCACTGCCGAGGGCATGGATCCAATGCATCTTGTCGGTGGTTTAAGATGTGAATGTCACACGGGACGCTGCGATGGAGCTGAGTGGGAGTAGGATGTCTGTCTGCCTCTCTCTTGTAGACCAGATCGGAGTCCATAATTTAACCTAAGTCTGGGGTACGAACCAAACTTGAGTTCAGTAAGGGAAGTAGGACTAAATTCCGTTTTTGCGAGCAACATTTTTGGTGGTATGTTGTGTTTAAATTTGCCTCGAATTTTTTGACATTTACAGAAATTGGCCCAATAAAATAGAACTCGGCGCGTGGTTCGTGATTCCTCGAACTCGGTTACCTAGTTCAGAGAGAAACGATGTAGGATATTCAAGATGTCCGGAATAGGCCTACAGCGAAGGCAAAACTGAGTTAATAAATCACCGACATAAATGTCTATCGAGGCATTTACATCAGTGGCATCTCAATCAGCCCAGGCTTATTATTATGAGATGTATAAACTCAGAGGGCGATAGACGACTCCCGTTAAAGACCATCAGAGCTATTAACGACGGGGGGTGGTGTGACGACCGGAACGTCACTAGGCGGGTGTCTTCTCCTACGCAGTTGGGATGTTGTTCTTGTATCATCGTTTCGGAGCGTACCCAGTTCATTAATTTAGGTTGTAAAAATTCTCAAAATAGTACAGTAAGCTAGAGATGAGTGCTCGATAAAAAAAGAAAAAATGTACGTACTCTAACGTGGTTACTGTCTTTGTTTGACAATTTAATTTAGGCTGCGTAAACTTTGTATTTAGTATGGTGTGCTTGTATAGTTAATTTAATGTTGTGTTACACATTTTTTTGGAACAGGCGAATTATTTAGGAGGCCTGCGCACCCCGAAGTAATGCTATGCCGCGATTTCAGGGTGCGTAGGATTTACTCCAATTAAACAGAGGAGGTTTTATGCGGTAGTCTTCTGGTGGCAGTTCGATGAGACCACTAGCAGGAGCCCGACACTCCGTGCGTAAATGCATTTCCACCTCCTTCCTGAAAAGGCTTCAAGACTGATTTATAAATCAATAATTTACTTTCTACTGAAAGCCGAGATCAATGTCCTATCAGCCAGTACATGTTTTTAACTTTAGATCCAACTGTTTCTGCTTAAATTTGTTATGTTTCGCTCAAGTAAGTCGTCAGTCTAGATGAAAACACAAATATTTACAGTCCCGAGATCTCAGAGTCGGAAAATTGAAGATAGAAAGAGGACAGTGTTCCTTAGAAGGGTGAACGTGACGTGCTTTGATTTTATTTCGTTTATTTTATTTTCCAACGCTTAAGTCACGATATGAGAAGAGTGATATAATGATGAATAAAACGAGACGCAGTTGCCGGATCCTCGTAGACAGCAGGAATTGCAGTGTTTCAGCAAACGTTGTTACTGTGGTATCTGCCGCAATTGGCAAGTCAGCCGTAAACAGAACATACAAAATGGGTCCGAGAACGCTTCCTGATGTACCTTTGATTGTATACGTCAAATCTTCTACGTGTTTAACCTGAAAACAAGTGTATTCTAGGATAGATTTCAGCACTACGTAGAAAACATGCGATAAAACCTTTTCCAACTTATAGAGCAACCCTAAATGCCATACCTTGTCAAAAGTCTGACTGTTGAGGAAAAACGCTGAACAGTACCGTCTCTCGTCTACAGCATGATTAATAACATTAACAATCTACAATTTTTTAATGAATAAAAAAAAATCGATTGAATTATATCTTCTAATATGAATGAATTTAGGAATATTATGACTACATTTTTGTTTCCAATATAATGCTTCTGGCATTCCTTAAATAAAAGAAAGGTTATTTTATTTTATTTTAAAATAATAGTGAGTTGTTGCATATTAACGAACCATAAATTTTGTGATGTATGAGCACCACAATTTCTCTACAATAAAAATGCCTAAAGAAAGATTTTGTAGTGAATATTAAAAAACGCAGATGTTGAATAAATACTATTGATCAACCAGGTTTCTATAAGCGAGAAAATCTATCACCGATTAAAATTCGACATTTGCTTATATTGCCTCTCTTATACATAGGTGTATTGAATTAAGAGGGGAATCTGGATACGTAAGTTTATTTTTTATTAGTAAAATAGTAATTAAACTGTAATGAAAAATTTAATGGTTAGTTAATAAAAGGAGAATGGCAATAAGAATTGTAAAAGAATATATATATGATAGTGCAGTTCAACATCGTAAACATAAAATATAAATGGTACTGTATCGGGAAGAGAAACTCCTAGTAATAGAAAGTGTCAGAGTAAGAGTGGCACAGAATATGAAGAGGGTAAATAGTTTAACAGATTGACAAAGAAAAATTCGGAAGAGACAACAGCAAAGAAATCGTTTCTAGAAAGAATTTTTATTTTTGTCGCTAACATGCGACAGAACTTTCGTTGCATAATTCACTGGAAAATTCATTATTAAAAATGATTATGTATCATTTGAACAAGATAAATGTAAGAATTTATTTTTTTTAGTAGAGTAAATTAATTATCAAAGCAGAAAGAAATGGAGAAAAAATTATATAACATTCTAATAATGCGAATAAATAGGAGGATCTGAATATTCTATTATCTAACGTTATAAGGAATTTTCTGAAATATTTAAAAACAGTAAAGGAGAATAATGGAAGAATAAATATAAAAATGTTAGTTGTTAAATTGAAAAGACAAGAATTGAAGAGAAATTATAATTCATTATTCTTTGCAGACTTGGGTTGTTCTTTTTCCTTATTATATGAAGAAATAAAAAAGTCTTTTGAACTATTTGTCTCGGTTCACTGGGTAAAAATATTGATTACATTACAAAAAAAAAAGAAGAGAATAGCCTTGCCCTGATAAAGTTGGACTCATTGCTCATGAAAATTAAAATTTTAAAAGCAAAGAGAACATTAAAAATCTTCAAAGAATTTTAGATTAATCAAAATAAAAGAAATTTTTTTACGGGTACAAGGAGATTAAGAAAAGTGGTATCTTCATATTGATGAGCTATAAAAAAGAGTTCAAGGATTTAATGTTGTAATGAGAGAGAATAAATTTGTTATAAAATGGTAAGCGTATGACTTTTTATGACTTAGAATAGCAGTTCGTCAGAAATAACAGAAATAGAAGAGAGGAAATCACGATTAAACGAAGATAAAGTATCTGCCTGGGCTGGATTGAAAAAGGGAAAAAATTGCTGAAAAGACCAAAAGAAAGCAAATAGCAGAATCGAATTAATATTGAAATAATGAAAAAAGGGGGGCTGGAGTAAACGAAGGAAAAAAAGAAGGGGGATCAGTAATATTCGTTTATATATGTATAACGTAAGAACTTGGGCTTGGTTTAGGGAGTTACAGGATGAAATAATGAATGGTCAATTTTTGGTCTGGCATAAATAAAAAGAGAAGAAAAAAATACTTAATTTTTAAAGATCGCACAAGATTATATGGTAGAAGGAGAGAAAGTTTACGTTTTGTCATAAGTTCTGGTTTTGCCATAAATCTAGAGTATAAGGAGAAAGGAGTGAGATTGAGAGGATGCATGCAACTTACAATAGTGTTTAGTGAAATATGGGAAAACTAATTTTACACATTATGAAAGAATTGATATACAGATAAACAAATTTCAAAATAGATACGGGTAAATTTCTTGTTTTTCGTTTAGTTTTAACATTTTTTCCATGAAATTATAAGGAAATTTGATTAGAATGTATTGTATTAGTTTCAGGTAAAATCTAAATCTTTGTAAGAAAATTTTTATTTTCTTACAAATTTGCAATAGATAATAACAATTTAGAAGGAATCTCAGTTAAGGCTGAATATGGGTAAAAGAAGTTATAAATGAATAGTCACTGATGATAACAAAAACTAATTTTATACTTCAAGAAGAAAATAAAATGTATTGTTAGTGAGAGAAAAAACAATGTTTATTTTTTCCAAACCGTTATTTTAAATTATTTTACATTTAATATTACACAAAGAAAGGTCATTATTTTTAAAATTTAAATTATTTTTCTTTCTAGCGTCTCGTGATCACAAGATCTGTAGCCGCAACTAACAATTATTATATTTGTAATTGAAGATAAAATAAAGATAACGTTTTACAAAAAACAGTTTTTATTATGTCTTATGTTATATTTGAGATTATATTTCCATCTCGTTAGGACAAAACTGCTATTTTAGTTTGGGAGTTGATTTTTTACATTCAAAATGCCGGTACTGAGACTGTGGTGATATTTTAACTTGAAAAATTAAAATTTCCTGATAACAAGAATATCATCCGGTTAAGAGTTTGTACAGTAGAATTATAGAATTAATTTGTCGGAAAAGACGGACTATCAGCTACGTAAAAGTACACTGTACATAAAGCATATATAAAAATTTGTCTTTTTTATGGTTGTTGATTGCCTATAAACATTTTTATGGTATTAATCGAAAAGGCTTCTTGGTTGAATCTGAAAATGATCCTGTATTTTGTAGAATTTTCGTTGAATATAAACTGTGAAAACTGTAATTAGATTGTTTAAAACTTTTAAATGTCATCGTCACAGCGTTTTAAATAGATCTGCGAAAAATCAAAGTTAATTGCTAAATTTGTAGTTTCCATTTTACAATATTTTTATGGAGACACAAATCCCTGAAACTGTACTTCGTCTAGACCAGTAGTGGTATGGAACGTATTGTTTAGCTTTATTACGAATTTAATATTACATGTTAATATGTTTTGAACAGCACATTATTTTTTTTTAAACTTTTAATTTATCATTAGATCCAAGAAATGATGAGCAGAGGCTCAAGATTCCTTTCATTCATAAAAATGGATAAATTCTTTGCGAGTTGACTACCAAAGTAATGATCAGCCGAAATAATTCCTTCAGAATCAGAGATCTAAAACAGCAATTATAGTCTCATCCAATATAAAAGTCTCATCCAATAAAAAAACCTATTACTATGCCATCTGAAGTATTTTTAGACTCTCTGCAGACGAAAACTTAATAGGCTATATATGTAATAATCTATTTTACAAAAACGTGGCTTTTTCTGCCAATATATCTGATTTTATAAATTTAAACAGGCAGCAGATCCAATTAAAAGTATTATGTCTTTAGGTATATTTTTTTGAAATGATCATGGAATCATGAAATTATTATGGAACATTAAAGGTTTTTTATTAATAATTTCATTCGTAGTTAATGGAAAATTAGATTTCTTAAAAATATACATTATAAATTCATTGTATAAGAAAAATAATTATATAAAATGCGAACAACCAAAAATATAAATAAAAAATATTTTTTTGTATAATTTTGTTGATGAACGTTTAATGCAGGAAATAGAACTAATACGCATGTTGGTTTTTAAAAGAACTAAAGCTGATTATTTATTTTTTAAAAGTTCTTATAGGAGTGCTTGTGAATGAGTCTGTATACATTTACAGAATATCTGAGTCTCAATCATTTTAATTAGACGGCAGTACTTTACAAATCACACGTAAATTCATTCCCGAAGGCAACTTTTTTTAAAATTTGTTTGACTGAATAAGATTCCACCCTAGTAGAATTGTAGAGATTATTGCGATGTTTTGGAAATGAGGTGAAGGAAGAAGAATAAGGAGAAAACGAACAGGGTGAGTTAGAACTTTTCCAATAATACGTTGCGGGTGTTTTTAGGAAAGGGGTGGACCTGACTATGCTGTGGGTGGAATATTTCAAAGTTAACATCCTTTGGGAAATAAACCAATGTTCAATGGAATAAAGCTAGACAAACCATATTTCTTCTGTTCCACTCTATTTGTGTAAAAAAAAATCACAACATATTATTTTGTGTAGCATAATTCGTCGGGTCTCTGCCGCTAACACTTCGGTGTCACAATCTGGCCTTTATTTAAACCTTCATTTTTTCCACAAAGTGACGAAAATAAATAAACGTATTGCTGCAATATACGCTGACATATTAAAAGAAAAAACGAAATGTAATACAAACACTAACTGTTACGAAGAAATGGACGTTAAGAAACGTTAATTAAATGTCAAACAAAGACTAAAAATTGTAATTATCATTGTCTTCATTTGAGGTTACAAAACCCTGTTAGAGTAGGAGTGACAGAATAATCAACTACTTCTATTTAATAACGTTTATATATTGTAAAATTGTTTCGTTTATAATTGGTTCTTATACATAAAAATAATATTCCTTAAATTCCTTTAAAATTTTCAATCGAACCTTTTTTTTATCACAAACTTTGTCTTTTTTCACATCATCCTGCAATACAGTATAGAGTATAAAACTTTTTAAAACCATTCTTGTTTAATTGATAACCAGTCTACTACTTATTCACATTTAGTAAATTAATATAGTTTCATTTCTGTACATTATGAATGAAGGTTAATTAATTGATTTTATTAAATCAGGATAGGAAGTAGTCTTTATACTTTTAAAAAGCCGATACGTATAAAAACCTATTCCATAATATTCATTTTGTGGATTAAAATAATAGATTTGGATATACAAATTAAATTGATAAAAATATTATCAAATCTACAATATGAAGTAAAGTAATAATAGTTTACTATTTTACGTTCTAATGCTGAATTATTAAAACTTTAAAAGCAATAAGTACAAAAAATATATAGTAGCATATAAGATAAAGTAGAGTTTTATGTATAGAACGCTCAATCCCGATGTCACGCTACAATAACAGTTAATTATAAGTCGTATGAGTGTGCAAGCACCCTGCAGCGTATCCAAAATAATTGCGGTGAATGAACTGAATGTTAGCATGCTCATTTCCCGGTGTGTAACCCACCATTTATCCTTTTATTAGGTTAATATTTCACTGTAAACAATTTATCCCCAACTCCCCCTTAAGCTTATAACACTTCGTGCGACAAGTTGCTCGTACCCCTATCAACCCTTATTTTCCACCCGTTTCGCTTCCAGTAATTCTGTATTCTGCTGGGTGGTTAACTAGTAATTGTCTGTTTTAATGAGTTGTATTTTAGATAAATTACAGAAAACTGTACTTTCTAATTATTATTTGTAAATTTATAATAAAATATATAAATAAAATAAAATTTAACAGATAAACTACTCGCACAGCGCAGAAAAATCAAATTTACCGGTAGGTGAGCACTTACCGCTTAACTTAATCACCTATTTTTACTTCGCTGAAGGTCAGCGTAATAATCTATTTCAAAAAAAGAATACGTGTAATTTCAACTCCCGACAAAAGAGCAATGGTGTTTATTATTTATTGGATAATTTTATTATTTGGTGTACGCGGTAACTATCAGGTTAAATGCTGTGTATGCAGGTACATTTTACATTATATATTTATAAATAACAAGTACAAAAGAGAATATACAAAGCGGTTTTGGATAACTTATCTTGACTACACTTCACATTAAACAGACGATTAGTTATTTACCATCCGTAAAAACAACAATTACTAGCCTTGAAACGGTTATAAAATAAGGTTCTTTAGGTAAACGTCCAACTAAGTGCAAATCGTCATCATGGGCGACAATATTATTTCCTAACAAAGGTCGGGAACCCTCATCACTTATATCTCATATGGTTACTTGAATGTTCCAAAAAATGGTTCCGTATTAGATGTTACTTTATTCGGTTAGATCAAGAAGTGTGGACAGCACGTTACATTTATCTCTTTCTCCCATTTTCGCAGGTCATTCTGGACTTAAAAGGATTCGATGATGCGGTCTAATGATCTATCTGACATTTAATACTACTGGCTGTACATGTTTTCTATCAAAGGGTCTAAATGTAGGCTAGAACATATTTATTAAATTTGTTCTTATTCTTTAATACAACTCGGAGAAATTATGCAAAATAACAAAAGTGTTGCACTAAAATTCAAATACATCAAGGTGCAAGATATCTTTTTTTTTTTTGAGATGATCGGGTAGTTTACCAGTTAAAATTTTATTTTATAAATGTATATGTATACATTTCTTATGAAAATTTCAGAAGTCTCCAGATATCTATTGCACGTTTCTAGATTCGTTATGAAAAAAAGATGCATACATATGTATATATATATATATATATATATATACATATGTATGCATCTATATATAATATATATATATATATTTTACCAACTCGATCACATCTTGTTTTAAAATATAGAAGTATAGTTACCCTTCTAGGGTAACTAGGAAAAAATAATTTTTGGGGTTAAAATATATTATTTAATCCAAGTTAAGCCAATTTCAATTTATTTGTATATAAAATAGAATTCTTCATTTTCATTCCAAAACATCTCTTGGTTATGTAGTGATAACGTGGTAGTAAAACAACCAATAATAAATTTGACAGTACTTAAGGGGAAAATTGATTTTAAAGTTTCAAGCTTTTATTGTGAAATATATTTTTAGATTTATAGTTCTGTTCGTTTACAAATATATATAGTGTATATATATATATATATAGTGAATATATAGTGTTCGTTTACAAATTTAAACTACAATATTTAACTTAATACAGTAGTAGTGCAGAACTGAGTGCAACTGAGTAGCAGTGAGAACTAAGCACAATCTTGACCTTCGTGCATGCGTCTTAAATTGTATGTTCAATAAGATTGTGTGTGTGTGTGTGTGTGTGTGTGTGTGTGTGTGTGTGTGTGTTGTGTGTGTGTGCAAACACTTTCCTCACCAAAACGCGGTACAGTTTGTTGGAGGTCGGACCCTTCATTAGAAGATTGTAGCGCAGGCCTTGGGACTTTTCATCCGGTTAGACATTGATTAATGTTGTGAAAAAAATAAAAGATTTTTTTTTCACAACATTAATCCATGCGGTAACGCCGGGCGTTACCGCATGGATGTTTAAATTTGTTTGTGTGCATGTAAGTGGGTGTATGTATATGTACGTGTTGTGTTTTATTTTTGAAAAGAGCTTTTTTAAAAAATAAAAATCTACACTTGACTAAACAATCCAGAAAAATATAGATTACCATGCCCATTCTTCACAATCGTCTCTCCATTAGTACTATTGTATTTCATAATAGTACTAGTTGTTCTTCAGAAAGCCCTACATCGATGAATTTGCATTTTCTAATTTTCACTAACCACAGGTCTCTTCAGTTTTCATTATTATTATTTGGTTGTATTTCTCCACTACAATAGAAATAAAATTTCATGTTGTAGTAATTTGTGGTGCGTTAGATTTTTCTTTTATTAACAAGTGAATTCTCTTTCTAGGAGGCTTACTATAAAACATTACTTAACATTGTACCTCTACTTTTATTATTTTTTATATATTTTATTATTTTCTATGACTCCACAAATAATTTTGGTGACAACAGAATAGTTTGTGTCTGTCCATCATCTATCAATCCGAAATAAACCAGTTTCATTGAAAAAAATTTAGCGTATCTTAAATCTTCATCGCTAAACGGATTTGCAATATTAGAAGGGTAATAGTCTAATACATATAAACTTTCAAATCAAATATTTTCAAATCAAGTTTCAAGTTTCATATAAACTTGAAACAGCTCGTTCATTATCTTATCGTTCAAAATGAATACGATAATGTATTCCATATTTGATAAACACTACAGAAGCTCCATATTTCATAAACACCATTTTCATGTCTCATGCAGGTACTCATGGATACTGTAAATCGATGAGTAAATCTTGTAAGGTTTTGTTGGATAAATGATTGTATACGAGACATCGTTAAAGACATTGATGAATGTCTGAATACAAGTTCAAATATTTGATGCTACTCAAATAAATGATAAAATTTTTCTGCTGGTAGTATTTGAAAATCACCCTCTCCATATTTCACAGCAGGTTATGATAAGCGTTTTATTTCTTCCAATTAGTCTTGCGATTGTGCAGTTTAATGAAAAAAAAACCTTAAAAGTAGTCAGTGTTAATGACTCGACAGTTTTGTGGTCCCCACAATAGTTCGATTCACTTTTTCGTAAACGGGATCTCAATAACGACGTAACGTTTTAAACGTGAATGTTATTTCCGTACACAGCAAACGGACGACATTCTGGAACGTAAAAGGTGAATTTCTCATCTAGCAGAGTGATGAAAGAATCGTAAGTGAGGTGTAAAGCCACATGTTTCATGCTGACTACAATATTATTGAACGAAGTGGTTATTAAGTTGCAGTTTTGCAAACTTTCTTGTTATAAATGATAATTCTCTGACGTAACGTTCCTCTCGATTCTTTAATTCTAATACAATTTTTAAATTTTTTTTTATTCAAAAGACGTTTGAGATCGTGAGACATAGTCCGGACGACATAGTAATGCTAAAATAAATGTTCCCAGTATCGCATCAAACTCCGCTTTCCGTTTGGAAAAGTAGCAGTTAAATTGAAGATGATTCTTTTAGAAGACCGGACCACCTGGTAAAACAGAAATAATCCAAGTAGACATACCCATTCCTTAGAACCTCAACTTCACAACTGGCTTGTCCTCCCAACGTTTGTCAGTGATATTGATTTCCCCTACCAAAATCTTCATATGGATTTCGCATCCGCTTAATAATACGTCGAAAACAGAATCACATTGATTATATCTGTTAATATTCATATCCTATCAAATGGTTTTACAGAGACACTCATCTGAAGCATCATGAAAAGTGTATGTCACGTACTCTGTTATATGATTTTCCTTCTCGTCTTCCACAGATGT
The DNA here is from genome assembly GCF_047948215.1 of Lycorma delicatula. Taxonomy (NCBI): domain Eukaryota; kingdom Metazoa; phylum Arthropoda; class Insecta; order Hemiptera; family Fulgoridae; genus Lycorma; species Lycorma delicatula. The sequence goes on from NC_134455.1 coordinate 234,992,071, forward strand.
TCACTGATTGATTCAGATGAAAAGTGATCCAAATACCATAGCAGGTCTTGAATGAGAGTTCAAGTTTTGCCGCTATTTTCATAAAAGAACAAATGAAGACTTACTGTCACCAGAATAATTTGCACAAATTTAAAATAAAACTTTTGGGAGAAGTCCTCCTTTCATCATTATTACCTTTTGCAAAATATTTCAGTCTTTGACAACATCTATTATTTATATGATTTTCTAGCTACTTTGTATTCGTACAAGATGGATACATTTCTACATAATAATCTACACACTGATAGTGAGAATCAAAACACCAAGTACATCTGACTTTTGATCTTTGAAAGAATAATTGAATCCTTAAAAAGTGAAGTTTTATTTATCCTCGATGTCGGAGACCATGAAGAGACCACTTGGTCCTCTTCTCTTCTTTTGTTGTTCTGCGCTCGTTTTGTTGTGCTTGTTTTGTTAAATCTTTTGAAAATTATTATTATCACATAAGATGTGAATAAGGATATTCACATCTTATGTGTAATTCATGTATTTATTTTTCCAATTTTTGTGGAATTAACTGTAAAAAGGGACTTTAAAGAAACATTTACTCTTTTTATAAATAAATTAAGCAAACACTCAAATGTCACTGGTTTTGAATACTGACATTCGTCTTCATCTTTACTTAAATTCTCTTGTGGGTTTTCGAGTTCTAAGAAACTACGGCCTCTTTTTAATACCACCGTTAGATATTACTTATAATTAATTTTTGTTTCAAATTATTATCATAAATAACTAGGTATGATTGAATTTTGATTTCTCAAATTTTTTTATAATACCGTTAAATATGTGTAATTTTGAAAAAAATTAATAAATAGTTTGTATTGGATAGTGAATAATTTTCTAAACGCCTTTATAACTAATTTTAAAAACGAAAGAAATTTTAAATAGCTATCATAAGAGTCGTTAAAAATTTACTAATAAATAAATCGTTCTGAGTATTAGTCTTTAATATAAACAATAGATACAGAACTCGAGCTTAAATTTTACACCGAGGAAATTGTTTTGTTATACGGTAGTATAACTTTGTGTTTTACGATGAAGGGGAATAAAATGAAGTTTTGCAAGAGTAATAACAGGCCGGTTACTAACATCTTACTACAATCTTGTTCTACAATTTCGGGAGAAGTGGGATTCTACTCCCACTTTTCACTCTTTCATTGTGTCAGATTCGTTCATGGCGAGTACGTTTGATAGATCAGAAGAGGAAGGTAAGTAGGGGGGTTAGTTGTGGAGCAGAGTAATTTAGCTTCCATTCAGGTGAACCGATGAACAAGAATGCAAGTAGGACATTACTGGGAGAACAACCGTATACGAAGGGGGTCGGTCGGGATGAAAGCGTAGAGGAGAGATTCAACTAACCATCCTTTACTACTAAGAAGAAATGGGTTAATCAAAAGTCCATTCTACGCTACACTAACGCCGTCCTCTCTGTCGTCTACAGAAGCACAATCCGCACACTTGCTGCTCCACGCTCTGTTGTTACTGTCGCTATTCAAATAGAGATTTATGGACCGTCGAGTTGGTAACACCGAGAGTTGTTGAACCACTTCACCCTCACACTCTAACTTACACCACACAATTCTGTCCCATGAGTCACCCGTCCTTTGAACACCTCACACTCTGCTCCTAATGATTGCACTAGTACACTAACTTCAGAAATAAATTCCCTCTTTTATATAATTCCTTCATATAATCTTTCTTTCTTAATTACATTTATTACTTGTTTACGTTTTAAACAAATGTCAAATAAAAATGTAATGTTCAAAATTACGAACAATTAAAAACACTTGTTTGGTTTTTCATCTACGCATTTTTTTCTGATTTTAAACATACAATCAAATTAATTTTATTTCTTTAAGAATGAATTAGTGTAACTAGTAACCTTAGTAATTATTCATTTTATCTACTGTAACACGGTTTGCTGTATGTAGGAATATCGATTGTAACATCGTATGTAAGTTACATAAATTTTTATCAACCTATGATTTCAGAAATAATAGGTTTAACAAAATAATAAGAATATAATGATGTCTGATCTTTGATAAGAGAACCTCTATTTTCCCTGTTTAGCCTTCGGAACCACCGTAAGGTATTAATTCAGATGATGAATGAGGATCATATGTACGAATGTAAAGGAAGTGAATACTTGTATAGTTTCAGGTCGACCATTACTGAGATTTTTGGTTAATTGAAACCCAACCACCAAAGAACACTGGTATACACGATCTAGTATTTAAATCCATATAAAAGTAACTGCCTTTATTAGGATTTGAACGTTTGAACTCTCGACTTCCAAATCAGATGATTTGCAATGACGAATTAACCACTAGGTGGGCTTGATAAGAGGATCTACTTGCGAATTAATTTTATTGAAGAAATTTCAAAAAGATGTAAGATGTAAAAGAAAATAATTAATACATCAGCAACAGTATTTACATTTACGTCTTCAAATTTTTAATTTGAAATTCATTCTGAAAATATTGAATAGTGAACATTCTCGAGTAAATAATTTAAAAAATTCACTTTCTGTGTACGAATATTCTTTCTCGTATATATTTTAAAATGGATTCTTCGAATACAAAGAATTATATTTGTAAACGTTGTTAAACTACTGAATTAATACAGTTTTAGTGCTTAACTTATATATTCACCTTTTACTCATAACAAATTCACAAAAACTTACCGTGTATTTCTTGTACTTCAATAAAATTTATATAATAAGGATGATCAGACTTATATACTGATGTTTGTTCAGTGTACACCATTACATTATTTACTCTGTGAAAGGGAAAGTGAACATTAAAATCATTGCAGAAAAACGTACAAATTTTTTTTTAAGAATGTAAATGAAACTTTTTAAATATTCAGTGGATATTTGATAGCACAAATAGTATGGCGTGATAACATAAAAGATTTTCTGGTAAGAATTTTTCAATAAATGTAGCTCTATCGCTGAAATTGTTAATATAGAAAAACAAGGAAGGAATAAAAGTTTAATATTTCAAATAAATAATGAAAAATAAGAACAGAATATGAATCAGAAACTTTGTCAGTATGCTGAATTCTTCTTTAGCTTCAAATTTTAACCGGTTACATGGAGTAGTTTTTCTAAAATTGAATTGTATTTTCCTTTTTTTTGACGGGAATGCAGGCCATATGAATATTTAGAAAGATGTTTATTGTGTTTTCTTTACTATACAGCCTTCCAAATTTACAATAATGTTACTTTTTATAGATTGTCAATTTAAAATATATAATCATATTTGCTTGAAGAAGGAAATATCTGCATCAGAAGGATCATACTTTAGTAGTATAATTTCTTTTATTAGTATACGTGATGTATTTATATAAAAATTAGAATGTCCATTATGTTTGTATGCATCAATATTCGCCTTAGCTCAGGAAGATCTGAGCCGAAATGGTCTTTATTACGGGTTTATTGAACTCTGAAGAACAATTTAGGAGAAAATTTATCCTGATATTTCATTATTGGAATAGGAGAAAAGCTTAAACAAGGAGCTTGTCGTATTTCATAACATTATTACCTAGTAATAATATTTTAAGTCGTTGACTAAATAACGTTTCGTCAATAAATACGTTTGATCACAAAGTGAAATTTTAATAATGGAGTGAATTAGATTTTATTATCTATTTATAAAAATTCAGATAAGCTGTTCATGAGATATCAGAAAATTAGTAGGAGATTTTAATGTATCACAATTACCTTACCTAAGCGGGTGATGTAATTTTTTGTTAGAAGGGTTTTTTGTAAAATATCCCAAAACATTATTATTTTATATATTAGTACTACTATCTGAAATACGTTTTTTGCTATGTTATATTATCTACTGTATTAGTTCAATGTATATATTAATAAAAAAAAGTTATCTTATGTTACTATATCTGCGGAATTATAACGTAGTGACCTGTTTTACCGATATTTGCAGAATGGGCTTATTTTTATTAGACGTAGAAATTTATAATATTGAAATCTTTGTAGTTTCCACTGTAACTTCAATCATAATTTTAACAGTGGAATACTAATAAATATTACGATTAATACATTTTTGGCTTTTCTTATCTGCTTGCAATGAAGTTTAAAAAATAAATGCAACAGGAAAAAAATTAACTTCCTCTTATGATGAAAAACTCTTATAATTGAAACGCTCAGCACAGATTTAAGATAAAAAAATATTTTCAATCGATGAAAATAAAAAAAAAAATAAAATAAAATGAAAAAATGGGGTTTTCTTCAAAATCACATATGAAATACATCATACCTTTAATATAAACTCTTAACTCTTTGACTGTGAAACTCAGCATCCTGTTTTGAAGATAAGATTTGCAGTTTCCAGTAAATATTACCTTACAAATGAACCAAACTAAGGTTTCAGTAGAAGGTAGTGAGTGACCATCCAGATGTAACAATAAGTCCAATAGAATAACCCGGTTACAAGGGAAATAATATGAACGTAAAAAACCATACACTTAAGACGTTTTAATATTATTTAAAGAAACATTTTCAATTCTGTACGTACGGAATAAAATTTTGGTGAACGACTAATCTTATCGAGTCTTGAAATCCTTTAACTTTTTCAGTCGGAAAACTAAAAAATCATTTTCAACAATCTGGCGTGCCACAAATGATCTTAAAATTCTTTAGATAAAAAAAAATTACTGGGTAGAAAAAATCTAAAAAGTCAGACTAATAAAACTCACATATAACAATCAAACTCTTCTAGATTGCATTTGATGTCTCTTCGTTTGTTTTTTGGTTTCAATATTACCACCAGATACAATAAAGATCAAAAAGTTAAGAATTATAACGAAGAGATAAAAATGGTTTCCCATTTTAAAACGGGTAACCAGTTTAAAGTTCCCCATTTAAACTTTGAAAGCAACGACCTTTCCTACTTATCTGACAATTTGCACTTTAGAATTGTACATTGCAGTGTAGAATTTTTAACAGTTTTCCGTTTAAGGGAATAGCCAAATACAAAGGATTTTATTATTATTTTATCGTATAGAAGAATAAGAGTAATGTTTTAAATATTAGATTCTGACTAGATTATAAATCACCAGAGTAACTGTACATAGATTACCAACTAATTGAAAAAAATACTGTATTTTTTAATTCGACACGAAAATCATTCAGATGGTAGGTAACAGACAAATCTTAATTATTAATTTCTTCCTGTAAAGCGTAAAATTGCGTTGATTTATAACATACTTTCCTAAGTATTGCGACAAATATTTTTACGTATCGTTTTTATTGTTTTATAGGTGTTAATAAATATTCGGAATTGCAACTTTAAGAATGCTTTAATTTTTCGGATTCAAAACAGTCATATAAAACTTAATAGATATCACAAATATTAAATAGACTTTATTTAAGTTAGTTGAATAAAAGTAGTCTTAATTTTTAATCTCTATTTCTGTACTGCTCACAAAATATTATATTTTAAATATACATAAAATACTACCAACTATAATAAAAGATTAGCTATAAACAAAAAAAATTGGTAAAGTTTTTATTGCAGAATGAATCATTATTACTAGAATATTTGAAAAAAAAAATTTAGAAGTTCAATGTATATTACTTAAAATAATGTAAGTCGCAACGGTAGTAAATTTAATTCTAAAAAAAAAAAATGTTCTGCCTTTATAGAAATTGAAATATGTTTCCTGGTAGTTGCAAATTAAAAAATTTTGAACAGAACCATAATTTAAAGAGAAATCTTATAAGTTGCCGGTACATACTTTATTCATGTTTTAAAGTGTACTTGATCGTATATTTACTCGGCAAAGCTGTTAGTAAAACTGTTTTCGATTAAGCTTTTTTCACGCAAAGTTTTTTAATTACAACTTTGTTGTTGCTTCTGGAAAGAGAATGAAGGATCTGGAGTTTTATAACGATTCACTTAATTTTCAGCCACTGATTCTGAACGTGAAAATAAATAATTTATTTCTTAGTACTGAATTTTGCTGATAACAGTTAAATTGATTTCATGTCAGCATAAAAGAACGTTTATGCATTTTAAAAGCTAGATTTATTATTCATAATTTTTAAACCGATATTTAAATGAAAACTAATTATTTTAAATGATTAAAATTCAGGATATTTTAAATTCGGTGAAGTAATTCCTTCTTATAATTCAGTTAAGTTACCACTAAATACTGTTAAAAAATTAATATATTCCTATACTGACGTTAAAACATGAGACTATCACAAAGTTTATGTATAGAAACTTAATTTTTGATGATTCAGATATCGTAAGGAAGTTGATCGGTGTTATGTAGAATATCATAAAAATGAGTTTAGCTATCTTCATTTTACTTATCGAAAATCGATTATTTTCGCTAATCAAACAACCATTTCAACTCCAGAATCTAATTTTCTCTTTTTTGATAGTATAATTTTTACTTAATTTTTTTTTTTTTGTCTTCAGTCATTTGACTGGTTTGATGCAGCTCTCCAAGATTCCCTATCTAGTGCTAGTCGTTTCATTTCAGTATACCCTCTACATCCTACATCCCCAACAATTTGTTTTACATACTCCAAACGTGGCCTGCCTACACAATTTTTCCCTTCTACCTGTCCTTCCAATATTAAAGCGACTATTCCAGGATGCCTTAGTATGTGGCCTATAAGTCTGTCTATTCTTTTAACTATATTTTTCCAAATGCTTCTTTCTTCATCTATTTTCCGCAATACCTCTTCATTTGTCACTTTATCCACCCATCTGATTTTTAACATTCTCCTATAGCACCACATTTCAAAAGCTTCTAATCTTTTCTTCTCAGATACTCCGATTGTCCAAGTTTCACTTCCATATAAAGCGACACTCCAAACATATACTTTCAAAAATCTTTTCCTGACATTTAAATTAATTTTTGATGTAAACAAATTATATTTCTTACTGAAGGCTCGTTTAGCTTGTGCTATTCGGCATTTTATATCGCTCCTGCTTCGTCCATCTTTAGTAATTTTACTTCCCAAATAACAAAATTCTTCTACCTCCATAATCTTTTCTCCTCCTATTTTCACATTCAGCGGTCCATCTTTGTTATTTCTACTACATTTCATTACTTTTGTTTTGTTCTTGTTTATTTTCATGCGATAGTTCTTGCGTAGGACTTCATCTATGCCGTTCATTGTTTCTTCTAAATCCTTTTTACTCTCGGCTAGAATTACTATATCATCAGCAAATCGTAGCATCTTTATCTTTTCACCTTGTTCTGTTACTCCGAATCTAAATTGTTCTTTAACATCATTAACTGCTAGTTCCATGAAAAGATTAAAAAGTAACGGAGATAGAGAACATCCTTGTCGGACTCCCTTTCTTATTAGGGCTTCTTTCTTATGTTCTTCAATTGTTATTGTTGCTGTTTGGTTCCTGTACATGTTAGCAATTGTTCTTCTATCTCTGTATTTTAACCCTAATTTTTTTAAAATGCTGAACATTTTATTCCAGTCTACGTTATCGAATGCCTTTTCTAGGTCTATAAACGCCAAGTATGTTGGTTTGTTTTTCTTTAATCTTCCTTCTACTATTAATCTGAGGACTAAAATTGCTTCTCTTGTCCCTATATTTTTCCTGAAACCAAATTGGTCTTCTCCTAACACTTCTTCCAGTCTCCTCTCAATTCTTCTGTATAAAATTCTAGTTAAGATTTTTGATGCATGACTAGTTAAACTAATTGTTCTGTATTCTTCACATTTATCTGCCCCTGCTTTCTTTGGTATCATAACTATAACACTTTTTTTGAAGTCTGATGGAAATTCCCCATTTTCATAAATATTACACACCAGTTTGTATAATCTATCAATCGCTTCCTCACCTGCACTGCGCAGTAATTCTACAGGTATTCCGTCTATTCCAGGAGCCTTTCTGCCATTTAAATCTTTTAATGCTCTCTTAAATTCAGATCTCAGTATTGTTTCTCCCATTTCATCCTCCTCAACTTCCTCTTCTTCCTCTATAACACCATTTTCTAATTCATTTCCTCCGTATAACTCTTCAATATATTCCACCCATCTATCGACTTTACCTTTCGTATTATATATTGGTGTACCATCTTTGTGTAACACATTATTAGATTTTAATTTATGTACCCCAAAATTTTCCTTAACTTTCCTGTATGCTCCGTCTATTTTACCAATGTTCATTTCTCTTTCCACTTCTGAACACTTTTCTTTAATCCACTCTTCTTTCACCAGCTTGCACTTCCTGTTTATAGCATTTCTTAATTTCCGATAGTTCCTTTTACTTTCTTCATCACTAGCATTCTTATATTTTCTACGTTCATCCATCAGCTGCAATATATCGTCTGAAACCCAAGGTTTTCTACCGGTACTCTTTATTCCGCCTAAGTTTGCTTCTGCTGATTTAAGAATTTCCTTTTTAACATTCTCCCATTCTTCTTCTACATTTTCTACCTTATCTTTTTTACTCAGACCTCTTGCGATGTCCTCCTCAAAAATCTTCTTTACCTCCTCTTCCTCAAGCTTCTCTAAATTCCACCGATTCATCTGACACCTTTTCTTCAGGTTTTTAAACCCCAATCTACATTTCATTATCACCAAATTATGGTCGCTATCAATGTCTGTTCCAGGGTAAGTTTTGCAGTCAACGAGTTGATTTCTAAATCTTTGCTTAACCATGATATAATCTATCTGACACCTTCCAGTATCGCCTGGCTTTTTCCAAGTGTATATTCTTCTATTATGATTTTTAAATTGGGTGTTGGCAATTACTAAATTATACTTCGTGCAAAATTCTATAAGTCGGTCCCCTTTTTCATTCCTTTTGCCCAGCCCGTATTCACCCACTATATTTCCTTCCTTGCCTTTTCCAATGCTTGCATTCCAATCTCCAACTATTATTAAATTTTCATCTCCTTTTACGTCTTTAATTGCTTCATCAATCTCTTCGTATACACACTCTACCTCATCATCATCACGGGCGCTTGTAGGCATATAGACGTTAACAATCGTTGTCGGTTTAGGTTTTGATTTTATCCTTATTACAATGATTCTATCGCTATGCGTTTTGAAATACTCCACTCTCCTCCCTATCTTCTTGTTCATCACGAAACCTACTCCTGCCTGCCCATTATTTGACGCTGAGTTAATTACTCTAAAATCACCTGACCAAAAGTCGCCTTCCTCTTCGCACCGAACCTCACTAATTCCTACTATATCCACATTTGTCCTACCCATTTCCCTTTTTAAATTTTCTAGCCTACCAACCTTTTTCAAGCTTCTAACATTCCACGCTCCGACTCGTAGAATGTTATTTTTTAATTTTCTGGTGACCCCTTCCTTAGTAGTCCCCACCCGGAGATCCGAACGGGGGACTATTTTACCTCCGGAATATTTAACCAAGGAAGGCGCCTCCATTATTGCTCTGTGAAAATGCAGAGAGCCACATTTTACTTAAAAAATGTAAAAAAAATATTCTTTATACATGGACAATCATAAATCAGGAATTAACAGAAAATTATTTTCATAAAAAAATAAAAATTCTCTGTTTGAAAAATAATCGTTTTCCATAATAAAGGAGTTTTTAAATAGGTTTACTTGCAGCGTATATTTACACTAGTCAATACAAAATAATTGGTAGTAACGTACTATCCCTATCCTAAGTTAAAGTACAACAATCTCCCTGTGGTGTATTAATAAGAATTTCTTTTGTCTAGAAGCGAACCTGTACCTAACTTCTAATTGGAATCTTTGTTCCACGGCAGTTCCTTCTTTGTATTTGAGTATATTTCAGTGTATTTGAGTATTTTTTATTTTACTATATGAGTATACTTCTCATCAACGGCCTCTATCTTTATTCTGGATAAATATAATTAATAATTATAGATAATTCCTATCTAATTGTAGATCCTATCTAATTACAGACCTTTCTAATTATAGATAATAAAGATAATTCCTATCTTTATTCGTAATTTTCCCCTACTTTAGGGTCTATGCATCTATAAGAACTTCTACTCGGTCTATTTTTAAGTTACAGCGACCCAAGGAGTGGATAAGTGCTTGGTAAAGTCATAATAAGGAGCTTCTTTCGGTAACTGCAAAATAAAGGAATACCCAGCCAGACATAATGCAAAGTGATACACCAACCACTAACCACAACATACTTACTCATCGAAAACACAGATCCCTTCTTCAAATACACAACATTCATACTCAAAAATATTGAATGCAAACTATACTGAGGTGTCAACATTCACACGGATAAAACAATCCCGCCAATAGATTACACATTACCTTCCAATCAAAAAAAGAAAAAATCACCTACCTAATTGACATCGTCATCCCCAACGACATACAAATCCAAGCCAAACACACCGAAAAGATATCCAAATACACTGATCTAGCAATAGAAATAAAAAGGCTCTGGAAACAAAAAAATTCATCATTATCCCTCTCATTATAACAATTAAGAGCCTCACACATTCACACCACATCTAGTATAGTTAGGAATCAATACGTACATACATACAAAGAAGTATCCAGAAATCAGTCATACTCAAAACTTGCAACATTGTCAGACCTTTCGTTAATACAGAATTACAAAAAAATATTTGTACTGACTTGGTATAGGCAGTCAGTGCAGATTAAGACCGCAATCAAGCGAGGGAGAAGAAAAAAAATAATAATATATTTTTTTCGGAAATGTGATCTTTTATTTACCTGATTTTCATGTTCATGTTATTTTTGGATTAGAATTTTCGGCAATCTGCATCATGTACATTTTAAAACGATTTTGGAGATGGACTTATACATCCTTCAGGGCTGGTTATATGGAGGCCAGAGTCGATGTGATTGCAGGTGAAACAGAGAACCCTTCCGTCATCTACATGCTCCTTCTGATGGAAAGCATGTAGCAAGGTGCCCATGTAGGAGTATGTCGGTGAATGGGAGCTCTGAAAGCATCGGTGGGTAGGTGTCTGGATTCAGTGCAGAAATTGCGCATCCGCTCTCTGCCAGGTCATTTGCCGTTTCCACCGTAGTACCGGACTGGACCTCCAGGAATGGTAGCCCTGGAGTGGGGGTGTACCAACGCGGCTAGCCTTGCAACAGAATGAATAAACCTTATGCGCAAAATCTTGAACAACCAAACTTGAGAGAGGGTTTATGTAAACACCCTCGTCTAGAAATTATCGATTCGCCTGAAGCGATACGGAAAAGTAGTAAGGACTCAATAAAAATTAGAAACGAGCTCAGAAGTCATCAGCAACTATTTGCAAGAAGGAGCACATCTAGCGCCAGGCTTCTTGTGATTGCAAGAGGGAATGGTAAGTTCTCTAATGTGTTCTTGACTACTCACGAGATTACCGCGTATGTTGTTGGACCTGTGAAAAAATCGCTATACTTTTGAATGCCAAAGATTGGATATGAGAAGGTACGGTGAGGTTCTTTCTTCCGCTTCTCATGTTTTGACATTTGATATACTCAACTGGTCTGAGAAGGTGCCTTGCATACATCGTTTGGACATGTGAACTTTCATACCGCAACCAGTGCGGTGTTTCAAATGCCATAATTTGGACACATTGCACTCAGACGCGAAAGGCAACAAATATGGTTGTGTGATGAGGCAAGTTATGTGAGCGAGCTGTGTAGAGATTCTCCTTTCTGTATTAACTGCAACGGGCAATATAACAGCCGTTCTAAAAATTACCGGTCATACAATGGATACTGCAATTCAGGAAGTGAAAACACCACAAAATGTCAGCTACCCGGAAGCAAGAAAAATTGTTAGCAACCGAACAGTCAACTTAGGCACTAGTAATTGCTACACATTGATCGTCAAAAGTCAGTGGAGAACAACTACTTTCTACTTTTGCATCAAGTCTTGCAGCTACGGAATAGAATCATAAATAGTAGAATGAAAGCTTCTCTCATTGAAGAAAGAGCAATACCAATAAGTTAGAGGGACCAGTGGAGATTGTACAAAAGGATTTGGAGGAGACATCTGAAAAGACCAAACATACTCTTTCGTGCAGACAAAAGGTGAAGAAAGGTGTTGAGAAAATGCAGAAGTCTGAGCATGGTGGGATGCGGGTCCAGCTTAAGAAAGAGAAAGTCTATAGAGACTGTCGAAAAGAAAGTTATGGAACGTCCAAATACAAAGTGGACTCCAAAAGAGAGAGTGAGCATTTCAGCCGACCTAAAATCTCAGCGAGGAGTGTACCCAGTCTAGAATTGGATGCAATAATATTTCGCTCAACCTGTGTCGGTGTCATCAGGTACCGGCATTAGAGCATCCTAACCATCACACTATGTAGTATCGGAAGAAAAAGAAGAAAATTTCATGTCCGAGATCTCAGGTGCACTGTTCTCGGAAGCAGGAGGATGGAAAAAGAAAGTAAATTAGGGTGGCCTAGGGGTAAACATAGGTGTTAAATAAAAAGGGAAGTTATAAATCAACAGAAATCTTTATGCTGTTTTTTGTTTGTAATTTTAAGTTTTCTAATGTATTTGTTTTAAAAGACGATTTAATTTATCTCCTGATTCTTTTTATCAAAGTTAGAAGGATTTTTCCCCTTCTATTTTTTGCTTGGGAAAAGAGCTAATGATAATAATAATACAACAATTTATAACAATAATAATAGTAATAATAATAATAATAATAATAATAATAATAATAATAATAATAATAATAATAATAATAATATATATATAATTATGATAATAAGTAATTATATAATAAATAATAATTTTTATTATATATTTTGAATGCGTCAAAGTGTAGTGCATATCCTAATGATACTGTCAGGAGGTGGAAATTGATGGTGAATCCAGGGATTGAGGTTGATGGTATATTTTTAAATAAATGCTGTTTGCTGCAGATCAAATTGTAATCCAGCAAAATGATCGTGAACTTCAGAGGTTTGTGTCTAAACTGCAACAGGTTTGATCGGAATATAATACGAAGCTCTCAATACATTAAATGGCTTTCTGGAGAAAATACCAAGATAGATTTGGATAATAAGATATTAGAAGTTTCTCATTTCCGTTATCTTGGATGTGACATAACGTATGACATTGATCAAGATATTGATCAGAAATTAATTTACAGTTAATTTGTGGAACAGTACGACGTACATTGACCAAGAAAACAAGAAAAGAAACCCGATTAAAGTTTTATAGAACGATGGCTGTACCTGTTTTATTGTATGCCTCTGAAACGTAGGTTCCTAGTAGAAGACATTTAAATAACATTCAAACATCGGAGATGCTTTTTCTGAGCGAGTCGGTGATGGGGTGTTCACGATTAGATAAAAGCTGTAATGAAGACATCCGGAAAGAGTTAGGTATTTTTAAATTAGAGACCAGAAATATTAAACAATAAGGAAAGATTGCTGGCGCATCTAAAAATAATGCAGAATGGAAGAATACTAAGAAAAATATGGCAATATAAATCAGCATGGAGATTTTGAGAGACCAGGAATACGTAGGTTATTTAAACTGTGAGTAGGATATATTCTTTGTGACCGGAGTGAAGGGGTAGACCGCTTATGCCTTGAAAGAAGAAGAAAACTGTTTTTATTATTATGTTAATGGCAGAGAGTATCTTAGGAACCTAGAAACTACCTAAGTAAATTTAATCAGTAAATTAGTCATATACCTAAAACTCATTCCAACTATTACGAAATAGCTATTTTCCACATAAATTTAACCACTGTGTTTAAATCTTATTCACTCTCTGTACTCATAAATTGTTATTTGTACAAATTATGATTCTCAAGTTGATTTAAGATTCTCTTATATCATTATATTCTTTATGTTTTTGTAACTATCAAATGATATATAAATGATATATCCTTTAATCCATTTTTATTATTTCAATGATCTTCATCAAACAATTAACATATGTTCCATTAGGAAAATTCAATTTTGAAAAGCTGTATTAATTAATTTTCCGTATCATATCTATTTTAATATTATGCATTAGAATAGATAAAATTTTTACAAGTATATTTCTTTTAAAATAATCGCAATAAATTGTAGTTTTTATTATTATAAAATAAATAATTAAAATATAACACCCACTTACCAACAAATCTTTTTACACGTTCAAGCGCTTTCGGAAACGAATTCCATTTTCAGGAACATAAATTTTTTATATTATTCATAAGAAACAAAACCTTCGTTGTCAGAAGTAAAATTGTTATGTAAAGTGTATAAAATATATAACAGTGGTCGTCATGTGTTTAATTTTGTGTTGACTTAACCTCCTGTCATTATGAATGTCTCCACTGTTATTGTTCAGTTAAGTTACTGAAGTCGGAATTCGTTTCTGAAAGCGCTTGAACGCATAAAAAATTAGTTGGTAAGTGGGTTTTATATTTTAATTATTTATTGTATAATCATACCAAGGGCAATGTTTGATAAAATTATTATTATTATTATATCTGTATTATAATTGTAATTATAATCTATTACTATTATTATAATACGATCTATAAAACTTATAAACATTTGTCACATCTGTAAAAGTTTTCAATTACATTCTCAATAACAATGTAAAACAGTAACCGATAAATAATAACGGTATAGAATATTTTTGACTCTACGATAAATTGCTAGGAGAAGATGATTCAAACTGTAAACTAAAAAAGGACACAAAATTTCATTCTAGAAGAGACACCCGTTCTTTCTTCAGCCTTGTGAGTGAATACTTATTAAAATATCATTTCTTCTTAGGTGGTATCAAAGGATAAATTCAGCTTGACAAGGGTTTTTCTAATTTTATTTAATAGATTTTCCCCGTTATTTATAAGATTTTTCCATAATTTATTTATTTAAGATGTTAGTTCATGTTTTCAAATAAATTATTCGACCGTATATAGTGTAAGAAAATACGTTGATAAATTGGACAGTAATGTAAAGGCTAGATTAGCAAATACAAATAATACATTATTGTTCGTATAACTTTCCACTTAGCTGGCAGTGTTTTTATGTCATTCGTTGAAAGAAAATAACTTTATAGAAACTTTACGTTACATTATTCAAGAAAGAGAATTTGAGTGGAAGTGATGTAAAAGGGTAAAGGTTGGATATAATACTACGAGTAATATCTGTTTTATATGTATATATATATATATATATATATATATATATATATATATGAGGAGGAAATTGCTGGGAGAGAGAGAGAGAGATAGAGAGAGTGAGTGAGTGAGCGGCAAGGGTTTTGTTGAGAAGTGTGGGGAGGAAAGGACGAAAAAGAGATCTGTTAGTGGTGTGTTGCACCGCACAACAGCAGCAACAGGAGCACGGAATAAGATAGCAATTATGTCTTCGTGTGCCGTTACTTCGTTACTTCAAACATCAAACTTTAAACTCCAAACTCCAACGAACCCACCAACGTCTTGCAAATTACTTTTAACTTAACGCTCTTCTGCAACACGTTCCTTCTCTAGTTTTCTATCTCGTCTCTTTAGTTTCTCTTATTCACCCATTTTCCACCCTCCAGCAACATAACCTAGCTGTTGCGTCGTTTCATATTACTTTAGGTAAATCATTTAATGGCCACGTTCGTTTCATGAAAACCATGATAAGAAGTTTTTCGCAAACCATTTAACTCCGTTTATTACCGCATTTACTTGCTTAACTCACTCACACTAATTTTTTGACCGATATTATAAGAAAAAAACATGTATTTTACACCGATGGCTATAATGGTTATAAGTTTGAGTATTAGAAAACAGGTCATAATTTCTTACAATGAATAAAGTTACCTTGATCTTCAAAATTATAAACGTGTAGAACTACTTTTTAAGTATTATCATTTCTTTTTTTTATGATTAATTCACCATATAAGCTCGAAGCTTGAGCATGGGAATATGAAATTAAAATGTTGTATCTTATGAAAAATGCCATGCCTGACCAGGATTCGAACCCGGAAAGGGGTGAATGAAAGGTCGAGATGTTACCACCAGTCGGCTACGGGATTGAAATTTGTTTCTAAAATCAAAATTTGGTCTTAAAATACAGGGTTGTTCTTATTAGTGCTCCTATGTATTATGCTGTCAGATATCAAAATAGTTAATTGATCAAATAAATAGAAATTCAATCAAATCTAAATACAGTAATTTTACAGTAATTTTGAAGTTCATGCAGTATAATTTGGGGATTAAATTCCAGTCGGGCTGCAGAAAAGAAAATGGAGTAAATATAGGAATTATTCTTTACTGACAAAAACTAAGGATTCCCCAATTATTACCTATTTGATAAAGCTTTAAATGGATGAATGATGGAATACTTGCATACTCTGAAAAAGAGCTTGTAAAGTGTGTTTGAAGATGTTCTGTTGCTATTCGTAAAGAGCTTATGCACCTGTGTGTTGAAATAATCAGATATTAGAATATTTTCTTCATAGACTATAAAGCAAGTAAAGAGCGGGTTTCGAGTTTTGTGAACGAGAAAACTGTTAGCTGAAAAGATGAACATTTCTTTTCACTAAATACTACCGATGGTCTGCAAGAATAGTTGACCTTTAAAAGTTGCATGAAGTGGATGCTCAAATTATTATTATTATTTTTTTTTTCTTCAGGGTTTCGAGCATCGACTACTATGGTCATTACCTCTTTTCCTAAACAAGAAAAAATTAAAAAAAGAGACAAAAACTTTACCCCTCTGATAAAAAGAAACTACAGATTATTTACAACATTTTCTTTAAAACAAATACATCAGAAATTATAAAGATTACAAACAAAAAGAAACAGCATAAAATCAGTCCATGAGGTTTGTTTAAACCCTGTGTAGGATTTTCTGTCTCACATCGAGCGCGTCCGTAGGTGGCGCGTCCTCGGGATGGTATTTTTTCTCTCCTGCCACACGTAAATGTGGAGTGTTTCCCAATCGAGACCACCCCAGGACCAAAATACCTCCCCAGATGAAAAGAGAACCATAAATCCGGACGCGTCTGCTCTCACGCTGAGCGGCGTGTCGATCAGTATTTGTACCCGTATCGGGAGGCAGTGTTTGGGAGCAGCACATGGGAGCTTATCCCACTTATCCATCATTAAAACGGAGAATGAAACCCAATTTTTAGTAACGGGGGAGGGGTAGGGTCTCTTGGGCATGGGCAGTTTGTAACGGCCAATACGTCTTGCCGAACGTGGATGCGGATGAACCAAGTGGCGTCCCTCCATGCTCTGGTACGAAAGAAAACCGAAACTACCCTTGTTGCTGATGTTGAGGAGATTTCTTCTCAGCTCAAGGTGGCAGACATATTGCGTCGAACCAAACGGTCTGATAGTTTGAACGAATATATATATATATCTATGCCATCTCATAGTGATTAGACTAAGAACCAGTAGCATACCTTATAGTAAAGAGGTCCATAGAATGGAGGATAAGTAGAAAAAAGTCACGCCCCTTAATGTATAAAACGGTGCCACTGGCGAACAATCTCAGCAAACGAGAAAGCAAGAAGAAAGAAAATTGCATGCCGCTCGCAAACTAAATAAAAGATATATGGCGTCAGGCTAAGGTGTTTTTGTAAGTTTTGGTATTGTCAGGATATGTGCAGGACATGCATTATAGGTATATTAATTGCGGTGTTTTAATTCAAACAAAAACGGGAGGTACAGGTTTTAATACAGCCTCGTATACGTGAAAGCTGGTTTGGGATACTTTAGATGTACAGTCGATTTGCAGTGAAGCATTTCTGAGGTTTTTGAGTAATGTAGATACAAACTACAATTTTCAGGTCGGATAAAAAACAGTTCCTACTTTTTATTTTGGAACTGTTCTTTTTTGAGATAAGTAATTTTTGGAGGTTTTCACTGTAGATTAATATATTTTAACTATTCTGGTGTTTAATATTATTAGTTTGTTTTGTTGTAGTAAATTAATAAATAATGCTTAGGATAATTTACTGATTGTACTGACTGCAATTACGTTATAGCGAGTTAGCTTCACTTCATTAGTTATCTAATTTCATTTATTTTTTTTATTTTGTCAATAAAAATAAAAGATTTTCCACTTATTCTGCCAAAAAAAATATGGTTGAATAATTATTCTAAGTTAAAATTTCAACACAATAAATAAATTGTAGTGGCTTTTATTTTGTACTTGATAATAATTTCAAGAAAAAATTATTTATTTGATAATCGTGAAAACATGTACTAATTTAGACTTCAATGTTTAACAATTTTTGTCTAGTAATGTTGACTGCAATCTTTCAGAAAATAAATTATCATTTAAGTTACTGTTATTGTTACGTTTTAAAAATTGTTTATCTAAAGTTCTACGTGGCTTTATACAAGCGGCTAATATTACTGATTTTTAATAAATTTTTTTTTTAATTTCTTTTTATGTGTTAAGTAATCCTCAAGTTTTTGTGAACTGAATTAATTAAAAATGTTTAATTTTCTATAAATAAGTAAATCCACTAAAAAATTATAAATTAGTAATTGTATTTAATAAAGAATAAAAACTAATTTATTTTATACATCGTAAAATAACAATTACCAAAACATGTTTGAACACAAGAGCACCCAACCACTCAACACACACACACACGCACACACACACACACACACACACACCCACAACACACACACACACATATATAGATACACACATAATTATTTACTCACGGACTCAGTATAATACTTACTTCAATATAGTAAAAAAATTCTTCTTATTCAATTTGACTACAAAAATACTAGCAGAAAGCTTTTCCTCGCAATTCAAGTGTTTGCAATTGTTTCCAATAACTTTCAGAAATTTTTGTGCAAAAGATTGGTATTAAAACGAATGTACAGTTGTACTTTAACAACTACAATAGTACATTTATTGTCGTTACCTAGTCGGATGAGGTATCAGTGCTATGTTATGCTTGACATTAATCAACATTTTGAAGGATAAGATTGTCTATGTCTTATTTGCGCAGCAGTCGGCTACTAAACACGTCAATGAGTGGCCAAATACATCGGAGTCGAAAATCTTTTCAAATGTCTCTTGTCTGCCCTATGTAATAATAAACTCGTTATTTATCATTCAATTCAACTAAAAATAATTTGACCATTGAAGTACCAGCTCGTATCTTATTTATTCATGTCACTTTAAGTAGATTAAAGTGACATGAATAAAAACCAACTTCAAATGTAATATTTGAACTTTCTTTCAAAACAAAAAAAAAAGTAGAATCCAAACAAATGATGCTGCACCATCAGTAAATCTATCTCTAAAAATTAAATTGTATATTTTCCTACAGAATTGGAATTATTAGTACTTCCCGTATTAGATATGAGCGGTGGATGTATAAAATGCTAATACTGATATCCTGTTAGCAGAATATATATAATGCAATCTATATCAGCATTAAAAATAAATTAAATGGATGATATTTCTTGCTGATAGAAGGAAATAAGGCTATAAAGATATTAAAAAAATAAAATGAAGTAATATTTTTTTTTTCAAATTTAAATCATGCTAATATACTTGTATTTTATAAACATGTAATAAAGATAATACAAACTGAAATAGTGAGAGTCGGTTTTGTTTTCTCAATAAAAGTTCTTTTCTCTCTAAAAATCAAGGTTTTTTTTATCATAAAAAGTACGTATAAGAGATTCTTTATACATAATGGGGAATGAATTCATCAAAACATCTGACTCTTCACTTATTCTCTACCTAAATTTCTTCATCCCTTTCAGAATCACATCCAAATCCCTTTCTAGAATCGCATTCAGAACCGTAAAATCTTTTTGACTTAAACTTCGTAAAAAAAAAATAACAGAAAAATTAAACTCCTTATGTGTATTATAACACATGAAAATCCTCTTAGTACATTGTTTCGCATCAAGCAACTCAAAACATTAGCAAAGAAAAATATATAGACCTAGAGAACCACGGATTTATTTAACCACTATTCTAGCATATATAATATTTATACGGAAATGAAAAAGGACTCGTATTCAGCCAACTTTACCTTAATATTAGATGACTAAATATAGATATATACTCACTATAGGTGTCAAAGCGCTTAAAAATATACATTAACTTCTGAATTCATATGTAAACATACTATAAATATGATGAGGTTGACATGTATTTTCCATGCATGTGGTAGTGTGTATTTTAGTAAAAAACCGTTCATTGCAGGCAAAAGTCACTTCAAATCTATTCATCTATTTTTATATATTTATCTCTCTGTTCACGTTTATACTCATTCAGTTTTTTGTAATGAAAATTTTAATTTAAAAAATTTATAAATTATCATAATATGTATAAAAAGGATATTATTATTATTTTTTTTTTTCTGAATTTTTATGGGCATCGACTGCTAAGGTCATTAGCCCTCGTCATAATCTTTAAAAGAAACTACTATCACCATCTGTATCGTCATATGTAAGGGTGTAAAGGGCCCTTACATTTTATTTAAAAGCACAAAACTACACAAAACATTTAAGACATAAAGAAAAGGACAATCACAAACACTTACGGGGTGTAAAGGGCCCCAATATTAAAATTTGAGATAGGTTCCCAAAAGACCATTAAATTTAAATTAAAATTAAAACTTATCCTACCATATCTTTCTTTCTTTCTTCTACGAGTCTCATTTATAGTTTGTTTAAGCACCCTCGGGGCGACCAGAACCGCCGAAGAGCAGTATATCAGTCGCGCCAGGGTGCCGTGGCAGTTGAATCCTTCTTATATCAGGCTATAGGCATGCACAGCGTACACCCACAGCCTCGCGCCCTCAATCCACCCTTGAGGGTCCCCCATGCCATCATCGGACACACCCCGACTCACTGCTCTTGAATGCAGGTGAGCCAAAATGGCCTAGGCAAGAGGGCTACCTCCCATCACTATACGTGCCACGTTTCAAAACACCCTTATGTATATATGCATACATTTAAAATTAAAATTAAACTTATCAATACCATTTTTCCTTTATATATATATATATATATATATATATATATATATATATATATAAGCTACCGCTTAGAGTTTCTTTTGTTACAGCTTTAAACTTTCATTTTTATAGACTTTTAAGAAGTCCACTGGCGTGTAAAAATGCAACTATATTTTCTTCATTTCCATTATCCAGATCAGCAGTAATATTATTTCTAAAACGGAACCTCTTTCTGAGGTCCTCATATATGGTACACTCTTCTATAAGATGCTTGATTGTCAGTGTTTTATTACAAACACCGCACATTGGTCTCACTTCGCCGGTTAACAAATATAAATTTGTTAATCGCGTGTGACCTATTCTAAGTCTGGTCACCGCTACTTGTTCACGGCGAGTCAACTTAAAGTCGCTTTTCCATTTATAAGGAGAAGTTTTAACTGAGTTTAATTTTGTGTTTAAACTCCTCCATTCAGCGTTCCACTTGCTTCTTACTATGTTTGTTAGACGGTTTTTAACATCTGCCACTCTTACAGGAAATGCATCCAAATCATCGCAGACTGTTGCCTTTCTGGCATCTTCGTCTGCGATTTCATTACCTGTAATACCAGCATGACCCGGAGTCCATACAAATACGCATCGCTGTCCTCGTTGTTTTAGTACGCATAAAATGGACAGGATGTTTGCAATTAGGACATCCTTAATGTTCTTGTTCCGAATTGCGACGAGTGCACTTAATGAATCGGAACATATTAGCACTCTCTCTTCGCAATAGTGTTCAGTGTAGCGAAGAGCCTGCTGAATTGCAGTGAGTTCTGCCGTGTAGATACTGGCCACATCTGGCAG
Organism: Lycorma delicatula; assembly: GCF_047948215.1. Classification (NCBI taxonomy): domain Eukaryota; kingdom Metazoa; phylum Arthropoda; class Insecta; order Hemiptera; family Fulgoridae; genus Lycorma; species Lycorma delicatula. The sequence continues at coordinate 235,013,847 of NC_134455.1, forward strand.
TCTCCAAAAGTGGGCTTCTTCATTTACATATATCGAGCATCCAACACCATGTTCGGTTTTAGAACCGTCAGTATAAATTCTAATATGTTGTTCGTAATTACTGACGGTTGCCAAAAATTCCTGCTGGATGATCACTGCTGGTTTCTTTTTTATTTCTCCTTGAGAGAGATCCAAACTTATATTTACCGCTGGCAAGAGCCATGGCGGTATTTTTCTAGTAGAAATTGCTAGAGTCTCTGGTATAGCAATTTCATATTTTCTTCTTAATTCGTGGTACTTAATTCCGGCTGGTCTGGAATAGGTAGCACGACGTTCGTATAATGCAGCCATGGGATGATTCGTAAACAATTTATTATTTATATGAGCAGGGAAAGCCCATATATTTGATGCATATCTTAACAAGAGGATCTCTCTTCTATAATGTAGTGGCATTATTCCGGCTTCAGACATCAGACTAGCCGCCGGACTTGTGCGGAAAGCACCTGTTGCGTATCTTATTGCGCTATTATGAACTACGTCTAACTTTCTTAAGTGCGACTTTCTAGCGGATGAATATACGATACATCCGTAGTCTAGTTTAGATTGAACCAATGCTTTTTACAATCTCAATAATGTCTCTTTTTCTGAACCCCAATTTAAGTTCGATAAACATTTTATAATGTTTAGGGCTCTTTTGCATCTATCACTCAAGTCCTGTATATGTAATCCCCATGTAAGGGATTTATCAAATACTAGTCCTAAATACCTTACGCTGTCTTTATATTGTATTGGATTATCATCAATTGTCAACGCAGGACTTTGATGAGGAATTCTCTTCCTACAAAAGTGTACACAGCACGTTTTTTCTGGTGAGAATTGGAATCCATTATTCCTTGCAACTTCATTTAGAGCATTGATCGCTCGTTGCAATTTGTACCTCACCATAGCAGTCTTGTTGCTGGCATATACGATTGCCAGATCATCAACATAGACGGTTTTGCTGATTTCTACTGGAATGGCCAATATCAATTTATTAATGGCAATGGTAAGCAAGGTACCGCTCAACGGCGAACCTTGCGGTATGCCATTTTTCAAAATTCATTCACATGAATATTCATTGTTGACGCGTACTTGGAAGGTACGGTCATTCATGTAGTCGCTGAGCAGTATAGGCAGATTGCCACGAATGCCCCATTCGTGTAACTGGAGCATTATACCATGACGCCAGGTCATATCGAAAGCCTTCTGAAGATCAAAGAAGACTCCGACACAATGTTTCCTTGTAATAAAGCTGTTATATATAATGTCCTCTAAGCTGATCATTTGATCAGTGGTAGAATGGTATTGTCGAAAACCTGCTTGATACGGTGATATCAGGTTTTCTTTTTCCAAAACCCAGACGAGTCGATTATTAATCATTTTTTCCAATATTTTCCCCATAGCACACGTCAAAGAAATAGGACGGTAGCTATTGGGGTCTGTTAAATTTTTATTTTTCTTTGGTACTGGAACAACATGAGCTTTTTTCCACAGCTGCGGGTACGTTCCATCCCGCCATATTTTATTACAAAGTTCTAATAATATACACTTTGCAGTGGTATTCAGCTGCCTGATCATATTATAGTGAATTTCATCCGGACCAGCAGCTGTGTTACCTTCGCTTTCCTCCAAACATCTGATGCAGTAGTAGTTCTGTCGATGGATTACACGTATTGCTGCCAGGATCGTTTTTTTCGAATCTATCATAAGACGTTTTGTATACGCCTTGTATTTCTTAAAGGCAACAAGATTTTCTATACTAGGACGCTTCTTAAAGGCGTTATACGCCCTTTTCTTTCTTTTTATAGCTTCACTTATTTCATCGTTCCACCATGGAACGGGTTTCTTTGTAAGTTTCCCAGATGTTTTGGGAATATATCTCGATGCCGACTCAATTATTGCATTTGTTATGGCGTCGACATCGTCTCCGATAACTCCAGTTGTTTCCGGGAGTATCGTTCTAGCTGTGAAGCTCGTCCAGTCTGCCTTTTCAAATAACCATCTTTTAGGGATGGGATATATTGTTCTTGTAACATCAGTTACAATTTGCACCGGGAAATGATCGCTTCCATGCAGATCGTCTATAACATGGAAGCTGTACCTCGGTGCTATCGATCCGCTTATAAGTGCAAGATCGTCGATATAGGACGTCGATCCATCTCTGGCATTGAAAAAGGTTCCTGATCCGTCGTTTAAAATAATAAGTTCTGAATTCATCAGGAACCCTTCCAGTTCTCTTCCACGGGGATCTACTCGATCCGATCCCCAGAGAGAATTATGAGCGTTAAAGTCGCCCACCAGTAAAACAGGTGGGGGAAGCTCGGAAATTAGTCTTTCTATGTCATCCTTATTCCAATCGTAATTTGGTAAGTATATGCTGCAGACAGTGATCTTAATCGGTCGCTTCATTCTAACGGCGACCGCTTGTAAGTTGGTGTTTAGAACAACCGCTTCAGTGGTAGCTCTAGTCGATGTTAATATAGCTACTCCACCTCTAACTCTTATATAGGGGGACACTCGCCCCCCCTGTGTGATTTTTTGTGGCCTCTGGGGTTTAGAGGCCAACTCAGTTGCTGGAGGCTTTATAGCCTCCATAACAGTCTCTGTAGGTATTATCCTTTTCTTGTCATCAAGAATCTCACTAAGACGGACTTGGCATTCTGCTTTGGCGTCCGTTTTCCTCAGAGCGAGAGCAGCTTTCGCTGTTTTATCTTCGGGAGGAGGCTGTACTAATATCTTTGGCTTTATTGGCTCTTTACTATTGAAAGGTTTCATTTTATTGTCTATAATTCTTTCAATCATATTAGCCAAGGTCGGAGTTAGTTTACTTATGAGTTGACCCTCATCGACAGCAACTGGTGCAGTGACAGGAGCGGCAGCCGCAGCCTGAGCGTAAGTTGTTGCTCTAGGCTTACGGGCGTTAACTATCTTTTTTGCATCGAAGTAGCTGACCTTTTGCAGGGTTTTTACTTCCTGCACAGCTACTTCATCTTTGTAGACAGGACAATTCCTTGATCTACAAGAATGCGCTCCTTTGCAATTAATACATGTAGGAGGCTCTTTACACGGCTCTCCCTCATGCACCTCTTCACCGCACACGCATATTTGCGGTCTTTCGTATCTAAGAGCGGTGTGGCCAAAGCGTTGGCACTTGAAGCACCTCATTGGCTGTAGGACAAATGCCCGCACATCCAAACGGTGAATCCCCGCTCTTATCTTTTCTGGCAAAGTAGGTCGGTTGAAAGTGAGGACATGAGAAGCTGAGGGTAAGACCTCACCGTTCCTTTTCATGTTCAATCGACGGCACTCTATTACTCCTTGTGCTGCCAGTTCCTCTACAATCTCTTGCTCCGAACAATTTAAAAGATCCCGACAGACCACAACACCCCTTGAGGTGTTGAGCGTGCCGTGGGGATCAACACGTACTGCTAGCTCTCCAATTTTCTTCAGTCCTAGAATCTTCTGAGACTGTGTATAATTAACAGTCTCTACATGAAGTCCCGTAAAAGTTTTTCTTATTTCTTTAACAGGGCCTCCAGCACAATTTGTAATCTCTCTAGCAATTAAGAATGGACTTACCTTTTGGAAGTTACCATTCTCTTTTGTGATGACCAAAAATCTTGGTTTGGGAACATTATTTCCAAACAAAGCTTTTCTTAAATCTTTACTGATTTTATCAGCATCTTTTCTAATCTTATCACTCTCCTTACTTTTTTCCTCTTCGCTTGTGGCGAATCGGCGGTTTCTAAACGAGGGTGTTTACATGCACCCTCTGCCACGTTAGTTTGTTCAGGAAAATTCATGAACATTGATCCCTTCTGTAGCAAGGCTAGCCGCCGGGGTACACCCCCACTCCAGGGCTACTAACCTTGGAGGTCCGATCCTGTACTCCGGTGGAACCGGCATATGTCCTGGCAGAGAGCGGATGCGCAGTCTCTGCACTGACTCCAGGCTCCTACTCACCGAAGCTTTCAGAGCTCCCATGCACCGACATACATGGGCACCATTGCTACATGCTTGCCATCGCAGGGGGCATGTGGACAACGGAAGGGTTTCCGTTACACCTGCAATAACATTGACCCTGGCCGCCACATCGCCAGCTCTAAGAGTGGTATAAATCCATTTCCAAAATCGTTTGTTATTCATTTCCTGCAGGTAGCCAAAAATCCAGTCCGTTTAGTGACCTGAAGTTGGAACCAGGTCAAACTTAACAAAGCATAACCGAGGAATTTACTCGGAACCCCGTTAGCCAGCTATATGTGATGTACAAAGGTACAGCTGTTGCCGTCCTGGACGTGGAACATAGATGTTGTGTTCCGGACTTGGGGATTATCTACCTCAGGGCGATATTATTATTATTATTATTATTATTATTATATATTATTATTATTATTATTATTATTATTATTATTATTACAACGTATAAAGTATATTGAAATGAAATAAATGGGGAAAAACATTAAATTAGTAAAATATTACAATTAGGCCGACATAATAATTTTATGCACTTTTATATTATTGCAATCTGTTTTTTTTTTTTTTTTTTTTTTTTTTTTTTTTAAATAGTAATGACATACAAATTAAGAATGATTCTACAACAAAAACTAATTTTGATAATTTAGTGCAAATAAAGATTGCAGTTAGGCGTAATTTTTATTATTATCATTAAAATACATTTATCAAGAAATTTTTTATTAAAAATTATTTTACATTTTTGTTGTGAATTTATTGCTGTGATCTATTCTTCTTTTACAGGTTACATAATAATAATAATATCCTCACAGCTACTTTTAACTGGAAGGAAGGAATGGTTTAAATTAATGAAAACAATACTAATATAGCGATTATTAAGCTTATCTCAAAAGAAGGGATAAAAGGAACCTTCTCCGAGTTAAATTGTTCCAAGTGGAAATACATGAAAGCTGTAAAATATTTGTCACAGATATGGAACATGACTTTTGAACAGGCTTAATCAAATTACCAAGAATTATGAAAGTTTTCTCTTGCATTATTCTCTATGAAAAAATCGGTAATTTACGCCCAGTTTCGGTTGAATATAATGAAAGAACTTATTTATTTACTTAATTGTTGTGACGAGTTCTAAATGACTAAACTGTGAGGTAATGTTTTCAGATCTGTTACATACACTTTATTTTCAAATATATTATTCATGTTGAAACAAAACTGTGGTGTATCCCTTTTATAATAATTTGAAAATTAAAATGATTGAGATCAGCATTATTTCATGTTCGTTTCAAAATGATATTTCGTAAATTACTGTAATAATTAATATGTTTTGCTTAGTCAATATGTAATGCAAATATACTACTATTAAAGGGTACTGATACGATAGTAATAATAACCACATTACATTTAATGTAATTACATTTAAATATTTTTGAAATCTTTACATTTAAAATATTTTAAATGTTAATAGCCATAAACTTGCTTAATTATTAATTGCTAAAAAATAATCAATAATGAACTAATGGGTTGTAATTACAGCACACAATTTTTTTCCGAAGCAGAAGGTTTGTCGGAGGGAGATAAAATATTTTAGTACCAGGTACGTTATGAAATTTTGCTGTTTATTTCTAATTTTTATTTTTACATTAATCTTTAAATTCTTGAGTATGTGAAATTCAGATACTTAATTTAATATTTTTTTTTTAATTTAATAAGTTTAAATTAAGGTATTTATATCTTATTTTTGCTGATAAAAATATCGTTATTGTATGGAACAACCTTTGCTTACAATTAGATATCTTCTTGATAATTTCAGTAATTATTAGACATTCCACAACTGTCACATACTTTGCCGTATTGTATTTAAAGATGAGATAAAAACGTATGGTCAGTTTTTAGCAGTTAAGAATAGAACCCAAAACCACTGAGGAACGAACATAATTCTGTCTTTGGATTACATTATCCAGTCAATTTCTAGTCACTTAACAGTGTCAATTCACTTCTCTTAACAAAAAATGTATAAAAAAGTAAAATATAAAATGTGTAAGACGTTTTTTCTAAAAAACTCAATTTTTGTTTCCATTTTTTTTAATTCAATAAAACCTCTCTATAAAAATACTATAATATACGATAATTTTATTAATAATCTACAGTAAATGGGAAAGGAGATTGAAGACCAATCGGATTCAAGAGAGTAGTCAAACAAGTCCCACATTTGCAGCATTCTTCGTTAGTGAGACATGAATAAACAGGCACAGTTAGCTTAACAGAAGAAAACATCTAAGTTAGAACTTATTTTTTATAACTTTAACAAAATGTCGAACAAAAATTATAAACTATTTTGAGAATTTATTCAAATGGTAAAAAACATATTGAAGCACGATTTTTACGGAGAATCGTATTATGTTATTTCGTAAAAAAATTATGTTATGCAAAATTGTTGTTACAAAAATTGCGTTTGTACAGTTCAAAACGATATTTTAATCAAAAAACAGTTTTATGTCATTAAACAAACATTTAGTAAACAATCAATAAATCTGTAGCCTTAACGTAAATTCATAGAAGATTCCCAGTCAAGTTCGATTTTTACTTTGCTGTTATGGTTGTGCCGCAACCATAACGGTTGTTGGTGACTTATTAATCACTGGCTTATTAATCATAAGCCAGTCCCAAAATTTTCATAGCCATTTTTAATAATATCAAGCATTCCATGTCGACTTATTTGAGAAAGTAAGGTGTGAAGTGTTTTCTGTAGCCTTCTTCACTAAAAGAAATATACGGTTGCATGACAGCATGCCGAGCCCATAAATGTAAATTGTATTTACTGATTCAAGTGACACCTTAATTCTGTTCACTATAAGTATAGGCTGTATAGTGAATATTATTAGTTAGATAAAGCAACTCTGAGTTTTGTCTCTTGTACTTCAGGTGTTTTAAACGCGTCACAGCCATAAGAAAGACTGGGACAGACAATATAAATCAACAGATTAATATAACTACTTCTGTACTTTCTATACACTGTTTTAACTTAAAGGAGAATTGAATAAATCATATAATTTCATTGATATAAATTGTGTTTATTATTACTTGTATTTATTATCCATATTTATTTATTACATAACATCTTGATGGCATTCGTAGTTGTTACTATCTTTATTTATTAATATCGTTCATTTATTAAATATTTGTATTCAATATAAAATATGTAATGTAATCAAATGGTCGTAATTATAAAATGTAATTATGAAAATAATTGCATTAACAATTATAAACTAATGTACAGATTAATTATTTAACGACGAAAAGTACACAATATAAAATAAAATTCGTATATGAATTGGCATTCTTTCAAAAAAAAAAAAAATGTGTACATACCTGACCAGTTACTGGTAGCTACAGGAAAAAGTAACGAGAAAACAGTTGAAATGCAAGAATATTGATACAAATTAGCGGTATAAAATTTCATACTAATCGTCATAATCATCCTCATCTTCATCATCCTTCAAGTCATCATCTAAGATTTTCATATCAATCAGTATTAATTGATGACGTCAAATAATCTGACGACATCAACATGATTCGATTTTTTCTTGTCATTCCCTAAACTTCATTATTATTGATGGCTTAGAAATCACAATAAACCTGAAAAAAGAACAAAAAACATTAGTTTAGTACAAAAACTGTAACTCTCTTATCTAAAATTATAACTACTGATATGAAATTTACAAAAAACAGATAGGACAAAAAATATTTAAATAATTGTAATTAGTAGCTAACAATGATGATGAATGATAATCTAAATAAAAAAGAAGACATACATATTTAAAAAACAGCAAAAAAACAGAATTTCTATGCAACACGTCTACTGTATGTTATAATGGTGTATTTTAAGAGTACAAGTTAACGTTAAGGTGCTCAGGTTAACCTTAATCGCGACCTATTGTTAAAGGAATGGACGAATAGGCACACCGGGAGATCGGCTGAATTGGTACGGGACTCGACTTTTAACAAGTGGCAAGATCGGTGGCTGGCCGGGGAAACGGCAGCCTGGACGAGAGTCTTAATACCGGACTTACAATTGTGGTGTCTGAGAAAACACGGTGACCTTGACTATTACACCACTCAAATGATCACAGGCCATGGCAATTTTGGCAATCATCTTCATCGTATTGGGAGGCGTGATACCCCCAATTGTATGTACTGCACGGAATGTGACACCGTCGAACACACCCTGTTCGGTGCCCTGAATGGGAGGAACAAAGGGCTCGTGCGGAGATTACTGGCTTGCCACCTGCTTCCCTGCTACCTTATATGATCGCTTCTGCAGCTTGCTGGGATGCGTTCAGCCTCCTTTCTCGGGCGGTGCTTTGAGCCAAAGATGATGAGGAACGGAGGAGGGGTTTTTAGCGGGAGGTGTTGGACAGCCCCAGCTCTGAGGGTCGGTCCCGGGTGTGCTGGCTCTGATGATCAGCTGGGGACTTCATGTGTGAAGTGAATAATAGATCACACACATTCATGTCTTTATCATCTGGTATTGTATCTAACATCGATCTCTCCATATGCTCACCGAAGTGAGTATGCTGGGTGGAGTGTGGACAGGAAGTGCCTGCACCTTGTAACATATTGACTTGCGAATTATAGGTTTAAGAATTTCCACAACTTTCGAGGCAGAGGGTCAACGTAAAAACCCTCGTCCAGGAGAGCCTTTGTCTTCGAAAGCGAAGAGGAGAAAGAGTGTAGAAATCAGCAACATAACAAAGAAGGAAAGAACCAAGTATCGACTAAAAGTACCAAAAGCTGACCAAAAGTTGGTGATAAAGAAAAAGAAGAGGATTTTATCAAAATAAGTCCTTTTTTGTGATTGCTCATGGGATCACGGAAGCTGCAGGAAGACCTGTTAAGGAAGAAAGACAATAATAGGATTAATTTTTGAGACTTACAACGACCTACAGTTGCCATGGCTACTCAGAGCGAAGTAGATGGGACTCAACATCATTGAAATCATCCCACATAATACATTAAATGCTTACAAGAGTTTTGTTGTGTGCAGAGACCTGCTAAACTGCACAGAGGAAGAAATTGTTGCATAGCTTCATCAATAATAGTCGTTACATGTCGAAGATTGAACACACGACACAACAGAGAAATTATATCATCCGTGTCGCGTGTCCTGACGTTCAACAGACCCGAGTGTCCGGAGAAGATAAAAGCTGGTTTTCATCTATTAGATATTCCTCCATTCATCCCAAATCCATTGCGGTATTTCGGGCGCCAGAAATTTCGACAGAATTCAGCGAGATGTTGAAACAGATCTGTGCGTGTAATGAGTCATTTCACCGTGATGTCCTGTGTTTGGACCCACCTGTGTGAGTCAATTGCCATGGACAAATTTCAGCAAGATCGCTTAACTTTCAAGTTTACAAACAAGTAGCAATTTATGAAGATCATACAGAAGATCAGCTACATCAAAGTGAATAAATTTGTGACTAGTAGATTACCGAAGACTGTATCTTATGGTCAGATTGGTGCAGCTGTCTTTAAAACAGGAGACGTAATATCTGAACTGGCACTAGCATTAGCGAAAATTATCACATAATTAAGGAGAAATTAAAAACTAGAGAGTTAAAGAAACAAGTCATAAACCACTACAGAAATTAGTGGATGTTGCTAAAGTACCAACTAATTTTCCGCCGAGGATTGGGCCTTCAACCAGTTCTAAAGTGAAGCTAAATGAAGAGAAAGCTCAGAGAAAGCCAGAGTAAATCACAAGTTAAAGTTCACATTGACAAAATCTCTATTCAGAGATCTGAGAAGCCTGAAATAAAGGTGCTTGAAGAAAAGGATTTTTAAATATCAATAGTGGAGTTACCGAAAGCACGGAGGGCTCGCCCTCTCTTTGAACGAGAGGGCGAGCACTTCTGCCAATTTACATCCTTAAGCGGGGAGTTCATCAAGTTTCAACTCCAATGCACTGCTGACCGCACCACTGAGCCGGTATCATCTGATGTATCCTTAATTTATTCCGAAGGATGGGAAGGATGAATTTATGAGGGATCAGAGTCTTTCGAATTCGATATCAAAGCCTTTCGGAAGATGGAAAAAAGAAGTAAAGAAGGATGACCTAAAGGTAAACCTAGGCGATAGAAATTAAGAAGCTAGTTCTAATGTCTTTGATATAATTAGTGGCTAAGGTTTTTATTTTATTTTGATATTTTTTTGACATTTCGATAGAAACTGTTTTTGTGTTTTTAATAAGTTTTGACGTTTTTTATGTGGCAAGGGCCCTTGTCATCTTGCATTTTTCTGGAATTTCAAAAAGCTTTGATATCTCTATTTATTCTGTTCTGTTTTGACAATACTGACCTTCTGACTACGCCGCTACTGGTTTTATGAGGAGAGGAAAGACATTTTTTTTTTTTAACGTGGAAAGAGGCTAATGACCACAGTAGTTGATGCCCCTAAAACCTCCAAAAAAAAAGTTAAAAAGGACACGAAATCGAATGTTATCAGTATTGAACAATAACTGCATTACTAACCATAATTCAGTTACACAGATATTTTTCGTGGGCATACGATGATATTAGTTTAAAAGAAATGTTAAAAATTATTTAAGTAATTAGTCTAACATTGCAGGCTACGTTTTCCATTTTTCTTTTTCACACACTTAATAACTAAATAAACTAGGTAAGTATGGTGTTCTGTTAAGTTATAAAAATACATCTATCTTTGATAAAACAGAAAAAATTGTTTACAGAAAACACAAATGCACTGTCAAATAAGTTTACTAATAAAATAAAAACTTATTACAGATAAGCCGACAAAGCAGTCGATCTGTTTTAACTCATAACAATATGAGGACTTTAACTTTTGCTATTTCAGTAAAAATTTAAGCATTTTTATTAAAGAATTTTCATTCATTCAAATTATTGTGAGTTAGTGTGTGTGTGTGTGTGTGTGTGTGCGCGTGCGTGTGTGTATATGTTTGTGTATGAGAGAGAAAGAGTGAGTGAGTGGGTGGCTGGATGTTTATATAGTTTTTATACAACCTGGATGCTTGTTTTTAATGTTTTTTGTGAATTATAATTTTTTTGTAAATTGTTATCTTGTAACTTTTATCAGATTTGACTGTAAGAACTTTAACAAACTTTTTAATATGTTTAATGTTTTTTTTTAATTCAAGCCCTCCCGTATTTACGTCCGTTCAATGTTACTAGACGCCCTAGCAACCAAAGTAGGTCTTGCAAAACCGATAAGTCTCATTCGTAACCATGTAACTATTATAAAAAAAGAAAAATTTCTATGATAACAGTTGACGTCATTAATAATAATAATAATTTTTTTTTTTTTTTTTGAGGAGGGAGGTGGAAATGCATTTACGCACGGAGTGTCGGGCTCCCGCTGATGGTATTATCCAATCACCATCAGCGGACTACCGACTAAAACCACCCCCCTTTCTACCAGGGCTCGACCCGGAACCGTTTATCACATTACTTCCGGTCAAGTCCTCCTATACTAGCCTGTTAGGTGCTACCTAATTTTCAGGACTGTCCAGGTCAACCTTTTTGGCCCTGAGTATGTTGCCGACGAATCGGGCTACGCTTTCCCAGCTGCCCAGGTCACGGAGCATCATCGCAACCACGTTGTGGGGACTCAGTGCTCCGTGATCCGCCTCTAATGTCCCTCGATCTGCCGCCCACCGAGCACATTTGAAAAAGGTGTGCTCAGCGTCGTCCCGTACACCGGGACAATACAGGCAGTCGGGGGACGGCGCTTTTCCTATGACATGGAGGTAAGCGCGGAAGTACCCGTGACCCGTTAAAAATTGGGTCATGTAGTACTCCACTTCTCCATGCCGTCGCTCCGTCCACGGTCTGACCAGAGGAATAAGCCTTGCGGTCCATCGTCCTTTGGTCTCGTGGTCCCAGGTCTCTTGCCATGCGAGGAATGTGCGAGTGCGTTCCTCGTTGGCAATGGTCACCCGGTCTCCGCCTGCCCGCCGCCTCCCGTAGATCGCCTGGCGCTCCCTTGCTAAAGTAGCAATGGGTATGACGCCGGCGACCACAAGTACTGCAGGCTCGGAGACCGTCCGATACGCGGAAGCGACTCGCAAGGCTGCGGTGCGTTGCACCTGCGTGAGCCGCTTCCGGTTTCTTGCAACTCTTAATGCCTGGGCCCACACTTCCGACCCGTATAGCAGGATGGAATGTACCGTGGACATCAGCAATCGCCGTCTGCTGGCCTTCGGTCCGCCGACATTCGCCATAAGCCGGCTGAGAGCAGTTACGGCTCTTGCAGCTTTGTCGGCGGCTGTACAAAGCTGCTCAGCAAAGCTGAGTTTCCGGTCAATCATCATACCGAGGTACTTTGCGGCCGGCTTGGTCTCGACAACCTCTACCCCGACCCGCAGGGAAAGAAGGGTGTCGATACGTTTCTTTGTGAGAACTACGATCTCCGTTTTGCTGAGAGCTAGAGACAATCCATGATCGTCCAGCCAGGCACCGACTCTGTGCATGGCCCGACTGAGCCTCAGTTGGGCGCGCTCCACGTCGCGGTCTGCGACAAGTAGCGCAACGTCGTCAGCGTACCCAACCAAGGCAGATTCTTCAGGCATCTCCAGCCTCAGCAAGCCATCGTAGACGGCGTTCCAAAGGTCGGGGCCGAGAATCGACCCCTGCGCCGCCCCTGACGTGATCGTAGTCCTACGCCAGCCTGCTGCGGTCTCGTAAATGAGACCGCGGTTCCTCAGGTATGCGTCTACCATTCTCAGAAGGTATTGAGGCACATGGAACGAATGCTCCAGGGCCCGAATCAAATCGCTCCATCGTGCGGAGTTGAACGCGTTTTTTACGACCAACGTAACGAGAAGGACCACACGTCGCGAAAAATGATTGTGGTCCTCTGCTCGCCGCACTGCCCCAACAACAACCTCCTGAATTGCGTCTAGGGTCGATCGACCCTGCCGGAAACCGTACTGGTTAGGTGACAGGCCACCTGCCTGATTCATCGCCGTAACCAGTCTTTTCTTTAACAGCTTCTCCAATACCTTCCCAGCTGTGTCAAGCATACACAATGGGCGGTAGGAGGACGGCGACTTTGGGTTTTCTTTTCGTTTGGGAATTAGCACAAGACGCGCGGTCTTCCACCTGGCGCTAAAAGACCCAGCCTTCAGACATGCATTATACATGTCTAGTAGAAGACGGGGCCTGCAGCGCCCCACTAGTTTGAGTACCTCGGCCGGTATGCCGTCGGGACCAGGGGCTTTTTTACATTTCAGCGACTGTAGGACTCCTTCCAATTCCACCATGGAGAAGAGCGGGAAGTCGCCCACGTCGCTGAAGTCCCGCTCGGCACGGACCGAGTGCGCCGGGAACAACGTCTTAACGACGTGTTCCGCTTTAGCTTCGTCTAGTGGAGCTGGTGACCGCGAGACCCCCAATCGCCGAGTTACTATCTTGTAACCTAGCCCCCAAGGGTCTGCATCCACGGTCTCCGTCAGTTCTCTCCAGCAGCGTGCCTTGCTCACGTTGATGGCTCGACGGAGCCGCTTCTTTGCCGTCTTGTACTCGGCTGACCTGGCGTTCGCGTCTATGCGATTCCTCGCACGTTGCGCCACTCGTCTTAGTCGAAGACACTCCCAGCGCAACCCCGCAATCTCCGGTGTCCACCAGTACACGGGTCGCTTCTGGTGCCTTGGCCCCCGTGGGGTATGGAGGCGTCGCATGCAGAAGCGATCAGCCGCATAGTCGCAGCAACTACGGCTTCAGCGCCAGCGTTCCCCCCGTTGGCGAAGTTTTCAGGGGCTACCACCCCTGAGGAGATCTTTGAGGAGAATTTATTCTCGTCAATTTTGTTGATGTTGTATCTTTTCGCCTGCCGTGGGGGCCCCGGGAGCTCTCGTGTACCATCTAGGACTCTAAATGAGATGTATTGGTGGTCGCTACCGGTATAATCCTCGAGGACTCTCCAGTCCTGGACGAGCGTGACCAACTCTTCGGAGGTGAGGGAAATATCAGGAATGGTTTCCAAATATCCTGGGCGGCGGAACGTCGTCGTGTTCCCTGTATTGAGAATCACGAGTCCAGTACGTGCCGCCATGACCAGAATGTATTTCCCTCTGGAGTTGGTATGCGCCATACCCCAGTCTACCACCCTGGAGTTGAAGTCCCCAGCTACCACCATCTCACCAGCGGCAGCGAGGATGACATCCTCCAGCGCGTCAACTTTCCGGCGAAAATCCGCTATCGAATCATTTGGGGTGAGGTAACAGCTAAAAATCGTCACTTCACCGCAGCAGATCCAAACGAAACCCTCGCCTGCGCCATGCCTCCGAACTTGGGCTCTGCCGCGATACGGAATCCATATCGCGGCAGTCCCGAGCGAGTCTCGGAACCATTGGGAGTCGTCACGGTCCCGGTACTGCTCGCTGATCAGCACCAAATCGGCCTCCCTGTCTCTGGCTAGCTGCAGCAGCAAGTCATCAGCTAGCCGGCTCCTGTTAAGGTTGGCCTGTATTATGTTCAACATTTAACGGAGCCTTCTCTTCGCCTGCTCCAGGGCTGCCCGGAAGACCTGACACTCCCTTGTTCCAGGTATGTGAGCCAGCTGCGAAGCGTTCACCCCTTTTTCTTGGCAGAGCATGCACCGAAGGGGGGCCGAACACTCCTTAGCCTTGTGCTCCCCTAACCCGCACTTATGGCAGAGCCGGCTTCTGTCAGGCCCCTTGCATCCACGAGCCAGATGCCCATACCCATGGCACCTGAAACACCGTGGGACCTGTGCCCTGGGTCTGATTTGACAGTACAACCAGCCAATCCTAATCTTGGATTGGCTGAGTAGTCTGGAAGCAGCCTTCTCTCCAATTTGTATTAATGCTGCTTTCTGCCCCCTGGAATTAGCACTGGTAACACTAACTCGGCAGTCTCCTATATCTCCGAGCTCTCTTCTCAGTGCTGCTTCCACGTCCTCCTTCTCTGTGACACAGTCTAGGTCTCGGATTTCGAGGGTCTCCCTCGGTTCCAGACTGTGGACTACGGCTCCTTCTCCGAGGAAAGACTTTAGGACAGCGCTAAAGGTCTTTTTGTCTTTGGTAGCGCTGCCGAGTTCAATCAGGACATCTCCCGCCCTAGTTTTCCTTATTGCCGCTACCTCTGCTTCAGTCTCCTCCAGATTCACCCCCTTCCGAATTTGACTGAGCGTTTCGGCATACGATTTCCCCTCGGTAATAATAATAATAATAATAATTTTTGGCTACCTGCAGGAAATGGAATAAACGATTTTGGAAATGGATTTATACCACTCTTAGAGCTGGCGGTGTGGCGGCCAGGGTCAATGTTATTGCAGGTGTAACGGAGACCCTTCCGTTGTCCACATGCCCCTGCGATGGCAAGCATGTAGCAATGGTGCCCATGTATGTCGGTGCATGGGAGCTCTGGAAGCCTCGGTGAGTAGGAGCCTGGAGTCAGTGCAGAGACTGCGCATCCGCTCTCTGCCAGAACATATGCCGGTTCCACCGGAGTACCGGATCGGACCTCCAACGTTAGTAGCCCTGGAGTGATGGTGTACCCCGGCGGCTAGCCTTGCTACAGAAGGGATCCACTGTTCATGAATAATGAACAATCAAACGTGGCAGAGGGTGCACGTAAACACCCTCGTTTAGAAACCTCCGATTCGCCGCAAGCGAAGAGGAAAAATGTAAAGAATCTGATAGGATAAAGAAAGATGCTGATAGAATCAGGAAAGAATTAAAGAAAAGTCTATTTGGCTATAGCGCACCTAAGCCAAGATTTTTAATTATTACAAGGGAGAATGGAAACTTTCAAAAAGTTAGTCCATTCCTTATCGCAAGAGAAATTACAAATTGTGCTGGTGGTCCTGTCAAGGAAATACGTAAAACTTTTAATGGATTGCATGTCGAAACCATCAACGACATGCAAAGCCAGAAAGTTTTGACGTTGAAGAAGATCGGTGAATTTGCGGTTTCTGTCCAACCGCATAGCACACTGAACTCATCCAGAGGAGTTGTTGTTTATCGCGATCTTCTTAATTGTACAGAAGAAGAAATTGTACAAGTAATGTCCAGTCATGGAGTAACTCAATGTCGCAGACTTACTATGAGAAGAAATGGTGAGATTCTTCCTTCGGCCTCGCAGGTTTTGACATTTAATAGGCCGAATCTTCCTGAAAAGGTACGAGCTGGCATCCATCGGCTTGATGTACGAGCTTTCATCCCGCAGCCGATGAGATGTTTAAAGTGTCAACGATTCGGACACACAGCAGCAAGATGTGAAGCGCAGGAAATATGTATATGTAGAGAGAAAACACAAGAGGGTGACCCATGTAAAGACCCTCCAACCTGCGTTAACTGTAAAGGGCATCACAATTGTCGTTCAAGAAACTGCCCTACATATAAATTAGAAACAGCGATTCAGGAAGTTAAAACACTTCAGAAGGTAAGTTATCCTGAAGCGTAGAAGATTATTAATAAACGTACACCACGACCATCGACTTCTTATGCAGAACCAGCGGCTGCCCCTTCCACATCTAAAATTAATGTGGAACAGTTAATTAACAAGATGGCACCAAGTCTTGCGACGATGATTGAAAGAATCATTGATTCAAAGATTGAGTCGACTCATCAGAGAAAACAAAGTAAAGATCAGAAGGCTCATCCCCGGACTGACGCCGTTGACATGAGAGACACACCAGCGCTGTTTAAAAAACCAGTTAAATCTGCGATAGTAAAGTCACCAACTTGTGTAAGAATTAAAAATCTTGATTTATCTGACAAAGAGAAACAGATCACTCCGTCGTGTAGTCACAAATCTAAATAAATTGTGGCAAGAAAACCTGAATCTGCGGAAATGGAGGTGCAAGTTATTATAGAAAAAGCACCAGACGCAGATGAAATAAAACGTGTACCAATAGAGCCTCCAAAAGCGCAAAGATCAGCTTCGGTGAGAGCATCTATTTCAGCCGACCCAGTACTGCAGTAGAGATAGAGTCCGGCTCATCCGCCGCGGAGACATCATTGCACATTAATTTAGATTCTTTAGCAAAGATGCTAACAGCACCGGCGAAAGTTTCATCAACTGACGTCAGCCGAAGAACGTCACTCGCATCCGAAATAGAGGAAGACGATGCCATGTCTGAGGCCTCAGATACGCTGTCATCAGAGGTTGAGGCCGTCAGAAGAATGGAGAAACGTAAAAAAGGATGGCCGAAAGGCAGCCTAGAAAGTAATTTTATTGGATCAGAAGTTATAAGAAAAATAAAAATTTTGATTATTATTTTTGACACATGAAAATGTGAAATATTGAACCCTTTTTTATTTTTTATTTTTTGAAGTGGGATGGGGCTAATGACCAAAGTAGACGATGCCCCTAAAAACCTCAAAAAAAATAAAAAATAACAATAATAATTATATTAATATAAAATAATATAATATTAATAATAATAATTATTATATTACCGCAGGGTTCGCCGTTGAGCGGTACCTTGTTTACCATAGCCATTAACAATTTGATATTAGCCATTCCAGTAGAAATCAGCAAAAGCGTCTATGTTGATGATTTGGCAACTGTGTATGCCAGCAACTAGACTGCTATGTTGAAGTACAAATTGCAACGAGCGATCAATGCTCTAAATGAAGTTGCAAGGAATAACGGATTCCAATAATCACCAGAAAAAACCTACTGTGTACACTTTTGTAGGAAGAGAATTCCTCATTAAAGTCCTTCGTTGACAATTGATTATAATCCAATACAATATAAAGACAATGTAAGATATTTAGGACTAGAATTGGATAAATCCCTTACATGGGGATTACATAACCAGGACTTGAGTGATAGATGCAAAAGAGCCCTAAACATTATACAATGTTTATCGAACTTAAATTGGGGCTCAGACAAAGAGACACTATTGAGATTGTATAAAGCATTGGTTCAATCTAAACTAGACTACGGATGTAACGTATATTCATCCGCTAGGAAGTCGCATTTAAAAAAGTTAGACGTAGTTCATAATAGCGGAATAACATATATGCAACAGGCGCTTTCCGCACAAGTCCGACGGCTAGTCTGATGTCTGAAGCCGGAATAATGCCACTACATTATAGAAGAGAGATTCTCCTGTTAAGATATGCAGCAAATGTATGGGCTTTCCCTGCTCATATAAATAATAAATTGTTTGCCAATCATCCCATGGCTGCATTATACGAACGTCGTGCTACCTACTCCAGACCAGCCGGAATTAGGAACCACGAATTAAGAAATAAATATGAAATTGCAATTCCAGATACATTGGCAATTTCTACTAGAAAAATACCGCCATGGCTCTTGCCAGCGGTAAATACAAGCTTGGATCTCTCTGAAGGAGAAATAAAAAAGAAACCAGCAGTGATCATCCAGCAGGAATTTTTGGCAACCGTCAGTAATTACGAAGAACATATTAGAATTTATACTGACGGTTCTAAAACCGAACATGGTGTTGGATGCTCAATATATGTAAATGAAGAAGCCCACTTTTGGAGACTGCCAGATGTGGCCAGTGTCTACACGGCAGAACTCACTGCAATTCAGCAGGCTCTTCGCTACACTGAACACTATTGCGAAGAGAGAGTGCTAATATGTTCCGATTCATTAAGTGCCCTTGTCGCAATTCGGAACAAGAACATTAAGGATGTCCTAATTGCAAACATCCTGTCCATTTTATACGTACTAAAACAACGAGGACAGCGATGCGTATTTGTATGGACTCCGGGGCATGCTGGTATTACAGGTAATGAAATCGCAGACGAAGCTGCCAGAAAGGCAACAGTCTGCGATGATTTGGATGCATTTCCTGTAAGAGTGGCAGATGTTAAAAACCGTCTAACAAACATAGTAAGAAACAAGCGGAATGCTGAATGGAGGAGTTTAAATACAAAATTAAACTCAGTAAAAACTTCTCCTTATAAATGGAAAAGCGACTTTAAGTTGACTCGCCGTGAACAAGTAGCAGTGACCAGACTTAGTATCGGTCACACGCGATTAACAAATTTATATTTGTTAACCGGCGAAGTAAGACCGATGTGCGGTGTTTGTAATAAAACACTGACAATCAAGCATCTAATAGAAGAGTGTACTATATATGAGGACCTCAGAAAGAGGTTCCGTTTTACAAATAATATTAGTGCTGATCTGGATAATGGAAATGAAGAAAATATAGTTGCATTTTTACACGTCAGTGGACTTCTTAAAAGTCTATAAAATGGAAGTTTAAAGCTGTGATAAAAGATACTCTATGCGGTAGTTTATATATATATATATATATATATATATATATATATATATATATATATATATATATATATAAAGAAAGAAATGGTATTGATAAGTTTAATTTTAATTTTAATTTCATGGTCTTTTAAGAACCTTATCTCAAATTTTAATATTGGGGCCCTTTACACCCCGTAAGTGTTTGTGATTGTCCTTGTTTTTTATGTCTTAAATGTTTTGTGTAGTTTGTGCTTTTAAATAAAATGAAAGGGCCCTTTACACCCTTACATATGACGATCCTGATGCTGATAATAATTTCTTTTAAAGAATGTGACGAGGGCTAATGACCTTAGCAGTCGATGCCCAAAAAATTCAGATAAAAAAAAAAAAACAACTAATGTTTAACATTTTTACAATTTATTTTGTGCTACACAGGTATGTTGGCCTAACCGGTTTACCACTTTTCCATAGAAATCAGTAAGTAGTTTCAATATATTTCTGATATAGATTTTTTTGTTTGGAACCCCCCCCCCCCCACGACTGTCCGTGCTTATAACAAAGCATAGCATGGACCCAGGAGGTTTTCTACTCTAACGTCTATTCTTTCTTCATTTTGCTTTACATTATTTTAACTACATATTTATTACCCAACTTATAGCTTAAATAAATATTCGAATAATTAAAACAATCGATAAATAATTAATAGAAAATAGCTAAAATTAATAGTTATTTATGACTACATTTAGCATTACCATTAAAAAACTTTTTAAAATAGGTCTAACTATTACTATTATTATTAATGTTAATATTATTGTTGGGTAAAGATAAAAAATAAAAAAAACACACTGCTAGTATTTGCCAAAAGAAATTGGACTTTAATGAAAACAAATTAATATAAGTTAATTATTATAACCTTAAAAACTACTTAATACATCAGCTGAAATCAGCGTCTGAACAATGATAGTTAAATGAAAAAATACATGAGTACACGCTTCTAAATACAGATTTTGACAATATACGTTTTTGACGAAGCCTGAAAGAGAACATGAAACACCTTAATTTTAATTATAACTTTAGAAAAATATAACATCAATAAACATAGTGTGTCTGAAAAACTATTGCATTGCTGACAAATGCTGTAATATTGAAAAATTAGGAATGAACGAATGTCATTAACTTAGAAACATCAATTACAGTAAATCTTAATTGGCACTAGCCTTTCCTGATTTGTGAACCACAAACTTAACATTAAATAATGTAAAAATGTAATTCTAGTTTAACGTAGAAACGGACACGATAAAATTACAGTACAAGAGAGTTAATTACAATATAATCACACTGAACTTAATTGAGCACAGGAAATAGGTTGCAGCTGAACAATGACAGCCTTCTGTAAATGACTTGTCGTGACTGTACTAAAGTGAAATTGAATCTTGAACGGCATAGGTATGATGAACTGAATGTTCCACAAATTTGAATGATAACATAGTGGTTTAACGTAATAAGTAATGAAAAACTTAACTTGCCTGTAGCACACAAATATTAGCCAGAGATGAACTCGTGACAGCAAGTAAAGATGAATACCTATGTAATCCTGGGCGTAGTCCGCACGGTGAATCAGGAATACAGAGGTGTGATGTGGTTTGGTGGTTGCGTGATGCGTAGAATCTCAGATGTGTAGTGATGAGTTTGAGATTCTGCTTGAGTGAGGAATGTTACCTTGTGGTAACCTTTGTTTGCAGGAGAGTATTGCAGTGGTGAGATGTTGGATTTACTCTGCCGAAAAGATGGCGACAGAAAGCGGGGGTAACCAGATCCAGGTAGTGGACAGGAGAGTGTGTGTATGTATTAGTAAGGGGACGAAAAAATAACGGGTGTATGAAAAGGGTAGTCAGAAATAACTCGATAGAAGAATGGGCGCGGTCGCTAAGGATGATGGTGGGAGGGTCGAACACAAGAACAATAATAGAAGCAGGTGGACTTTACAGACCCAGAAGTACGAAACCAAGTGAGATTTAAACATTCCTTGTAACAAAACAACGGGACCCACCCTAGCTTGGAATTCGTAGAAAATAACGGAAAACTTTATGCCAGAATGGCGTAAACAATTATTTATATAGAAAATAGATGGAAAACAAACATATTATGTTATATCTTTAATAAAAAAGATATTAGGTTAAAGTCTAATAAATCATAGGTAATACAGTATCATAAATAAATTTTGTAGGGATGATATTTTATTTTTTAATTCAATCTCTATTATAATAATTTCACTTTTAATCTAAAAATGTTGATATAAGAAATAAACAATATTATTACATTTTTAATCCTGTTTGTATTACATTATGAATATATTTTCTCAGGAAATATTATTTCTTGCGGCTAAATATTAAAAATTTTATTTCATTTTCCTTAGGGACGACGACCGTTGGATTAAAAATGTCGCTTTACCTTTTAAATGAATATCACAGAGTTGTGGCTGCAACAGACACTAAGGTTTCTGAATGTTTTCAGTAATTATTACATCTGAATAAATTAATTTTTTTCACCAATTTCTTTTTTTTGGAAATTGTGTTATTAACTGTAATTCTAAAATATATATACATATATTATATAATAAGAGATAAAATGGCTATATCTGTAACATTTTTCATATGTTTTAATACCAAAAAATATTAATTAAAAATTAGAAGTCGAGTTTACGTTACACTTCATTAATGAAAATAAATGTATTCAGAAATTAGGTAGAAAAGTTTAAAGGTTGATATGTATATTAAGATAAAAAAATTCTGATGACTTTATTCCGTACTTTTTAAAACTGATTGAACTATTGAAACTGATTTTAAAATGAAAATCTTTATTAAATAATTAGATTATACTCTTTAAGAAAATATATAGCTGTATTATCAGTTTATGTTCTGTTATTTATAAAATTTCTAGTATGCAATCACTGCCTCATGGCTTAAAATGAAGAAAGTAAAATTCAAACACATTGATGATGATTTACATACGAATGGATGTTTTCCATTGTCATTTGAATGACCTTCGAATTTAAGGAGATACAAAATTTTAGCATTAATTCAGCAACTAATCCTGAATTTACAGTTATTCTAACTGTAACTAAAACTGATAACTTACTTAATAAAAAATAGTTAACAAATTAATTAAAATAGTTTAAAACTAATTTTATATATGATTGCTTATAGAATATATTCATTGCTTATCATTAGGCTATTAAAAATAAATAAATATATATTAAATAATTCTCACCAAAGATGTTTAATTACCTTATATATCTTTAATTATCATCAGATACTTAATTATTCAGGGCATGTTTAAGTACTTTATCATATTTGTTGACATTTAAAAATAATTTTGCAGAACAGGAAATTTAATATTATAATTAAGGATCAGAAACAATGGATTGAAGAATCTATTAGGTAAATCCTAGGTGTTAAAAATAAATTAATGCAGTAGATTTTTTGGTGTGTCTAACTGAAAACTTTCATTTAGTTTGTTTTTATTGCCAGGAACATACTTTAATTAAACTTGTCTATAGTAGAACTCACTAATTACTACGTTTAGATTCCGGATCTAGTTAACGTTTTATTCTCCGTCATAGCACATGGTTAGGTTTTAATTGTAAGCTGATTGCTGATATACAGGGCTTTCAATGAATGACTGATGATGGGCAAAAAATAATAGCACGATATTTATTTTTGTTAAATATATTTTTTCGTTTTAATATAAAGAATTTTGTTTAAATAAGGAAAAATATAGAACCTCTGATATAAAAAATTTGTTGAGATGTATTAAATGGAACAAGCATGGGCACAAATGCACATTCTACCAGGTACAGACAGAAATAATCACAATTTAAGTGATGTAATTCGGATATGTGTTTTTATTTTTATTATTTAAGCTGTGTAGGCATGAATAAATTTAAAAATTATAAAAATATTTGCCTGTTTCTCCGTAGTAATTTCTAAAATAATAATTATGTGCATCCTTTTCCCGCTTACTAAGAAAAGGAAAGGTGAAAAGGATTTTCTAATTCTCAATAGTCCGCCTGTTCGTGGCTCGATCAAGATAGTAAGAGATTTAAAATTTAGAATGTTTATACAATTACAATTCATAGGTTTAAAAACATAAGTAAAAAGAGATAGATCAGTACTAATTACAATGGTGATGATAGTAATAATAAGAGACAATAATAAAGAAATTAATGAAAAATAGTAAATAAACAAATATTAATCATAGTGATTACAACCACAATAATAATCAGGATACTAGTAGTAGTAGTAGTAGTAGTAGTAGTAGTAATAATAATAATAATAATAAACACAAAAAGAATCTCACAATAATAATTAGAATAATTATGGCATTAATACTGGTGGCATTGTGGCATTACAATATCTATTAGACGATAATGGAAACAGTAAGAATAATAATATTACATGTCAATAACAACAAATAATCATAAAGGTCAATTAGAGATTACATAAAAACAGGATTTACAATAATAGTCAGTATTTATTTACAGGGAGATAAATAGAATCGAAAAGCAGAATTCAGTCCCATAGCATGTCTTAAGATCTTGGTCTTAAGATAAGTGTAAAGTTCTTTAACTGCAAAAATATGGCGGGAAATCATCCCGCCATGTTTGATTATGTAATTCTAACAGTCTGAGCTTTGGCTCATTACTTAGCTATCTGACCGTGACGTAATGTATTTCGTCTGGTCCAGACTCGTATTATCGGTTTCCTCCCACAGTTTCACAAGTTATTTTATTTTCAATGCTACATTACGTATATGAAAAATTCGTTTTAGTACGAAAAATTAGCTTACCTTTGGCCCTGTTTTTGACTTCTAAAAGGTCATCATAATCAATAGTTTCACTGGCTTCTTCAAATTAATTGGCTAATATTTCAGCAATTTCGTTTGGAGTGTCGGTAAGTTCATCTTCACACTGAAGGCAAGTTATGGAATTAAAGTTTGTACCTCCACAGCTAGCTTTCACTTCCTTCCAAACATATGATGCAGTCGTGTTTTTACTGATAGATGATGCATACTGCTGCTAGAATCGTTTTTTTGAAATCTGCCGTAAGTTTTTTCGCATTCGTTTTGTGTTTTTGAAAGGAAATGAGATATTCTACTGTTCAACCTTTCTTGAAAACGTTGGATGCTTTTTTCTTCATTTTATCATCATCAGTCCACTACGGAGCGGATGGCTTCTTGAGTTTCTCGGATGTTCTAGGAATATATCTTGATGTCGAATCAAATGTAACTTGATCAGAGCGTCGACTTCATTTTCAATAACCCCTGTTGTTTCGGGGAGTACCGTATTAACAGAGAAGCTTGTCGTCCTAAACAACTATCTTTTGGAGATGGGATTAAATTTCTTGAATAATTAGTCGTGATTTACACCGGGAAATGATAACTTTCAGGAAGATCTTGTCAAACCTTAAAAGAGTATTTCGGTATAATTGTAGCACTTACCGGACGTCAGTCAGCCTCTGGCATTAAAATAAATTACTCAGCCATGGTTTAAAATTCAGAGTTTAAAACAAACTTATTCTATTCTCTTCTTTGGGGATCTACCTGATCCGATCCCCAAATAGGATTTTGTACATTGAAATCACCCGTTAGTAAAACGGCTGGAGAAGGCTGAGTAATTAATCATATTGTGTCATCTTCCTTCAATCAAAATTCAGTGTATGCAGTGGACGCTTCATTTTGATCGCAGATTTCTGTTTATTTCAACCATTTTGGTGTAGCTATATCGATGATTAAAGCTACGTAGTCTATGACTATGTTACTTCATTTCCTATTAAATATAGCAGTTGGTGTCACCGATATCTAATATATCTTCTTAAATTGAAATTTTCATCTCAACGGGAATGTAGTTCTTGCAAACATATAAAAATTGGGTCCGCGTCATGTACGAAGCGTTGGCGTTCAAGGATGTTTGACGAACATCCATTGAAGAATCCACTCCTTTATATTTTATGGAGTTAATCTCTGAGTTTTCCCCTCCAGCCATCATTTTTTACTCTTCTTTTCATCCTTCGTTTAGCTTCATGTACGATCAGAATATCTTCAGCCGTATACCTCCCAGCCTAGACTAAGGTAGCGGCGGGTGACAACGGGCATGGCTCGGCGTTCCGTCTAAGTGCCGATTGAGAGGCGGGGACTAGGAAGACACCCACGACAGGAGTCGCACCAGCCGCTGCCAAAGTCAGGAGGAAACAGATCTCACCTTTGTAGTTTTACGAGGCTTCTGTGGTTTTGGCGAGATTACATCAGAAGTGCATGGCTTCATAGCCTTCTTAGGGGTTTCCGAAGCAATCAGCCACTTGACAGATGATCTAACAAATCAAGTAATCAAACTTGAACCTCAGGTTTGACTTCTTTCTTCCTCTATCAGATTCTTCTTTTTTATTCAATGCATTATCTTGGGTGGTTCTGTATCGTCCTATTAAGAGAGTGATTTCATTTTATTATCAATCACTCTTTCTATTATTGTGGCTCACACTGGAGCGAGGTTTCTAAGAGCTGATCCAGATCAACAGTTGTTACAGGAGTATTAGCTGCTGCTCTGGCAGCGGCTAGAGTTGTTGTTTTAGATTTACGACTGCTTCCAATCTTCTTTGTTTCAAAATAGCTAACTTGTAACGTTTTAACTCCCTGTACAGCTACGTCAGCTTTGTAAACGGGATAATTTCTTGACATGAACATTGTACTTTGCAGTTTATACAGGCAGCAGGATCCTTGCATGGTTCCCTTAGTAAATTTCTTACCACACACGGATATTTCTGGTCTCTCATCGAGCCGTGGTGTGGCCAAATCGCTGACAACTGAAGCGTCTCATGGATTGCAGCACAAAAGCTAACACCTCCAGACGGTATAATGCTGTGCGCAATTTCTCCGGTAAGGTCGATCTGTTAAAGGTCAGAAATATGAGAGGTAGAAGATAGAAGTTCGCCATTCCCACTCATATTCAGCCTTAGGCACTCTCATTCTCCAGAATTTTCTGTTCAGTACAGTTTAGAAGATCTCGACAGGTTGCAACACCCTTTGAAATAAAAAGGGTGCTGTGAGGATCAATTAGTGCTTATGTTCTGTAGTCAAAGAATCTTCCCAATTATTAATCGCAAGAGCGATAAAAAAAGGACATATCTTCACAAAATTACCATTTGCTCTCATTATTACAAGATCATTATTAGATTTGATCTGGGTAAACTGTTATTGAAGACTTATCTCTGCAGCCTATTCCCCTGATTTCGTATTCTTCCTCACTCATAATCCTTTTCAAGTTTCGCTTCTGGCGATACGGTTGATTCTACAATAGGTTGTTTACGTGAACCTTCTGCTGCGTTCGGTTGTTGTTGAAATTGCCTAAGATTTAATTTCTTCTGTAGCAAGGCTAGGCACCGGGATACACCCCCAGTCCAGGGCTACCAACTCTGGAGGTCGGGCCCGATACTTCGGTGAAACCGGTATATGACCTGACAAAGAGCGGATGCGCAATCTCTACACTAAATCTAGACCCTACACACCAAAGCTTCAGGCCTTCCATGCAACGACATACATGGACATCTTAGCTAAATGTTTGCCATCACGGAGTACATGTGAACAACGGAAGGATTTCCGTTACACCTGTAATCATATAGACCCTGGCCCCATATCGCCAGTTCTAAAGATGGTGTAAGTCCATTACCAAAATCGATTTCAATTATTTTATATCTTCAGGTAGCCGAAAAGTCTAGTACGTATAGTACCTAAAAAAGTCTAGTACCTAAAGAAGAAAGGCAGGTCGATTGAAATATCACATTTCCGAGGAAAATACTTGGAGCCCCATTGGTCAGCTATGTGTATTGTACTTATGTACAGCTGCTGTCGCCCTGAACGTGGAACAAAGATGGTAAATTCCGGACCTGGGAATTATCTTCCTATTCATTATTATTATTATTTTTATTACTGTTATTACCTATTATTTATTTATTATTATTATTATTATTGTTGTTATTTTTTATTTAACATAAAGTTATAACTAATTTTCTCAAATGATCATTTTGTTTAACATCTTTAATCTTAATTTATTAAATTGAGCTGTTTGATTTAAGAATTTATTAGAAATTTATTTTTTCTTTATATTTTTTTTGGTGAAAGTGTTGCAGATATAATTTTTAACTGATTGGAATGCAATATTTTTCTGTTATAAGCTCTTTAGATTAATTTTAATAAGTTCTGTTGTTTGGTAGACTTATTTTTTATCCAGGCAATGCAGAAAAAATTAACTGCGAATAAGAAAATCTTCATGGAAATAAATCAATATCTTATTCGTAAAAAACCTTTACGTTAAAATAAACGATGAGAAATTTTACGTGTACTTATTTGTTCGTTTTAAATGATGAACTTTGCGAAAATTCGTGATTTTCTTAGAAAAGATAATTTGAAAAGACATCGACAAAATACTTTTATTTTTTTTTCTGAAAAAGAACGTTATTTTATTTATTTACTAAAAAAAAAAAATACAATGGATGACAGTAAGGTTCTTTCTTGTAATAAGGCGACGCGCTGTCTTTACAGAAAATAATCCTGTTGTCGAATGATAAAAGTGAATACTGTTATTTTTTAGAAACAAACTATTTTTTTTTTTCAGCACATTGGAAAATGTAAACGCATGGATAAGTTAGAATTTTTAATTCTCCATATTTCTGTCTGTAAATTTAAACTTTATATCTGCCTTTAGATTTGAAATTCCTGCAGGTGTGAATGTAGGTAGAGCATTTTGATGGTAAATTACGCTCTGAATACAAGTAGTCAGTTTGCTTTATGTATTGATAGTGTATTTTTACCAAGAAATGAAAAGCTTTTCTATATCGGAACTACCTTCTAGATGCCTTTCTATGTTAGTTTGATCAACAATAACACGTGCTTTAAAGTGACAAATGATTGACTTCCTCTTATTTTTTAATTCCTTAATATTATTAATTTACAATATCGAAAATTGCATTGATAATTGAATTATGGGATATTTTTATCAAACCAGATATTTTTCCAAAAATTAATGATTTTTTATTGTGAGGGCATCTCATTTATCAATAAAATCAGCATGAAAGTGCTTTGGAAGAAAACGTATTCATTCAGCATTTCATCCCAAAAACCAGAAGTAGCAGGTTTTCTTTAGGAATGATAAATTTATCCTTTTTATCTGCTCTATAAAGAAGATTATTTTTCTTCAGAACTTTAAGGAACAGGTCTTATTAGAAATCTGAGCTCAAAAGGATTGATCTTAATTGTGAAGAAAGTTTTCCACCAAATTATTAAGCCAATAGATGGCTTCTATTATTTCTGTGTTTCCTTATTTCTGTGTTTTTCATAGAGGTCTGCTTATCGTTTGATTCGGCAACTGATTGTTTAGAGTTAGATCCATTTCTAAATGAGCCCTGAATTAACGAATAATATTATCCACAATATATTATACCTAGGATTGGCTCTCCAATGGAATTTGTGTCGGTGTCCTACCATTTAAGCATATTAGTATGAATTGTATACAGTCAGTTACTCGGTTTTGGAAAATTCGCTATTGAGACTCGTGATTGAGGTAGTTTCAGAAAATTGAATTTTCCTGATATACACTTTTAAGCTGGTTGTGTTCCAGCTCAAGATGGAAGTCCTGTGCAAGTTATTTCGAAATTAGCTAATGATGCTACAATATTTTTACGCAGTATTTATTTTGTTTGTTCTTTGTAGTTAAAGCAACATAAAATGTAATTTCAAATTCTTCGACTTACTGATTTTTCGTTACTTCCATCTTTATTATTTTTATTTAGTGAATTATAATTTTCTGGGAGTTTTCTTCCAGATGTCTACGATGCGTCTCAGTAATATCTCTGTTTCTGAGATGATAATTAGAGTTTTGATTACCAAGTGCTTGTACAATCATTTTTTACATATCATTTTAACTTCTTCAGTTACTGAGTAGATTATTCTCAAATTCAGTAACAATATTTATTTTTTGAGCAAAAAAAGTTCGACAGTTTTAGTTGAAACTGTTGATTTGCCAAAATTGTCTTTCTTTCTGTTGTTTTGTGCGGTATTCTATCTACGTATTCTCTAGGAAAACGCATGAGACAGGGAAAGTGTTAAAATTTCTTTGCCAGAATTATGACACTTTGTTAAACCTTTTGCTTGCAATTATGCCTTAATCCTTTAATAATTTGACAACATTATTTTATTAAGATATAAATAATAATTAAAGATAAAGAAAAAGGAATAACAGTTATATTCAGTCCCGTTTACTAAGACGTTATACACAAAGAATATTATTTATTTAAAAAAAATATTATCTTGAAGCATGAAGCTTCTAGCTTTCTTGAAAGCTAATTGAAGATTATAGAATCTAAAGCAATAAAAGTAAACAAAAAACTTCAATTTTAATTATACAAATAACATTTATTACATACCGACGGAAAACATTAATGTATACAAAGAATTACGAAAGAATTACTCATAATTAAAATCGTATCTGTTTTTATAATGTAACACTAAACTAACATATATTTATTTATGTAAGAATTATGTTTAAATTTATTTCCATTCCTTTCCACTCATCGTTCGTTCTCTTAAGTACATCTTTTAAACGGCCCCATAAAAAACACGCATACACACACACACACACACACACACACACACACACACACACACAAACAGACATATATATAATTCTACCAGAACAAAAGAAATAGGAAAAAAAAATGTTTTCTCTATATTTTTGTATATCCCAAAAATAACAAATATCTAAGAATAATTTATATCTTTTTATAAAAATAAAGTAGCTAAAGTATGAAAAAAAAATTTATTTATCTTTTGTTTTTCAAAATTGGAAACAATAAAAAATCTTTTTGTCGTATGGTTTATTAAAGGTATTCATACTCACCAACAAAAAATTATTGCCATTAAATAAATCTTTGTTACGTTCTTACGTTTACATCTTGAACAGTTAAAACTTGAAAACAACGTTTAATAAAAAAATTAAAATAAGAAGTGAAATATTTATATTTGTGAGAAAGGAAAATTAAAATAAGAAGTGAAATATTTATATTTGTGAGAAAGGAAAATAAGATATAAAGTGTTTTCTGTGTGGTTATATCAATACTTGTTTTTTTTCTTTTAAAAAAGTGATTTAAGATTGAAAATTTGTAACAAGTTAGTGAATATTTTGTTTAATAAATATATATTCCTATTAACACCCAAGAGACTGAGATAATAATCTGTAAAATCCTAAGATCGTAAAATCCTACGATTTTACAAAATCTCATTTTCATTGCATTGCAGGTTTTGTTTAATTAAATGCTACTTAATCCTTTTTAAGTTTTTAATTAAATCAGCAAGTACAGAATTTTGATTCTGTCACTTGGAATTAAAAAAAAAAAAACGGCAGTCAAAAGTTTCTACTAGAACGATATTGATTTGTCACCTGCATATTTGCAGTAGCTTTTCCGATACTTTAATTTTTTTTTCACATCACTGCAATAACTATTGTAAAATGTAAAATATATAGGCTTATTAAGCCTATATATTTTATGGAATCTGAAGTATACCCTTATTCTGGCATATAGGTTCACTTATATAATTTCCCAAAATCACTAATGTTATTCGTTTGTCGAAATAACTTTTAAATAATTGTTTCCTCTTAATCTTAACGCTTCATTGTTCAAAATGCCAATGACGATTCTTAGATACACAGACACAATAACCAAATAATTTCTTCAGTCATCACCTTTATATAAATACATCATTTTTCAGATCATATATAAAATTACAAGGGATAATCCATCTTGTAAAGCATTCAACAATTGATACTTAAATCGAATTCTAAAATATATTAGTCAGGTAACATTCTAATACAACAATCAAAACAAAAATAACGGATGGTAATGGCCAATCTAATTTTTGGAACTCGACTTAAAGCTGGGGGAAATAACTACCTTATCGAATCTAGTATGCTACAATCTAGATTCCAGGACAGAAAACAATTAAACCAGTTTAATGAAAACATCACTTATTTGCTTTTATTTTTTGTATTTGTTAAGGTGAAGACATATTTTTTGTTACATTTAAACGTGACCCATGAAAGTAGCAAGCAGTTAATTTTCAGCCCATGCCCCCTCAAACTGTACCTTTGTTGATTCTTTAATTACCTACATTAATTAAGCCATGACGACATTAACAAATTCTTAATTTTTAAAACAATAGATAAAAACCTTCAAAGTAATCAATATTATTATCACCAAATTATATGATCAACAAGCATCAGACACACGGTCATCAGATGAATTTTATAGCCAATAGACAATCATTTATTCAATTCTAGTAGAAAATAACAACTGAAGTATCCGATGATTAATGTACAAACTAAACATAAAAAATTCTTGAATCTTCTTGAAATGTTAGAATAAATGAAAAATATGATTTATACGTATGAATATTATAATTTAATTAAACAATATATTCATTTATTTTCTTAACAAACAAAAAATGCAATGAATACAATTAAACAATGCATGTAAAATTAAGCATGTATAAGATTTAAAAAAAAAAAACTAATATATTTTTATTCTTTATTTTTAATAGATTTTTTTATGTACTACGATTTTACTGAGTTTTATTTATTTATAAGTGGTATTTCATTTTTATAAATTTAGCTGTTTTAAATTTCACTAAAAAATTTCTGTCAGTTCAGTGTTATTATTTTATAAGACGAAATAATAATTTTAGATAGAAATGTTAAAAATATATAGAAGCAATGAATAATATTTATTTATTACTTCTTATAAATTTTACAGCTTTCTAATAAGCTTTGTTGTGAAACTTAGAGGTTAATCCCGCTGTATAGAATTTTCTCGTGTTATCTTTCAGAAAATGGAAATCGTTGTGATTGATCATTTATTATTATTATTTTACTTAATTTTCTACTGAGAAGAAATAAATCTCTTTAGACTTGGTTCGATGTTACGCCTCATTATAATATAATCGTCTTTGCTTTATGCAATTATTTATCCCCTTGACTGCCAATTTACGCAGGTTCTGTGGTGGCAATAATATTAATACATTCGGAGAAGGAGCATGTGATGTTCGTTCAGACAGAATCATTTTATAGACAAAATCGAGTTTTCCCTTTCTGTTCCAAATTCGAAATATTAATTTCACATAATAAAAACTTTATGTTCATCAGTTAAAAGTACGCCCTTTTTTATATTTTTATGAAGCTGACAAATTTTTAGTTTTTATTTGTTGAATAAATTTTCTTTTAATATTTTTGATCAGTGTCTTTTTGTGCTGTCTCGTTTTGAAATTTGCCGTGTTTCATTCGTCAGTTTTGTATTGTATTTTTGTAATACAATAATATTAATTTATAAACTAATAAATACTATTTTATAACTAATCGGATATCATAGGTATCCACTTAATTAGACTTACTAACAGAGGATTTAGATAAATGTACAGTTCATGCATGCAGTTTGTTATGACCGACACTAATTTGGACTTTCTCCCAAACAAAATACATTCACCTTGCGTTCTGTAAATTTTAATGAATAAACTGTTTGAAAAATTATTTTTTTAAAATAAAAATTATAAAAATATTTGACAACAAAAAATACCAATATAATCACGAATATTCTGTGGGGACTATCCCCACAATATAGAATATTTAGTTCTATTCTTCAACTACTAGATTTCAACTATGAAGATTTTACATTGTAATACTAGAAATTTTTAAGGACTCTTTTTAATTTGTTGTTACTAAATACTGCATTCGCTAAGTATATCTTTGCTTCAGATTCAAAAAATAAATTTTAGTAGAATGAGAACATTGGATTACAAGTTCGTATGAACATTGAGCATACTTTCTTCCTAATGTATGTTCAACAATTTACTTCAGGAATAATTCCTTCACAAAACAGCAGAACGTTACAATGAATAATTTGATTAATAATTAGTGTTATTTTTTTAAATTTAAATTCTAATAGTTTTCTACCAGTAATTTTGAACATTAAAAACCATAAAGAAGAAACAAGTTTGAAAATTTATTGTATTGTAATGAATATTTGAAATTAATTTAAATATTAAAAGAAAACAAGAAACAAACAAATATTCAGTTAAAATTAAATGAAAAACTTTTTTTGAAAGATAAGTATTTACAAATAATATCAATACTTTTTCTGGACAATCAAGAAATTTATTGCTAGTAGACTTTATGATATGCGTTGATGCGTACGTCCATAATTACAATTTATCATTGCTCGTGAATTATCATAATCACGTAATAAATTTTGTAATCATTTGAAAATACGATTAATAGTCCGCACAATAAACAGTCTACGCAGAAACATATTTTATCAGTTCAAACAACGTGTTTCCATACGTTACTAGAACAGTGACTTACTATTTAAGTAAAAATCTGTAGCTTTGCCTGTGAGTGTAAATAAAAGTAATACCTCTACTGTTCATTTATTCTGTCACAATAACTGACAATCAAACATAGCTAGTTGTAGGAACAAAATGTAAAATAGTGTAGTTAATATTTTATGCTTAGTATTTTTTCAGTCAAACTTAGTTTTATTTTAAGTTTATTTTAGATTCTCTTTATTAAAAGAGAACAATTTAATTTTAAATGAAATGTTAATTCTAACGATTTTTACGATATATACCTATAGAAATAATGATATATATATAATACAGTAAGTCATAGTTTTATATTATATCATAAAAATATTATTTCATGTATATATATATATATATATATATATATATATATATATACAGGTATACATGTATTATAACAAATAAAATTCTCTCGTTTCTGACAGTCTTAACCCCCTCATTAATTTTTTTTGTTTTTATACAAACATATAGAGAGTCTAGCATAAATGAACAATTTAAATAATTGGCCTTTGTTTCAATAATTTTATTTTAACCCACCGGGTTGGTCTAGTGATAAACTCGTCGTAAATCATTTGATTTCAAAGTCGAGGTTAAATTACTTTTATTCGGATTTGAATACTAAATCGTGGATATCGGTGTTCTTTGGTGGTTGGGTTTCAATTAACCACAAGTCTCAGGAATGGTCGGGCTGAATTTTTTCAAGACTACACATTTGTCGGTACAGTTACATTATTACACTGATAAGTCGCTAATGACTTAATTTTTGATGCGACTATAAAGATATTAAAAAAAATAAGTAAATAAAACTAATTTTATTTTCTTTAAAAATAAATATTCAAACTTTGGTATAATGTGATTTAAATTTTCCCTTTTTTCCGTTGATTAAATCATTTTTTTTTTAACTTCCATTTTTGTTCTTTTTATTCTACCCGTCAATGAAGTTCCACTGCTGAGTTGAAGTAGTATATATAATTAATTGTTTCAACAAAGAAAGATTATTCTGTAGCTATAAAGAACTTGTAACGTAACAGTCAGAGTTGCTTTTTCAGTTGATGTCATTAAATAGTTAACGTATTGTGTTAACTATGAAACTGAATAATCAACATCGTTATTAAGTAAACGATGTTCAGTCCATCTTGCCAACATTATGAGTATTACTTATAGGGCTGAATATACCTACATTTCGGTGGTCTTCTGCAACAGTACATTTAGGCTAAGCGAAAAAGGCAACTGGAATCTTCATTTTTCCTAGTGACCAGCAGAGGATGCTGGTCATTATTGGGAGAGAGTGTGATTTATCTCAGTTGCCTTCAATTCTTACGGTTATGGCACTTAATGTTCATAAATCTATAAAAAAATATAGTGACTTTTTTTACCATCAGAGATTCATTAAATAACATTTCAGGAAGTATGTATAGGTGTGTGTGCGTGTGCGCGTTATAAAATTCAATTAAAAAAATGTAATATGGACCTAGCCAAAACGATAAAAGGCTCAAATTAAAAAATAAATTATTATTATAAATTTATTAATTAATAATTAATAAATTGTTATTAAAAATAAATTATTAATTATTATTTTTATTAAAAATAATTTAACAAACTATCGTTAGAAAGAAGAATGAAGTTGTAAGAAATTGGTTATTACAAGTTATTAAGATATTTATATATTAAAATTTGTCAAGCATAAAAAGCTCTTTATGTTAGATTTGCATTTAAAATCTAAAAAAAAAATTATTTAGTTTTTTTTTATTTTATTAAAAATGGTTTAGAAAATTTAATTCTTTTTATTTTTACATAGATAGTGTATAATTGATTAATGATTTTAATTTCTTGAATGCAAGAATAACTCCTGGCAATGCTTTTCATAATGCAATAATTTATTAAAATAAAAATTATAATAATTTATCTAATGAAGATATTCCCTAATGTTTATATTTTAAAAAAACTTAATTTCAGTCTAATTCTTTTTTCTTTTACATACGTGGGAATAAAGTAATTTCAGAATTTTTACCACCTGTAGAAACAGAATATGCATATAATAAACAAACAAATATAATTCCTTTAAAAATGTAAAAAATTTAACAACTCAGCACTAAAATTATTTTTAATTTATTGTGCCCTTATTGTGTATTATCACTAAAAATTAAAATAATAAATTACAGTTCACCTTATTCCAGAATCAAGACATAAATACATGTTGTCAACAGAACACGAAAGGAAATATTTTATAACATCAACTTCAGTAAAATATCATCACTTATATTTCTTTCACCGGGAGATTACAATTAAGTTTATTGAGGTTAGATAGTCAAGTATCAAAATAAATACTTACCAAAGAAGTATTTCGTATTAATTGTGGACGGTTTTTAATAATTAAAAAAAAAACGATGTTATCACGAATTTAATCTAGATTTTACCGACTGAGAAATGTGCACTTCGTAACGGATATGTTAATCATGCGGTAGAAAACCGCGTTCTGAGAGGACCAAAACTCGTGCAGCCTCCCGTTATCACTTCAAAACGCGAACTGATGGTCTGCTTCTGCGCGCGCGCATACACACACAATCAACTGTAATACGCTGACATATAGCTACTGCGTGGCAATACAAGTCCTCGTTACTATAGTTACCAAACACAGCTTCCCTTCCTTTTCTACCCTCCGATTAATTGTACAAGCTTATCAGGTGGCATCGTACAGTATAGGAAAGGTCTACAAGGAGGTCATTAATTCCGGCACTGCGTCTTAAAACGAGGGGCCCGTATTTCTCGTAAACGATCTACACATGTGCGCACGCTCAAAACATGGTCTGGATATGCAGGAGTTTACATGTGCACATATTGTAAAACTTTTATAAGATTTGTATTCTGTCCTGTGTGGCAGTGGGTATGTGATTCTGTGTGTAATTCGCTCCCCAGAAGTGTGTAATTTAACGTTAATTTAAAGTTATTAACAACTCGAATTATTTATTAACAACTTAAAAATTAAGATCTACAATAAAAAATTAGCAGAAATTTACAAAATAGTAACGACAAACATTTATTATGTAGAAAAGATAATATTCAGAAAGTGTAATTATCCCAAGGACTAATGGAATTAAAAATACACGATCGAAAAAATTTGTCTGTTGCAACTATTAACTTTATGTACATTTTCTTATAATCAGAGAATTGTGTTTAAGGCAAATACTCGTAATCCTATCAACTCCTTAAAACTTAATAGAGTATGCAAAGAACAAGTCTATCCGGTTGGTCTAGTAGTGAACATGTCATCACAAATCTCCTAATTTCAAAGTCGAGAGTTCTAAGGTTCAAATACTAGTAAAGGAAGCTACTTCCGATACCGGTGTTCTTTGGTGGTTGGATTTTAATAACTACACATCTCAGAGTGGCCGACCTGAGACTGTACAAGACTACACTTCATTTACATTCATACATATCATCTTCATTCATCCTCTGAAGTATTACCTTACGATGGTTCCGGAGGCTTAACAGAAAAAGAAAAGTATGCAACGTCTGAAAGAGAGTCAAGGTGGAAAGAACAGGCTAATTAGTGAAGTAGAGAAATAAATAATTGGAAGGATAAATTTTGCAAATATGATATGTCAAATATATGAGAGAGGAGTTTTTTACATAAACGAAATTAAAATATTTTAATATCAAATGTAAGGTCGAAAGTTTCCCAGGAAGAGAAAAAATTGATTGATAATAGAAATATGTTGAAATAAATAAAAGAGGAAAACATAATTTGAGAGATGAAATCTCAGGACCATACATTGTAACTGAAAAAAATCTGATGTGGACAACACATGACTTCCTTGTACGCCTATTAAACTTCATTTCCACATCTTTAAAAGTATGTAAATTTTACGTTATTAAAAACTTCTGATATTTTTTCATTTTTTTTTTTTTGTTATTATTGAATTATTATTCGTCGTAAAAGTTTTTTTTTTACAATGAGAGATTAATAATTGTTAATAAATCAATATATTTAAATAAAAAAAAAAACTTAAAAAATGGAGATGAAGTCTCATTCAAATCGATGTGCCTTCCCAATCCCGATCCAAATATTTCATTAATTAAAATTTTATTTGGCTGTAACTCTGGAACCAGTGAAAATAAGTACCACTTATGATATAACATGGTTGAAACCCTCTCAATTAGGGCTAATTACTGCAATTAAGAAAAAGTCCAAAATCCAAATTTGTTTAGATTTTGGGCTTTTTTTGACATTTTTGTTCAGTTGATTGCAATCAAAAGGGGAAGGGCACAACTAGATGTTATAACAGTCCAAAATCCAAAATTTAACATTCTACGGCTAATCATCTTTGAGTTATGCGACATACATACGTATTTGTATATACATACAAAAATACATACGTACGTACCGATGTCACGCCAAAACTAGTCAAAATGGATTCAGGGATGGTCAAAATGGATATTTCCGTTGAAATCTGGAAACCAAAAAATTTTGGTTTCAGATCAATTTTTTGGTACCGATCACGGTACTTACTTTATTCGTACAAGGAAGTAAAGATTAAAGCTTTGAAATTACTAACGGTAAGATGAAGTAGAAGAAACAGATACAGTATATTAACCGTTTCTTTGGTGAATCTATAGTACTCAAGTTTCATAAAAGGATTATCTGAGATAAAATTTAATTTTAAAATAATTCATTTCAAAATGATATATTAGTTTTAAGTTTAATCCGATTAATATAGAAGGTTTTTATTATTTATAGAAAAATCAAATCATTATAATTAGAAAACATAACGAGAAAAAAAGCTTAACTATGAGTGAGAATAAATCTTACTAATACCACCCATCAATTTTTTATGTATAAATCATAGAAGAAGCCTGAAACGTAACAAAAAAGTTGCAGATTTGAGTACCATTACAATTATATTTAGATATGCATATAATAATTTTGTTCAGAATTTATAAAATAAATTTTCTATTTACCTTATTCATATTTAAATTTTGTACTAGCGACGTTTAACGCCTAATTACCGTATGCAATGATAATATGCATTAAGTTAATCTGATTTTATTTTTGTAGATTTTTAGAAAAACCTTCATATATGTAAATTTGAAGGCGTACCGGACCAAAATAAACAAAAAAATGTAAAACCTTGTCCATCTTCAAATTCACTCTAGAGATGAGATAAAGGACATTACTTCCAGAATCTGTGAGGCTTACGGTTTTGTAGTGTTTTACAAACCAATCAGTTAATTTTTATAAGGTTTTTTCGAGTTTCTTTATAATAGTTTTATGATTTTGCGAATTATGTTAACAATAGTTTAGACTTTTCTAGATATTATTGCTTTATTAGTAGTAATTAAAATTTTAATGTAGAAATCCCGATTAGAATTAGATAGCGCATTTTTATATCTAATGAAATAATTTTTTATAGAATTATTTTTTTGGTTTCTATGAAACTATCAGCCCGGATCATGTTTTGTTGGTTCTCTCCTGACAGTTTATATTTGGCTCTGTCGATCAGAAGAGAATACGAATACATATCTATAATGAAAAAATGGGTTTCACATGCAAGGAAAACATTAGAGTCCCGAAACTGTTAATTAATAATTAAGGAGTAAAAGGAGTTCTAAAGCTTTTTTTTCAACTTCAGATTGTTGAAGAATCAAATGAAAATCTTAAATTAAATATCTGAAGGTAGATCGTAGATTAACGTTGTCATTTTATGTATATATCTTCTTAGCAAGAGGACGTTAAGTAATATTAATTACCGTCCTAAAAAAAATATTTACTAGTTTATTTACATAAATTTTTACTGCTGATGGTAAAATAGGAAAATAATCTCATCTGTCACCTGTTTTTCTATGACCGATCAATGGGTAAATTGAGAAATAGTTTACCACAGATAATCATTTAGTTATTTTCTAAAATATTGGTTACGTTTTATATTAGTTTTAGGTTTTCATCGTTCGTGTTTCCTTCTTTTAAGTTAATTAAATTTTTTTCTTAATAAGATAAAATTGTATGTATTACCCAAGTAATCCAGTGCTAGAATACCGTCTACTAGTAATCCAAAAAGTGATTTCTTTCGTAACACTACTACCTTTATATTTTGATGAAATCAAAATATAAAGGAATTCAACCTTCTTTCGTAAAATTATATTAAATGAAGGAGAATCTTGTCTTTGATATTTAGGTTTTGATTTATTTTTAGTTATTACCTCCTTCAAAACACATTTATTGTGAGTTTATTGTGCTCTAGTAAAATACTCCTCATTTTTGCATATCTACGTTAGTAATTTTGCATACCTACATATAATGAAATACTAGTATTAAGTCAATAGTATTTTTAAAATGGATTCTTAAATAATATACTGTTATATGAGAAAAAAATCTTAAAAAAAATATCATTGTCTGTCTTACTTATCTGAAAAGTATTTTGTATAGTAATAATTATAATAATAATATTATTATTGCACTTAATAATAATGTTAATATTATTATTATAAGAGTAGGGAAAATTAAAAAGGGGCACAATATTCGCAAATATTTATGTTTTCGTTTGTGAAGATGTGATTTTGAGAGGAAATAATCAGGCACTATAAAAGTATTTCATGGTACATAAATCGGTACTTAAATTGGGTTTTCCAAGCATGTTGTACTCCTGTCTTCTTCTAGAAAAGAGTCTTGAAAAAGATGGATTGCTCTCCGAGACCGCACACTTCCTCTTGAAAAATAG
Source organism: Lycorma delicatula (assembly GCF_047948215.1). Lineage (NCBI taxonomy): Eukaryota > Metazoa > Arthropoda > Insecta > Hemiptera > Fulgoridae > Lycorma > Lycorma delicatula. The sequence goes on from NC_134455.1 coordinate 235,054,255, forward strand.
CGTTAGACTAGACCCCGACTTATCCCAGATTTATAGATCAATTATTGATCTTTGAAAGGGAAGTATTATGGTTAGAGGTGATAGGAAAGGGGTACAAGAAATCTTGGGAAAGGGGAAGGAAGCTTTGTGGTTGAAATTGTATGAGATGGATTTACTATGAGAACAGAGAGGCGTAATACATTTTTCATGTGATTTCCCAGCAGATGGGTGCGCGCGTGTGCCTGTGCATGTATTATTTAAGAATGCGTACTTTCTGAAAAAAAATATTTCTAAGGTAATATTATTTCGTTTTTCTATTTAATATCCATTAGTTTTTGTTAAAACGAGATAATAAATTACGAAATAATTTTTCCTTCGTAATAAAACATTAATGAATCTGTCATTCATCTGCTTAAGCGTATTATTATTATTGTTATTATTATTATTATTATTATTATTATTATTATTATTATTATTATTATTATTATTATTATTATTATTATTATTATTATTATTATTATTATTATTATTATTATTATTATTATTATTATTATTATTATTATTATTATTTCTATTCATTTCATATCAGCTTTTTGAGTATAACTTAGAAAAAAAAATATTTTCTAATAAATTTTTTAAAAAAATTTAAGAAAATTAAATTAAAGTTTCATGTACAAAAAAGCAGATTTTGTAACTTAGGTCTATATTTAGATAAAAAATATAAAAAATATTTACAACCTCCAAATACTATCGATGGCTAATGTTGGATTAAACATGTATGAATGAATGTGTAAGAAGGGATTATGAGAGCCTGTTTTATTTGACAAACAGCACAATCATTAGCTGTACGTTTTGAATAACCATTGAATAGAAAAAAGAGTTCCCAAGCAGGTCCATAATCATAGCTCTTTCCACCATACTACATGAAAAAAGTGACTACGGATTAGACTTTTACTGGGGGATAAAACGCAAAGCTACAGTATTTAATTTTTTTTTCAGCTACGTATAGTAAAAATTAGAAAACACCATCATGGGTTTATGGTACAAGAACATTATTTTACGCGATTCAAAAAGTAGTATAATGTGAAGTCTAAAAATTTTTTTTTTTTTTAAGAAAAGAATTACTTTTTCTTTATTATTCAATCCTTACGAAGTAAAGTTTAATTATTTTATCCGTTGACTTCTCTTTAATTCTTATAGTGATGAAATAAAAGATTGAAGTTTGTATATAGCATATTTTTATCGGGTTTCTGACAGAGGACTACGTGAAGCAACATTTTGTAACCATTCTCTTTCTTCCGGGCGTCTTCTTTCCTTGTCTTAAAGGTTCTTCATTCCCCCGCTTTTTGCTTTCTCTCTTCTGACTAGAAGGTTCTGTTTCCTCTTTCTCTTAAAAACCCTTAAAATCTTGTACCAGTTTTCTGAATTTTATATCTTGTATTATTTCTACAGATATTTTATTTTATTTTAGGTCTTTTTAGTCCACTGAGGTCCACTGATTTCCATTTTTTTTGTGGTAAATTTGGTTGAAGATTTGTTTCTTGAGCCTGTTAATATTAACTTTCTTAAATGGTTGAAGAATTTGGCTCTGTTTTTCTGATGGGATCTGGTATTTTCTCAGTTTCATTGTATTTGTAAAGATCTTTGTCACTTTTAAATTTGAAACAGCTTTTTTTTGCTTATTTTTATTGATAAAAGGATTTTTCTCAAGATTTTTTCTTTTTATCTTTTGTATTTATTTTACCTGATTTTAAACTGTCGTTGCATATTGAAGCGAACAGGCCTTCTGGTTTAATTACTGTACTGTAATGCCTGATTTTAGCTTTTATTGAGATGTTTATTTTGTTTCAAATATCTTCTGTTAGTTGGTAGGCCATTTCATTTTTCTCATTTTTTTGACCGGCTTTCTTGATTAAACATTAATTTGGATTATTTTACCCAGATGTTCATTTATTGACATTATTGATTTTTCCATACTTCATATTTAGGAACTTGAGAAAATCTTTGATGATGGTCATGAATTTTTTTTTAAGGAAACAGCCTACTTCCTCTGCAATTTCTTAGATGGTTTACTTTTTCTGTTGCCGTTTTGAGAGTCGTCAAGAAAATTCCAATATCGTAGGCAAAGGCTGGGCAGTGAATTTCAGTTGCTTTCAATCATCATACTTTATATGACATTTATTTTTTGTTTTAAGATCACATTTAAGCAACGAAAAAGTTATCTGAAAAATAAAATGTTTTCAAATTTAGTCAAAAAGTATTTATACCTTGTAGAAACACAATAACTTTTAAAAACTAAAAAAAATATTTGAGATTATGCGATTATTTTCTTCTCAAGACAGAATTAACCGTACTATATTTATGTTTTTTATATTTATGTTTAAATATTTTTAATGATTAATTTTATTTTACACAAACAATAAATCTGCCGTAGAAGCCAATGAGATGTTCTTCGGTCAAGTTATTTTAATTTTGTTATCAATTTTTTTATTTGCTTAGTAGCTCTTTTCAAAGGTTTGTTAAAATCTTTAACAAACTTCCTAAAACGCTGTTAGAACTACATGTATTGTGTTCTTTATAGCAAAGAGAAATTAGATTCAATTTACGCCTAAGTATTGATGTTGTATTTTACAAAGTTCCACCAGAGATTTTTTTTTGACCTGTCTTTATACCCAAACGTTTTCGTAACATCCAGAAATCAATGAACAAAAGATGAATGTTTTATTTTTAATCTAATAATTTTTCCAAAACTGTCTTTTTGCATTTCAAATATACACATTTCAACTGAAAATTAATCATTGAGTTGCGTACTTTTCTTAAAACAATTTGTTAGATGTATGAAATAAACAGAATACATTCAAACTACTAAAAGTAATCTTATTATTAGTAATTAGTGTTACTCATTTGCTATAACAATTTAATTGTAAATAAAATCCCTAAAAATGTACTTTTTTCTTAATTTTCGCTTCTTTATCGATAGAAAAATATGTTCAACAAATGACATCGTGAAAAATTAAATCGATAAAATATTTTTCCGCTGTTTTTTTTTAAAAGATAATATTATTTTCCTTTCAATGTTCTCAATTTTGTTAATATCCGTTCGATTATTTAAAATGTATTGTAAGGACGTTCTAGACAGCATATTATTCTGTAAACTCACTTAGAGAACTATGCAGTTATAGATATACTGTAATTGTTCTATAATTCAGGAAATTTCTTAGATTTTTTTTAATTTTTCGTCAATAACAAAGCAGTGAGTTAAATATTTCAGAGTGATGTCTCTAAAATGTTTTGATTATTCCTCAAATAAATTAATTTTGACAAAAAAATAAAATAACATCGAAGAATTAAATAAATGGCATAATAACTCACGTTTGTGAATACCAACTTGATGAAAAAGTATTACGTATCTCTGAGCGATGTTTGAGAAAATTGTTTGCAATATATTTATGTATGTAAAGAAAATCAAGCCCCTTGGGGGATACCTGTCATGAATGACGCAAAGGGACGTTTACACTTCAAACGTCCGACTTTCATTGTGTGACCATTCAAAGAGAAGTAGTAACTGAATAAAAAAAACACTTGATAACATAGTGCTTGCTGGTTTCTTAAGCAAATCTAACATGTTATGATTATTTTCCCCCGTCTTATCATTATATCTTCTCGTTCTTTCTCGTTCCTGTTGTTTATTATTAAATAACTTCATTTATTACGCGTATTTTAATGGTTTTATTTTGTCTATTACTTTTTATAATATCTTGATTTTTTATTTTTGTCAATTTTTATTCTATTGCACCAGGAACTGTCATATATGTTAGCTGTGTTGTCAAACTAGAGAAAGGATGCTCAAATTTTAATTAATGCAAAATAATTTACATTTATTTAAATAGCTATGAAACAATAATATTCAATTTCTCTTATTTGACCTCTGTCTTCAGTTTGACTTACTGCATCATCATATTGGTGTCAACGTATTTCATATCTTGCATTATTTATTACAGTTTAGTCTTAATATATATATTATTCTTAAGTGTTTTATTCTCAACCAATTTCAATATTGTCATAGTTCCTAGAAGTCTATTTCTTTTTTTTGCCCTGATGTCATTTCTTCAACTTGCGTATTCAGAAATTTATTTTACCTGTCTTACGTAATTCTTTAGTGGCCTGCTTGCTTGTAAATTATTTTTGTTATGTCTTCGTTCCCGAATTTCACACGTTTTTTCTAATCGTTCTCATACTAACACTTAGACACTACTCTTGTTGTCAACACACACATACACTCTTCTGTCCATTGCTTTGTTCGCTTCCCCTACTTCTCACCACGCCAGCTTTGGTCATTCTAGTCCTGACTTTCACGCTGTGCGGATCCTGGTCCTCCAGACTTGGAGGACCAGGCTTCGATGTTATCTTTCGCTCATATAATGTTAATACTTTCTTCGTCTTCATAAACGTTGCGGTATTTCTCTGTCAAAATATTCTGTAGTTCTACTCGTCAGTTTTTCGTTATTTCACAGTTTTCTATGTTCGTCCAGCCTCGTTTCTTTGTTAAGTTATTCTTCAAATTCACTATATTACGTCTCTGTCAAAAGTGTTTCAATCACTACATACTGCCAATTCTATTGACGCTGAATCTTCTCGAGCTGCTGATTACATTTCATCGATGCAGAATTTCTCTAAACTCGTTGCTACATATTTGAGACGCCAAGTCCTGCTCAACCTTTAAACCACGTCTCACCCCTGCATTCCTGATACACCACTGCAGGCTACGCCCAGGATTACTGTATATATTCATTTACCTTCATTCACGAGTTCGTCTCTTGCTAATATTTGTGTGCTAAAGGCAAGTACAATTTTCATTATTTATTACGTTAAACAGTTATTTTATCATCAAAATTTGTAGAACATTCAGTTCGTCGTACCTTTACGCATTTCAATTTCAAGTTTAGTTTAAAAACCATTTATTCACGACAGGTGGCTTATATAAAAGGTTGTGTCGTCGTTCAGCTGCAACCTATTTTACGTGTTTAATTATTAAAATTTGTTGTTATTGTAATTAACTCTATAATTTAATCTTGTAACTTGTTAATCGCCGAGATTATTTCTTTTCTACTCATGAACTGTATTCATATTACTTCTCTTAAATTAACCTAAAGCAAATTACTCCTGATGTGCTGTAATGTTTTAGGACTTCTTTGTAATTTTATATTTTCAAGAAAGCTTGTTTACTAATATGAACTCTACTTATAATTTTACTTATTTCAATTTGATTATTGTAATTAACTTTTTTTTGTACTAGAATATTATTGTGGCCTTTTTTCTACACTAAACTAGAATTGCTAGTTTTAATTATTTAATGCTAAGTTTGAAGATGTTCATAAATCAGGAAAGACCAGTGCCAATAATTAAGATTTACTGTAATTTATTTTTCTAAGTTAATGACATTTGTTCATTGCTAATTTTTCAATATTACAGCATATGTCAGTAATTCAATAGTTTTCCAGTCATACTATATTTATTATGTTATGTTTATAAGTATCTAATTGAAAATAAGGTGTTTTATATTCTCTTGTTTAATGTATATTCATGTATTTTCTCATTTAATATCATTGTTCATATGTTGATTCAGTTGATATTTATTAAGTATCATTAAGTTATGTTAATTTCATAATTTCTTTTTAGTTTTTAAGGTTATGATTTAACATAAGTTCAGTTGTTTTCTTTCTCATTAAAGTCCAATTTCTTTTGGCAAATACGAGCTGTGTGTTTTTTGTTAACTTTACCCAACACATACTCATTTCAGAAATAATGTTATTAATTTTAACAACGTTCGGAAATACGAGTATAATTACTTGCAAATATTAGTCTTGACTTTTCAAGTACCCCCAACTATAAAATTGTATATTAGTGGGTTTAAACATAAATGTAATAAATAATTGTCAATGGTGTTAAGCTTAGCGTTTAGTTAAAGTATTTCAAGTAGAAACAGTTGCCGGCCTCCGCGGCGCGAATGGTAGCCTCTCGGCCTTCCATCCTGGGGTCCCGGGTTTGAATCCGGGTCAGGCATGACATTTTCACACACGCTACAAATCATTCATCTCATCCTCTGAAGCAATAACTAATGGTGGTCTCGGAGGTTAAAAAAAAGTAGAAACAGTTACATTTAATTTTGTTTCGAAATTAATCGGTTCATTGAAAGAAAATATACCATCTAAGAATACGTCTAGAACCTTTACAATATGGACAACAGGAATATTATCACGCGATAATCAATGGTATGTCTCTATCAAAGAAGCTTTTGAAACAGTTTTTTTTTAATATATATTTGATGTTAAATAGTTTCAGTGTATGAATTTAAAACGGCTACCCAAGAACTTTCTAATTATTTTTTGATGTAGATTCATTATTATTTTTTTTTGATGGGTAGGGGGGGGAGGAAACGCTTTCGTGTTATCATCGCCAGGGTCAAAATAATAACAAGAGGCTTCTTCTCGGATATTAAAATTTTTAGTAAAATAGGTGTAAAACTATGATTAAAACTAAGATAATAACAGGAATAAAATTTAAATAGTAAAAGAAATACAATAATTAGGATAATATATGTAAGGTGAATAACGAAATAATATCAAAATTTATTTTTAGTTAAATCTTATTAAGCAATCTTAAGGTTACGAGAGTTCTAATGTTCAAATTCTAGAAAAGGCATTTACTTTTATACGGATGTTAATACTAGATTGTGAATACCGATGTTCTTTGGTGCTTTTTTTTAAGCCTCCGGTACTACCGTTAAGTATTACTTCAGAGGATGAGATGAAATGACAGATTCTTTAGCGTGTGAAAATGCCATGCCCTACCGGGGTGACCGGTCATGCATGACCGATTTTTTGGTAGTTGGGTTTCAATTAACCACACGTCTCAGCAACGGTCGACCTAAGACTGTACAAGACTACACTTCATTTACATTCATACTATGATCCTCATTCATTCTTTGAAGCAGTAGCTAACTCTGGTTTCGAAGCTAAACAGAAAGAGAAAGAAAGAAGTAATCTTAAAACTTTGGATTTCCTGATGTTTGTGGAATGAATCTACTAGAATTCTCGAGTAGCAGAGAGATAAAAGAGGAAATTTGATGGAGGGCGTCAGCACTATCGTCATAATGTGACGGGAAGGCTTTATCATAACTGTTCCAATTTACTCTTTCAACAATCCATCTCCGTGGTTTTTTTTTCACCGCGCGGTCGGCACCAAAAGCCATGATAATTGGTTTATGGTCGCTGCCGTGAAAGTCGTCACAAATAGACCACTTCATATGAAGGAGTAAACTTGGTGAGCATAAGGAGAGGTCAATGCTGGACAAAAAACAAGTCGATGGCGACATAAACGTGCATGATCCTTCATTCAGTAGACAAAGGGTCCTGTTTCACTCACAATGATATTTCCTCGAGGGGAAGAGATTGTTGAGCCCAATGAAATATGGTTAGCATTAATGTTTTCTGCTATTAACGATGGAGATGTTATTTGGACAAGGAAATTTTATATATCTAATGCATCAAATTTTATGTCTAATGCATCAAACTCGGAGTTGAGTGAGAGTATAGATTGCAAATTTGTAATTTGAATGGGACAGAGATCTTACGGTAACTGTGGGGATATGGGTAGCTAGTGGTATTCTTGTATCTTTCTTTCTCTACCTCACTTATTACCTTCACTTATTACTGATATTCTATTTTTCTGTCTCCCACAGAAATAGCCTCAAATAGCATCTTGTTGTAGAAGGTGCTTTCCTGGAAGAACATCACTTAAGGTTTTTAAACTCATATAAATACCCCAACATCAATCCGGAAACGAAGACCCTGAACGTTTTACTTGATAATGTTCACAGATGGAGGTAACTATAGGTATTTGTAGATATATAATTACAGATATGTAAAAATTATTTATAGGTGATTCTGATTTTCTGTTGTAAATAACTCTGTGTACAGATTATTTGTCGAATATTATCCGGTGTTTATTTCTTGTGTTTATAACTTTTAAAACGTGCTTTGCTTCTTCGGACACTTCATTCCCTACCATATCCTCGAAGAGACCTTGAGATGGTGATGGGAATTTGAAAGTCTAGGAAATTGGAGATACCGTAACAGGCGCTGATTTTTTGATAAATCTCTTTAAAGGGATCTTGGAAGTTTGCTGCGTAGGTTGTGCAGAGAGGATTTTATTTAGCGGTGTAGTGATTAAAGTGGTTTTCATTGAACCACTTCCGTCTTTCCACTAATAATACCTTTTTCTTACCTGTACTCTTACTTAGCTCTGAAATAGTTGCTGGGAGCGAGGCTACTTGATCAGATAAAATCAGAACGAGCTTTTTTAATTTACTGAAGGTTCCACACTGTTTATTACCTGCATTTGAAGAGGCTAGGCTTGATGTAGCGGCTGCAAAATAGATGTCTCTTTTAACTAGGTTCCGGGAGTTCAGTGTCTTTTTGTATTATTTCATGCGGTCAGAAACGATCATTTCTGCTCGGTACAAATTTTGAAAATTGCTTTTTCTTCTTTAAAAGTTGGGAAATCTCTCGAGCGAGCAGAATGCAATCCTTCAAAATTAATATATTTTTCTTCCTCCTGACAGTCAGTATCTTTGTGGCCTTCTTTTGCACATCTAGCACATATTGCGGTGTTCGGGCAAGAAGTTCGGTTACTGGAGACATCACCGTGGGTTAGGGATGAATGGTCGCACTCCTACCGATAGGTATTCTACTTCAATTTTCTCCAGTTGTGTGGGAAGGTTGAAGGTTAAAACAAGGGAGAATATAAGTTCTTCCATCCCACTCTGACGTTTCATTATTTTTTTCAACTTTATAACACCTTGGGGATGAAGCTCTTTGGCAATTTCTCTAACGTCATCTCAAGAAAATCCCGGAAAAAAATTACTCCTCGGCTAGTGTTCATGTTTTTATGATATACAGCACTTATACCTCCCATATTTCTTAGACGTAAGAGCGATTGACTATGCTCATCACTGAAAGTCTCTGTTAGTATCGATCCGTCTTTCGGTTTTCTTACATTCTTGGGGGGGAGGCGCTTCAACCTTGTTGATTAGGAAAGGTGAGATCTTATGAAGGGAGCCACTTTTCTGATTATTCTGTAGACCTACACATTTGACATTTGCATATTGGAGGTGTGATTTGTCACCATTTAAATTATTACCTCGTGACATATTTTCATCAGACAAAGCTGATCGAGGTCTTTTCAAGTTCTAATTCACTCTTTTTATTACATTATTTCATTAGGAAGTTTTTCATCAGCAATAAGTATTAAACAAAGTCGAAAATTTCACAAAACTTAAACAAGGAAGAATTATTATTTTTTTTATTTACTTTATTAATAACATATATTTTTTACATATAAATTGAGAAACCTCCCTATATCAGTTATAAAATATGTTTTTGATACAGTACTAAATAATATCCTTTTAACTGATATATAGAAATATTTATTATACATTTTAAGAAAATTCGAAGTACGCAAAGCGCACTTTAAATCTGTAACGGAATGAAATAAAATAATTAAAAAAATATTTAAATTTGAAATAGAACTGTCCTTTACACTAGGTCATTATGTCTTCTACGAACTATTGTTTCGTTACCGAATAAGGGTTTACTACAGAGCTGGAAGGAGAGATTTGAAGTTTGAATAATTTGGATAATTTAGCGGGAAAAAATGTTAACCACCTCAATTAATTTAAACATTTAATTCTTTATGTATGGAAAAAATAAAAGGATTATTGTTAGATTTATTATTTTTACTAAGAAAAATTACCATATCTTAAATAAAATGCTCTTTTATTCTCAGTCTTCAAAATTTTTTGTCCTTTCCCTTAAGAATTCTGATTTACTTTTTATAAAAGGTGAAATATATTAAACAAAATTTTATAATTTTTGACTTCCAGAAATACAAGTATAACACAAACATTTTTTTGGTAGTAACAAACATAATGCAGTTTATTGTTCATAAACATAGCTATAGAAATAAATACTATGAAGCCAGTCACTTGATGTTCCTTCCGTAGTATAAAAATGCAACTGCTTTGCGGTTACAATTTCAACTGTACAATGTTGTACAGCTGAAGTAGGTTTATTCCTGAATGACTAGTACTCTACTCATATGTCAGTTACTCTCGTTGATGGTTACTTAACAACAATTAAGCATCTGTAATGACAGTTACATTCCTTTTTATTTTAATTGTATGTTGTAATGTGCCTTATTGAGACGTTATGGGTTGAATTGTGAAGATATTTGAAAAGAAGAAGTTATATTAAACTATTTCAAAATTGTCTGGATCATGTTTATAATGATATAATGAAAAAAAAAATTGAAAAGTATTGCATGACCAGGACTCTCAACTCATGATTACCAAAATAAAATTTAAATTATCAAAATTTTGAATAAAAATATTTTTGTTTTTTGGCGCTTTCTCAGTTTGTGGGGAAAATGAGTAAAAATCTATTTATAAAGAAGTGATCCCATAAAACAAATTCTTTTAAAGGAGAACTGTTTAAAAATATTTAAAAAATAAAATGTAACTTTTATGAAAGTAATGGAAAAACTTTCTTCTCATTTTAGGATCGGAATATAATATAAGTGCCAAAGGTAGTTTAATTTTAATAGCTCATTAAGGGATAAAAAAAAATTATAATAAAGATTAAAAGAGTTAAAACGGAATATATATTTTTTACAGATTGAAAATAAATTTTAAGAAATATTTTTCTAAAAATATCCATACATAGGTTAAGCTAGACAAATTTGCTTTGGTAAAGTATTCTCTAAATCGTAACACTCTCCTCCAATGAAGGGAAATAAAAAAAAAATTCAAAAACTTATCAGCATTTTAGATTCAGAGTCATAAATTAAAAATGTGTAGTCATTTCTTGATAGCTCTGTATATGAAGTATAACATTTCAACAAATTTTTGAAAAATATTTAAACCGAAGGAAGGTACCAAAACATATATTTCAATTTTAAGAGATGGGAGCTGAATTTTTTTTTAAACTTTTGGATTATTTATACATGCATTGTAGGTGAAAAATTTTCTTTGATAAAGTTTTCTCTAGAATGCCTCTGAATAAAATCGAAATTGGTTTTTTCGCAATATTCCCCTACTCTCTTAAAGAATTTTAAAAACTATTTGACCAATGCTCCAAATATAGAAATATTTGAGCCTAATTTGAAGAAATTCTGACTGATCAATCCTGAAATAAAAGGCCAAAAGAAGTGCGACACACACATACGTACTTACGTACGCACATTTATACACAATTTTTTTTATGGTCAAAATGCACTAGTGGGTTCTAAAACGAAAGGATTTGCAACAGACACGATATAGCATTTTTTATCTAATTCCCAAACTTTCCCTATTAATACATACTAGTTATATTCGCCGGGAAAGTAAAATAGAACTTAGTCATTCACATCATTTTTTCTCAAATATGTTTAGAAGTGTATAGAATTTTTAGAAGAAGAAAAAATGGGTAAAAATAACAGACTTATATTTTAATAAAGATCTTGCACACGATATCACATAAGTTTTCACATCTTTTTAACAGTCTAAGAATGTAATTGTTTAATCCTTATTTCTAGCCTGTCATAAAGGGAAATACAGTTATATCGACCAATGTACATAAAACCTAACCTTTAGTCTTACTCGCGTTCTTTTAAGAACGAGGGCAGTGATCCGTAATTTCTTGCCGTACGTTGGACGTATTGCACTTAATCGATCCAGCAGCGGCGAAGAGGTGCATAGTGTGACAGAAGAATACTTAAGGTCTCCGGCTGCCCGTCTCGCTGCGGGCAGTTGTCGTGTTTGTGGGCTTGCCCAACTTAGTGCGTTGGGAGAAAGACAGTGAGAATCTCGTTAGATCAGATTGCAGGTAGGATTAGGGAATCTTCGGCCATGGAAGGTTTCCAGGGGGTTAAAAAGTCCCGGCGGAAGAGGAAGCCGGAGCCTTTGCCATCAACAAGCTCTTCCGAGGAGGAGGTGAGTGAGATGGATAAGGGCTCACTCACCCAGGCTAAAGCAACCCCGGCAGTCAAGGATTTTCTAAAAGCGAAGGGCAGACTTGGCAGTTCTGCCCTGCTGGTTAAAGTAGTCCAGGAAGACCTGGACTACTTGTTTGATTTTCTAGCCCTCCCCGGCGGCGTCAACATGGGAACGAGGAAGACGGTTCTTTCCCGTTTCGTGACGATTAAGAGGGCTTTTGCGGCGGTTGTAGGTGGTTTCGAGGCTTTGACCTCTAAGTCTCAGGAATATTTCAGCCTAAATTCCAGCCTAACGTAGTTCAGGCCCCAGCGCAGCCCAGGTGCTACGCTGATGTACTTCGAACTAAGCAAGAAGCCAGCAAGGCGGCTAAAAAGCCGGTGGTTTTGTTCGTAAATAAGGTGGAGGGCTCGAAGCCCACGAGCCAAGATCTTAAGCGAGATTTCTAGGCTGCTTTTTCTGGTGACTGGAATCAGGAGAAGATTAGGGACATCAAGGAGACCAACAAAGGCCTGGTAGTTGTTGCAGAAGATAAGGAGACAGTCAGTGTCATTAAGGAGCCTCCTGCGGTCAAAAGGCTTAGGTGAAAGTAGACCCCAAGGGTCTAAAAAGGCCCCGCGTCATCGTGAATTACATTGAACGGAGCCTCTCCGATGACGAGGTTCTGTCTCTCATTCAAGAATAGAACACGGACTTGGATGAGGCTTCTTTCAAGGATTAGTGTAGGCTTGTCTTCAAGACTGGTAAGCGTGATGCCCCATGGTATCACGGAGTGATCGAATTAGGGGCTGGTCTCCACCAGAAGTTCGTATCGGAGGGATGAATCTTCGTTGACTTCGCGTCCTGTCGCTTCAGGGAGTACCTTGACGTGCAGCGATGCTTTAAGTGTTGTAGGTTTGGCTACAGGGCCAAGTTCTGTAAGTATGCCTCGGTTTGCGCACATTGTAGCAAGGAAGCAAGGACGGCCACAAGCGTGACGACTGTCCGCAGAAAAAAGAATCTCCGTATGGCGTTAACTGTAAATGGTTGCGTAAATGTCATAGGCACTCTGTCAATAGTAAGGAGTGTGGTTACTAATTGAAAGCGGTTGAGAGGTACTTCAACTCTCTCGATGGTTAGGTTTGGTCAACATATTACCCAGGGAACCTGTGCAGTCCAAGTAGAGCTAGGTGAGGTTGTTGAGAAAAGGAGCCTCGATGTTCTCCTTCTACAGCACCAGTATGTGGTGATCTGCCAGGTTTTTAAGGCTGGAATAAATTTTTTATTGGTGATAGCAAATCTGTTGTACTGTGCAGAAATTCGATAGATAGCGCCTTTATACGGCAGGCCTCTAACAAGCATCACGTCGCTGTTAAGCTTGCTGTGAATGGTTTGGAACTGGTTGTAGTTAGTTCGTACTTTCAGTAAAGAGATCCCACTGAACAGCACTTGGAAAGATGGGATAGAATTTTTAGGCTGGTAGCGGGTCGTCCTATTCTTATAGGAGTTGATGCGAATGCCAAATTGCTTCTTTGGCACAGTAGGATCACGGTCGATGGCGGCGAATTAATAGGTTTCATCGCGCAGCATCAGCTTGATGTTTTTAACGTAACAGGTAAGTTGACTACCTTCGACGGTGCAGTTGGTTTGCGGAGGGCCGTCCATGGTACCAACATTGATGTTACCATTGGTAAGGATGTTTCCGGAAGTCTTCTAAATTGGTCAGTAGTCGATGATTGCGAAAGCGATCACCAGCTAACAGTCTTTGATTGAGGAGGTGGGCTGTGCGAAGTCTTTATGGCGGATGTTCCTGTTCAGCATCGGCGCTTCCTGCACAGGCGAGTGGATTGACCAAAGTTTTCTAACATTCTTGCGGCCAGCCGGAGAGTTTTTACTCGCAGTCTGAACAAGGTCCCATTATATGACCTGGTAGAGAATTTCTCGTCTACGGTAGTTGAAGCCGCTGAACACTCTATCCCTTGGAGTGCGGGTCGAGAGAGTAGCTGAATGGTGTACTCGGGAATTAACTGCGATGAAGCGAACTATGGATCGGCTGAGCAGAGCCGCACAGCGTGCGGATGATCTTGATCGGCGTGCAGTCTTGATTGCGGATATCGTCGGAAGAGGACCGAGTATTTTCATAAGATTAGGTTTCTAAACGAGATTCCTGGCGCTCTTTTTTTCAAGAACAGGAGAATAAGGACTTGTGGGGTGTTGTTTATTGAGTTCTTGGTCATAAGCGGAAAAAAGACATTCTTCTATCGGCTCTGTCGACCTAAGATGATGTTGGCATAGATAAAGATCGTGTTCTCACTCATCTGATGGACGACCTATTCCAGATAATACCGAGATTGATGAGTCCTCGAATCATCGACGTGTACAAAGGAAAGTTGCAGGTTTTCGCTCTGAGATTGTGTCTTTAGAAATTACTGAGCCTGAAGTCCGTCAAGTAATTTTGTAGCCTGACTAGGAATAAAGCCCTCGGATATGGTGGTATCACGGTGGAGCTCCTTGCTCGCACCTTGCCTGTGATTCATGGTCTGTTAACTAGGGTTTTCAATAGGTTGCTGTTTGCTGGGCACTTCCCAGCGTGTTGGAAATGTGGTGTGTTGAAATTGCTCTTCAAGGATGGCGACAAGGATCGCACTGTAAGTTCCTTTTACCCTCCTCTGACGCTCTTACCTGTAGTAGGTAAGGTTTTCGAGAAGGTCTTGTACCTCCGCATTAAAAGCAGGTTAACTTCTAATCATATCCTGATGGACGACCAGTAGTTTCCTCCCTGGCGGGCACAGAGAACGCGATTCTTAGGGTTATGGATTTGGCTTCAGCCAGCGACTGCAAGTATGTACTCGGTGTCTTTTTGGATACATGGGGTTTTCAATAACTTGTGGTGGCCCTCTGCCTTGTTTCAACTACAGCAGTGGTGGTTGCACGCTAAACGAGGTTAGAACTCTCTCGAGTTACTTCAGCAATGGGACTGTCTTTCTTCGTGACGGCACTTCGGAAGTGCCATTGATGCTTTCTTCGGTGTCCGTAGAGTCATTCATCCCGATTGGGGGTTGAACTATCCTACCATGCGTATTCTATACAAAGGTTTCTGTGAGGCCATAATGTTGTACGCTGCGCCCGTCCAGGTTCATCGTTTTCAATTCCAATGTTATAGGGACATTCTTTTGCGAGACCAACGTTTTCTATTGCTAGCTGTTGTCGGCGGCTACAGAACTGTCTCGCGAGAGGCAGTCACTGTCATCGCTGGCATAAAACCCCTAAAAATCTCGGCTACGGAACGTAGCCAGTGGTATATTTCTAAGAAAGGAGGCCTTCTAACGTCAGGGCGTATGCGAGAAATTGAAGACCAAGGTTTTGACTCTTGACAAGGTAGGTGGAACGATTCTTCTACTGGTTGATACACGCATTGTATTTTTCAAAATGTTAGAGAGTTGCAAGCGATTAGCTTGGTTTCCTCCAACTGGCATATTACTCAGTTTCTTTCGGGACATGTTGCGTTTAGAGATAGTTTGAACAGGTTTAGCCTGGTTGACTCCGGTTTGTGTCCGGACTGTAGGCTCGATGACACGGTGGACCATGTCCTTTATGTCTGTCCCCGGTACAAAGCTGAGCGTACTAGAGTTGTAAGGGAACTCGAGAGAGTTATCTTCTTCTTTGTTCTGCGGGCCAACTGGAGGGTTCGCTGAGACTGGGTAATTGTTGTTGGCTTCCTTCGCTTGTTCAACCTACGCAGGACGGCCGAAGGGATCTAGTAGAATAGGAACCTGGGGGGCTAGGGTCCGCCTGGAAAGTTGATTGGCTGAAGGTAGGCCCTTTGGCAGCGAGCCACGGTAAGTCAGATAAGAGGTATCAATAATTATAAAGCTGTGGGCGGAAAGGCGACTGCACTGCCGATAGGCATGGGATGCCATGCAGCCGTGAGGTGTAGCGGCGTTTTGACGAGGGCATATTAGAACGAGCAATCGACACTGTCGGCGAAGTCGGGGGGTCGTCGGGGGCTGCACTGCCGATGGGCATGGGACACCATCTAGGCGTGAGATGTAGCGGCATCTCGACGATTGTTTATTGCGGTGAATGTCACGCGGGACTCTGCGATGGAGCTGAGTGGGAGTAGGAAGTCGGTCCACCTCTCCCTAGTGATCCAAGTCGGAGTCCATAATTTATCTAAGTCAGGGGTTTATTAAAGTGTAATCTGAGTTTCACTAACTGAATTAGGACTAAATTTCGTTGTTGTGATCAACATGTTTGGTAGTATGTTGTGTTTATTTTGCCTCAAATTACGATACATTCACGAAATTCGCTCATAAATGTAGAACTTGGTCCGGGGTTCGCGCTTCCGCGAGCTCGGTTGGCTAGTTCAGAGGGATACAATGTAGGACATTCAAGATATCCGGACGAGGCCTACAATGAAGGTAATAAGCTGAGTTATTAAATCACTGATGTAAATGTCTCGCTAGACATTTACATCGGTAGCATTCCAACAAGTCCAGGCTTTTTACTATGAAATGTAAAAAGCCAGAGGGCGATAGACGACTCCCGTTAATGCCCAACTGTGCAAGGAACGGGGGGAGGTGGCGACCGTCACTAGACGGGTGTCTTCCCCTACGGGGTTGGGGTGTCCGCGCAACTCTTCCACCACATCGGAGCTGTGGCCCACCATTTATAGGCGCCTATTTAAAAGCAGTATCAGCACAGCGAGGGTTTATTCCGTCATTAACCTCCACCAAAAGCAGAAGAAGAAGAAGCCCTTTGGCTGGCCCAGCGTGACATATCATGGCGAATGCCAGCATTCCCACCGGAGCAACAGGCCCAGCCGGCACAGCATGAGGCCCGCTAGCGCCAGGAGGACTAATAATAAAGAAGGAGCCGGACAAGCACCGCTCGATGTGAACCGCCTCGTCCGCGTCGGCGGCAGACGACCGCCGACCCAACACTGCGGGACTCTGAGGGCCTCCACTACAGCGTTCGCTGTATCGGGGACCCAACTGGCGCTGAGAGAAAGCTCGGTCCGATTCCAATGGTATAGCCGAAACTCCCCAACTATCACCCGATGGGTCGATCCGACTTTGCCGGAGACTAGCTTCCGTACCGAACAGCCCTTCTCAGGGCTCCCACGAAAAATACTTTTCATAACTCCAACAACCCCTTTTTTCGGCTACCATAAGTTTCTAAGGTGATTTATATTATATACATAAAACTATATTTAGTTATATATATTTTATCTTATTATTTATATTGGTCTAGCTTCAACTCTTTTTTTGATTGTATTATCCCATACTGTGAACTCGGAAAAGCTGGCTTATTTCGTTTAAGTTAAAGTAAATAAGAAAAAAATTATTTGTTATTACTTATATTGGTAACAAATTTTAAATCTGAAATTGAAATTTATTGTACTTTGAATCTGATATTATATTATTCAAACGAAAACGCTGAAATAGTAAGCCTAGTAGCTGTCTTATGTTAGATAATAATAATAGCTGTCTCAATTAAAAAAGTAAATTACTGTTTCAAAACTAATTTTAAAGGCAACTTTTTTATTATAAAAGAATTTTTGTAAATAAAAAACGGAAAGGTGATAACACGTAACGACTAGTGTAACTATTATTAAAGTTTCTTATTGACATAATCAAAAATACGCTTTTTAAACTGTGATACTTTTCAAAGAAACACAATAGATGAGATAGCAAATTGCATAATTTTAGCAATTTTAAAGTAACCTTTAACTCTAATTTTTTAATAAAATATTTATTATAAGAAGAAACCAATTCAAGGAAAATTTAGACGAATAGAATGTATTATATAATAAAATTATCCGACACTTAACCGGTGATTATTAACAACTAATTATTAAGGGTAATTAAGTTAATAATCTTTAAATTAATTTCGATTAGTAGATTTTTGAGTATGCCATTTACCAAATTTAATCTATTGTTTTTTTATGTAAAGATTTTTTAACTTCACTTTTAGTTATTAAAATTTAATTATATAAAAATTACTATATATACGTACTTGCTGAGAGACCATCAGCTCAAAATATTTATGTTTGTACGGTGTCATATCCATTCTTTACAAGTCACGATCGATTTATTCAGCTTGATTTACGATCTACACATGAACAACCCCAATTTAGGCTAGTAATTTAATTATTAGTTTTAGAAAATAAATATATTTTTTAAATGATAAATAAGTGATCAAAATTTCAAAAACGTCATTTGATGTTTGTAGTCCATTCGTTTATTTTTCCACTTAATTACAGAATACACTTGCTGACCTTAATGGCGGAGTGTTAGTGTTTTCCTCTTTCATCCAAAACTTTCTGGGTTCAAATCTTTATTTTTCTGGGTTATTTTTCGTAAGCTAAAAATAGTTCTTGTTATAATCAAAATATAAAGCCTTCAGCTTAGGTGGTGAATTCATCATTTTACCAAAAAACAACTCAAAATTTCAGTTTCTACGTTGAAAATCAGAACGTTTATTCAACTTTTTAATTTTAAAAAGGATTGTCATTTGTATCTATTTAATAAACTATTATCAATCATAACTAGACAAAATTTAAAAGTAAATTAGGAGACTTAATTATAATTCAAGACGTGGAATAAGAAGTTTTATGAAATAGGATAATATTACTTTATTGTAAGCCATATTTTTCACGGCAGATAATATAAAAATTACCACTTGACATCAGTACCTATGATTACAGGAAAAGTTTTATAAAACGGCTTAGAGAGGTTTTAATTGAAAAATTTTTATCCCCTATTAGAATTTCTTTTCTTCCCGATCATAAGTAACTTAAGTGATTGTAGGTATAAGATCAGAGGATTATATTTAAGATTTACTTTTGATTTATCTTGTATTCGTTACTGAGTTTCCAGAGAATGGAATAAAGATGTGATATAATTTTATAAAATTGCTTTATTTGTTAAGTATAATAAGAATTATTTTATTAAAGATGATGAAATTATATCGAAAAAATTAGGAAAATAATAAATAAAAGTATTGTTAAAATACATTAACTAAATAAACAGAAGAATACTCATCCATCTGCTGCATGGTTAACATAAAAATGTTTCATTGTACAGATTAATACAATTTTCTTCCTGTTATTTTTAAATAAATGAGTAGAAATTATGTATGTAAGATTTATTTTCCGTAAATTAATTAATCAAAACTTCATTCCCACTTTTCAGATGTAGGAGTAATATAAAAACGGTGGAAATAATATATTCTGAAATAGGCAAATTAAAATCATCTTACATGTCATTGATGCCAAGAGTGTACCACCAACTTTCAGCTGTAACCAGATTCTGTACAAACTTTATCTTTTCTTGTTACTTTAAAGTTTTTAAATAAAACATCTCTCATCAGCGATTTTCTTTTTTATTATTTTTAACGGTTTAATGATGCAGCAACAAAAAAAAATCTATTCGTACTCAAAATTACACGGTTCTTTTGTTGAAAATTATAAGAAAGGAATAAATGTATGCAAAAACGGATCGATATGCGTTAAAGCAAAATTATTTTTATTATTCTAATAAAGCATGACTTGTATATCTTGGATATATTTTCGACGCTATAAATCAGTATCAAACAGCTTATTTTATTTATTTAATATTTTTTCTTTGAGATGATGGGCATCGACTGCTTCAGTCTCCCTACCCTATGAGAATGGAGATTTGTAGCGTATGAAAAATACCATGTCTGACCGCGATTCGAACCCAGGACCTCCGGATGTAAGATTGAGGCGCTACCACTTCACCACGAAGATGGGGATGATTATTATTATAATTATATTATTATTATTCCTAATACAAAATAAACTTATCTTACTTTGCATTAAAACAGGTTATATAAGCTTTAAAAAAACACATTAGAAAATTTATTTATCAGAGTAAATGAATGAATGGATACAGTTATATGATGCGAGAAATTAAGAGAGAAAAAAAGAAAAGAAAACAGGTAATGCTATATAGAGGTGAAATAAGGGTTATGACAGATGGAATACTACTCATTCAGTCAATGTGTATTGGATATTAGA
Source organism: Lycorma delicatula (assembly GCF_047948215.1). NCBI lineage: Eukaryota > Metazoa > Arthropoda > Insecta > Hemiptera > Fulgoridae > Lycorma > Lycorma delicatula. The sequence goes on from NC_134455.1 coordinate 235,074,285, forward strand.
GGAACTCAAAGCGATCTTTAAATTACTTCATTCCGGTTGCTGTACTTCTACATTTCTTATTAAATTCCCATGAGGATACAGTGTGTCTAACTTAACCAGTATCTCAATCCAAAGATCTGGAAAACAGCGAAATGAAACGTTTTATGAACAGCTTAAAATACAACCCATAACCTTTCGTTTTATACGCGTTTGCAAGCACGCACACACATTTACACAAGCGCATCCCTAAATTGTAAGTATAAAATGATCGTAATATTCTATATGAGGTACGTTATATAATAAAAATTTGCGTAGAATGAAAAGTATAGCTCATCTTTGTAGGTTTATTATGTATTTTCCGACGCTGGATGTGCTAAATTTTAGCTCAAAAATAGCTGAAAAAGTAAAGGGTATTATAGTAATTTTATAAATGTTAGGATTCAATTCATTTTAACTATATCATAAGATATATCATAAAAATTCTGTCTGCTGAGTAATAGAAATAAATCAAAGTACACAATTTTCCCTGCTGCAATTTCTGGTCGTTTAAGAATTTTTGGAAACATAAGGATTACTCTCATATTAAACTCGTATTTTTGCTGTCTGGGTCTGAAATTTTCTAAACCATTATTTGGTAGATACCTAAATTCTGAGAGAAAACTGTTTACAAAACATTAAATTCTCAAAACCAAGGTTTCTGAAAAACTTGAACGTGCGAGTGATATTTTATTACATTCATATGTTGTTTAAATAGTAACCTCTGAAAAATGAAATAAGAGGTACGTTAAAATTTATTATTAAACCGGTTAAAACAACATAAATGTCGTGTAGGTTAGGTAAAAAATGGTTGAGGTGAACCGATGAGCTATTTGAGAAGATGTCAATCGTTCTGTATCGCTAGAAATATGCCATACTAAGTTTATAAGAAAAATTGAAGAGAAGTTTTCTTTGGTTGCTCTTTTTTTATAGCTGAATGCACTTATATTTTCAACATGCCAGGCTCATCAAAAGGAGGAGCATTCAGAACACCTCGATATCTTCCCTCTATACCAGAGGGGCTAGCTCTGAAATGAACATAAATATTGTTAGGGAAAGTAGTTCTGACAAGCGGTGTTTTTAGTTCAGATGATTTATCTACATAAAAGTTATAAGAAAAAAATGGGGCAGATGGGATAAAAGAAGAAATTAATGTTCACCTCATTGTGAGAATTAATACATTACATACATTTAACTGATTTTATACATTATTCTCGTGGGTTGAACACTTAAAATTCTACTTTTTATCATTAAAATATGTACCTGGATAAAATAATAAAAATTAGTGCTTTTGGGGTTTAAGTAATTAATAGAGATTAACTTCGAACACTCACCCTCTAATTATATTTTTGATAGGTAAAGATTTTAAAAATATTTCCTAGGAGAAGTTTGGGAGATACGTTAACGAAAACGAAAATTAGTGAAGGAGGTAATTCCATGACATTCCACTTTTAAATGAATAGACAGCTCGATCTCTCGGTCTTTGGGGATCATTTTTATACGTGTGATTTATTTCTAGTAATATGTAATAATAATTCAAATCTGTTCAGAATTTAGTTAGTTAATTCCGTCCATCTAAAATGTTTTGTGGATGTATTTTGTGATGTTTATCGCAAATTTCTTAATGAGATAAAGTAAAAAAAAATAAAACGAAAAATTGTGAAAACTTTATAATTCTTTTTAATCAGACGTATAAAATAATATTTTTTAGAGGGATGGACAGAGCCTGTCTTTATCTGATTTCTTATCTGTATTCTATATTTGGATTAAAAGGTATTTACCTAAAGTTTGAAAACGAGTTGTTTGATCTGAAATTTTAAATAATTTCATTAATTTTAAATTTCTTAATTTTAGGTAAAAATATTAAGTACGTACAAAAAGAGTATCGTGATGGCGGTTTTAACGTAAATAGAAATAAACTCAGATTGTTTTTTAATTACGCAAAACAAATTTCCTTTTTTACTTCTTTGTACGAAGTAAAGAAAGTATTGTGATGGCGAAAAATTTCGGTTTTCTGATTTCAACGGAAATATCAATTTTGACCATCTCTGAATCCATTTTGAGTAGTTTCAGCGTGACGACATTTGTACGTACATATGTACGTATCTCACATAACTCAAAAACGATTAACCGTAGGATGTTGAAATTTTGGATTTAGAACTGTTGTAAGATCTAATTGTGCACCTCCCCTTTTATTACAATCGACTGAACCAAAAGGTCGAAAAAAGACCAAAATCTCAAAACATTGGTATTATGGACTTTTTTCTTAATTGCAGTAATAATCCCTCATTCAGAGATTTTGAACGATATATGATAAGTGACACTTATTTAATTGGTTCCAGAATTGTAGCTAATTCAAATGTTAATTAATGAAGTATTTGTTAATTATTGAAATATATTACAAGGAAAGGCACATCGGTTCGAAACAGACTTCATCTCCTTTTTTTTAAATTTATTTTTTAACTTTTTTTAATTTAGATATATCGATTTATTAATAATTATTAAGACTTGATTGTAAAAACGTTTTAACAATAAATAATAATTCAATAATAACAATAAAAAAACGTATGAAAATAATTACAAGTTATCAAAGAAATAAAATTTTATGTACTTTTAAAAATGTATATATGTAATTTAATAGGCAATATTATATAAGTTATACGTAACAGATTTGGTGTTACATCTGATTTTTAATATTAATTGAAAATTATAATTTAGAATCGTATTAATTTTGGATTTCTAGTTTAATTTCTGTATAATGTTATTTAATTATTCTGGAATTTCTGTTTAATTTTATCTACATTAAAGTTAACTACAGGGCGACTGAAAAATAGACCCTCATGTGAACAACATGTACAGTAAGGCATACATGCCCGATCTTTAATAAATTTCAAAATTTCTGATCTTTTAGTTCATTACTCCTCTGATATTGTCCGACAATATTCTCCGTAAGTCGGAGTTGATTGTCGTTTCGTTTGTTTGTTTTTTTTTTTTGCCAGTCATTTAATCTCTGATTTATTTGAAATAATTCTTCTGATCTTAATTTGTGTACACGTTCTCTAGTTTTTAATTTTTTTTTTTTTTATATTCATCATCTTCTCTTAATCTTTTTATTCTTCCCTTGTTCTTAACATTTTCTTATTCTTCATATTCATCTTCTTGTCGTTTTATTGAAATATATTTTTTCATGTTATCTTTCTTTTTCCTGAATGATTGTTTCTTTTTCATTTTTTTTATTCACCAATAATCCAATAATAAAAACTGAATATTTTACACCGTAAGGTCGAAATTGACATTTGTAACCAGTATTCATTAAACGAAATAGTTTAATTATTATTAACTTTTATTTATACGACACACCAGAAATCTGAAACGTTTGTTAATCAACAACTCAGGAATACACGAGTAATACTGATCTAGTAATACGTCTGATAAAGGTGATTTTACTCTAACCTAATATTTCATGTAAGATTGTTGAATTAATAATTGTTTAAATATTTGATTTAATAAAAACTAATATTTCAGAAATTGTGTAACTGTCCGTCCACTTTATTAAAGAATTAGAGGATCGTATTTCACTTTCAAATGAAATAAGTTTAAAAGAAGTGCAGCAAAAGATATATATATATGTATATATGTAATATACTAGGCATACAAGGTAGTTATGTGGTGTCTACATCAGATTTTTTTATAAATGTACAACGTGGTTGTGCTATATGTAAAATAACATTTGCCTTAAACGGAGTGACTGAGCTATAAAATACTGATGGATATACTGAATGTGTACTAAAACACATATCAGTATATCCATATATCAGTATATGTGTACTAAAAACTTGTTTTACAAGTTAAAACAATTAATTACTATCAATTTATCTTTTAATATCACAGTTAAAAAGGAATTGAAATAAAGAACAAGCCTGCTTTTTATCACATTCTGTCCCTCTTTTGGTGATTTTTCTTCCAGATCTCGCAAGAGCGATGTCAATTTTAACGAACATTGTATAAGAAATTAGTTTAAAATATTACTGAAATTTAATCAGTAACCATCAATCTTAAAGTACAATAAAAAATTCTTTAATAACTTACATTTTATTATTTGTAAATAAATGTATCGTAATTACTTACTTCGAAGCAACCTTTTTCGAAAAAAATTGTGAATTTTAAAGAAACATCTGTCCTCTTGAATAAAAATAATGTATCAAAAGTAGTGTTTGTTAAATTTATAAATAAGTATAGTATTTTTAAATAAAAATTAATTTTTATAATATTGAAAAGAACAGGAACTTCCAGTTTTCACAAATAGGATTTAAAATGTTCGGATTCTTTAAATTAAATACCTATGCACTATCCTTTTTTCCTTCACTTCAACACTTAGCGGCTGGCCTTCAATAACATCCTTATTGAATTCATGATAATGAACAACTCAAAAATAAAATAGAGGTCCTCAGTCATCTACTCTTGTTGCTGCTTTGACAAAATCAAAGCAGTAACGAAGCCATTCATCATTCTAGTTTGCTGTGTCTTACTATGGAGTATACTTTTTTTTTAATCTTACTGTTTATTTAGTACAGGAGGACCTGAAAATTTATTATTTATATTAAAAACCTAAAAACAAACAAAAAATAATTCACATGAAGATACCAGAGATTTAAAAAAATTAACACATTTAATTTCACAGATAGATTAATTAAGCTATTTAAGTGCATTAAACATCTGGGAACACGTAGCGTTTTGATTTAAACACTTTGAAAAAGAATAAAGATGTGTATTTGCACACATCTTACAATATATGTATCTCGTGAAACATATTTTTTTAGTCATCCAGCAATAGACTGAGATCACTATAGTTAAAGGCTACGGACGCTGTTATCTAATATTTCAGAACAGAAGATAACCTACATCAGAGTTATTTCAGACGAGAAGCGATGGCCGTTTGTCTTATGTTTCTTTGCCAAAACATATTTATTGAGACTAATTTTATTACTTAATAATTACTGATCATCTTTCATTATCTTAAATAATGCAAAAAAGAAGATTTACACAAATTTTCAACAACAAAAATAGACATGGTCATCTTTTTTTTCAAAAATTATTACAAGTTCTTCATAACCCGACAAAAAAATTGAAAAATAATAAAATTGTTAGCACCTTGCTATACGGGAGTATTTGAGGTATTGTTGAGTATTAAATTGTTTTGCAGTTAGATAAACTACAAGTTAGTGTAGTGATCAATAAGATAATTGATCACAAAGATAGTTATTTGTGATCTACAAATAGGGGGACTGAGTCCACTTATTTGTAGAATCTCTAGTGTAATTATGGTTCTACAGAAAGGTAACAGTGAATATAATCTCTCTGTGAAAATTATTCTTTATAGGAGTAGGCTTACAAGATAGTTTTTTAACTAAAGTAGTGTGTTACTAAAATGAAATTCTCAAAATTCATTATTAATTTTTTTAAGGTAAAATTTTTAATCAAGTCTCAAATCCCGGTAAGGCATGACATCTTTTCAAACGCTACCAATTTCTAACGGGCTAAAGACCACCGGAGTTTATACCCGCTCTTTCATATCAAAAAAAGGTCGTAAAGTTATACAAAAAAAGTAAAAGGTAATTTAATTATTTTTATTTTTTAGTAAATATAAGAAAATTATTTTATTTGGTAGAATGGTATTTCTACTACTTTGGTTTTCTAAAATAATTACCATCATTTCCAAAATAATAATTTAGGTTCCTAATTGTGCATCCGATGGATAAAATATTTACGAATGAGTAGAGGTATAATATATATATATGTATTTATGTATGTACAGATCACTTTTGAATTCTTTTTTTTTTAAATCACTTATTGACAAAATAAAACAAAAATTTAAAACAAAAATAAAATAAATATTCTACCCAATAGATAAAATTGGAGAAAAAAGTAAATGAAAGTGTAAATTGGTACGTAATTTAAGTGTTTAGAAAATATTTACATTTATATTTTGAGAAATATGAAGAAGTAACAAGTTATAAGTTAGTAATTAAATAAAATATAAACGAAATTATAATTTGATATTCGTATAACACTTGATTTTGTAAATAAATTCCTTTTTATTTAAAGATTTTTGTAGAGAGCGTTTGCAAATCCTGTGATAGTTAAGTTAAGAAGTAGGATATTAATTCTATATCGATATTGATGTTTAATTTAATTCATAAGTTTATTTGTGAAAAATTCAGTTTGACCCGTTAAAATAGTACAGTTTGATGATATAAGACGAAGAGCGACTAGAGAAGTGAAAGAATATCGACATGATGTGAGAGGGTAGTTGAAATGTGGAAGGGAATGTGTTATAGGAGGAGGATTAGCGGGGCCCATAAAATCTCAGTAGGGTCACCGATTATTCTTCCACGGTGAGGAACTTCAACGCTCCGGTGCCCTGCTCTGCCCCTTGCACCTCTTGCCCCTAGAATTCACCCCCAACACATCCCCTTGGGCACCTAAATCAACTCTTGCTCCATAAATAACCCTGAGAGACTTTTCATTCCACAAGAGAAATGTTCTTGCTGCTTTATTTAATGTCAAACAATAGAACCAAATACAACCTGTGAAAGTTTTTCCAGGCTCCCTGCAACTATTTAAAATTCTTGTTAAAATTTTTCTTTAACGTTTGGTTTTTTTCTGATGTATAATTGTAAAATTTTACTAATAAATGATTGTCATGTTTTCCAATTACAATGACTGCAGTTTAATGTTTGTTACATATATTTTAATTTTTAAAAATGGTTGACAAAATTATCAGTTTTTTTTTAATAATTATATTAAATCTTAATTATCGACTAACTGTTGTTTGCTCTTTCCTTTTTTTAAAGAAGGGATAATTAAAATAAATGGATAAATAACTATAATTTATTTTAAGGGTGTAAACACAAATGATTCGCATGGTATATATATATATATATATATACCAGGCGAATCATATATATATATATATATATATGTGTGTGTGTGTGTGTGTGTGTGTGTGTGTGTATACACCTTTTTAATGAATTTATATTCAAAACATTATCAAATGGGAAATTTTTAAATGAAGATTAGACTGTGATTAGTTGAACTTAAAGCAAGCATATATTATCTAAATTTATTATTCAAAAATCTTTTAGGATTTACCTAAAACAATATCGAACCTTTAATCTCATTTATTTTATAACATATAATAATTTGTATATTGGACCTATTCCACTACAAGAGTGCACGGCTTATACTTTTTCCAATAATGAAATAAATTATTTAACTAAAAATAAAACGTTGTGTGTATTTAAAATTAATTAGATGAGGTTAGCGAGTAAAACGAGCGTAGGTTATGTTTGGTTAGAGTTTATTGATATACGTACGATTCGTCAGTACACGGAATCAACATAAAATAACCAAACATAATATATGCTCGCTTTGCTCACTAAACTCGTCTAATTAATATTGTCCTATAGTGTTAATTCAGTAATTACTGCTTATAGCCGACTCGTTATTTTAATACCTGACTTCCATAGAAAAAAGTTTTAAGTCGTATAATCGTATAGTGGAAAAAAATCATGCCATCTATTTTCATAACTAGCTCTGTAGCAACCTCCCCGTTCACAAATTTTCTATGATAGTGTTCAAGATTATAATTTTATCAGACCAATCTTCCGTGAATGGCATGTAATTTTTAAACGTCAACCTTTTCTTTCAGTACTCTTTTTTTGACTATACCTTCAGATTACTACAACTTTAATGAAAATAACAACATCTAGTGTAAGACAACATTACATCTGTTGTAATGTAACATCTGTCGTAGAAATATCAGATAGATTTTAAACTTACCCATTCTGAAATAAAATTATAATGAATAAAGCATATTACTAATAATTACATAAACGAGAATATAGGTCACGTATACTCAAAAACATAATTTTTTAAATAGAAAATAATTAAATAGAATCAAAACAATAAAAGATGGGTACTGTTCGAAGAACAACTAGAGGTGGGGCAGCAGGGATTGGGCGTGGTGAAGAATTCGAGGAGAATTTCCCGCCTTTGCCAATGATATCAGATGATGAAACAGGAGGTGAGCAGCTGACTTGGAAGCCATCGACGAAGCGGAGGCTGCGGCTTTTCCCCTCTGTGCTGAAGAGAAGAAGCCGAGAACTAGTTGTAGGGGCTTCTTGTCCTACAGGAAAGAAGTTTTTGATCAAGAGAGACACGAGTTGTCACAGGTAGCGTAAAAAATGGAAGAGGGGTCCAGAAGAAGAAAGGGGAACCGATAGTGAGGTTAGAAGATTTCAACGGCGGGTAGATGTTTAGCATTCAATACGAAAGTTCTACTTAAAAACGTGAGGGAGATGAATTCACTTATCAGACAGAATGTGTACACAAAAACGGAGAGAGTTCCCTACACATGGACGGGCTCGCTCGAATGATTGAGATGTTTAAGAACGTTTTAGACGAGATTAGTACAGAGCCTCAAGAAAAGCAGCCCACTTGGCCGGAAATGATGGAGAAAGCTACACAGACGCGTTGGAATCTGAGCGGGCTGTGCTGCTTCAAGAGATGGCCACTCAGACCCTGGGTGGGGGTCTGACTCAGATGCCTGATGGAGGGCGTAATGAGGGCAACTTACTTCAGGCCCTTGAGAAAGGGGTCTCTGATGAGGCACTTTTTCGATTGGTTCAACGGAGTTGGCCGAAAAAGATATTTTATTTTTCTACACTGGTGAAATATTCTGGGGAAATTGGTGAAGCTTCTCAGACGTGGCTTAGATTGGACTTAGCGGTGGGTGTTGGCCACACTCAACTTTATCCAGCCCTTCTTCGAGCATCTTGGGTTGGGAAACTGGTTAGTGAAGGTGGTCTACAGGCAGAACAAGTGCTTATCAATATGTCGAGCACCGCTCTTTTATCTGGTGATGTGGTTGAAGTTGGGCGGACCGCTTACGTTATTGTCCTGATTCTGCCAAAGAAGATGACGATTCAAAGCGTTATGAAGGTCATCCCTGATGTGGTGATAGGGAATAATGGAGTGTGTTTTGCGGACCTTGCCGGACGGAAGGTAGCTACTTCCGCCGGTTAGTGGGATATTTTGGCAGAAGGTGTGGTTATAAATTCCAGGTGTTCGTTGACAATAGGAATCCCCCCAGAGCTGTAGTTAATGCTTAACTGCTATGTAGTAATATTGTAATCATTTGACCAACTGTAAATTATTTTTAACGAACAAAAATTAAAATGCTTGGGGTTGTACATATTGAAAAATGTATCTTATTATAATGTATATCATTTTTTTTACATTAAAATAAATATTGATAAATAAAGTAATCTGAGGACCTATAACAATCGAGTGGTAGTGTTTAGTAACTTTTAATGTTTTTTAGGATCACAGTTTTATAAGCCTATTTAAATCCCCGTTCTTTTACAAAGTAAACCAACACTTTGGAAAACGGGAGTAAGATAATTTCATCATACAATGACAGCATATTGCGGATTTATCGGAGTATTAATAATCAGGACGATCTGATGAATTAAGCCAATCATAAAACTAGTACACAATTTTTGTTGTAGATGTAGTCTTATAAATACAATTTATAAATGCAAGTTATAGGTACAATTTTAACTAATAAATTTATAATACAAAGGAGATTATTAAAACATGGTAATCTCAACTACCGGAATTTTATTTTCAACAATACTTTGAAGTTTGTGTGACACATCTTGTTATTAAATAATTCCGTATCTTCTTTAGAGAAACGGTATTCAGAAGCTTAACAGTTGTGAGCAATTTGTTATACGGAAGGTCGTTATTCCTTGCTGGTTTTCACTTCCACTCACTGTTCAGCCTTCATTCACATGTCTATAATGTAACGAAGAGCAGACTGTAATACGGTCAATGTGAATCGTTATAGCGTAGTCACTCACATCCTCACGTACAATTTTTATGCGGCCGACTACTGTTTGTCGTTTGCAGGTGTGTAAAAGTAATATCAGTAATATTTTCGAAGAAAAGCTATTCAAAAGAATGAATCCGAAAGAATTTTCCCGTGTGAAAAATAATCTGAAAAAATTATGTTAATATTCTTCTTTTAGGTTTATTACAGCTATACATATAATATATGTACGTGATTTCAAATGAAGTTACACTTTAATTATTACTGTACAAGGTCTCCTCAAAGTCAGCCGGTTTCGAGTTCGATTACGGGTAAAACTCTGGCATTTCCACCGTCATTTTATCCACTTGTAATTCCTCCTTAAAATACATGTAAATTCTATAAAATAAAGTAAATAATAAGTTGTTCAGTTCATAAACGTCTGGACCAAAACCGATGTACAGTATTTAATTTCTTTCCTGCTGTTAGTAAAATACTAACATATCTATTTAACGGGATTTTTACTACCGTTAAGAGCCACACAAATGAAACTTTTGATATTATAATTTTATTATTTAATTTAATAGATAAATGAATAAACATTTTATCTAATTTAGTTGTTTTTTACTTTTAAATTAGTTTGTTTGACTGCATATTTAACTATCTAGCGTTATGTAATTTTATACGAAATATTTTGATATAAAATTTATTGTTTTATGTTGTTTTAAAAGGAAGAAAGAAAAGAAAATCTTCTGGCACAATGAAGCGGTTACTTAACTAAAAAGTAGAGACGAAACATAAGTGCGTGTCACCCGTCATAGCTGAAAATCATCATCATTTAAAAGAAAGATGTATCTTAAAAAATGGATTTATTGGCCCTTTTTTATATTAAAAATAATTTCATTATATAACGACAAACATAAATCAATTTACGCCAGAAAATTAAGTTACGCATCCATGTAGACCTACTAATTAAAAAACTTAGTTATGTACTGATTACTAAGCAATAGCTTAGTAGTTTTTCTTATAACTAGAAATATTACAAAAGTTCATACTTTATGCTTAAGGTAAGTAAAAAATCTCATCTTTAATTTTTATTCTCATTTATTCTATACCATTCATCATAGTACTTAACTTTTAATCTCAGGGATAAGACCTTAAATATTTCTTTATGGGACATGCCCGTTAAAGGTAATTTGCGCTTAGTAAAGGGACTTGTTTTATTTCCTTCTTTTCTCAAGTTTTATTTTTATTTATTGACTTTTTTTTAACGTTGTTTTTTAAATTATATTTTATTCATTTTTCACACTTGAAATTCCACAAATATGTGTCAATAACACGCATTATAACACCCTGTTACCTTTTTTCTGAGTACATACTCAAATGTATATACAGATTAAATGAACTCAATTGAAAGTTTGATAAAACATTAAAAAACTGAACATTAAAGAACTTCATAAAATTTAACCTTTCACTTTATAAAAGTCAGAATGAAAATAAATCCAACGGTCAAAACAACAACACTACTTATCGGATTTAATTCAAACTACTAGTTGATTCAAAATACCCCAACCATTCGTTTTACTGGTCAGATCGAGGATTTCAATTGCTTTAAACCTTTTCCGGACAACGTGGACCATTTTGCAAAACACCGCCCATAAATCGGTCCAGTAGTATTTTAGTCTATAGCGGACGCATATACGAACATTGCCTTTTATGTATATAGATTGCGATACAAAAAAAAACTTTGCTAATATGTTTTAAGGCAGTATGACGTAATTAGTCGTAAATCAAATAAAATCAAAACTATCGTTATTTCTTCTTTCTTTGTGTTGTAATAATTAACATTCACTTGGCGATTTATGTTAATAAATCTAATACATTATTAGAATACAGTTTATATCTAATACAGTTATTAGAAAATATTCATGTTTACAGTTGTTTCGGAAGATTCAGTATTATAAATGCATTACTAAATTATTTATTTCGAAAACATTCTATACGACGTCAGGACCTCGAGTTAAGCTCAGGCGGTTTCCAGGAACAATAGACTGTCTCTCAAGACACTCTCTCATAAGACTTACCGATTCTTTCTCATAAGACTCACTGACTTTCTGATTGACTCAAGACAACCGTGGTCATCAGAGTCAGGAAGCAACAAGGATATCAGAGGCCATCCAAGGATCGTTCACAACTCCATCATCGTCCCTGACGGATTTCGACCGGCATTATACAATACCAGCCTTATACGATTTTGGCTGAATCAGAAAATTATTGCCAAAAGATTAATTTCACAAATATAATTTCATGACTAATATTACTACAACCCTGGAAGTACGACTGTCCGCTCAACCACCAGAGGCTAGCCACCTTATTCTATTTATAATCTACTTTTTTTTATAATCTTTCTTTCAGTACTATCGATGAAAATTAAGTTCTCATTCTTTTCAAAATTTAACTTTTTTTAATTAATTTTTTCTTATTGATTCAACAGATTAGTAATATTTAATATTTCATCACTAAATATTATTTGTGGGCCACTTCGGAATATATCAAATAATTTTGTTTCAGCAGATAATTAATTAGTTCAGTTTTATTCACAACAATTTATTTTCTAATTAAAAATTTTACTTCGAATCCAATCATATTTTTCAATGAATTGTGTGTGAAATTTATAAATTATATACAATTACTATATATATATATATATATAGTTAGCAAAAAAAATAATAAGTATATATTTATTGAATTAAATTCTTCTCTGTAAAAAAAAGCATAGCTCTAGTGAATGTGAAAACACAATAAACTATTTGGTTTTATATATTTTAGTGAATATTGTGATTATATGGATATGGTAGGTGCATGTGTTGTACGTGTGTGTGAGTGTATATGTAAAGCGATTTACATATTATAGGTACCAATAGAGCATTAAGTAAGATTATACTTGATTATGAAAACTTTTAATCTATAATTACAACAATAATTATTATGTATGAAAACTTGTTTGAGTCGTTTATAAAAAAGACTTTTTAACTACCCCGTATGAATAATTATAATCTAGTACTACGATAATGACTTGACAATGGTGAGATTTTGTGTTAAAAATAATAATGAAGAGATTTTAAACTCAACATAATACTTTTTTTCAAATAATATACTTCAGCAATTAACAGAAGTTACTTAAATGATATTCGTAAATGAAATACTATTTAAAGTAAGTAAAACAATAAACTTAGTCAAAATATAACAAACTTGATAAACTAATGCCCTGTGACATAATATAATAAAATATTTGAAAAAAAATAAAAATATTTTTCTAAAAGTGAATTTAAATAACGTGTCCTTAAAATTATTTCTAAGTGGTGGTATGTCACAATATCCAATTTTTTTCAAAGTTTGTCTTTGAACACAATGTATTTCTTTACCTTTATTGTAACCGTAAAATATACGTTGTCCGGTTCCTCATAACAACGAAAATAGATCTCTTTAAGAAGACTGTGTGATATTGTAGTGAACAACATATCCAAATGTAATTTTATGTTTCGGTTCAGATGAATTTTTAGAAAGTGTTATACGTAAGCATTCATAGCTATGAGCAGAACCAATGTTGAAGCGCTTTATATACTAGAACCTAGTTATGCGAATTACATTTCCGGGTACGTGCTGACAGTGGTGTTGCAGAACAACTCAGCAGAGCATTGTGGAGAAGGTTGAGGGTACCACTACGACACTGGCTGGAAAGGATGGATGGTACGAGGGTTTATGTCATCGTCAAGGATGTAGACGAGTTTACTACAAAGTAAGAGTTTTTGAGAGAGCTCCGAATTATCATTGGGGAGGCAGTGTCCGTAGAAGTTTTGTCTAAGCGTCTGGGCAACGAGTCAACGCAGGTGGTCACCTTGGCAGTGCCGCCTCTTCTTGCAGAGAAGTTACTAGCCGACGGGCGTATCCGTATTGGCTGGGTGGCCTGCTGGGTGACTCGACGTACCTTTGATGAACTTTGCTTTCGGTGTTGGGGTAAAGGACACAGGGCCATGTTTTGTCTTCGCCCAAACCGGAGAGGTTATTGTTTTACCTGCGGTATGGCCGGCCACATAAAGAAGGACTGCAGGCAGGAGCCTCACTGTTTGTCGTGTTAATCGCATGAATTCTCTTCCGGGGTTGGAGGATGTAAGGTGGCCCCACCTGCGCTAGCGCCATGAATGTGTGCACAACGATGTCGTGGTATCTGCAAGGGACAGCCTCATCCGGAAGGGGTGAGAGGCTCCGGTGACTCACCATCGATGATCGGGTACGGATTCCCTTGCAATTCCGCGGGGGGGGGGGGGAAGACCGCAGTCTAGGTGGGGGATTCCTTTGTGGTTCCTCTTTAAAGTCGAGGCGTTAAGATCGGAGTCTCGGTGAGGGGATCCCTTTGGGGTCCCCACATTAGAGGTATGGCAAGAAGAAAAGACCGATGCTTTGTCTGCTTTTCCGTCTGAAATTATTACGTATTTTTATATATGCCATTTGCAGGACTATTCAAGTACTGCATAAGTATGATCATGTGTTTTGGAAACGATTCAGAAAACTAAGGAATTAATTAATTATTTGGACGAAATTATTTCTTACGTTTTAGCGCATTTTGATGTTGATTTCATTAAAAAAAAAAAAAAAAACAATTATTTGATAAATTTTCCGTATTTGATTAATAATGATAAGTTACTCAGCGGGGTTAATGAGCTCCGTTTTGGTGATATAATAATGCAGCTGCCTCCGGTCAAAGGCTATTGGTGTTTTCTTCAACTTCCTTGGTGTGAAGCAGAAATAGATCTGTGGCATCACATTTCATTTTGTTAGTTAACAGTAAACATGAAACAAAGAAATGACATGGAGTTCATTGATTTATAAAATAACTGGCTTTTTATCGAAGTTACAACTGACCAATTGGAAACGCTTGGCGCAAAAAGAAAAGTACCACTAAAAGTCAAATTTGTAGATGAAAATGCTATAAGAATATTCCGAATTATTAAATTAGTTGATGAATAATCGTAATATGACTGATAAGACAGCAAAAACACATAAAATTTGTATTGTTAACGTTATCGATGAATCACAAGAAGCTGCAAGATTAGTTAGAACTCCCCCTGGGAATGTTATTTCGGTAGACGTCAATAACTTTGGTGGCCTGTTGCATAATGTATAATTGGCAGAGAGTTTAAGAGTTATGTTAAGACATAATATATCGATTACTGATATATGCTAATTTTCAGACTAACCTTTTCGTCTAAAAGATTTTTTCAACATTATGGTATCACTGCGAAAATTAGCTGTGTCGATTGTAACAAGATTATTTTCAATTGTATTGATAGGAAAACATTATACATGAACAAACATTTTATATATATACCCGGGTCAAATACACCTTTTTGAAGGCGGTTAATAATCAGTAAAATTTTGAGAGATCGTTATAAATGTTTTTGCTCTACACGTGAAATGATTAGGGATGCGTTTAAAATAGTGGAAGAAATACCTGAATTCTAAAGTTAGAAGTATAATGGATGAAACCAAAGAAAAGTATTCAGTCAGTCATTATTAAAACAAAGATATGAAATTATTTCAGTCTTTACTTTACTCATTAGCTTCGGCCGCATCTAAATAAATAATAGGATTATATTATCTTAATATTTATTGTTTGATTTATTTTGATTCATTCAAGTTAGAATTATTTAACATTTCAGAGTTCAACAGTAGGTAATGAGAAGGTACACCTCAGGAATGGTCGACCTGAGACTGTACAAGACTACACTTCATTTACCTTAATACATATCATCCTAACTCATTCTCTGTAATAACTTATGGTGGTTCTAGAGGATAAATAGAAAAAGACAAAGAGAGAAAGAGAGGTAAGGAGAAGGTATTATCAGCAAGGTTATAAAATTATGAATGAAAAAAGTAATAGAAAATGGAGAAATGGTAGAAAAATATTTTGAATTTGAGTGGATGCTAAAAGACTATGGCATAAATTGAGAATTTATTCGATCTTTTAAGTAAGTAAACCCAAAAGGGTGAAAAAGCAAGCATGGAAACAAAGAAAAAATAATTCATTATAATACATTTTAACCCATGTAAAAAATATTTTTAACACCCTTAATAAGTCTAACGTAATAGTTTTCAATACCCCGAAAATGAAGAACCAGGTGAATAATTATTACACAGTAAAATCTACGAGGAAGGCATTCAAAAATAAATATAAAATTTATTCATTCATAAATATATATAAAAACTTCCAAATTAATAAATAATTTCTCACAATTAATAATATTTTTTTGAGGACTTTCAACCACGAATAGTTTTTCTACACGTCCATAAAAATTGCAGGAAAAAACAGAAAAAAATTATGACATAACAGATTTTTGCATGTGTATAAATTCTAGTTAAAAGTTTTAACTACTTGAAAAATTGCCACTTAGTGGCAATATATAGTGGCACTAAGTGGTTACTAATAGTGTGCTTCAAAAATGACCAACTAGTGAAAACTACGACAAAATATTAAACGGCAAATAGGCAACATTTTAGGAAACGTTTTCTGCGCTTCATTCGGAAGTTAAGTTAAGTTGTAAAAGTGCAATCAAATGACATTTTTTTTTTTTCATTTTCAAGATGAACTTAAGTAATGAAACAAAACTGCATAAGTTTACAGAAAAAAGAATCTAGAATAAAATAAGATTATTCCCGATTTTTACACTATTATGAAGCGAGTTATTAACATCAAACTTCAAGGGCAAATATTTAAAGTGACTAGTGTAATTAGAATTGTATCTCATAAAGGTGATTAATAGGTTTAAAAACCTGTTGCGTAGTGTGTTTTTTTTTTTACTTTTTTCAAACCATGTAACGTTACCGTTTAATTGAATGTTCATTCCACATTATACACAACTTTTACTTTTTCATGTTTTTCTTCTGGTTAATGTTTAACGCTCACATAATATAGTTACAAATAAAGACCTTATTGTTTGAGATTATTTTTCAAAAGATAATTTTTTTTCTGAAGTGTATATATCATTTTTCCCCGTTTTTATTTGAAAATAAAATATTTTCAAACGTTATGTATTTCAGCATTATGTATCCTCATCTTACCATATAAATAAGTGATCTAACATTTATAAAAAAGTGTTGAAAAAAATTATGTTTTCCTGTGAAATAGCTCGTCATTTCTTATATTTTCAAATGGCAAACATATCTAATGTGACCTTCATATATGTTTTAACATTTATTACAAGAAAATTATGAAATATTAACACCCACTTAATGGCTTGAGTCAGTTTAAATCTCTCAATGGCTTGAGAGATTTAAACCATCTTTGGAAGAGGCTCATAAATACTTACAAAACACAATCAATCATGACTACTTAAGAAATAATAAACAGGAATAAATTCATATGAGGTCCCATTCAATTAATTACAATAATAATAGAAGTACAAACTCAGATAAAAAAAAAAGCATAGATTATTTCTAATATACTAATTGTAACCACTCGAAACAATTAAAAGTTACTTTTTTAAATGTTTAGAAACATTTAAATATATTGGAGTATTGGAGTACCTAATTGGACTATCTGAGAAGAAGAGATTAGCTTTTGAAATGTAGCACTATAGGAGAATGTTAAAAATCAGATCGGTGGATAACGTGACAAATGAAGAGGTGTTGCCGCAAATCGATGAAGAAAGAAGTATTTAGAAAAATATAGTTAAAAGAAGAGACAGACTTATTAAGGCATCCTGGAATAGTCGCTTTAGTATTAAAGACAGATAAAAGGGAAAAATTGTGCAGGCAGACAACATGTGGAATAAGTAAAACAAATTGTTGGGATGTAGGATGTAGGGGGTATACTGAAATGAAACGACTGACACTAGATAGGGAATCTTGGAGAGCTGCATCAAGCCAGTCAAATGACTGAAGACAAAAAAAAATATTTATATTGATACAATCCTATTCATGCTTCGCTAACTGAAATCTGAAGGTAACAGAAGTTTAGTTAGAATTACAAAGATTTTGAATTACGAAGTTGTCAGATTTCAGAAGCTAAAGATATTAAATTCATTTAAATCGTATAAAAGGAACATTATTCTGAAAAAAACGAATGAAAATGAAAAACTAACGCAACCACATCATTAATTAATTGTTTTTCGTTACATGGGTACTTATATAAAGTATATATAATATATACTTTATAGGAAATATAAAAATATATTTCTTTATTTATATTATTGTCTATTAATATTATATTATATTATACATTATTTTTTATATTTATTTTCTTTACGTGTATAAGTAAAATGTTTGTAATAAAAGCCTTTTTTCTCAAAATGATTTCATTATTTTTTACGATCGACTTCTTACGTTTGAGTATTAATTTTTACTACATTATCATTATTTTTACTACAGTTATTCTTATCGTGATACTCGGAAAGCACCGGAGGTAAAACACACACTATTTAGAATTGCTTCATCTGAAATTAATGATATTGTGTACTGGTAAATTTTTTATTCTTGGGAACTGGTATTTTTTTCCACAATCTCACTTTTGCATCAGCTAAATCCAGATTAAAAATTAGAATTAGCAACTTTTACTATTATATATATTAACAAATTATTTAATTACTAAAGTTACATTTGTTAAAAGTAAAAGTGTTCGTCGTTCGCCAGACACTCGTCAATTTAATAACTGAGATTGACTTTAAAGTTAGCAAAATAAAATGAACTTAGCTGCACAACCCGACAGTTTGGTTCGCCCACAAAGCTTGCCGTTAATGAGATACCAGTTTTCCTCATTCACCTTAAAGTCCAATCTAACACGATTTCTAGGGCCTCAAGAGTGGCAGTCAATCTTAATCACATCAGTGGAAACAATAAGGGCTTTGTGCTGGACATTCCAAAAATTTAGAGTAAGATTATTCAAAATCCAATCTGTAAGCCCAAACCAAGGAGGCGAAGGACACTGCCCATTTGAAATATCTTCTATACACCACTTTCAGCTACCCAAAAATTTGGTACTTCTGACCTTTACATTATATGATACTCTTTGGCAGTATCCGGCGACTTAATTATTTATAGAAATATACCATCAAGCATCAGAATTACAAGATGCTTACAGATCCTGGCTCTGTTAATTTTAGCCCCGTTATGCTCTAATTCAGGAGTTCCGACTGAAACTTCATATTTAGAAGCATATACCTCGTCTTAGACACCAATTTTTTTAATTTTTCTAGTTCATGCAACCCCTCCAAGACAGTGATAGTAATCTGTTCTCTGTATGCTTGAATTAATAACACTAAGAGTAAGCAGTCATCCTCGAAAGCTAGGACAGTATTACAGTCTAAGATTGGGAACCAAATTAAGTCATCACTTAATTAGGTCATGGAAATCCAACTTACGTCAACCGAACGGTTCCAGAGCATTGAGTCCAATACAGAACTCTTTGAATTTTCCAGGTAAATGACTTTTGGACAGACAGATGAGGGGATTTATGTGTAACTGGTGAATTATTTTCTAAAAATGGCAAAGCTGTGGCGTAAAGAATTCTAAGTAATCGAATTCCAACACATGGAAGGAAATGCTGCATAGAATTCAAATAAAATTTCCAATGATATACTGACAGTCAATAAATTTCACTTCGGAAATGGCCACAATAATGTAGTCCTCAGTGGCAATCCCTTTTATAAAACCATATTTGTCGTGATTTTGAATCAGTTTTCTCTGAGTTTTCCTCATTCAGCAGTCGCTTAATAACTCGGGTCACCGTCATTAAATGGTGGCCTTACCTGGCTTCATTCGATTTTTATAAGCACCTTTATTTTAGCAGTTTCCCAATAGTATGGTATTTTTTGTCTTCTGGATCTTTGCAAAAACTAGGTGCCAACAAAGGGAACCTTGTACTTTCTTCATTCGTGTCCGAAGCTCAGAAAATTTTCTGTTCTGTTGTCTTTGTTTCAGTACTTCTGTTACTGTCTCTTAGAAGAATCTAACTCGTTTGCGCAGTATATTCAAGTCAGAGGATAGAACATGGCATCTTCCTCATCTTCTTTGAGTACTTTTGAAGACAGATCTGGTTGATCATGACGCGACGGTTGATCATAACGCGAGACTACCTGTCGGAAGGAGCACCCTCTTTTTCTGAATTATTTATTATTTATTTATTTCTTATTCACTTCACGCTTCGATTTTACGCTCCATATTTACAACTGCAATTGGCAGCAGCAGTCGGCAATCACCCTTTTTCGATCAACTATATTCGTAAGGGAATAGCGTACCGTCTTGTTTGGGTCACCTTAGATGAAATCATGAACTATTTCATAAGTTATTAGCTAGTCTTAAATCAGACATTTTAAAGGTTGATTTGGTGGGCTTGATTAACGCATTTAATGTTCTTGAATTCTAGTCGAGACTATTCTCCGTACGTTAGTCGATTAGATAACACTATACAGTTGACTTAAATGGACAGAAATTTCAGTTCCTATTCAAAGCTATCGGAATCCATTTACTCCTATCCTATTTGTTACACAACTATGTCAGCATATAATGCGTCAATTAAGTAGAAAATATTCGAAGATAATTACCACACCTTTAGGTACTAGCATGGCAGAGAAATAATGGCCCTGAGTGCAGACATTCATAAAGTATTTACATAATAGCAACAACTTTGTTGGTATGTTTAGAGGTCGTTATATGTTTAGAGGTCGAACCCTCTAAACACGTATTCAGTCACCAGTATCAAAATTATTCTGTGCACTAGAAAACGTTTTACAGTCCAGGGATAAAACTGTGATTTCTTTCTCTTAAGCTATTTCGAAACCCCAAGAATTTCTTTTGTTACGTGAAACCCTAAGGAAGTCCCTCATATTTGTGTTCTTGTGCAAGAATAGTATCTTATATCTTGGTTCTTCAGCACGTATTCGGCTAGTTATGCCATATAAATGCTTACAGCTAAGCTATGCTGACAAAATATGCCTTCAATTTAGATATTTTTTAGTGACTCGGCTACAGCAATATTGTGGCTTGCTGCTTATTTATTAGCTCACCATTGATTGTGTTATTTCTTTTTTCTCTTTCTGGGAAATATGGATCCTTTCTTCCTCGAATTTAGAGCCTTCTGGAGGATTAGTTTGTGAACCGAAAGAAGACCCCCGGATCGATTGAGGACGAGCTTAACTTTAGTGTTTTATTTTGTGATTTATTTGTACCAGAAACCTGTGGAGGTAGCAGAAGAGCCTTTTTCACAGATGCGAACGCATCAGGACCAAAAGAGTGGCGATTAACTTCCTCTTTCACACTTTATAAAAATATTTAAGGTCTTTCAACGATTTTGCTATCTGGTCGTCTTGCAACCAAGTTGACCTACTACGTCAAATTTGGTTGTCATCGCAAAGATTATACATTCTCTAAAACTAGCTTCATTATATAGCATGACATTATGCAAAGTATTTCTTCACCATATGGTGGTAGTACTTAAGAGCTACCCTAGTTGCCTTCTCAACGAGTCACCGCCGAAGATAATTTTATGGAACATCCACAACATCTTCTGACTTTAGAGGATTCGGTGAATCGAAGACTGGATAAGATGGTATGTCCACTTATTAAAAACACTACCTATTCAAGAGAATAGGCAGCGTGAAAAGTAGGCTGAGTGAAAGTGACATAAATTTAATAACGGTTACAGACAGGTATATCTGATCAGTTATTTGACTGACTTCAGTAAGTTATGTTTTAAAATCTTTGAAAATGCCTGCTGGCGTTAGAGGTAGTATAGATCACTCTTAAATCTATGAGGGAATCAAAAAATGTCATTGTGTTCAAGAACATATGAGGGTGAGAACATCACCATGAATTAATGTACACAAAAGTCTCCGGCTGACTACGACAAAAAAAAATTGTACTTAGGTGCTTTAGTAAACCAACTAATAATGTGAAGCGTTACTGAAAGTACAATAGCCGAGAAGTGATAAAAGTAATGATGTAAATATTATAGCCAGCCACTATGATGAACAGAGTGAATGTATCGCATAAAGAACTGAATATCACCTATTCTTCACTGAGCTTGTGAAGTGTCTATTCAGTTTTACATTCGACTCTGTGAGGAAAGCAGCAGTAAACCACTTCTCTTTTTTATCTTCCCTTGAAAGGCTGGCACGGAATACTTGTTCTTGAGAACTGTTTGTTTTGGAGAGTGACTCCTGCAAAGGCAACAACACCCTTACGATTATGACAGATATTATACTTAATAAAATTAATTATACGCCTTCTAAATGAATAAATAACGTCCTAAATTGCTAATGTTGACTTAATTAACATTGTTTACTCTAAAACCAGTATCCTGCGAGTCCATTGTGATTATTTCAGTCAACAAAATATATATTTTATTGATTAAGTCAATATTTATCTATAAAGTCAATATAGGTATTTATAAACTATTCCTAATGACTAGTTAATGATAATTAATTACGATTAAATTAGCAATAATAATTTTTTAATCAGTCTATTCACTAGTTGGTTTCCTCAGTAATTAACAAACTGGACAGCTGGCTTGAGTAAGGTCTATCTCAATGTACCTGACCTAGTTTTCGAGAAGGATTATATTTTCAGGCTTTTCGCTATTAAATAAAGTTCTATAAACTCACTTATTTCACTGCATTTATTTATCTAGAAGTGTATGCTTATATTTTAGAATTCCATTTAAATCTATCTATGGAGTTGTAACTCATGGGAGAGAACTATAAAGACCGCTCAAGACTATACAGAAGGCCATTGGCAGACAAGGAGAAGGATAATAATGATTGTGGTATTGTCCATTTTGCTTTATACCGTTCCTGCATGGATTTTTTTGACGTATTTATTAGAAAACGGAATGTGAGAAAGTTCACAGTGTTACAACGGTGGACGGCCGTTGGAGTCGTTTGTGCCTATCACATTAAATCTAGTTTGGCGGTTGAAGTAATCGCGGGCGTTATCCTGATTTATTTACATACTGCACAATCAAAAAGAACGTTTGATGGTATTCCTAAAACAGATGCCAAAAAACTGGCCATGCAGGAATGGTAGGCGGAATGGGACGGAGCTCCCCCAAAGAGAGCGGCGTGGACTAGGCACTTGATAAAAAGGGTGGAGCTGTGAATCCGGAGGGGGCACGGCGAGGTGGGTTGCTACCTCGCCCAGTTTCCTTTGGATCATGGTGGGTTTGCCACATATCTGTGGGTTCCGTAGAAGGGAGTCTCCGGAGTGTCATTATTGTGCAAAAGAGAATACCCCAGAATATACGTTTTTTGTCTGCGATAGATGGAGACAGGCCAAAAGGCGAAGTAACTTGGAATGATTGACCTCGGCCAACTGCGTAGAGTATATGTTAAAGTGTCCATCTGAATAGAATGTAGTAGGAAAACGTGTTGCAAAAATGAGTGCAAAGGAGACCGAGTCTTGGTTCTGGGGATCTGGCTATGAAAAAAGCCCTCTGATAAGTTGAAGTTAAGGATCGGAGAGCGATGGGGGAAGGACAGCCTTCTGCGAAACTGTCGTAAGTCCGTGCTTGCGGGGATGGGCGGCGGTGATGATGCACGGGGACTGGATCCCCCGAGCTCGAAGGCATCTCCCATCGCCAAGTAATGCTTAATTGCCGGGCCGGCTCGGCGGGGGGAGTTGGTGAGGTGGTTAGGTTTAGTCGGTAGGGCGCAGGTATACATACGCATTTTAATAACATCTAGCGAAATCTGTTGCGAGTCCGACACTACCCCCTCGGGAGCGTCCGTAAATAGTACTTCCCCACCACTCCATATAAAAAAAAAAAAAGACTGAACAAAAAGAATTTGTTGTTGTAATGATTTATATTAAAAAAACCTATACATCAACACCGAAGTGCGAAGTTTGGCTTTATTGATGAAAGGATTACTGACTGCTACAAGTGAAAAAATGGGTAAACTGGAACAAATTTTGCCGCCTTGTAAGAAAAATAATATGTAATCTAAGTATTCTTCCTTCGTAAATTGAAGTGGATATTTTTAAATTAAAAATATTTTTCTAATTAAATTATGAATACGTATATATGTATATATATTGTTTTTCAATTATACTTTAATTGCAATAATTTTGTATAATTTAACGATCAAAAAACAGTAGGAGCAGTAGCACTTAATGGTGGAAGCCAACCAAAAATTAGTTTAAGTAAAGCTCACTCAGTAAGAACAGATTTAAATCAGTAAGAAAAAGAGTGAAAAAATTAGGAAAATTTACATAATATTATTCAGAGTGCTGATGTTAGAACAAAAGAGATGGGGGAAAAGACTGAACGAAAAGGAGTTATATATAACAAAACAAAATAATGAGCCAGTTACTGTATTTCTTTTCCAAATTAAAATAAAGAATGCTTCTTGTATGAAGAGAAAAATAATAAGAATATTATTCAAAGTATATCTGCTATTCAAACTCGCCTCCATGTCGTGGGAAAGCCAACCAAGGACACAAAATACATTAAGAACAGTATTTCATTTAAACTATGTAACTTTAGTCGGTTAAATTTAACTCTCTTGCACTAAAACTGTGACTGGGAAGGTGTATGTCACAGAGTTATAAGATTAGAAGAAGAGGTAAAAAGGCTACAGAATTTCGGTTTGTGAAAAGAGAGAACTAGGGAGATTGAGAAAGAAAAGAGAAAGTATTTTGAATATCAGATGCAATACAGGAGTTCCACTACCTCTCCATTTTCTGTATGCCCTTCATTCCCGGTGAAAAGCAAACGGCGCAAAAGTTTTCCACAAGCGGTCTAGATGTTTTTTTTTTTTTTTTTATGAATAATTCTCCATTTTATTATACAGACTTCTTCCGCTTCCGACAGTCATACTGAGTTATAAGTGAAGCTGAATGCAACACACTGCTCTCTATTTCTCTCCTATAAAAACCTCTTGGCCTTTCTATTTCTTCATTTTTCATACAATGTTCTGTTTAACATTGTGTTTATTTTTAAGCTTTTTGAATACATGCTAGCATTTAGCTCCATTTATTAAAGCATAACTTTAATTCATTATAAAACTGCATTATTTTTCAGGAATAGGTATTGTTTACACATTATTCAATTTTCTACCCTCATCATTCCATCATATCTGCAATAATAATAATAAAAGATTATTAATCTCCTTTCATATGTTTAGAGGAACTAAAGTATAATGTTCTAGTACAATAAAATGTATTTTACAAAGAAGACTCTTTAAAAAAAAAAGATCTATTACAAAAGAAAATCACTTTAAAAAGAAGAATCTTGTAAAATTATTAAATCAAATTTTCCCGTAAATTACTGAACATTTAGGTGGAATTGATATTTCTAACTAATTATTGGTAGCTAATTAATTATAAATCAATACAAGATTTATTGTAAATATTTTTTAAATATAATGATGTTTTAAATTGAAAGAAAATCTAACTAAGCATTTAATAACAGAATGATTTCTGGTTAGTTATAAGAATACTTCTCATTAGATCATTAGTTAGTTAAAAATACAAATAGATGTAAATCCTTCATTATTTTTTTGTACTTTTAGGAAGATTTATATACGTTGCTGAGTGGTCCCACTCTCTTTTATAAACGTTCTCTGTTTATAAACATTTAAATGTTGATAAACATTTATAAAAGTTCTCTTTTATTATAAACGTTGTATATGTTTTTTGACAAATTATTGAAACTGAGTAATTATCGAAAACAGTTTTCAATACGCTTTTTAACAACGAAACTTGTTGTTAAACTTTTAACAACTTTTTATCCACAACAAAACTTGAAATTATGTCTGGCTACTTTGACATTTGTTTTCTCTATTTCACGCCAAAAATATGTATATATCTGGAAAGATATATCACTCTTTAGGCAGTTTTTAGCTACTACCATTTCCAACCAATATAGGGAGGCCCTTTCTTCCTTAGAAATGGTTTATACTAGCTATAAACTCCTTTAAAAGAGTCATATTTTAGGATAAGCTACACATTTTTGGCATAACCCTGAGATAAATGTGTTAATATTTAAATAAAGGAAATTCATTTATATTGAAATTTCAGATCTGGTAGTAGACTTAACCAGTAGATTTAAATCATCTTCAGATCTTCAAATAAAGTTATTTCGTAAAGTTAAAAATTTTCTTAATGCTGCAATAGGTTCAGAAATACATTTTCCCATTTAGCAAAAAAAAGTCTTAGAAAATCAAAAACTATATTCAAGTTTTACTTGTACTAGTATATTCACGTATTAGCTAGTACGCTGAAATGGTAAAACGACCCCAAATTAGGTAAGGCTTAAACAAGAATTGAGCTTTATACTGTTTTAACATATATGTCGAAAGTGATTTTATTTTAAGATATATTTTGTTTATTACTGTTAAAAAGATGTTTCGCAATTGACGTATGGTCCGGTTGTAATTAAAATAGTCACATATACAATTCCGACTATTTTCTTGTCTCCATAATTGTAAACTTTCTCAGCGATACAACTTTCATTTGTCACTTCATAGTTATCACTGAAGCACTAAAAAATTAAATGTTTTCGATATAATGCATCTTTATTCAAGCCGTACTTAGTCATCGTAGAAGACTGTCAGGAATGTAAAAACAGGAATCTGAGCAAATTAGTTGGATTTTAAGTTTACTTAGTTTCCTAACGGCTTGCTAATAAAAGTCTACTATTGCTGAAAAATCGTAAAGGACTCTGAAGTCTCTGTATATGATTATTATTTTTTACACATTACACAGCAATATATAAAGAGAACTTTAGAACCCGAGAGTTGTAAACGAGCTTCATTAGTTTTAATAGAAGAACAATAAATTTGGCTACTGTATTACTAGTAACATTAATATTATTTTTAGTTCAAAATTATCAATTACTTCAACATTGGTAGAGATGAATATCATCCTGTAAAAGTATAAGGAACTTTTAACTTTGAAACATATTTACGTTTTAATTTAAACTGATCAAGTAAGAGGTTAGTTGAAGGAAACAATTATTTAAAAGTATAAAATTGTCCAATAAGTTAATTACTGAAGTTTACAGTAGGGGAAGCAACTGTCTTTTTGTAGGGAATATTTAACGTACGGGACAAGTTCTTCCTTGATTTTCCAGTAATTGAAGAGTCAGAAAAATGTCAACAATATCTATTGTGAATAAACTAAAAGAAGTCTTAAGGGATTCACAAAAATATTAGGAACGCTTTAATCTACATTTTAATTGTCGTACAGTAAGTATCCCTCGTAGATAGATTGAATGAAACCTTATACCTAAAATACACTTAACTTTATTGAATAGTCGAGATAATAAGAGAGCCGCATTCAGCTCTATCCTGGCTAGCTTCATAGATACAATTTTAACTGTATTATAAAACGTTGAAATATTTAACTATTGAAATATTCATGAACATTTGAATGTTTCACTAATGTTAATGTTTTAATTGCACTTTTAACAAACACCTTAATTTTTTGATACACTTTTTATAAATAAATTATAAATACCGTGCTGTTGACTTGGTTTGACCTTATGGAAACCCATGGATGAATGCTGTAGAACGGCTAAGTCTGTGTCGTTAATACACCGACTTGACGACGAAATGTCGGTTAACAGATGCAATAGTCGATCCGGTAGGTACGGTGACTTGACAATCTGATTCTTGAATGTGAAGACGAATGACCATAAAACGTGTATTGAATCCGGCGGCGTAAATATTCGGTGACGGAGGACCAAAAGTCTTGTTGCGACGTCGACGGGACGCCGTTGGTCACCAGCGTTGTAGTAGATTTTAGAGCGAGGATGAACTGTATATGTTCATAGTGATGAATGAAGACAACACCTTGTTGATTACTGAAGTATTGTTTAATTGTACGCCATCTTGGTGATTTAAAAGAATTTTGTAACATAACACTTGTAACTTATAACTTAATTTTAAAAATAGCAAACATAAGCTAACTGAAACTTAAAATAATGTTCATCCGAACAAAGATTAAGAGAGTCCATCCGGACACGACCGCCTTGAGTCAGGTATGAGTGTAGACTGCTTTAAAACGCTACGTACTGTGCTCGAGGGAGCAGCTAGTGAGTCGCGTGATGGTCTAGTGACCATAGCTTGCTGTGGGCACCCTCACCCTCACTAGGTTTCAGCACCCGACGGCAAGAGGGTATGAAAACGTAACATATATTTTTTAGTAATTGACGGGATGCGCCTATCGATTTTAGTAAACGTATGAGAAGTAAGCGGTTGGACATGTAAGCCGGAGGTGTATGGCGCCGCCTTTAGTCCGCTCACTCTGTTAGGTAAACTCTAGGAGCTTTTTAGAACACTGGGCGCTAAACTCTTTCGAGGCTCAGTAGACGTTTGTGTCACACATTGGGTGTTATGCTTTAGGGCGACCGAATGGGGTGGTGGCAGGAAAAATGCCAAGCAAACCAATACGTAGCGTATGCGATGTCGTGTTCTTTAAAAGTGGCATCCTACTTGTTTATACCCAGATTGCTTTTCGTTAAGCGTTTTCTTAAATTGGTTCCCAGTTCACATACTGATACCCTGGAATATATAATTATACTATCAATAGATCGAGATGCCTTTGTTTATCATTTTATCAACTACCTTTTTAGAACCTATTAATGCTAGTTCAACAATATAAGAACCTAAAGCTTCTGCAGTTAGACATGTTAACAGTCTGCCATCATGTTTAAGAGTGGCGATTTGTTTAGACTTCATCACCTTACCCTTTTCAATCCAATTACTGACACTCCAGTTTTGACCTCCTCATCCTTTCCTTGTTGAAGTGAGACTGAATTTTTATGATTATCTACTGACGTAATTAATTATTAATTGGATGAAGAATGTAAGAAAATCTTTGCATGGATCCGTGATGGGTGGGGGTACTGTATTTTTAGTTGGAGCTATGATTTATGGGCGTGTTTTATTATTAGTCAGATTCTCTTTATTTTTATTATGAGGCGAAGGATGAAGGAACTGTAAGCTTTCTTAATTTTTATTTAGACCTGTGTTTGGTGAGTCTTCTTCTTCTTCTTCATTATTAGACTGGTTTTTGATTTGCACCCTAGCATAGTCTAAATTTCTTTAAGGGGTCTCGCTTTATTTTTTTAAAAATTGAGGTCCTCTAAATATTTTATTTAAATCTGTAAAATCTGAATAGATATCTACAACGTAGCCCAGTGTAGTTAGATTTGATAAATTTACTGGTATCCTAACGTTGGTAACGACACTTCCTTTAGCATTTACCATTCCATCCTTGTTAACAAAAACTTTTCATTGATACTTTGTTTAAGTCATGTTCCCTAAGATTAACATTTCCCCTTGTGACAAGACCCTTTGCTCTTATCACCTCTCCAGAATTCATGAAATCGCTTCCCTTCTCATCACTAATATTTTTTTCACCAAACATGCTATTGCGTAAATAATTGAGATTAACGGCATTAGTCGTGTCAACAGGTTCAAAGGTATCAAACAAACGCTTATTTGAAAGGGATAGTAAGTTGTTGTTCGACGGTAAAACCGTTGGTATGAATCGATTGGTCAACCGCTTTGCTTAATGTAAATCTTTTGCCTAAAACCGGAAGTGGTAGTATCATCATTGTCAATGGGACTTCCCACGTTGCACAACCTTCGATTTTTGATATTGTAATTTCCATCGGTGGTTTTGTCAAATGTTTTAACAACTAGCAATAGCGACGGTGTATTACACCGTGTATTATAATGACCGTTTCGTTAGAGAAACACTTTCACATTATAAATGGGGATTACGGTGACGCTGTATTCAGTGAGGAAGTTATGAAAGCGTTGTGTTCGCAGCGCGCTACAATATCAACCAGGAGACGGGAGAAAGCCGAATTCCTCCGTCGATTTAATTACGATGTTCGGGTGACACCGGAGGACGCACCAAAGCCGAGTTCGAATTACATCGTAAATTTTCTGTGCCACAACCTCAATGCGAGTGGAAAATGCGCTTTAAAACTGGTTGTTTCTACCTGGAGTTGTTAAGGTTATGTAAAAAGCCGTTGGTTCTAGTCAGAGAGGCGGATCGTTTGCAATCATTTGAAAACACAAACGTAAACAACAAAGAAGAATTGGCCAAGAACGATTTTTACTGTTCTTTCAACATGTTATGTATAAGATGTTGTTGGTTAAAAAATTAACTCGCACAGTTTACCACATTGTAAAACTGCATCAAGGAAAACTTTTCGCATTCTTTCGAGCCTATTCTGCCTTGCATACTGTCGCTATATAGCTCACAAGATGCTGATGAATTCACATCTTTGGTTAGCGGTCTTAATTGTAGTTGTTGTCTTCCAACTTGACTTAATGCCTGGAATTTGTACTTGCATTGGATCAGATACAAATATTTGCAAGAAAAGACGTGTAAGAATAAATACAAAAAAGAAAACTATATAAAAAAATTTGAGTGTTTTATAGTAGGCCTACTGGGGAGAGATGTCACTCATGTAAAAATAAAATTTCAACGCACCGCGTTTGTTACCTCCAGGGTGGTGTGGAAACGCAACCAATAATGTTTTTTTTTCAGTTAAGTTAAACATAAAAGGGGTCTGATCATTGAAAGTAGTCACAGTTTAACGATGAATGCTGATATAGCCGCATCGGTGTTGATAGTGATATTTTTCCCCTATCGTCATGTAAGGACGTTGCGACATCTGATGAAAATTGTGACCGTAGTGTTTCCTTTTGCTTTAATTACATACACCGATGTAGATCCTTTCAATACAGTTAGAGTAATTTTCCATTACAACGCCAACTATGAAACTTATAGTCAGTTGCAGCAGACCATTCAAGTTGAGGTAATGGAGGTGTCCGCATGGTTTGTGTCTTTGTTACCGGGCGGTCCGATCATAAACCTTATCCATCTAAAGGATATTCTAAATGTACTATTCCTTACTCCAATAATCTAAGAGACTGACGACACTTTACCGAATACACTACTGGTAGGTATACCGTATAAGACGAACATAGATGATATCGAAAACAAGTTACAGGGAATCATCGATTAAATTGTGGTGAGCATCTGATTTCCGTGTATTTTTGAAGATATCAATAAGATTAAACGATAAAATCATAAAGATGAATGGTCGTTGAGCGATTGCAAAGACGTATTGTTTTTGAGCAAAAGGTTATCAGATTTATAGTAATGGTTGTCAAAATGTATTTTACCGATTTTATTAACGAATTGAGATTGGTGGTACCATATACAGGTGATTCAAAGAAACGGGAAATTTAAAAAATTAAATAACGTTAATGAAATTTTTTTTAGAAAATGAATTTTATTTAATGTAATTGTACAAATGTTGCCATTTTAGGTTACATACATTTTAGTTTATTTTTTAAAGATGACATCTTGCAGGTGACCTCTTCTACGTATACACTCACGAAGTCTCTTCGTTAAATTGATCATGGTTTGACGTAACATCTCAACTGGAATATCCGCAATTGCTTCTCGGATCTTTGCCTTCAGTTATTCCGTTGTAGCAGGTCTACCGTGGAACACTTTGCTTTTAAGGTGACCCCACAAAAAAGTAATCGCAAGCAGAGAGATCAGGCGATCTGGGAGGCCATCTAATGTCACCATTTCGTGAAATGACACGTTGTGCAAACAATCGGCGTACAGCTGCCATCGATATTCGTGTAGTATGTGGTGTTGCTCCGTCTTGTTGAAAGCAGGCTGTGTTAAGAATTGGTGGAAATCTCTTTTGTTGTTCCACAACAAAGGTTTCAAGCATGGCTACGTAACTAGCCGACGTTACTGTAATCGCAAGACCGTTGTCATCCTGAAAAAAATAAGGGCCTATAACACCGTAAGATGACATATCACACCACACGGTCACTTTCTGGCTGTGCAACGGACGCTGGTGTAGTTTCGTAGGATTTTCTTGTGCCCAGTATCTGAAATTTTGCTTGTTAACAAATCCACTGAGGTGGAAATGCGCTTCGTCTGACATCCACAGTTCGTGAACAAACCTTCGTTATCATTTATCTTCTGAAGCATTACTTTACAGAATTTTACTCGCACAACTGCATCGTTCGGTTTCAATTTCTGGACGATCTGCAACTTGTATGGATGGAATTGCAAGTCCTTCACTAATATTCTTCGAACACTTGAATTATGTAATTGTAAAGATGCTGAGAGACGACGGATTGACTGATGTGGACTTCGTGTGACAGCATCTTGTAAAGCTTGAACATTCTGTGGTGTACGGACGGTTCGCTCACGGCCTGGAGGTTTTTTTTCATTGCCGAACCATTTTCCTCAAAATTAGATATCCATGTTTTAATTGCACGTGCTGATAGAAGACAGTCGTGCCGTCACAGATTAAAATGACGGTGAAATTCTCTACGGCTCCCTCCACACTGTCATTGTTTTTGTAAAAATGCTTTGATAGCAAATGCACGTTGTGCACCACTCCAAGGATCCATGACAACTAAATGGCAGATTAGGTTAGAGAGGCTGGCGCCACTTATCTTGTGGTACCAATCGCCCACGGCTACTAACACAACTTTCAAAATTTCCTGTTTCTTTGAATCACCTGTTTAAGTAAACATCGTTTTTTGATGCTAATTGTGCACTGTGATAATGATAACGAAAGTCATGCAATTGATTGTAAGAAATCTGGCTGTTGCAGTCATGGGTTATCCGAATAATTGTGCTCGTGCAATTGATTATAGGAAATGTGAAGAAATATCAAACACTGTTTATACATTTTAGATTAAATACAAATTTAGATTACTACAGGATAGTCCGTTCACGTGTAAGGTTGTCGTTGAAAACTAACTTTACCAGTTATTTTGTAACATTACCGAGAAGGCTGAGAGAAAGTTAAGTGACATAATATCTAAACCGAACCGTTCGACAATCATTCGAGTGTGAGCACTGTAACTGTGACTGTGGACGCCATATCATTTGTTAACGTTTACAACGATGAAGATGTTTTCTGACATAAACTACCCTGCAAGAAGTTCGTTGATCTTCATATCGGTATAGAATTCGTATTGTTGAACATTAGAAAGGTATTTATGAACTACGGTGAGTTTCGCATTTTTTATCATCTTTTATGATTCTGATTCTTCGGATAATGAATTGTGTTGCTTTCAACTACATTTATCAAAAACATATGCAAACAGATATATCGAAGACGAAATGAAAGTTGTACGACATCATTGGATGAAGCTAAATTATTACGGTTTGAAAGACGATGGTGTCAATGAGGATTTAAAATTAAGTTTGTAGGAAAAACAATTATTAAAGTGTTTTATAGTATTCTACTCGGAGATAGATTTCTCTCATTAATATAAAACATATAAACCTGCCATGTTACATGGGTAACATGTTAGTAACATGTTTGTTTGTAACATATTATTTACAATATTTTCTTTGATTTAAGTAATTACCACTTTCTTATACGGTTTGGAAAACCGATTTCTTTTGTGCAATTTGCAACAGGATGTGTCGTTTCCGTTTGATAAAGTTAATTAAGGCTATTAAAAAAGATGGGGGCGAGCGTTTCTTAGAATTACTTGATGAACTTGTTCAGATATGCTCAAGATCATCCATAACTGATAACCGTTAGTTAAGAACTTTAGTTTTACAACCGAATACGTGTTGGTGGTTTTTACATTTCAAAAGCATTAAAGACGTAAATTATCTCATTACGAGTGAGGACTTTAAAGTGTTAACAGCGCGTATGTAGGTTTTGTAAGAATTTACACATATAAACATAGAATTAATGTAACAATTATTTTATTAAAATATAATGCGATATATAAGGCGTGAGGTGTGTGAAGTTCGGTAATAGCTAAATAATGTTCTAGGTCAAACGCGCGCGAATAGCCGTAACAATCTGGATAGTGCGCATGCACCGTTTGAAATCCGAGCGCGGCGATAGGCAGGCAGGGCGTGGCATTTTTTGCGCCTACGACTGGAATGACAATTTAAAATCGACGCTTTAACGTGTTCATTAGCTTTTCTTCAACGCGTGCAATACGTCGCACTTTAAAAATTCATGCTACTCTGCTGATGCACGCTCGCGTAGGTACACGCGAGCATCGCACTACAACGATGATGTATTCATATGCTCACGTCTGCAGACTCGTTGACGCCTTCCTGTGTGACGTCCACGACGAGAATGTTCATCCTCTTCGTACCCCTACACTTTATTTACATATATCTTATGGATATTCTCTTGAAATTTCTCATAACAGGTTTTTCTTAAGACAATTTTTCGGGAGACATTTTTTAAGACGATTTTCTTAAGACATTTTTCTTAAGTAGTGGGTAGAAAGATCGCTACAGGGTGCAAGATAGGTTGGGGAGATGGTTATTGGTGAGGGGTAGGAAGGTTGTAACGTTACAAGATGGCGATAGGTAATTAACAAATTTTCGCACGACTTATACAGAATAAATATCACTCAGTATGCCGAGGAGCCGCTGTAGCCTCGGTAGCCACTGTAGATCGGTTTAAGGCGTCAATCAACCACAACCGTAGTCAACCGGTGGTCACGAGTTCAAAACCTAGCCACACGATTTACTTCTATTCGCTTTAAATATCTTCCATTTATTTAATTATTTCACTCACCTGTAGCGTCACACGTGATAGCCTACGACTAACATACAACTAACAGCTGTACGTTAGTGTTTCCAACCTTTGAAATATTATATAAATTACATAAGACAAATATGTAATATTTCAACTGCACAAAGTAATTAGATTGGCAACCCTGTGGTATTTAAAATCTCCTTGTCCAACAGGACAAAGAAAAGGGAATTTACCACAGGAAAAGGTAAATTCTAAAATGGCAGCTAGTTTCAAATTTTGCGCCAAAGATGGCGGCCTCGCTAACACAAAAATACTGCAACGGGATGTCTGGTGATGACGTCACAAGATTGGGGCTGCGACACTTGCGGTTCTCGAGTGACGTGGGTGGTTACTAGTTTCGCAGTATGCCTACCCACCGGGTTGGTCTTGTGGTGAACGCGTCTTCCCAAATCACCTGATTTAGAAGTCGAGAGTTACAGCGTTCAAGTCCTAGTAGAGTCAGTTATTTTTGCACGGATTTGAATACTAGATCGTGGATACGAGTGTTCTTTGGTGGTTGGGTTTCAATTAACCACACATCTCAGGAATGGTCGAACTGAGAATGTACAAGACTACACTCATACATATCATTCTCATTCTTCCTCTGAAGTATAATCTGAAAGGTAATTATCGGAAGCTAAACAGAAAAAAAAGAAAAAAATTCGCAGTATGCCTATTTCCGCACTACGTCTGACCAAGTAAGAGATTTGTTAAAGGAAACAATGAGTAACATTAATGGCTAATTCATTGGAAAATCTATAAACAGTGCAGAAAAAAATTTATTTTGCATAGCGTAAAATAAAATTTATCGAATAAATTTAGCACATATGACTTGATATTCCAAAATCACTGAAATTACACTACACCAAAATATTAAAGACATTCCAAAAATTATTTCAAAATATACAATGCAGAAATAAAATTAATTGAGTTTAAACCAATTTACTAAGGTTCAAATATTCTAAATTGTGTCAAGTTTTTTGTAGTAAAATTTTTTAAATTAATTTAAAAATTAAAAAAAAATTCCAATCACTTAAAAATTTCGGTTTCATTGTTTCAGTGTCACGGAATCAGCCGGTGTCGGCTTTCAGTGTTACTTTTTTTATTAATACTTCAATTTTTAATGTAAATTACTAACTACGTATATATTTTTTTTAATTAACTTAAATGATTTCTGTAAATTGACAACTTCTATGTTGACAATATTTTATTTTGTGCATATGTAACTTTTATGTTGTAATTTAAAATTTTCTCAGAACAATAAGTAAGGTTTACAACACAAATCTTGATACTTAACAGGCTGAGACTCTAATTACTTATGTAAAATTAAAAAACTGTTATGCAATACTCGAATAAAAATATTGCTCTGTTTTGATAAAGGCTCAAAGTGTTTACACGTTGATTGTTACGTGGCTTCTGCTTAGACGCGGGATAATATTCGTATTTTCGTTGTAGGATTGGCGAAGGTTCGCAGAATTTTGTTGGACACCTTTTCGATATTCAAAAATCAATTATCTTGGTGGAAGCTGAACACAATAATATACGCTACAGAATTCAACAGATTTGTTTTACCCAACTACTCCAGAAGGCGTATGCTTGTTTGGGTATTACGTTGGTTAATTTGTTCTCTTGTTATTTTTGTACTTGTAACTGGTAATATATTCACTGATCTTCATAAAATAATTATAAAAATGTTCTTTAAATTAGCTGAGTATACAACAATTTGAAGCAAAGGAATGAAAAACAGATTCTCTTATTCTACAATCTCAAAAAAAAATTGTGTGAAGATAATTAAATCGAATTTGGAGAGTCATTCTCTCTAAAAAGCGGGCTTCTAATACACATACGACTATTATTCACGACGATATTTTGTGTAAAAATTAGTTACAAAACTTATTTATTTAGAAGTAATCATAAAAATAATGCATTAATAACAATAATTGTAAACATTTAATCATAATTTAATGCATTAATAAGTGTAAAAATATTATTTAAAATAGATTTAAATTTTATTACCGGAAACTCTTTTGAGAAACAGTTTGAACCTGGTACCGTAAAAATGATCGACATTTTTAAATTAGACAGTATGTACGGAATATTGATTTCACATTTGAAAAGTATTGTATTTTCATTGATAAGATGAAAGTAGTTTATAAGACAGATTAATTTACAAACAATATATTTTACGAACAGCCATAAAGTTATGCTTTCCCTTAAAAGAAATTTAAGGTAACTAAAATCAGTTGGAAAAAAGTATATTGCTTTATTTTTTTGATATTAATGAAATTTAATAACATTTGGTAAACGAACAGTTAATCTTGACTGGGCTGCTAACTTGATTTTGCCTTTTGAGTTAATTAATGGCATTATTATGATCAATAAAATATTTCAACTTCAACATAAACAACCATAAAATAAGTCATAAAGTGGGTTTAAAATATCGTTAAATTTTGAAAAAAAGTTGTACTACCCACGAGTATGCAAAACGAACTGATGTTCTTTAAAACTTTTTTAGATTGTTCGTATTCAGTGGTTAGACCAATAAGCTCCTGTCTTAGGATAAGAGGATTAGAATTAGCTCCCCAAAAGACATAACTTGTTGCGGTGATAGACCGCAGGAAAGTACGCCAAATAGGTGTAAAAGTTGATAGAGTACGAATTGGGATGATACCCCACATAAAATATTTGTGAGTATGGATTGCCCAGTCATGACTGTTCAACAAACATTTGGAAGAAATCTAGGCGAAGGCGGAATGAGCCATTAATTCACTGAGGCGCTTTATGCAGTCCAAATGGGGACCGAGGGCTGCAAAGCCTAAGATTCTGATAGCAGCCGTTATGGCTATAATTTTGTATGCTACACCGATGTGGTACAGTACATTAGAAAAGAAAAGGAATGTGAAGCGATTGACCTTACTGCAAAGGAGAATCACTTTAAAGATAACGACAGCGTAATGAATAGTGACGGCAGCAGCGGCGAGTGTTGGCAGGAGTGCATCCCATTCAACTTATAGCCCAACACAGGGAAAAAAAAGGTATGATAAGGGAGGATGCTAAAACTCTCCTATGGCAAGAGTGACAGGGGGCTTGCGGTGATTCAAATACACTGGACACGAAGAATGATACGGCGATTAGAACCGTGGCTGGGGAGAGGTCATGGTGACGTGAGTTACCACAGCTTTGTTGCACAGCTTCTCTCCGGCCATGGAGAATTTGGCAAATATTTACACCGATTTGGAAAGCGAGAGATGCTCAACTGTATATACTGTGGACTGGTAGATTCACCTTACCATACATTTTATGAATGTGACAGATGAATCGGATGTAAAGAGAGAGGCGCCTTGGATGGATAACGGCCGAAAACACTGTAAACTGTATGATACAAGGGAATGGAGAATGGAATGCTATAGAGGGTTTGGTCATGGAAATTCCTCAGAGGAAAGAAATAGAATTTTGTGACTGTAGCAGGGAATATCAAGTATTAAAAATAGAGAGAAAGACCGAGACACGACAACTAGGGGGTATCTGGGAACTACATAGCCGGACTTGGTTTCCCTCCCTGGTGGCTTGAGGCAGGCAAGAGGGAAGACCGAGTCCCGGTTACTGTGGCGGGGCCCGGCAACGGCATAACCGGGCCCGGTTACCCGCCTCAGTGTTTTGGGGCAGGCGAATGAGGTAAATAAAAGATCCGCCCCCCTGGGTTGACTATTACTTGAATGCCGATCCGACCCGAGGAGCAGAATAAAAAAAAATAAAAAAAAGATTGTTCTTATTCATAAAATGTTTGATAATAGGCATCAATCTTAAAATCACCATTTTACACCTCGAGCTATATGAATTTTAATAATATTTTTCCTACTATTGAAAATATCCTTCAGGAGTAAAGAAATAAATCTTCTTGACGACCGATCTGTAGCCGTTCTCTGCAGGTGTTTATCGCGTCACGAAGATGTGACAGATTCAAACTGACCAGAGCTTTGGTGGGGAACGTTTTAATGATAATATTGTAAAACTTATAAATAAGCATTTTGAAAGGTTTAAATTTTCTCTAACTAATATTTTTTTTTTCATATTTCTGGCACGTTTGATCATACAAGTTCTTGCAGAAAGGTTAACCCCTTCATTATATATAATATTTACATGTCGACTGTTATTAAACAGGACTATAAATTGCATTCTCTTATTTCTGTATTCGCAATTGCTAATTTTTATTGAAGCATATCAAGAAAGTGGAATTCCTGCCATTTATTTAATCTTAGCTTACTTTGTATTTATAAAATTATGCATTTTATTTTACTCTATATCAAAATATATAACATATGTGATGTACATATCATATATTCGTTTATATTGTATGTATTAAATGTGTATATATTTGATGTGTTTCAGTTTTGGTATTTACCTCCTTACAATAAAACGTTAATATCTGCTTAATTAAGAAAAACACAGCTTCTCTTGATCTACTCTTCTAAAATTGTACATATTAATTTCTGTAACTATATTTATTAATAATTAAAAAGACGTAGTACTAATCTAATCGTAGTTTTCATGTAATCCGTCACTTGACTGGGCAAATATATGACTTCTCTTTTTTTTTAATACGCTAAAGCCTTAATTCAATTAAACATTCAACAATCTATTTTATTAATTAATATCTTATGGTAAATTGTACACTTAAGCTACAATACTGTGGAAGTAGTAAATATGTAAACTAATATAACTATAGTTAAATTAGTAAGGTGCTTCTGTTTAGTAAAAATGTTGTCAGAAAGTATAAGAAAAATTATAATTTATAAAACAGTAGTAATAAAACTAAAAAATACTGATTATTTTCACAACTTAATATTTATTATTTCATATATAAAGGTACTAACTTCAAATTTTGTTAATTTTATATAACAAACGTAGTTTACAGTGTAACGTGAAAGGCATTTATATAATTAATATAGAAAGAGGATATAAAAATATACAATATGAAATATTACACGTACATCCGTAATTAATATTTTAGAGGTTTCTTTACTATTTTCATCTTCCTCAGAAAATATTGCAACAAATAAATTTTATACTTGAGAACGAAAGGGCTGCAAATCTTTCTTCCACTATAATTTATTATCTTTTTATATTATACAATTCTTGCCTCACATTTTTATTAGTTGGCTAATTCCTTGTACTTTATGCCGGTTGCTTAAGAAGAAAATAAACAAATATTTTCAGGTTAGACTGTAGTTTTATTTTATTTCAATATTTTATAAAGTAATTTTAATGATAGCAATATAATTTTCACTTCAAATATTTAATACATTATTTCTAAAATAGATATAGATTCATTTTTGTTTGAATATAATTTAGCTCATAATTAATATTAATTCCTTAAATATGCAAGAAAGATAAAACAGAACAATATGTTCGTTAAATAATCGGTTACCAGAGAAATAAGATAAGGATACGGATTTACAGGACCGTTTACATAATAAAAAAGTATTCAAATTATTTCTTCTTTGAACATACTGCCAGCAAAAAAATCGGAGATTTTTTTTAAAAAGTTTATTGATAAAATGATCGTAATTAAAACTAATACCTGATAAACTACTTTACAACTAAGTCTCGAATAATAAGTAACTAACTAACCGAAAAAATTTTGAACAAATAATTCTTGAA
The DNA here is from genome assembly GCF_047948215.1 of Lycorma delicatula. Taxonomy (NCBI): domain Eukaryota; kingdom Metazoa; phylum Arthropoda; class Insecta; order Hemiptera; family Fulgoridae; genus Lycorma; species Lycorma delicatula. Next base: position 235,114,451 of record NC_134455.1, read on the forward strand.
TTGAATAAAAACGTAGAATAAGTAAACCTTGAATAAATAAATATCATACGTAAATACCTTGAACATGTGCTATGTAAGTACTTATTCACTTTTCAAAATTGGTAATAAACGGTAGTTTGTGTATTGGTCTATGACGTTTTCCGACTGGTATTCTGACATCGGCAACACGCATTACATTATTAGTTCCTGTAAAACATTGAACTATTACACCGTGTCTCCACTGTAGAAGAGGAGTATTTTCGTCTGATAATAATACTAAGTCTCCTTCACAAATATTCGTCTTAGGAGTTTGCCATCTGTTACTTTGTTTTAATTGATTCAAGTAATCCTTGGACCATTTATTCCAAATGGATAGTATAAATTCTTGCATTAGGTACCAACGGCCTAAACTGTTAATAAACATTTCATTAAAATCACGGTCAGAAGTTGAACTGAGAAAATTCAATTAGAAAGTGTCCGGGTATTAATGATTTGGATCCCTCGAATCAGAAGATACAACATATAATGGACATGTAATGAAGCTTTAAACAAGCTTCAATTTGCATAAGTACGGTGTATAATTCTTCAAAACTAAAAATAGTTTGTCCTATGACACGGCAAAGATAAAATTTAACTTTTTTTATGCCGCTTACCCACCAACCATGGAACTGCAGGATGAAGAAGAAATCAATGACCAATCTATTCCTTGTGATGTGGAAAAGCACTTACCATTATACATGAAGTGCTCTTTGATTTAAATATTGTAAATAATTCATGCAAAATGTTGGATGCAGCTTTATTGTTCTGTTTTCGGAAAACATTTGTTTTGGTATACCTCTGTGAGAAATAAAGTGCTTCAATGCGGCGGTGAAAGCTTCTGAAATTAAGTTGGATACTAATTTCAAATGTATATCCTTAGATAAAAGGCGTATAAATAGATATATAAGTTTTTGAAGTTTTTGTTTCGGCATTTGATCTCTGCCACCATGCCGAATAATTAATGGATCACCATAATTGACAGCGCAAAAAGAGAACGTTTTAGACGACGTAACTCAAAGAGATGGTAATTGACCAAATTGTTAATTTAATCTTTTGGCACTAAAATGAAAGCATTTTATACATTTTTGAATAACTAGATCGTATAATGATCTTCCCTTGCTAATACAAAATTTTTCTCGTAAAGAATTGGAACTATTTGAATGCCTCCATGTAAAACACGTGAATTTTCGCTTATGATTATTAACTTTGTTAACTGTGCGTTAAGATGTAAGATCAGTTGATGTTTATATGTAAATCTGAAATTCTAAAGGCAACCTATCTTCCTTCCACCTTGATTCACCATGAATCCAACGAAATGCAATCATGGAATCGGAATTTAAATGAATTTCATGGATGTGATTATTTAAAGATATATAAAAATTTGATTGGTCAAAGGAGTTAGTAGTAAACAAGCACGTAATTCAAGTCTTGGAAGTGAAATCTATTTGAAAATATTTAAATGATTTTTTATTGATCTATTAGTGGTATTCTAGATAATTGAACTTAATTGAATGTATAGGTCTCTCCATTGGGACATTAAATTGCCAGTTATGGTGTCATCCCAATGACATTTAATTTGCCATAATTGTTGCAAAATATTTGCGCAAGAATATTAACAGCCCAATCAAGCCTAATGAGTCATAAATTCCAGCAATGATAAACAGAATATTCATATTAGTCAGCACGTTATTTTTCGTTTAGTGAATTCGAATATCCATTTGTCTGAAAGATTTTTCCATAAAAAACCTAATATGATTACATTTTCATCTTTTTCACAATTATCGTTTAAAGAATTATATTTGAATCATTAGTAAACATTTATGTAATGGAAACCCATATTCGTTTAACAGATAGCTTTATCTGTCTTTAACTCTTTTAATATATCTAAATTATTATCCTAAGCAATCTTTTTTTTTCGTAGGAAGAGGAAAACGCTGTGCCAGCCACCATCCGCCCGCGTAAACGGTAGTGTGAGACTACCACCGACTAAAACACCACCATATTCCATGAGAAACTCTATTTTACTATCAGCCGCAAAGGCCCAAGTTCTTCCTCTGAGACAGGTAGTCATGGATCACCCTCTTTAGATAGGGAGAGATGTTCTTTCTATCAAGCACTTCCATAATTGCAGCCCACTTAGTGCTATAAAATTCATTCTTGACATTCAGGAGGACCAATATCGGCACTTTCCTAAAGTACCTAGAGCCACTAGCTATTGTATCAGCTATGGAATTAACCCGTTGTAGCGCATCGATAGTGGACCTCCTCGCTCGGAAACAGCTTGGAAACTCTCGTTCCTCTCGTTAGCTCTCGGAACGAGAGTTTCGAGAGTCCACCACTTGCCTCAACTTCACCCTTTAGCGTATACAGAATAATTGCCTCAAATAGCTTGACTAAGGTGTTCAGTAGGGATAGTAGCTCATAATCTGTTGAATCTCTGTCACACTATCATCTTTGCCAGACTTCTTCAATAAGACCGATCTGGCATATTTCCAATATTATGGGATAGCTCCGCTGACTGATACATGACTAACGACTTGTAATACAGCTAGTGGGTCAACCTCAACTGCAGCCTTCATCCCTCTAGAGGTGTCACATCTAACCTTGGGCTTTTATCTGACCTCAACTTACAGTAAGTGGCATAGAGCTCTCCAACCATAAAACGAGGGATGTCCGGCGCCACAATCTCTCTTCGACTCAGTTGGTCACATCTGCTACCTGACCACCTCCATTGTCTTACGCCAGAGAGAACGGGTAACTTCTACCAATACGTCTCATAACGATTTTGTGCCTGTTTCTTCAAGAATTATCATTTACTTCCTTAGAGGTTTCTACCCACATGGCTTTCTTAGATTTTCCAATCTTCAACTTCTGTTATTACTGCAACTTGACACCCAGTGTCTGGCCAATAAGTTGTCGGTACCAGTCCTTCTCCTTCTCTGAAAGGCCCTTTTAGCCTTTCAATACTCCTGCCTAAGGTTCGAAATTTCCACATTACACAAGTACGCCTCACGGTTGATATAATGGCCAATCTTCTTCTCTGGAATAATCTCGAGAGCCTCGTACAAAATTCCTGAGAATCTATCAGCCGTGATAATACCCTCGGAGAGTTTCTCTGCTAGTACATCCTTATAAGCTGCCTAAGCTTTATAGTCCAGTCTCCAAGCCCTAGAGGGGGCCTCTATCTTATGAGTATCTTGAGGTATCTCGAACTCAATATAAAGGTGGTCACTAAGAGTCTCTTCATCGAGTACCCTTAACCCTTTTATTTATTGACCAAACCTTTTTGGGAAAAAGTATAGTCCAGGGAACTTCTACACAACTCTACAAAATGTGGCCACCCTCTCATTATTGACCCAAGAAAGTCCAGCAACTGCCTTGCTTCGGCCAGAGTCTCTCATCTACAGTTGGTGGCTAGACAACCCATTGTACATATGAAGTGGTGAAATCACCCGCCACAATACATGGATTTCTGTTATGGAGGACGAATTCGATTATATCATCAACCCTGACCTCGAAAACGTCCAAGTTGATGTTCGGGGATACATAAAAACTGATCACAATGATTTCCGGAACATCGATCCATGTATACACGCGACCCTGGTCTGAGCTCGATATGGCACAATATTCCGTGCCAAGCAGAATATGGCGGCGTCACGAGCATCGTCCTTGACCAACTGCTTGCTATCCACCACACCTATGTTGGGGTCGCTGATGACCACCAGATCAGCTACTGCTTCCTGACAATAACCAACTTATACCTGACACTTCTGGCAGCAACGCAGAGCAAATAATAAGCACTTCTGCTTCTGTTTAAGTTAACTTGTAAGATCCTTCATCTGGGAGTCTAGGACCATCTCCTACTACCAAAGCTGTGGACCTCCTTATCACAATTGGCACACTTGGTAAATGCTGTACACTTTTCCTTGAGATGATCTTCGCCGCCACAATTAAAACATACTTAGATCTGCCGGGCCGCTTTATGTTCTAGAAACTAACACTTGAAACACCTTTCTTCTGCTGCACTTAAGGAGACCCTGTAACAAAACCCAGCCTATATGGACTGGCCTTTCTTCAGCAGTGTGGACAAATTCCTCGCCGGGACTACCAATCTGACTACTTAGCTACAGTGAAAAGTAATTCGGTTATAAAAAAATTTGCTTGACTAGCAGAATGTAAGATTATTTTGCAAGTAATGTTATTCACAAATTTGTTTATTTATTTTAAGAAAGAAAAAGTGAAATTATATTTTTAGGTTAGACTGAAGTTTTATTTTATTTCACATTTTATTTTAATACTAGCTGGAGAGGCATGCCTGGAGAGGTTGCACTGACTGGTAGCATCTTGGAGTGGAATTATTATGTGAGCAAAATTGGTTACCTCTTGTATAAAAATAATTATTTTGAGTGGTGATAATTGATATAACGACAGTTAAAAATAAAAATTTAACTTTAGAAATTGATACTAATGAATCAGGATTTTCTGCTAGTGATCAGTTGTTTGAATAACTGTGCCTAAGTGCTCCTTTTATTATTCAGAACTTTTGTTGCTGGATCATTAATATCTTTAAATACAGTCCTTGTTACTCTGAACAATATATATTTTTTTATATTTAATTTATAACACATTTAGATACATTTACACTTATTAAAATATTATATCATTAGTAAATTACCTCACATTTTAAAATTTAAAATGGTGTACGTGTTCAATATTAATGTTTAAAGAGAATTATAAATAATATATTTATATTTAATTTATCCTTTTAAGTTACATCGTTTACTAATTTATTTAGACTAACAATACTACTAGAAAGAAAAAAATATATAACATAAAACAGGTGTTGAACTCATTATCATAACAAATTTATATGATTTAAATAAGTTAGAAGAAAAGAGCTACATAATTTATTTACCATTAATAAGGAGAATATGAAACTGAACATAGCTGCCTGTCAAAAATCCCAAAGATTTTTCCTTTATAATACTGTAATGAAATATTACAAGTGATAACAAGAAGCAATATAAATAATCTTTGTAATGTAGATAAATTTAGTAATATAATTATAAATATGTGTTATATAAAGAAAAATAATTTAAGATGCTGTATAACATGATTATTAAAGTAAAGTTACAGCAATTAACATGTAACAATAATTGATTTTTAAATGTATTTTATACAATATGATGTAAATATCAGAAAAAATTAATTATACATATGGCTTATAATTAAATTATTGAATCAATATTTTTAAATTATGGTCATATCAGTTTGTGTATAATACAATAATAAATAGTAATGAATAATAATCATAGAGCTCGGATACATAACACGTTGCTTTATCAGGAATATTTTCTTTGTAACAAACAAGTGCATATAAATTTTAATAATCATCTTTACTAGTAAATCGAATAATCTATAGTGTTGTTTGTGAGTCCTTATGACGTATATGTGTAATCATTGGCGAACACTTCATTTCAATGAAGAATTAGAGTCAATAATGCATAAATATTGCATATAATAAATAAATAATGGGAAATCATTTTCGCTGTAATAAATGAATAATACATAAAAATCAGAAAATCTATTCTGTTTGGGATCATCAATCCGCTGCAAAATGAATATATATATATATATATATATATATATTATATATATATAATGTTTGTTGTATGTACATACAAGTTTATGTTGTTTGTCTGTATGTATATACGAATGTACATACATTCATATATAAATGAATACATATGTTTGCATGTTTGTGCATGTATGTAATATAATAAACAGTCTGAAAATCGTTTAAAAGAGTAGAACAAAATGAATGTTATGTAATAACTACATCAATATGAATTTAGCTTGCAACAACAATAGATTAATCAACAGGTTAAATCATAACATGAGATTACAATTATAACATGAAATTACAGTAATAACATAAAGTGTAAATATGAAATCAAATAATATGTCTGGAAAATATCATCATTAAAATTATCCATTTAAATAATAAAATTTATGTTAATCTTTAAAAGTTGGTGAAAAAATAATTTATGTATAGGTCTCTTTAGTGAACTGTGAACTCTCTTTAGCTGTGAGTACATTTACAACTGACTAAATTGTTAGAACCTGGATAAACCTGGATAAACCATGCTTCCAATGCATGGATGAAGTATTTTCGTTGGTGATCATAACTAGATCTCCAACAGAACTTGTGGGAAAACATCATTTGTGGCATTGACGATAATGTCGGTAGTCCTTTGACCATCGTCTCCAAATGGATTGTATAAATTTTTGGAGTAACTGCCGTCGACCTTTAATTTCCCCTTTGATAATTGGTTTCAGGTAAAGATATGAGAAGACATCCAATAAGAAAATGTCCAGGTGAAAGTGGTACTGGGTCTCTATGGTCTGTGAAATAGCAAAAATAGAGCAAGAGTTAAGAAATGTGTCAATGCTGTATAAAATTCCTCAAAGTTGAGAACTGTTTTTCCTATTGCATAACGTATATGGTATTTGACACTTTTGATTGCACTTTCCCATAAACCACCAAAATGGGGAGATAAAGGAGGAATAAATAACCAAGTAATCACTTGTGATGATGAAAATTTTGAATATTTGTTTTAAATTTGTCTGACTTAAAAAGTCGGTACAAGTTGTAAAAAATATTTTTAGAAGACTGAAAGTTAGCAACGTTATCAAAAAATATTTTAGCAGGTATACCTCTGAGTGAAACTGATATTTGAAGGCAGAAATAAATGATTGTGAAGTCAAATCAGAAACCTTAGTGACTAAACATATAGAAAGCGCTGTATAAGCTTTACTCAATGTTTTAGGTGTCTACCCTCCATGTCGAATTATAATTGGGGTACTATAATCTACTGCGCAAGAAAAGAATGTTTGGGAAGGAAAACTCAATCCCAACAACTGATCAAGTTGTTGAGATTGAGTTTTTGCATGAAACCTAAAGCAAGTTTAACGTTATGAATGATTGATGAAATGATTCTTTTTGCATTTACTACCCAGTATCTCTTTTGCAATGAATGATGTGTTAATTGTACACTAGTGTGTAAGAGTTTTAAATGTTCAGAATTATTAATTAATTTCGTAATGTTCAAACTAAGGTGTAAAATAATAGGATGTTTAACGTGATATTGTAGGAGAGTATGTTGAAGTCTACCTTCTACACGGATTAAACCTGAATCATCCAAGAATGGATGTACTGAACTAAACTTACTTTGTTTATCAATAACAAGATTTTTCTTAAGAGTCTTTATCTCATTATTGAAATACATGAATTGTGATTGAAATATAAAAAAGGAAAGAGTATGATCTAATTCCTTAGTGGTTAGACTACCAAAGTTACGTTCAGACGGGTTTGATTTAATATTGTGAAAGAATCTGAAACAGAAGTTAAATGTTTGTAATAAAGCTTGTAAAGATGAAAACTTTTGTTTTCAATAACGTACAGCATTAGATACACATGAAATTAACACAGTATTACCCCTTTCTAATAAGCATTCAGGATTTAAATTACTATCATTAAACGTAACATTACGAACAATTGGAAGAAGATTGTAATAGCCAAGGAGGACCATGCCATCACATTGACACATCAATTAATTTGCTTAGTAAGCAACCTCTAGACAATATGTCTGCTCGATTATCAGAGGATTTGATGTAATGTCAATTGTTAATTGAAGTTCTTTGCTGAATTTCAGAAATTCTATTACCTATAAATACTTAAGTGCTATTGTAGAATCCTTGTGTAAGTGTATATCGTCAATTTTTTTCTTTAACGCATTAGATAGCTTCACGAACAAACAAATAAGTAGTAAACAACCACAAAGATTCAAGTCTGGGTAATGTGATTTTTTTTAAGGAGGCTAGTTTTGATTTAGAACATAATAGATTAGATGTAATTATATGGTTGGCAAATAAGGTGCATATATAAAGGCAACAACCATAGCCCTTAATAGAGGCATCAGAAAAACCATGCAATTGAATAGAATGAATTTTACTATTATTGTTAGATTTAATGGATCTACTTATTTTATGTGACTCAATTAAATGCAATTGAGTATACAATAAAAGACGTTTTATTATTAATGGTTTGGGTAATATTTCATGCCAGTCAAATTGAGTTGTCATAATGACTGCATAAACCAATTGTATAAAAATATAATAGGGCCAATGAGTCCCAAAGTATCATAGACACCTGCTATGATAGAAAGAATATTCCTTTTGGTATAAATTTTAGAATTATTAGAAAGAATGATTTGAAAATTTAGTGTATCTGAAATGTTCTATAGAACTCCTAGAGTACGTACGTCATGTTCTTGAATAGATGGTATGGATGAATTATTATTAGACATAGAAATACTGCAATTATTAGATTACCATGTGAAGTGAAAAACCATACTGTTGTAATAATTTGGAGCTATCGTCCTTTAGTTTAATAACTTCTTTTAGGTTATCTGAACCGGTGATGAGATCATCGACATAGATATCATTTTTAATAGCCTTAAAAGCTTATGAAAAATTATGTTAAATTTCAATTGATATTTGAATGAGACATCTTATGGCTAAATATGGTGCACAATAGATTCTATAAATTACGGTTCGTAGTGCATAATGTTTTATCTCTTGTTTAGGAGAATTAATCCAGAGAATCCGTTGTAAATTAGAATCACTGGATTTAACTAGTACCTGTCGATACATCTTTTTATGTCGGAGGTAATGACATAATTATGAATTCGGGATCTTAACAATATAGAAAATAAACCTTGTTGAACAACAGATCCGACTAGTAAAGTATCGTTAAGAGATAAACCGTTTGGTTTTAGTTGAACCGTCAAAAAGCACTCGAAGTTTTGTAGTTAGATTAGTTGATTTAAATACCGGATGATGGAGTAACACATATTTGATTTGTCTATTAACATATCATCGGAGCTAAGTAATGACATTTTAACCAAGTCCAAATATACTTGTATGAAAGTGGAATAGTCACGTTTAAGATTGGAATCGTTGTTTAGCCTTCTTTCCAACGATAAAAATCTATTCTTTGCATTTACGAAAGAAGCGTCTAGCCTTATATTATTGGGTTTTCGTGGTAATGCTACTACAAATCTGCCTTGATTGTTTCGAGTAAAATTGAATTGAAAATGTTTTCGCAAATAGAACTTTCATTAATTGGAATATCAGTATTACTTTCCTCAATTTTTCAGAAGTTCTCAAGTGCAATCGAAAGATTTATAGAATCTTTTCGAGAAATAAAACATGCAATGGTATTATTGCTCTAAGAGTTAATAGAAAGCAACCAATGAGAATATATCCCAATTTGGTTTCTTGAAGAACAGGATATTTAAAGTTTCGAATAAATTCCCTAGGTAAAATAAAATTCAAGTAAAATTGTACTCTAAGAAGGATGTCAATTTTAGCTTTTCTGCAAATTTTAAATGCTGGCAATTTTAAATTCAGAATCTGAAAAAAAGAGATTATGAGGCAAATTAAAATGCGAAATATCAAAGGTAGATTATCTGTTATTTCTATTAAAATAGTACATTGGAATTGGTATGAAAAGTTCGTGTATAAAGAATGTAATGTCAATACAACACTATATTCAGATTGAGAAAATGTATTATTTATTCCTAAAATAGGAATATCATTTTTTTGTAAATGGAAGTTCTAATCTTCGTGCGAATTTATAAGTACAAAAATTTGCTTGACTGCCAGGGTCTAGTAAAACTGGGCACGTATGAGGATTACCATGAACGTCATTGGTAATGCATAATGCGGTAGATAAAATTATATTTTTGTTTGACTGCTATTTAAATGACGAATAATTATTTTTAGACTTAATGTTCTTTAATTTCGAATTAATATTATTTATAAGATTAACAGTATTATTTTTTTGAGAACATATCTCACATACACTACTAAAATATCATTCGTCAACTGAATGGCCCTTACATAAACAAGTGAAACAACAATTGTGATGTTCCAGAAATTCTTTACGTTCATTAATAGAAAAATTAAAAACTTTCTTACAAAAATTTTAATAATTATTAAATTACAAATTCTACATTGCTTATAATTTTAAATTTTGAATAACAGCTAAAATTATTTGCCTTATTCTGCTTGTTAGCATTTACGTTAAAACGTTTAGTATAGGATGTAGTTCCATTGTAATGTCGTTGTCTCTTGAAATTATGTCTTAGAATGCCTCGATGGTTTGACTAATTTGCATTATTTTATTAAGCATGTGTCTTTTAAATTCAAGGAATTCCTTGAAATCTTTGAAGGTGGGAAACATTTTTGAAAGTTTCCTCTTCCATAATCTGGAGGTATTTTAATTTAACTTTGACGTTAACAACTGAACAAAAATAAATTCATATGAATTGATTGGAATATGTATTGCTTCAACAGCATTGACATATGAAGTTTCTTCGATTTAAATTTGGATAAATTATCCGAAGAGTTTTATTTTATAGAATTTATTTTTAAAATACGATCTGCATTATGAGTTACAATTAAATATTTATTGGTAAAATGCCCTTTTAATAGATCTAGCGCAATTGTTTAATTTTCATTCGTAATTGGTAAATTTTTAATAGTAGCTAACGCTTCGTCCTTCAAGGCGATATGTAGATAGTGGAATTTTTGGAAATTACTTAAACCGTTTCTATTACGTACTAAATCGCTAAATAAGCTATAATAATGTTGCCAGTCAAGAACATTACTTCTGAAAAAAAGTAAATTAATCGGTTTTAGTTACGTAAGCTTAGTAGCTGTAACTACATTAACTACTTGATCAATTGTCGTTTGCTTAATATTATCTACTAAACATTGTAATTTACATTCAAATCTTCATAAATCGTCTTCAACCTGTACAAGATCTAAACAAATCTCATCATCTTCCATTTCAAGTTGCGTTTGAATGGCATCATATTTGCCTTGCAACTCTTGAAGGTTTCTTAATTTAATTCGTAAAAGATGAACATCAATTTGAGAGACATTATATTTTTCAATAAATGTACCGATTCTAGTTACAGAAGATTTAATTGATTCTCTCTGTCTAATTAATTGTTCTCTGTTCATTATGAATTAACAGTCTTAAATAACAATGTTAGAAAGATTTAAATGAAATTACTTGACGGTTTGAAGAAATAAGTTGTTGTAGGCTGTATTTCATTTGAATAATTGGCAACTTTAATAACTCGCTTTTAATTAACCATAAATTGATATGTTGAAAGATTTGTAACATATAACCTGGATTTTTTTTGACAGAAAAAAAATCAAATCTTCACATATCCGACCAGGTGGAAAAAAAAATGGTTCGAATAACTGTGCCTAAGTGCCCCTTTTATTACTCAGAACTTATGCCGCTGGATCATCAACGTCTTTAAATAAAGCCCTTGTTGATATTATCAATATATATTTTATTTATAACACATTTAGACACATTTTCACTTATTTAAATATTATATCATTAGTAAATTATCTCACATTGTTAAATGTAAACTGGTGTACATGTACAATATTAATGTTTAAAGATTTATACAATTAATGTATTTGTACTTAATTTAACCTTTTAAATTACGTCTTTAAAAATGATTTTTTAACCTCCTGGATCACCGTTAGGTATTGCTTCAGAGAATGAGATGAACGATTTGTAGCGTGTGTGAAAATACCATGCCTGCTCGTGGTTCAAACCCGGGACCTCCGGATGAAAGGCCGAGACGCTACTACTCGCACTACAGAGGCCGGCATCTCTTGATTTATACTAACAATACTGTTAGAAAGAAAAAAATATATAATATAAAACAGTTGTTGAACTCGACTGGCAAAACAAATTTATATGGTTTACATAACTAAGAAGAAAAGAGTTAAGATAGTTTATTTACCATTAATAAGGAGGGCAAGGAACTGAACAATCGGTACATTCCGGTGCCTACGTTTTGGTTATATTTCATTATATTAGGAAGAAAAACAAACATAATTAAAAAAAAATATATATTATTAATATACGTGTCGACATATTTGCGATATATCGATTTATAATAAGTACACACCTGACCACCACGACACATGTACTAACGAATCGGGATTTTCAGCTAGTGATCGATCGTTACATTTCAGTGCTAAGCCAAGGGGGACGAACACACATACCAACGCCCTTTAGTAGGACAGGATTATTTTAAGTAACTTTAAAGAGAGATTATAATTTTGCACTTGGATTATTTAATAACTGTTTATAAAATACATATAGATTTATTTTTAATTTAATTCAAATTTAGGATCCTAATTAATGTTAACTCTTTAAACACGTAAGAAAGTAAAACAGAAAAACACGTGCATTAAATAATTGGTTACCAGAACAATAAAATAAGGATACGGGTTTACAATCTTTACATAATAAAGAAAAAATCTACGAGTTTTCATATTTGAACATGTATGTATATATTTTTCATAAGAAATTTAACATTTTACCCACGTTTAATTTTATTTTTGTATAGCCATTCTTTTTTAGTAAATTACTTTAAAACACTGCATAATTATAAATAAAATAAACATCTTCGTCAAAGACGCTAAGTTAATCATACAATAATAGATTATTGTTTTAAAATCTTATTAACAGAATTTTCAGCTGCGACTGGGAAATAGAAATATAATTATAAAAAATCTTGTTTAATATCTATCAATATGATTATATAGTATTCCTGAATACGTCTTCTGTTCAAATAAATTAATAAATAACTTATTATATTATTTTTAGATCTGATTTTTTTTTTTTTATTATGTAGTTGTACAGTTTTGAAGTTCTACTATACACAATTAACTTTGACTTTCCGTAAAGAAAATCACCATCATACAAAAAATCAGTTTAGTACACAAAATTTAAAGAATTACTTCATGATTTTGAAGAGAGTAACAGAAATAAGGTTATAAAAAATGACTAAATTAAAAAATAATTTTATCATAAAACTATGAAATACTTAAATGGATTGTTAGAAATAAACACCCTTTCAGTAATATTGTTAATAATTACGATTATTTAATAGTAATATATACAATATTAATAATAAATGGAAATTCACGAAGACTAAGATAAACTTTTAAGTAATGTGTAATCAGGATACTGTATATTGAAAAACATAACTTCTAACTTTTTTCTAAAATAATTATCTGCACAACTCATTCTGGGAGACGAAATACAATAACTGTCTTCCAAAATAGAGGATTGGTGTCCACAGATGGTTTTTCAAGGCTACTCTACAGTTTAGTGTAACGCACCAACATTACGCAATGAAAGGTACGATAATTTATTTTTAAATTTAACATTATTAGCAAATTAATAAATACAAAGAAAGTAATCAGGTTATTATAATTGTAAAGGATTCGTACAAATTGGTACTTGATACATAGAAAAGAGCTTAGTAAAAAATTTTATTTTCTCTAAACACAATGTTAGTTTTTTATGTTATATAAATATTTAATACTGAATAATTTGAGCAAACGCCGTCTAAACAAATATTCATCACTCTCATTCTTTATACGTAACTACTTTTAAATCACATCCTGCAGATTTACAAGAACACAAGTTATACATTTTGATATATTCATTGTATTCTCCACAATCATCTTTAAATAGATGAAACTAGATGATCACAGAAAAGATACCATAAATCATTATTTAACCTTCAGCTTAATAAAACACATTGTCGAGGACAGGATATTTTACCAAGAAAACCTTTCATTCCAAGAACTTTAAGAACCTTCATTACAGAAAGAACATTATATTGAGAATCGCCTTCATTCTGAAAAGGACGACTTATACATGATTATGTTTAGATAAATAGTGTTTCAATTGGATATCTTTAAATATAAATTTACACTAAATTAATGCTTTGTTTATATTTACCACAAAGTCATTCTAAAGCAAACGGCTGTCGAAAATAACGATTAATTTATTAACACACTAAAAGAATGTACAGTTATAAAATTAATAACAAATTTTAGATGAAATTAAATAATATAACTTAATAACTTATAATTTAACTTATTTGTCTAAACTACTCTTTAGACAAATCAGAAGAAAACTTACGTTTTTGTAACTACTGAAAAAGAGTGACAAGAGTCACATCCGCCACAGTGAACACATCGAACTTACAACGGAAAATGAACCTCTCTTCAGACAGCACTAAGGAAATTCATACGAAAGGTAACAAATAACAAAAAGAAGAGAAATGAGCAAGTAAAGTGCTGAATGAAAGATACTGCGAAGCAAAAGGTCAATCCTAAATACACCCTCAAAAGATATTTATGTGATTTCAAAAAGAACAATTATTCCTAAAAACGGAATGAATTTGCATAGCTGTCCAGCGCCATTAGTAATTTTGAAGCAAATACAGTTTTAAAAATCTAACAAAACTATAAAACATGTATCCGTTTCTTGAAATAATAGATCATAACTTCTTGATGCAAACCTTTTTCAGGCACAACTACGCAAACAAAGTAACATAGCCGAAATCATATACTCAGAATTAGTTAAAGTGTATAACTTCATCATATATACCGAGTCATTTAATAGAAAATACTACCACAAGATCTAAGGGAACAATCAGAATACGATGGACAAAACAATTGTAAACAGATTGGGTATAATAAAAATTATACAGATTGGGATTATATACAGACTGAGTACAAATAAAGATAATTTGCAACATCTTCTCGTATCATCGATGTAGCAGTACCTGCCGATCAAAACATAACCAAGAAACAAGAAATATAAATATCAAATTTAGCAGATAAATTTAGACGGATTGTTCATCAAAAAGGTAGTATGCGTTCCTCTAATTTTAACCACATCCACCTATCTCCCCCAAAATGTACGGGATCTATATTATGCCTTCTCACATTCTTCCTCCTCAGTTTTTAACAAAGCAACAATTCTAAAAATTTGCAATGTTGCCAAAAAATTTTTCCAAACAGAAAAACGTTTTTATCGTTTAAAAGTAATCGTCTACTAGACAAATAAAAAGTTGAAAAATATTTTCTTTACCTATAGTAATAATCTTTCTTATTTCGTTACTATGGTAATAAATTCAGTTTGAGTTTGAAATCAAATTCAATAAAATAAATAAAAAGAAAAAACTGCTCGGAATTAGTATTAAAATAAAATTCAAGTACGCGCGGAAGGAATTTCAGTTTTGTATTCTCCTGTAATAATTATATTTAAGCTAAAAGAAAGAGATGGTACTTTTTCTTCACATTATTTTGTAAAAATCAACAAAACAATAATATATGAGTAAAATATACATGTCTCCCAATGTTCAAATATATCATCTTGTAATAATTTGCTAAATAATAATTCTAAAACTATTTTTTAACAGTTTGAAAATTATAATTGTTAATTAATTTTAGTTCTATTTAATATATAATTATAAATTAAATTAAATTAAATTATAATGTACTAACTTAGCTTGGCAGGTTAAAGAAACATAGAAAAGTTACATTAGAACAAATTTAATTTAAAGCCAAAATACATTTTGATATGTAGCCAAGAAAAGTATTATTTAAATCCTAAAATGATATTACATTTTCGATAGCTCTCATACGTTCTGTTTCTCTTAGCTATTTACTCGCTTAATATTATTTTTGTATTGTACATAAAATGTATCAATTATTACATTGTGTCAGTGTATAATGACTCAGAGACATAAAAAGGATTTTGTCCTAAATTTGTTTTATTTAGCCTTGATACACATATATCGTCTTACACTACACTATGAGTTTAATAATTATATTAAACCAGGGCTCATGTATCAGCACGATTCATAAAACTGTACATCAGTATTTTAATTAAAGTTGTTGGATGTTAAATTCAGTAAAAAAATCAAACGAAACTTTGTTTTTTACAATTTTCATGTAATTGTTTTTGTGCGGCGTGTGCTCCAAATTTGTATTCAAATTTATCTCGTGCAGAATTATTCCCTTGGTAGAAATATTGTCGACACTAACTAGAGTTAAAAAAGTAATAAACTAATTTTATTTCCTGAAGTGCCACGATGTAATTACGTATTGCGCCACGATGTAGTTATGTGTGATAATAATCTTTTTCTTAATAGTAAGTGTGTATGTGTGTGTATATATATATATATATATATATATATATATATATACAGAGTCATTCATGGAAACCGGATGTTTTGAAGTGGGTTGTACTCGGGCGTTCGTGGTGGGAGGGGCACGTGGCTGGTGTCTGACGTTTCCTTTATTCATAGCATTTACATTTTAGTCATTGAGATGGAGCCGTGGACGCTAGACCAACGCCTGTACGCGTATGACAGTTTTGTGCGAAATGACGAATCCGTAACTTCTGTTCAGCGAGATTTCCGCCGTCAGTTTAATATCCATCGTAATGCAACTGTCCCTTCTCGTAACACAATATTTTGATGGGTAAACAACCTTCGAACAAGTGGTTCAATATTGAAGAAAAAACCACCGGGTCCCCGACGAACTGCTAGAACTCCGAACATCAAACGAGTAAGGGAAGCCATTGTCAGAAGCCCACGCCGCTCTATTCAGAGGTATTCAGCAGCGCTTCAAATGAGCACAAGTACGGTATGACGAATTCTGCATACAGACCTGCATTTCCATCCTTACAAGATAGCCGTCGTGCAGCAGTTAAACGAGCAAGATTTCACGCAGCGATTACAATTTTGTTGACAAATGCTTACCATTTTTGAAGAAAATGAAAATTTGTTATTGTTAATGAGTGACGAAGCCCATTTTCATCTGAATAGCTTCGTCAACAAACAGAATTGCCGGTATTGGGCGGAAAAAACCCACATCAGCTTCACGAGAGACCACTTCATAGCCCAAAGGTGACTGTCTGGTGTGCAATAGGAAAGGTCGGTGTTATTGGACAATATTTTTTTGAAGAAAATGACGCTGCCGTAACTGTAACAGCTGATCGTTACATTGCGATGTTGAATACGTTTTTCATCCCCGAGTTACGAAACCGGGAAATCGATTTTCAAAATGTGTTATTCCAGCAGGATTGAGCTACAACGCACACAGCGAGGGCAACGATGGCTGTTCTCAGTAACTTGTTTCCAGATTGGGACGGATCGTTTCCAGATTCGCCGACATTCCTATGCCCCCTCGGTCCCCCGACTTGAGTAGTTGTGATTTTTTTCTGTGGGGGTTTCTGAAATCGCGTGTGTACGGCAATAACCCGCGTAAATTGGAGGAGCTAAAGATCCCAATTCGTCATCACGTCACCCAGATTGATGTAGACATGCTGCAAAGAATTGAGGCCAGTTACCGTGAAAGGCTACAACAATGTATTGCCCTAAATGGACATCACTTGCCGGACATAATTTTTCGTTCATGAGTAAGTAACAAATGCTTTGATTTAACAAGTGCTTCAGTACCAATCAAATTTTTTTAAAGTAAATATTCAATTTTTTATGATTATTTTAAAAACATCCGGTTCCCGTGAATGACCCTGTATATATATACATATGGTATATATACCATATTTATAATATGATATCTTTATTGCTTATAAGTTACATTTGTAAGTTTATACGTTTTGCTGTTGAGTTTTTCTTAACATTAAATAATAAACAAATACAATATACAATGTAAAAAAATAAAAGTTTTTCCCGAAAAAATAAAGAAATTAGAATTTATTGCTTGTAATCCCTTTTATGTTTTTATTTCATATATTTCATACGTTTAATAATCTTTAATAATTTATCTATGTATATCAAAGATAGCACACTGAATTTAAAAAAAAATATTTTAGGTATATTATTAATCGTAGATGGATGTTAGTCTTATTTCTAAGCAGTGTGAAATATTTGGTATGTTGAATTCAATCATAATATTACATATATGTAATTTGTATTTGTCGTGTATATATATATATATATATATACACGTGTATATTCATGATAATGTACTGTAGTATTTTATTCCATATAATTCAGAATATTTTATTGTTATTATAACTTTTTCAATGAAATTAACTATATTGTATATTGTAGTTATTTAACTTGGAATGTAATTACTGTAATATGCAATACAATTCAGTTATGTTTGTACTAAATAAACTATTTATTTGCTAAATAATGTTACTTTTAATTTTTGCCTATTTATTACAAACAGCAACAAGATTATTATAGAATCTTTTAAACGGATCTGCAGTTTATACACGGTAGTTTCTTTAAATAAATTCCTCTACAATTATAATAACTTAATTAATTTCTTTATATTTATGAATTGCTTAGAAATGTTAAATTTAAAAATAAATTATCCTACCTTTCATTGCATAATGTTGATGGGTTACACTAATTCGTAGCCTAGCCTTAAAAAACCATATGTAAGCTCCTCACCACTACTTTGGAAGACGTTTATTATATTTCTTCTCCCAGAATGAGTTTAACAGAAAATTATTTTAGAAAAACATTATGTTTTTCAATATAATTTGATTACTCATTACTCAAAAGTATGAGTAATCATACTATGTAGGTTATCATGTATGTAGGTTATGTAGGTCATCATGAATTTCTATTTGTTATTATGTTTATTATATATATATATATATATATATATATATATATATATATATATATATATAAAGTCCCAAAACAATAAAATAGTTAATGTTTCAGCGACAATTTGCTGTCAATTTAAAATAAAAATTCATCACTTTATTTATGTATAGTTCTAAAAGACATTGCCGAATCAAAAGAGTACAGATATATATAAAAGGCGAGATAATATTTGTTATATATTTTTTCAACTTCATTTTCTCAAACACAAACATATACATCAATAAATATTTTCTTCCAGCTCTACTAATATTGTAACTAAATGATAGAATTTTTTTAATATAATACGAAATCATCGAGAAATAATTGAAGATAAACAACTTTCTTATATACTTGTATACATACTTAACACAAATCATATAATAAAAAATTAGTCAAATTTTCTCAAATATATTGATTGAAAATGCAAAAACTCTTGCCAGCCCGGTTTCATACTACAGAAATCTGAAGGAGCTTGTAATACAACATGTACGGTCGATGATGTATATGGACATGTATTAAAGTGTGCTAAGTAGCAATGAATTTGTATAACATTAGTAACAGAGTATTTTCTAACAGACGTTAGTAATAAGTGAAAATAAGAAATAATATGGTTAAGTAAAATAGTATAGTTGCCAAATAATAATGAAATTAATATTAAAATAAAAGTGATGATAATGAAGTAATGAACAATAAATAATTATGAAACAATAGATTACGTATTTTAGTAAATCGATATACTCGTATATATAACAAAATATATTTTAATACAAAAGATTTAATAATATGATGATGTATGTTGATTATTATATGAAATATTTGAAATATTTTTCAGTATGTTTAAAAAAAATATTATTACAAAGAAATATTACTATAAGAATTATTTAAAATATTATACACTCGTATTATTTGTAAAGTAAAGCGGATGTAATAACTGTTAATGACATTGAATCTGAATCAGACTAGATATATTAAGTGTTTAAAAAATTAATAATTATAAAATATATTATTAAGTTAGTTATTATTAAAGGATTAAATTGAAATGAAACAATTTAACTGAAAATTAAAAATTCAGAAAATATAATTATGAAATACTTAACTTGAAATAACTTAATAATGTTGTGTGAAAATAATATTTATTATGTGAAACATAAAAAAATGATTTAATGTTGTATTTAAAAAACGAATGAGACTATGTATAAAAATATTTTGTGGAATACTTGTAGAACTGCACTACATAGAATTCTTACCATCAAAATTTGTGAAATTACTAAATATATTACTAAATTTATGTTACAACGTATGTACAACAGTAGTAGTTAAATGTGGTTACAGTGTCAATAGGATCCCTGGCTACCACCAGAAGCGCTAGTGTCGCAGTCAAAATTTCATATTTTCCTGCGGGAATTTCCATTTTCCCTTGTCGTGTTGGACCGGGAGATTTGAAATTCCACAGGGTAGCCAAAGTACTTATTTTTTGTCGTGTGTAAATATTAATTATTTATTTATTTCAGAGGTTGGTAGGATTGGTGTACAGCTGTTGTAGTGATGTCACTCGTCACCGGTGGTATAATTAAATAAATAAATAATATTTACAGTGAAAGAAACTGGTCCGGCTAGGTTTCGAACCGGCGACGTTTGGTCAACCGGGCAGTTGACTGACGCCATAAACTAATCGGCCGCTGCAGCTCTCCGACATGCGGAATGAAATTTGTTCTACATAAGTAAGAACCTAATACTAAAACCTCCTAAACCCGCCACCTCCATCATGAAACGTCACAATCACACTCCGACAACCCTTCCTAACCTAGCATCCTACTCGCGACATAAGAAGAAAAAATATCATAATACGACCGTCCCGCCTTTTTTTCCGTCAGGAGGTAGTATGTGTGTGTGTGTGTGTGTGTGTGTGTGTGTGTGTGTGTGTGTGTGTGTGTGTGTGTGTGTGTGTGTGTGTGTGTGTGTGTGTGTGTGTGTATGAATAAAAGATAATTATTTAGTTGAGGTACCTCACCCTGAAATAACAAAAAAACATATCAAATTCATTCATAATTAATATTTATTCATTTAATGATGTATTTTGGATATCGGTAAATATAAAATTATTACAAATTTACATAGTGATAGAAATAACACATAACACAATAATAATCGAAAAAAATACTTATATCATAGTGAAACATTATATTTAAAGATATAAACATGAAAATAAATTAGAAATTGTTAATCTTAATCAGATTGTGATTATACTTCTGCAGAATCATCAAACGCGCGATTTGGCAAATCAATGTGTATCTCACTTATAATTCGCTATAAATAGTGAAATCGTATTTTATAATGACAATACTATCTTTTAAATAAAAATTTGGCCATATCTCCGTGGAAATGGTGTATGGAATTTCCATAACGCGTTGTACTTTCCATAACATTGCTTCTTACTTTCCTCCATTAACGTTCAATGGTCTGCGTATATGCCCCAGTGTCCGGATGTATAAAATTGTACGTATGATTAACAGTTAAGTGTTGGAAGCCTCCTGTTTGTAAACAATCATAAGATTTCCAACAGTCACTAATAATTGTAGTACCTGGGTGCACATAGTTCTTTATAATTCGGAGCAAAGTTTTCTTATCACGTGTTGTTACTGAAAACTTCTTTTGTGACTCGTTGTATTCCACCTTAATATCCAATTTCCATTTATAATTCTGCCGTGATTATATTTTCGTTTACCGATTTTGGCTTCATCAATTTCTACAACTTTGCCTACTCCACCAACCTTTTCCGAATTAGTACAAAATATTCAAAACAAATTTCCCAAAAATAATTGCTCCAATCTACTACACCACTAGACGATAAATTTAGCTCACTACACAACATATCTTGCCGAGGTGGATTTATTACACACCATGTTATGGAGAAAAGTAAAATAACAGGTAATTCTAACTTAGCAGTGGCTAACCATGATTGGGTGTATTGCGAAATGGCTACATTACACTATTTACTTTCATATTTATTATGTTTGTTAAGTACACGAAGGCCTTTTCTACAACGAAAAATGTGTCAATCTTCATTCACCTTCATTTCGTGGAAATGGACATTGTCTGTGTTTCGGAAAATGCCATGATTGTAAAAAAATTGTCTCGCATTATCAACCGACTGAGAGAATTCAATAAGTATAATAAATGTAAATTCACAATTTTTACAGATACATTTCAGGTCCAGCAAATTTTTTTTCATCCATTGTAGTTCTCTCTATTTACTTACTGAACATTATAAATTCTATAAAGAAAACTGAGAAAACGCCGTGTGAGAATAGCAGACAACAATGTAATGTAATGAATTTTATAAGTAATAAAAGTATTGTAGAGAATAAGAAAGAATTCTACATTACCCGGAGGTGAGAATCTACATTAACAAGTGTATCAATATTCAAATATCTACTTTTCCGACACTTCGTTTCCATCATAAAATATATTTCAAAAGATTTTACAACGATTTGTTATGTTTTTTGTGATTTCAGAGTGAGGCACCTCAACTAAATAATTACCAAATAAAGATTTAGATGTACCTCGAGAATAATCCTGGTGGTTGTGGGCGCTGCACCAGGAGACGTCACAGTGAAGAAACGAGAACCTCGTCGTGGCTAGAATACGCGGAGGCGGTGTCTGCGTGTGTTTATGTGTTTACGTGCGTGCGACAACGAAGCAGCAGCACAAGATGTTCACCGTACACATTTGGCGCGTAACTGAAGAAAAGCTGACGAATACGACCTAATGTCGATGCAGAGTTGCGTGAAAAATGTGCCACGCCCTGTCAATCAATCGCAGCGTTCGGATAACCATTCTAAAAAGGTAATTACCAATTAAAATAAAAAAACCAATTCTCTCCTCAGTAGGTTATAACCAGCAATCAAGCCGTGTTTGCTTCTTATATAAGTTAACTTCGCACGATTTCATCATACACAATCTGTCTTTCAAACTGTAAATATTGATTAGTGTGTTTGTTGTTAATATTGTTTTTCTTTTTAAAAAAAGTAATACATTTAAAATCCATCATGCATAATTTTATTTTTTTGTGAGGTCTCATCTTAAACAAGACATAATTGTCTTTCTTTAGAGAAGTTTCATCGTAAATAACAAAGTTTTATCGTATCGATAATTCATATATGTATATATATATATAAGTAGTATAAAATGTTTTAAATGTGATTCAAACACTCTTCTCACCATTCGCCGCGTAATTCGACAACAGATTCTGAACCTGATATCAGATTACGGCCGCAGGCCTTGGAACCTTACATCCGGTATTGCTAACAGACTACTGTCCTAAAACAATCGTCCTAACATTACAGTATGGGGTTTAAAGTGTTGTAGTCCTAAAAAGGACTGTTTTCAGGCGTCCATGTGTTCTGCGGATCTGCTGGAATACGGTCTGAAACAAAGAAAACAGAAGATAACAAAACGCATTACACGTTAGAAAATCTTTAATAAAATAAGGTATGTATAATTTCATTTGTTTATAAAAAAAGAAAAAAAATAACATTAGAAAACCTTTTAAAAGAATGTGCAATTTCATTTTTTTCAGTTATTATTGTACTGCATAGAAAATATGTCAACCCAAAGAGTCGTCCGCGCTATTATCAACATCTTGCTTGTTAGATGGAATCTGGAGGACGAGGAATATGTTGACGTGTTAGAGGTCTTCTGTCAGCACAACAGATCTATTATTGATTGCCTTAAGACGGAGGGTAGACGATTCGACGGCATCGTCAAATGGTGGATACATAAGTATTAAGATTCTGAATAACTATTACCTTCCTCTTCTATTTCACAATTATTAAAAAACAAATCACTAATATTTTTTGCAGCTACGTACATGGTGGTAAATTTTGTAATGGAAAAGACCGTAAGGATGAAGGAATCATCAGACTATGTTCTGCAGCCTTCATCTACACGGGAAAACCAAAACGGTAATTAATGCAGATTTAGCAATTACATTATCAATGCCCAGTGGCGGGAGTCTATTGAAAATATCAACGAGACTCTCACCCAATTTATTCAGAATGGTAGTGGGTGGGTACTAAATAAGGTGAATCGTGTAGATTTAATCGTTGTTCGGTATCGTCCCCTAAACGACGGCGCTAGTTCATACATTGAAATACCATCGCAAATACATAGAATAAAAGCAGTCATTAAGGTTAAAAATTTTTATTATCAAAAATGTTTCCTATGATCAGTTTTGGCCTATCTCATCAACCAACCTGGACGAAACTACCGTCAGTCCGGTTATGTCTGACTCGAGGGGAGGCGAAGATGATCGGTATCGAGTACCCTGTAAAAATTAAAGATTTCGATCGATTCGAGCGGCAGAACCCGGATATCAGTATAAATGAATACGGTTACGAACTGGCGAAAGACGATGTTCGTCTATATCCAGTTCGTGTTACCGATAACCGGGGCCGCGCACACATGATCCATTTGTTATTAGTGGCAGGCGACAACTGAGAAAACTTTCACTACTCTTTCATTAACACAAGAAACAGATTAAAAAGAACAGTCACGACTCTTGACTGGACTGGCAAATCACAAAACAACCTGTCAGTATAGTCCTTACTGTTTACATCGATTTAGGTCGTCCGACGATCTTGTTCTAAAACAGAACTTGACGATATATATTGTCGAATGTAAGCAGAACGGGCTACAACGGATGAAGATGCCCCTTCCTCACAAAGAAAGGAAATGTGTTACGGATTTCGGGATTATTCATCCATCTTCATGCATCGTATGCCGTTTATGCTGATTTCGAGTATTTTACAGTACCGATTGACGCTGCAACCCCTTAACCAGTTTATACCAGTTTCACGAATTAAGTGGACGTCCAGTTATCATTGAGTTAATTATGTAATTGTTGACGTAAAGAGGAAGATTTATTTCGGTCCTATATTGCACCGAGCGACGAGTGTCGGGGATAAGATTGTGGAAAATATCTTAGATGATCTTCTCGAGCACGGTAGTCGGTTACATAAGATTATGACCGCAGAGAACCCGTTGAAGACAACACAGGAGGACACAGTAACCTTTATTGAGGCTACAGATTGCTTTTTGTGCCATCGTCAGCTGCTTGTTGACCGCGTACACCATCATCGCATACGACTGTTCAATATCTCGGTACCCGTCATAACGAATGTAACTTGAATTGCAAACGCAATTATTTTTCCACAATCTTTTCCCCAAAACTCGTCGCAACCACCACGACGAGTTTCCATAACCATCGCGGATACGACGTCCATCACATCGTCCGCGTTCTAGGGAAATGATTTCCGCTATGATTTCGAACAGATACGCTAAGGTCAACTACCCCATCATGATTCCGGATCAATACGGCAGCACCCGTCCCACCACCTGAACACAAACTCCGATTCTAGCAACCTTTATGGAACCGCAATGGTGGAGCCTATGTTCTATGGGGGTTTTCGGTGGATGAGTGAAGAGGAATTCGAAAACCTTTACATAAATTCTGTCGAAGAAAAAAGTGACAAGGGCTACATCTTGGAAGTCGATTTATTGTATTCTGACCATCTTCACGACCCGCATGAAGATTATCCGCTTGCCCCTGAACGGAAAACCCTAACCGACCGAGTGGTTTCACCCCACTGTAGGCTTCAACGTTTTTGAACCAAAACGTTTACAAAAGATAAATCCTTTTACAAAATATCCTTTTACGTTTACAAAATATATGAAATCCAAACAGAAGATATATATAACGATATTCTCGAAGATTTCAATGATTCGATGCTTCTGATTATCGCTCCGACCATTGGTGCTTTAGTACAGTGAACAAGAAGCATTCGATAAACTTAAGGACGAGATGAACGGTAAACCAGTTCGCGAGTTTGTGGGGTTACGTGCAAAGATATACACCATTTACGAGTTCGACAAAAATGAGAAGACTGTAGCCAAAGTTGTTCTTAGGATATCTATCGCGAAAGATTTTAGACATGAACTTTTCAAGGGTTGTCTCTTCCACAATGCCATCACCATTACCGATGCACATTGTATAAGAAGAGACGATCACTGAATATTTTCCGTTCACTAGTCAAAACAATATTCATCACCTTACGACGACAAAAGGTAAATTGAAGAGAAAAAGACCGACACACTTCCGTACGATCATTACAGTTTAAAACGGACAGACGGGGACGAGGATGATGATCAAAATTTGATACCGTGCAAAAAACCTTTCTTTCTTTTTCCTGTTTAGCCTCCGGTAACTACCGTATAGATAATTCTTCTGAGGATGAATGAGGATGATATGTATGAGTGTAAATAAAGTGTAGTCTTGAACATTCTCAGTTCAACCATTCCTGAGATATGTGATTAATTGAAACCCAACCTCCAAAGAACACCGGTATCCACGATCTATTATTCAAATCCATGTAAAAATATCTGGCTTTACTAGGACTTGAACGCTGTAACTCTCGACTTCCAAATCAGCTGATTTGGGAAGATGCGTTAACCACTAGACCAACCCGGTGGGTTCGTGCAAAAAAACCTAGAATCGAACAACTACCGCAATTATTTGATCATAAATATTTTTAAATTAAAAATGTTATTTTTCGTATCTACATTTATGGTTTTCCTGTGATTATAGCTGTAAAGAAATAAATTATAATTTATTTATTTAAAAAAAAAATAATGTATTGTAGTCTAAAATTATAAATTCTTGTTTTTTTTAAATTGTATATAGTAGTTTGAAAGTAATTTATATTCTTTTATTGGTAAATTACAGTAGTTTTTATTTTACTTTTTTTATCTATTAAATTACATTAATATTTATTGCATATTTATTATTATTCATTCCCTAAACAATTTTATAATCCAAGATAATAGCACAGCAATCCGCTGACTAGTACACATCTGCCTTACCAACCATTATATCTACCAACAATCAACCCATTGCAAGTAGCCGGCAGTTGTGAACATACATATGCAACAGATTCTTTTTAGAGGTTGAATCGGGATATAATCTTAGTTTTTGGTAGTTCATCCTCGGAGTCATACAACCATCCTCTTCATTTATCGGACACAGTTCACTAACGAGCACGGTACGCTTACCCTAACACTGAAGATACTACTGAAGAAATACTCTTGAAGTTCTTACTGAAGATAGTCCTCCAATTCCATCCATATGGACATACTATAAGAATTTAACCCAAACGACTTGTCAACCGTTATTTACATGAACGGTTAAACCAGCTCGTCATTAACTTGTGTCGTACGGTAAATGTTTCGTAATAGCTCAATACATCTTTCGTTAGGTAACTCCTGTTGGACCTCCTTAATAACTGCTAGCCAGGTTAAGCTTAAGGTATTCATGGTTGAACGTGTATTACTACTGTTGTAACCTACCGGGTGAATAATTTTTCACATGCAATATCATTTATTCTACCTTTGATGTACAGTTCCATAACCAGTCCCTCACCCACTATCACCTCCCGCCAACACATGCAAATGTTTTACTTTTAAATGACATATTAATACACATATATAAATATGACATTAAAATATACTAAGCTAAAATTTTAAATCTTATCATTTATTATTATAAAATAACTATGTACTTATAATCAGAAATCACTCTCGCTATCATCACCATTGTTGGTTGTTTCATTCTACTAACATGAGATATATTTACCAATTTTACCATGTTGTAAACGGCACTCGTGAGAAATTGTAGTTGAACACGTAATTTGGGACTTAGGTGGAGACTGCGATAGTAAATTCGAAAATTACCGTACTCCGTCAGCGGACACGTTTCGAAGACATGGACCACTTTCAATCTGTTTAAGAAAAAACTCATGGTTTCCTTTACCGAAAACATCGTGATGTCGAGTCCTAGGCCACCTTCAAAATTCTTTTCAAAGGTGATCCATAACTTCGGCTGTTTTAATTTTCTAATCGATTTTACAGAGTACATCCATTGCAACATCTCAATTTCTTGAGGCGTTGATGATTTGGATGCAATCCCTTTTAAAAGAGATATCCAAGGAAGCGCACTCAGTAAAACGGGCGAATTCATTATCACGAAGTGTGGTATAATAATTAGTGTTGCAGTATATTAGAAAATGCAGTCTGATAACCAACTCCCTCTACTCTTGCCTACTTACATTATGTCTTTCATTACATTACACACACAATATAAGATATAACAATGTAAAACAATTGTGTAGTAAAAACAACTTATTTTATTAAATGACATTTTTTAAATAATTGTTACTCGTATCAGTTACTGTTGTCGCCTCTGGTGAATGGTGCGGCAACCCGCTACAACCCGACGTCAAAGGGCGCAAACCCATTATGTATTAGTAGCCTCCGTACGCACTTGTCACAATACTGATTACAGCAAATTTGGAGCTTACAGCACCTAAATATCATGATATACGTTATTATTAGTTGATGTTGACATGATGGTAGAGAAAGAGAGAATGAATTTAATAGAGATTTTCTATCTCTATTCAAAATATTTACGTTACAAGCAAAAAAAGATAGAAAAAATATATTTTGTCTTTCTTTAACTGGAAAACGATAAATTATTCTAAAAGAAGATAGAACATTTTTTGTTTTTCTTTATGCAATTTATAACATTAATTTTCATTGCAATTAAAAAAGATATTATCAATTTTCTGTCTCTCTCTTTCTCTGTCTAAATGTGTGGATGACAACAAATTATTTTTTAATTTAGTAATTTTTTATAATCGAGTTTCTGTTACTACCTTAAAATCATGAAATAATTCTTTAGATGATGTGTAATGGACTGGTGGTGATTTTCTTTACGGAAAGACATAAATAGTTGTAAAGTAAAAAAAGAGATGAAGTCTGATTCGAAACGATGCGATGTCCCTTCCCTAGTAAGATCCCAATATTTCATTAATTAAAATTTTATTTGGCTATAATTCTGGAACCAATCAAAATAAGTACCACTTATGATTTTTTTTTTTTTGAATTGCTGTCTTGACAAAGTAAATTTTAATTTATGAATGTCATATATATTTTTAGTAGTTGACGGGGTGCGCCTATCCATTTTAGTAAATATATGACAAGTGAGCGGTTGGGACACGAAAGCTGGTGGTGCATGACACCGCGCTTAGTCCGCTCACACTATTAGGTAGACTCTAGAAGTTATTTAGGACACTGGTCGCTAAACTGTTTCAAGGATGCTCAGTAGCCGTTTGTGGCAAGACATTCGGTCGTATGCTTTAGGGCGACCGGGATGGTGGCGGAAAAAATGCCAAGCAAACCAAAACCACTTATGATGTATTGTTGAATAGCTCTCAATGTAGGCTTATTACTGTAGTTAAGAAAAAGCGCAAAATCCAAACTGTTTTTGATTTTGGGCTTTTTGGACACTTTTATTTCAGTCGATATTGCAATCACACAACTAGATGTTACAACAGTCCTAAATCCAAAATTCCAACATACTACGTCTAATCGTTTTTGAGTTATGCGAGATATTCACGTACATACAAACATGCATACGTACGTATAAACGTCACGCCGAAACTAGTCAAAATGGATTCAGGGATGGTCAAAATGGATATTTCCATTGAAATCTGGAAACCGAAATTTTTGGCGATCACAATACTTCCTTTACTTCGTACAGGGAAGTAAAAGAAGGAGATGAAGTCTGATGAAGTCAATGTATAAACCAGATTTTGAATGTGTAGCTTTTGAGTTTGAATTACGTAAGTATAAAACAACATAAATGTTTATAACCTAGAAGAACCAACAATTGTAGTCAAATTCATTTTCTGGCTAAACAACAATATTTAATTGATTATGTGTGTAAATATAAATCATTTTACAACTTGGTGTATAGTATTAGCTACCTCTCATCACAAGGGATATTTTTAATTTATTACGACAGAATATTATTCATAAATAACTAAGTAAATAACAAAAGTTAACTTTTTTTTTAACGAAATATCTATTGAAATAATTTTAGTTTAAAAATTATAAGTAACAGTGTACCATATTTCGAGAAGTTAACATAGGTTGAAATGAGAGAATATTTGAACAGAATTTAGAATGTAAGACATTGTGTAGTAAGGTGTTAGTGGTTGTGGAAGAGAGGTATGCGGTAGCATTAAATATTAAGAGGGTGGTTGGTTACTATAGGTAGAATATGAAGGAAAGGGTAGTACTATTAGGAAAGGGTTTGTAGTAGGTGTTCTTCAAATCACATCTAACTTGATTTAAACTTCAAGTTGTTTGTTTGTTTGTCTTCCGACCTCAACTCCCTAATACGTACAATCAGGATAAACTCCATCATTCTCTCACTCAGTTTTATCTCTCTCATTCACTATCTCACTCACATACTACACTTTCTTATTCTCATTAAACATTACTATTGTTAATGTTCTACTAACAAGAGAAAATAGTTTTCTAATTTAATTAAAATCCTTTTTAGTTAATAAAACTCAAATTACATGATATCAAATCTCATACAACTTGATTAATATTAAAAACAAAAACGCTTAATTTATATGTGAAACCAGTGGCGTATCTAACTCAAAACGGAAGGGGGACAGCTATCTGAATTTAACTTCTTTCATGATGGAACGATAGTCCATAAAAGGGAACTGCTATGCAATAATATACAATAACAAAAAGAAGAATATTTATTTAAAAATACAACTAATATTGTAACAATAGTTTGCGAAGAATAGATGCAAATTTTATAATTACAACTTCACCTAATTGTTCCCTGTAGGTAAAACCCTATTGTCGGTGATTGCTTAACATAGCTAACATATTTAACATATTTTCACCAATGATGCTTGTTAGGAATTTTTTTATTCGACGAAAGGAGCTAAATGAAAGCTCAGTAATACTTATTGAGCAGGACTGTGAAAAATTAGAAAGAATTTTTAGTAAATCTTTCTAATAGTCGAGAAAAATAATTCGCTCTTTTTTAAAATTTCAATAATATCTGGCACTTCCTGTACCTCATTCCAAATTTTGAACTACAATTCCCTTTCTTCTTCAGTGACTTCTAAATTGTAGAAAGTTGCACAAGATGAAGTACTTTCACTTCATTCCACCAATAAAGCACCTATCATGTTACTTGAATAGAAATTTATCAAAGAAAATTCAGGAGATTTGTCTGCAGAAAATCTGACTTTTAAAGATGATGTAATAGAATCCAAGTAAGAAATTAGTACAGAAAACCTGATGGATTTTTGGTTGAATGATTGCTTCTATGCTTCTGTCGGCCAATAATACGAGTGGTGGCACTTATACCAACATTCAAGAGCATTGCAATGTCTCCTCCTTCTTTTAAGACGGCAGTAATGATGTTCTCCGCATCTTCCTGATTCGAAGCATTTCAAGAATAGGTTGAATGTGCTGGTTGGCTTTGACTATGTCAACAGTCTTCAATTGAAGTGCATTTGCTACAGGTTATATAATAGCGGAATCCCGATCAATTAATGCTTCTGATGAATAGATGAAGATCTACACGCCACTGCATGCATCTCATAAGCATTTTTTTACGCTAGAAGTAGTAGGCTTTTTTATATTTTTGTCTTAAGATCGCCTGCACACCTTCTTCTTTCTTAGACATGGTGGAACATCCGTCGAAACTTAAACCCAACCACTTCTATTTGCGCATCTGCGCAAATCGTAGTTCTTCCAAGGTACCAGGACATTATTAAGTGGTTTGAAACGTAGAAAAAGGTAACGCAGTCGTATTGTTTGAACCAGAAGATGGTTTTGCTTCCTTGTCTTCATTATCATTATTGCTGCTGGTATTTTTTCGTTTGAAATTCACTGAAAAATTTAAAAAAAATATTAATTTGATTTGACCAAATATTAATGGGCACGCGGATTTGGCATCTCGTTGCATTGATTTGACCAGGAAGGTCCTAAATGACATTTTTCAAAATTGAGTTTTATATTGTATATGATTGTACTAGCTGAGCTTAATTAAAGAATATGTTATTATTATAACATTAATAAATTATTTAAGGATCATCGGCAGAAAGTTTATCAGATATACAGACATTTTTTTTAAAAACCACATTTTTGGACTCGAGCTCCAAAACAGATATTTCTATATATCCATATCATAATCATAAATTTGTCACAAGGTAGTAAATTTTTTCCTTTCTTTACTGACGAACTGAAGATAAACTAGAAACGAGCCAAATTTTCAAATATAAAACCGAGCAATTGCCAAAAAACATTACTGGTAATTAAACCACATTTTGAATTAATTTTTTAATTGTTCATCGAAAGTATTTAATATTTCGAATAACTTTATGAAAATTATAAACTTAAATTTGAAACTATTTTATTTTGAAAGATCAAAATAGTCCCAAGTGGCATAACACTGGTAAGCATAGAAAGGTAACAAAAAAATGAAGAACAAGAGAATTAAGTTATAAGCTTTTAAAGTAAGAGCCGCGCTTATGTAAATTTACGATACATACATTGCAAGTTAAATAAAATAATAAAAGTCACAGAAGACAACTTACCAATAAATGTTCTAATATCCATTCGTTATAATAAATTGGATAGCAGGTGGCTAGCACGAAAGAACTAACTTAACAGTGGTAAAAACTGCATACATTACTTACACACTTTTGGGAAAGTAACAACTGCACTGGCTCTAACCAAAAATGCGTGCGCTCTTATATACTTGACAAATAGCTTCCGGAATATTCCCGTCGTACCTTGAGATGAGACTAGAGTGAGAGATTATTCCAGAAAACTCTTTTTGCCCCATGTAAGATGGCGCCGGCGTGTATCATTACTTCTTAAAAAATCTTCTCACAGATGAAGCGTCTCTTGTAATTAGTTAAATAATAATTAGTTAATTAGTAATTATGTAATTAGTTTCTTTCTAAATGTTTTTTTTTTTTTAATTTTATATCTCAAAAATTTGTTATTTATATATTTTAATATACAAATTTTAATATATTTAAAATATATTTTTATATTTTAATAGAACAAAGGTTCTATTTAAAAAAAAAAATTTCCATCGGATGGGAGCAAGGTGGCCCACTTTCCCCCTCCAGATACGCACATGTGTGAAACTTAAATTTTCCTTCCTTTAAATATTTCTATTTTATTGACAGCGTGAACCGAGGACCTGTTTTAACTGAAATTTCTTCAGTTTATGTCTTTGTTAGTCATAGTTACAACCAAACGCATATTCAAAATTTTAGGAGATTTTTCTATTAATTACCTTACTACTTGGTGTCGTATATAAGCAACTATTTTTCACAAAACTTTCAGTTTTGAAATTGAGGATTCTGCAGATGTGAACAGAATATCTACTATTATCACTCCCTGAATGTGTGCTGTTTGTGTGTACTATTTTGTAAACATTAAGGTTATTGTAGACTTATTCTGAATACTGTAACTAAGGGATCTGTAAAACATTATTAAATGTTTTACAGATCCCTTAATTACGCTATTATACCGAAAGTATCTCCTTGACAGTCATCAGTCCGTCATGTTGATGTCTGATATTTCGGAAATAGTGGTTACGATAAGACTAATATGGTGAGCTTTTTTTTTGAAAAAAATACACTGTTACAAGTAAAATAAACTTGGAAAAATGAATGAATAAAAAAAAAATGTATGTTTTTTTTAATTCTTTAATATAATTTATTTAAATACGAGTGTGTGTGTGTGTGTGTATGTGTGTGTATATATATATATATATATATATATATATATATATATATATGTATACAAGAACATGTAATGAGTGATTCATAATGAACGCACAGCGAAACGTGCACACTAAGAAACAATTTTTGAAATTCCGAGTTTAAATGGTTAAAATAGAATTTACTATTTTTTTCTCGTTTACAAATGAACTTGACTTTTGGTTTGTGTAATCCTCATGCAAAAATTAAAAAAAAAATTTCTATATTTCTCAAAATTCGACCTTGGGGTCGAGAAGGGGTGAAGAAAGGTTAAACATTTTGAAAAATGATTGAAAATTTACCCATTTCCGACTGTACTAAATAAAATATTTACTAGATTTGGGCTTGAAAATACTCTTCAGATAAATATCTAAAAAATAATTTTGAGTATTTTTTATTAAAATTTTTCGAATTAAGATTTTTTAAGAAGTGTGACGGTGTACGGTGCGGCTGCTCAACCAACACAGCCACTGCCACTGTTACTGTTTGTGCGATGCGACTGGCTGCACCTTCCTCCGCTTATTTGGATAAAAAACAAAAAATAAAATAGTTTTTAAAAAATGAGAAACTGAGTTCTGTCACCTCCTAGTGGTGTTTGTCGGGTAACACTGACAATCGGACAACATACAATTTTACCCGTCCTTCGTACACGTAACTTAGCTATAGCTATATTGCTAAAAGCTACAGCTACTGTTTTTAAGATTGAGGCCGATTATTTAAAAACCGCATTCTTCAGATCACTCAATGTTTCAGTTCCTGTACTGACCAAACTGTTGCTCTGAAGAAATTACAATAGGCTGTTTTTTTTTGTAAATTGAACAAGTTTTAATATTTATTAATAATTATTATTATCACAAGATTGAGTTTAATGAACACAGTGGTGACCAGGGGGGTAGAGCCTCGGGCTAGACGGGAAGGGTTAGCGAAGCGAGCTCTGACCGGCTAAACGATGCGGCTAAACCGCATCGGGAAACACAAGTAACCATGTAGCGCGGGGGATGGGGTCGCTAGTACTTATATATATATATATATATATATATATATATATATATATATATATATATTTATTTATTATAATGTGTCTTGTATATATTGCAATAGCTGGAAAAGGGTAAAAAATAGATTTATTTAATCGATTTATTGATTTATTGTAGATTTACATATTTTTACGAGAAGAAGTTTAATAACTTCGTCATTGCTGCTTGAGTAACTGATTGATCTTATACTTTTTGTATAATTATAACAGCTTTACTTAACTGAAGCAAAGCCTAGGTTTTCTTCATGCCTTTGTTATCAGAAGGTTTTGCTAAAAAAACACTTAACAATTTGGGTCTTGTTGAACGCAAAGTTATGAGATCAGTTAAAATGAGATAAGATTTCTGTTGATAATGTATTATGAAGTTAAATCAAAAGAAGATTGATTAATAAAGACAAGTAAGAAAATTAAAATTATTATTTTTTAATTCCACAGATAAACGAAAAGAAATTAAACCTATACATAAACATAACCTATATAACTATACGGACTAGAAAGTTGATCAGTAAAAACTAAATAACATTCCAAGTAATATCAGAATTGAGGTGTGAAAGGAGAGAATCAAATAAAGTGCGCTAGGATAGAGAGAGAAATTACTAAATTAGAAAACATATAAAACAACTGTGAGGAAAAATGAGAATGTATAGATAGAGATAGTGTTTGATATTTTTATGCCGGATGTGAGGAAGATTATTCGGAGAAGGATAATGAAATGTAAGCACAGAGATGATAAATTGCTTTCAATTTACAAATGCACGTTTAGTATACTGTTTCGTGAATAAAAAAATTAATTTCTACTTTAACGAAAATGTTTATTCTTTGACTTTTAAATTAGTAATAAACAGATTGTAGTAAAATATCGGTCCGCCAACATTTTTTCGGGCACATGCTGTAATTTTATGAGAAAGTTAATGAAATCAGATAGGCTCCTGAATAAAAGTATCTGTTTTACTAAACGATAACTACGAGTATTATTGCCATAAGACTGTTGAAATATTTTATATTTCCCAGATGCATTACGGATTTTCTTTTATTCCCTTTGTCGCGGGATCGATCTACCTTTGAAAAGTTTTACGGTACCTTTTAACGAGTTTATACGATGAATAATGTTCCACATTGATCAAATTTTTTTCTAAATTTCTGTTATAAAACGGTTTATAGCTATTAAAACATCATGTCGATGCGATAACTGGAAACATAAATATTATTTTTTTAAAGTCTATTGTATTCCTAATAATCAACACAAATAATTTGCATTTGTTGAATCTGTGTTAAATGATTCCATTTCAATCCAATAGTTTACAGGCTAGTTTAGTGGAAGTTAAAAACTAGGAAACTGAATTTAACAAAAAGGAGTAAAATTGTCTTTCTGGTGTTTTTTAATATAAAAGACAAGTTTCTAATAATAACGAGTTCTGATATAACGTAAAATCTAAAATGCTTTAATTAGTTTATTTTATGTTTATTTACGCTCACTGATTATAAAATTTCAGTAACTCAAACTTGGATGCTTTCTTTTGTTAACCAAATTCTACCCATTATCCACGGTCATTAACACTGTTTATTGTCAATAAACTTAAGTGTCTGAATGGTAATACTGATTTAAATAATTAGTGTGGCGTTAATTCGAGCTAAGAGGTATAGTAAATGCTATTATGAAATTGTCTTCCTACAAGCAATTGAATCAAGGCAGAAGACGCTTACTATTGAGCTGGCAGTATTGTAATAAATCTAGAACCAGAATCAAATTTAGGTCCTTTATTCAAAAAGGATGAGATAACAATCTGATTTCATACCGTGACAGAAACAAATCAAAATAGTTTAGTATAGTCTTTACCCAAGTGAAAATAATTTAAAAAATGTTTTCAATGAGAAATAATTTTCAGAATTTATTATTTCTAATCGTCCTTAAAAATCAATCATACAAAATTAAAATCCTTTGAATGATGTTTTCTTTACTACTGTGATAGGAAATTACATGTTTTGAATTCATATTTTGAAGTTTATTTTTAATACATATGTGGAACGTTAGTTATTCACAATAACTGCAGCAATGAAGTTTTAATCTATTTTTTAATAAGTTGAAATAGTTTTTTTAATTGCTAATTAGATTGATTATTACAAAAGTAATCTTTTATTTAATATAAAATAAATTCATAATTGAGTGATTTATTTTTATAAAAATAAAACTGTCAAAAAATTGCTTATGAATATTTGTTTTATAAGTTAAAATAAATACTCGTTTATTTCATACATTACATCGATGCACACGTAAAATATTTTAAAACCCAGACACCTATCTAATTAACACAAATCTTTTTATCTACAGTACCTCTGGCTCTGCCCTTCGGTTTGTTTTCTAATTACTAAAGCTTCCTTTATTTCGCTTTCAAAGTTTTTTAATTAACAAATGTTGCAGCATTCTCAACCTGACTGCCCAATTCGTTCACCGGCTTCCAGCTGTTTCCCATTTTTTTTACTTTAGCATTCATTTATTATATCTTCGTATATTATATCTTCAACATTTTACCAAGCCTTTCTTGCTCATAGCCCATTTGAATTTTCTTCTTTTTTTTACTGCGTCCATTATCTAAAATTATTTTGTTTTCAGTAATCCAAATATTACTTAATTACCCTTTGTTAGAGCGACAGAGCAGCTATAACTATATTGTTAATTTTATTGTAAAACTTATGGTATACATACATATGTATACATCAATTAACCGTTTTTAGGGAACTAAAACTCACATTAGCGTTCTCAAAAGATCATCTAGAAGCAATATTTTGGCGTAATTTTAAATCGAATCGTTGAAATAATTTAAACTAGCGCATATTTAGGAGTTTTCTGAGCAAACAGTTGTTTATTCCACACTTAATTAGAAAGAACAAAATCTAGTATTTTAATAAGAAAATATTATATTTTGACGGCTTTGGGGATTTTTTAAGGTAATTATAATATTAGGCTGATAAAAATAGAAAAAACATTTGTAAAACTTTTCAAAAACAGGAAATTAATTTCAAAACAATACTATAATTTATTTTATGAAGGGGTGCAGCAAACCAAAATATAAGAATATGATTCTAATTTAATTTAATTTAGAGCAATCCATCCAATAAAAAAAAAAACAAAAAAACAGAATACTTCTCTTTAGTTTTAACATTAAAATTAATTAAAAACAACTAGTAATACAATAATTATAAAAATTAAAATAAAAAGATATATTTATCTTAAAAACAAGAATTTTAAAAATGTACGTAACCGCTTTATTAAAATTCATCAAAACAAATTTGTTACTTCAAAGTATTTCTTTAATACCCGGTTAAGCTACCTGTTTTACTACTGTAAACATTTTTTTTTCCCAAATTTATCACAATATCTTCAATAATATTTTCACACAACTGTCTGTTCGTTTCCCATGCCTTTTTCTTCTTTAATTACATTTTGAATGCAAATTTTTCAAGCATTTGCATCTACTCAATTAAAACCTTCTATCAATAGATTTTATACATCACTTAACTTAAATATTGTGCAATTACTTCCATTGTAGCCTAAGACTGACGCCCATATCAATTCTATTGGGTAAAATTGCAATGGTATGGAGAAAGACGCAACACGACACAACTTCTCAATTTTGCTATTTCATATATTTTATAAAGAATATATTTTTGTTTAACTGACTTTATTAATTTTATAAATTCTTCTTTTAATATTTCTTCAGTGTGCGCGATTTTCTTTGATTTCATCCATTCGTAAGTTTCTGATTTTAGAATAAAAGCATTTGGAATTTTTTCACTTTTCAGGCAATGATACGGAGCATTAACTATTACTATAACGCACCCTTCAGCAATAATTTTGACAATTTTATTAAACTACTGCATAAAACTCTCACCATTCATTTCATCGTGATACTCTTGGGAAGATCTGGATTTTAATATCCGTAAACCACCGTTCATAAACCCATTTTCACTTCCTACGCTAGGAAGTGTAAATTTACACTTGGTAAATTTACACTTAAATTACGCTTGGAATAGTAAAACGATTTTACTATTAATCGTTTAACTTTTCCAGCAGAGATTTTCACCCCAGTTGAAAATACTTTCATAAAAGCATCTTTAGCGCTCTTTATTTCTTTATCACCTATACCTTTACTCGTACATGTCCCACATTAATCGAAGTTTCATGTAGATAATAAAATTATCTTACTCTTCAACGAAGTCACTAAATTTCTCTTAAATAATCCCTACGCAGTGGAATAGTATCTTCTCGTTCCATCAAAAAAGAATTATTTTTTCTGAACATCAAACAAAAATTCATTAATTTTAAAATACGATGTATTGTATTTCGAGAAAATTTCGGCAGTTCAGAGTTTTTATTCACGCATTTAATAATTTGTTCAAGTTAGGAAGCTAGTTGTTGAAATAAAACAAATGAACTTTTTTTATAGTGGTTTTAGTAAAATAGTCAAGTTTTCTGAGCAATGTCTTCTGACTGCAGTTTCAGAGAAGTCTTGTTTTAAGGTTATATATACGTTGCTCATTATTTTTTTTTTGAGCTACTTAAGAGTTTTCCTGGTTTATATTTCACGACAGAATCGCTGATTGTTAAAACCCGATCGTCACAAAAACACAGCGAAAATTAAAATTAATGAAAATAACATTGTTAATGAAAATAAAACTATTATAAAATTGAACTATAAACTATCGTACCGTATGGAGAAACACGATAACACAAACTGAAATACTTTCTTTTACTGAACTGAATAATGGTGGGAAGCATTTCAAATGATTTTGTTATTATTAAATATTAATAACAAGGACATAACAAAATTTTGAATTGCTTCTTATCATCGGCAAGTCACGGCGTCAGACAAAGGGTAGCATAGAGTACATATTTATACGCATAAAACAGTAATTGTACTTGAACGTGGGAGTGACAGATGATTCAGCCTAAACTTCTGAGGTATAACGTATAAATGCTCAATTCATATTTATATCTGCTGCACTGTTTCGTGACATAAGGATTAGACATGTTATTTGATTGATGGTTGTTTAGAGTAATGCATTCAAGATATAGATGTCATTAAAAATCTCTTCATGGTTTTTCTTATAATATTTATTTATAGTAAATATTTATTTATAAAAATATACAGTAATTTTCATCGAAGAAAAATATTACATTTCAAATATGTAAAAGGAAGATCGAATTAAATTTGTATTAAAAAAAAGTCTTTTTTAAGTGGTTGTATAGAAATTATAATATTGTTACAAACATTTATTTATATAAAGATTGTGCTACAGTATGATAAAAAAAATTCTTTTACTACTCGCACTAACTAAACATGATTATATAATTCATGTTTAACACGATTTTGGATCGATCTGGATGAAGATGGAAACCCCTCAACAGGAATCATTCTGCATTAAACGATTGTGAGTTTGTGTCGGTGACAACTGCCAGTGTGACTTTCTTCTACTGCTCAGAGCACTGGACGATGTGACCAACAGTTTCAAGAAAAAAGATGTTTGTGTAAAGGGAAATCTGCAGGTCACTCTGGTGTGTCGGACTAAGACTTTGAGCGCATCAGATAGAATTTTGTACATAGCTCAGGAAAGTCCACTCATTGTGCCAGCTGAGAGGTTTTCTCTTCCGAGGCAATCCGAGGTAAACACGAAGAAAAAATTTGTTTAATGCAAATTCTATTCAATATGCGTTTTATATATTAGTACGGTAATATTTTTCTTCGATAAAAATTACTGTATATATTTAAAAAATAAATGTTTTTTACAGAGCTCTTATAAGAAAAACCATAAAGAGTTTTTGAAAGAGATCTATACTTGAATGCAATGCAAAAAAACAAATAAAGTATTACTTTGAATTTAAAACGCACATTTTACAGATTAAAGGGTCAAAATGTCAGTTGCGACTTAAATTCGAAGTGCGTCTTCAATTGGAGATCTAATGGCATTTGACATAAACGCATAGTTAATAGGTGTGAAGCTGAAGTTTTAGAATCCGAACACGTGTTCAACATCGATTGGAGACCAAACAGGAAACGTGAAAGAACATTTGTTATCGTGTGTAGACAGGCACGTAAGTAGGAATTTTTTCAGAAGGGCTAAGGGGGAGGATGATGATGATAAGATAATAATAATAATGTGGAATAATAGCCGAACTCCTGTAGAATTTAGGATCTAATTCTTTGAAGGAAATCACAAAAATTATTCAAGATGTCTGGCAGACAGAAAAGATCCCGGAATACTGGAAAACCGCTTTAATTCACCCATTATGTAAGAAGGGCGATAGCACAGACGTAAACAACTACAGAGGAATTTCACTTTTACCGGTGGCATACAAAATGCTGTCATCCTGCCTCTTAACTAGAGCACAAGAACAACAGGAACTGTACCTATCAGACTATCAAGTAGGCTTTAGATCTAAAGATCTAACAGGTCATGCCCGGAACAGAAAACGATAATCAAAATTTAAAAAAAACAGAAGTAAACCCATGATCTACACATTTGTAGATTTCAAAAAGCCTACGACTCTGTAGACAGACAATTTCTTTTCCAAATTCTAGAGGAATTTGAGGACTAGTTCAGAAAACTCGAAGATTAATAGAACAAACATTAACTGGAACTAAATCTAAAATAAAATTTATGGGCGAAATTTCAGAACCTTTTGAAATTAAGACGGGAATGAGACAAGGAGATGGACTGTCCTCCCTGCTATTTAACATAACATTGGACAAAGTGGTGAAAGAGTGGGAAGATATACTCAAACAACAAAAATACTGAACAATGAGTGTAGTGCAGTTTTGTGAATCCAAACTCGATAAGCAGGAAGATGATCTTTTTCTTTTATGCTTTCAGTGACTAACCTATGTTTTTACTTAATTGAAAAGGTGAATTGCCCCAAGGTAAGGATACGGGGAACCACCACATTCAAGAGACAAGCATGTGATTTACAACCCTAGAAAAGCTTTATGGGTCATACTTTTTTAGAGAAAACAGTGCTATTGGGAATCTTGTATCTGGATATAATGTTGAAATGTCTTTTCTCACAGTTACAAACAGATTCTGAGAATTCATTTTCCAGCAGAATGGAAAACCATAAAATTGGATGAATCTTTTTGATAATGGTATATTAAAAGATTGCTCAATGTTAACTGTAATTGTTTACATGAGTACAAACAAAATCACATAATGATTAAACCAATTAATGAATTTTTATAGACCAGAACATTTGAATCACATTACTGTGGAAGTCATTTCAATGACCTTGAGTGAATAATGAGTTAAATTTTGAAAACTGGTCGAAGAATCACTTTTTATAGTTACTCTTTACCAAAATTATGCCCTCTTCCTGGTTGAATTAAATTGTCTAGTGAACTATTTTAGACAAATCATAAATTGACCTGAATTAATCTACATTGTTTCTTTAATTTTCAATGTTAGTTAATTTATTTTAAATGAGTCAGTTAAATAAGGTGTTCTACATATAATGGCTTCAAGACTGATATATAAAAAATGATGATCATATAAACTATAGTGAAACAAAAATTATAAATTTTAATACTTATCCAAATTAGATGTACATTGTGAATACAAATTAATATAGTAAAATTTAAAATTTTTAGAAGGTAAACCATACAACAGAGATGAAATGTACATTAATTAAAAATATATTCATTTAAAATTAAAAAAGAACGAAACCAGATTGAGGATTAGAAATGGACAAAAGAATAAATAAGGTAGAAGTGTATGGGTAATTTTAAAAGAAAAATAAATTTTAAAAACACAACAAAAAAATGAAAATTGGGATAGATTTATTTTTAGGAATCAATTAATTAAAAGTTGAAAGAGATGAATAGTTGACGAAAATGTGCAGGATAGAGAATGAATATATTTTTGTGAAAGTGGAATAAATTAAAATAACAGAAATTTGTACAAAAAAAAAGACATAAAAGTGTGCATGTATTACAGATGCAAACAGAAAACCTCTGTTAATGAGAGGAAATACCTAATAAGCTACAGAAATTTTTATTGATATGGGACTGAGGGAAAATTACTTAATTAGGTTTTAAAGAGGAAAAATAAATTAACAGTAATGTAAGAGAATACTTGACTAAAATATACAGTACTATAGAGTTGCTATGTACAACTTATGAAGGTCTGGAAATTTGTCCACATATTTTAATCGAAGTTTAATTATTACCATATGAAAGAAAAAATGAAGAAATACATTGAGATTTAATGCAACTTAATGTCTTTGAATGTATTCTTAGCAAAAACTCACTTGTATATTTTAAAAGCAAACAGAACTTTTAATGGAAGATAAAGTTTCACCATCATGTTTCACCCGAAAACATATTCAGTAAGACAAACCGGAAAGGAATAAAACAGAAATTTAAAGTATGTTTGTGTTACATCAATATGTTGAAAATTAAGTAGGTTTTTGAAGTTTGAAATAAAGAAATCTACACATGTAGAACAAACATACTATCTTCTTACACACTTGTGTCAGAAGATGCTGTAGTGAAGATGCAGTTGTGTCGTAATATACTACATCAGATGCCCGAGACAGATTTTATACAAATGCTGGAACAATAAGGAATGGAGAAAATTTACAATTCAGTCATCGAGTGAAAGAAAACCACAAAAACACCATCATTGACTGAAATATGAAAATATGGAAATTCATGAGCACTATGTTTTAGTTTTATAGTGATGGTAAAAGCAAATTTCACACCTCACTTATTACACTTTTCATTCAGCCACAAATAATGATTAATTGAAGAGAAACTCTACTTGAGCAATTCTGGCAAGGACAGTAAGCAATTGGAAAAACTCACTTAGGATATTAAGAATCTAATGAATCTTCTGAATCTAATATTCAAGAGGTGAAAGCAGAACCTTATATAAATTAGTTGATGGTGATTAACTTTAAGTTCATCGTCAAGCAGTAGTGATTGCTGAATGACTGATTAATGATGGAGTGGCTAATGAATTGTATCCCAACTATGATGGTGTGAGTAAACTGAGTTTCATAAAATAGAACAGAACAAACCTTAACAGAAAAATGTTACGAATTTGTAAAATTAAAAACAGCTTTTTTTATTACAATAAATTTAGATTTTTGAAAAATTAGGCTGGCAACTCGCAACTTTTTTTTCTTGTTTAATCTCTGGGACCACTGTTAGGTATTACTTCGGAGGATGAGATGAATGATTTGTAGTGCATGTGAAAAATTCCAGGCCTAACCGGGATTCGAACCTGGGATGAAAGGCCGAGGTGCTACCACTCGCACCATGGAGGCTGGCTCATAACTCTGTATAACTGTATAACTCATAATTGTATGCATGCAGAATATTCAATATGGTTCCTGTGTATGGCTTTTACGATGGAAGTGCTCTGGCAGAATAAAGACTTAACTATTCTAGACGTGTAATTCCTACCCGTAAAGTATTTTATTAAATTTTTAATAATCTTCGTGAGATTGGTACTCTTCCCAGCGCTTGTGTTTTATCTGAATGTTAACAACCACTAAATAGTGATCCAAGGGGGGAGATTCTTCAGGTGGTAGAGCTTAAGACTACAACAGACTCGAAGAATTTCTACGCGTCTCATATAATTCCACAAAGTACAGTATGAGGGAATTTCATGCTCACGACTGCGTCCTTATCACGTTCAGAAAGTATAACACTTCCAGCTTGCTGATCAAGCCAGACGACGACAGTTTTGTCCATGGGTTAATACAAATTATTACTTAATTCCATTCATACTATTTTCGGACGAAGCTACTTTTACCCGTAATGGCATAATTAATTTAGTTTTAAACAACAAATGGAATTCACATCGGTGGTCTGAAGAAACTCACATGCTGTTGTTAAATCAAATTCCCAGCAACGATTTTCGGTGAACAATTGGTGCGACATGATCGTCAATCAATTTATAGGGCCTTTCATTCTAGAACAATGTGTCAGGGGAAAAAGTTATCTTAAATTTTTAAACAATGAATTGCTTACAATTATAGAAAATTTCTCACTGGTGAAACGAATTGAGTTGTATTATCAAAGAGCGCGAAGATAGGTTGGCGACAGAAAATGTAAGGAAACGATTATGAAAAGTGCATCGACGTCAATGGTGGAATTTGCAAACATGTGTAGTACATTAATACAGTATAAACGGCATTAAGTAGTTTTTTTAATTACATTAAAAGTATTTTAATTTTTTAAAGTTTTAAATTTATTGTACTAAAAACAGCTGTTTTTAATTATTACGAATTAAATTTGAAATTTTTTGAAATGAAATTTTTCAGCTAGTTTTGTTTTTAATAATAGAAGTAATTTTGTTTTGGTTTTTCAGAAACTTTATTACACCAATTTTCTCAAAATTAAATTCTCTACAAGTTTTGATAATAAAATTTACGCATTTATTAGTTATTTAACAAAGCTAT
Source organism: Lycorma delicatula (assembly GCF_047948215.1). Classification (NCBI taxonomy): domain Eukaryota; kingdom Metazoa; phylum Arthropoda; class Insecta; order Hemiptera; family Fulgoridae; genus Lycorma; species Lycorma delicatula. Next base: position 235,159,274 of record NC_134455.1, read on the forward strand.
TGTATTTAAACTTAAAAAACGTAATTTTCATCACCGAACTTTTATGTTTTATGTTTGATATAATAGAAACTGCTGGATATACAGTTCTGGGACCTATTTTATTCGATTTTTCAGTTCAAAAAACAGAAGATGCCATCTAGTTTACCCCTAATATAATCCCCTACAAATTTCAGTATGACCTCATTTCACCGGGAAAATGAAATCCGGGCCTTATTTTTCGCTAACCGTGACACGATAACAAATCATTTTCTAACAGATGTAGGAATTTTTTTTAATTTAAGTTCTAGAATCAGTTCACAAATTATTTCTCTTTTCTACTGAATTACTCTGTGTATCAAAATTTCATGTAACTTTCTGTCTATTTCTGTTTCATTTCATCTTTCTTTCACCAATCTCCCTCTCCTACATTGAACCTTCTATTACCGAACGGAACGTAAGGATAGCGGGAGTTTATTACCTCTCTACTAATCGCAGAGCCTGGACGAATGTCCTTTGCTGCTATGATGTGTCTTTCGTTTATGGAAAAGGTGAATCATTATTTATTTAGTGGCGGTTATAGATTTTTGTGTTTTATTTATGGGCGGAGTTGTTATTTGCGTTCCGGTCCTTTAATCAGTGATAAATAATTGACCGGGGAGAGATTAGGCGCATATGAGCTTCAGTCCCGAAGGACTGAAGAGGCGTGATTCCCCTTCAGTCCGTCCCATGAAGTCCTTTTGGTGGTAGCGCCTTTCGGCCTAACAGGAAGCCTAATGCCTTCGGGAAGCCCTTATGTTTGGAGGAAGCAATGCGCTCCCCTTTCCGGAGGGAGTCACATGTGCTGGCTGGGGACATAATTGCAAGAATTAGGTTAAGAGGATGGCGGGTGATAGGTAAGGTGAAATTAGTAATCTTCCTTCACTCAGGCTATCTTCGCTGCTGCGTCACTGTTGGGATCCGTCGGGACGGATTCTACTTCGTGTTGGCGGACCGATTTTCAATCTGCTTTCTTCTTTTCTTCTGTAGCCTGGCTTTCCGTAAACCGGCTGTAAATAATTTACAAACCTTAAACCTTGAATAGTTCCGTAGCCCTGAAAGAGCAATACAGGGGAAAGTGCAAGCCTTTTCTCTCTTCCGTCGGGTGGCTGCTGGGCTTTTCTTCCATAATTATCGCTGTCCTTCAGAAAACTTCTTCTTCTTCTTCTTCTTGGATTAGAAAATGGGATTGTTGGTTGTCTTACAATTCTATATCAAAAAATTTCGCGTTCGCGACTGTTGGGGAAAAAGCGATTACATCGTTTTTTTATCAAATGAAGATTTATTTCGAGAGAAATTTACTTTTAAAATCATCCAGACACACGTGTGTCCGGTTAGGGTTTGGGAGGACCGCGAGATCCTCACTTTATATTAACTGCAAAGAGTCAGTTTCCTTTCTTCTCATGTTTTCATTTACTTTTTGTTCACTTTTATACGTTTGGCATTTATCCTTCAATTTATATACTTGCTAATGTGGCCATAGGACAACAATTTTTAACTTACAAACCTTTTTCTTTTTTCTATAATAATTTTCAGTTATCTGTAACTGTTTTTCTGCAGTATTTTTTTTTAGAACTTATTTGAACGTTAATTTATGTCATTCCTCATCAGACTAAAAGCCATTAAATTGAAAGAAAAGAAAATTAGTAATGTATTACATTGATACATGGTTTATTAAAACCCATTCCATAACCTGTTTCCATTTCACAGAAGTAGTTTCATAAATTGCTAAATCTAGTAATTAATATAATTCTTATAACCTTAAATAGATAATTAAAACTGATTACAAAAAAATGATGTAATTTAATAATAAAAAATATTTGTTATTTTAGCATTTCAATTTCACATAGTATAACATTCATATAGTTTGCCTACATCTTTTTGTTAGTAGTTTTTGATTGAGTTTCTTGAATAACCTTATATGGTTAAATTTATGTTTAATCATAAATATCTTCTGGTCACTGTAACCATTTTTATAGTATGTTTAAATTTAAAGTTTATTTTATTTTATCAACAAGCAATAAAAATATTTATTTCAATTGTGAAGTATATTTGACGCATCAAATATTTATTTAGAGTACTAAGATAAACTGTGTTACACTGAAGGTGAACAACATACTAACTAACAATGACTATGGTGTGATTTTTTATTGTTACATTATCTGCATTTGCACATTACATTTAATATAGAGGTTAGCGTCTGGGTTTCTAGATCAGCCATTCTTTGGTTCATCCCCGCAAGAGCCAGGAATTTTTTATTTTCCTAATTAAAATATACATATAGTATGTCTAATTTCACATTATTAAAATAAAATTAAAATTATTAAACGTTTTCATTGTTCAATAATGAATAATACGTCCTCAATTGCTGAACATAATTACTACACCAATATGTTCAAAAAAGTGAAACTTAATTGAAGCTTATTACAACATATTATAAAATAAATATGTCATACAAGAGTTAAAAGAGGAAAATGCTTACTTAGTAGAAAATTAGATTTTATGTAATACAAATTAACAAATGATTGAGAAAGGTGATATTCAACATTAAATTTTAGCTAATGCAAAAAATACTGTTGGCTAATGAATCCACTAGATGAATGCAAATGGATTCATTTGTGTAATGATATCACAAGCATTCTCAATATTATTATTCCCCTTTCTTTTCAATTTACTCTTTTCTCTATTTTGTCGCCTATTATATTTCTGTCTGAAATCACTCATGTAAATAACATAATTTTAGAATGCTACATAGAGTAACTAGTATTTCCTTTGTAATTTATCAAAATATAATAAATATAATTTAAAATCATGAAATTTAAAATTCAAACATTTGACACATAACTTTTCAAATTGTTTCATCCTGTTACCTTTAATTTAGTTCTGACTTAATTACTTAATAATGGAAATCACCATGTTAATTAGATTATTTTGAAAAGTGATGTTTATTAATTCTATTCTCTATTAACAAGCTGCATTATAATACTCAATATTTGGTTGGTAGTTTAATTTTGAATTTTATATTTCCTTATTTTAATAATAGTTTTAGAAAACAATAGATTCATTTATAAATTAACAAAGTGGATTTCAAGAAAGATTTTCTGTTATTTTTATTAAAAAATAATTTAATACATTACTTATTTGTATACACTCATGCATTTATATGGAATGTACTCAAATAAAAGTACAAATAAAACAGTGCATTTTATTGAGTGAAAGAATTGAAGCAAAACAAAGTAACTCATTGGTTGAGTATCTTATTGCATTGCCATCTGACACCCTAAAAAGATTTCCTCTTCGTTCATACAATAATTTGACTCTTACTTCCCATTTACCCTGACTTCACTAATAGTTTTGAGTGGTTTTTTAACCACTCAACTATGCTCTAAATTCAGTTCAACTTTTCTAAAAGTCCATTTTCAAAAGTAATTTACTTCAGTACAATAAATAATATTTTTATAAATTGATAAATTTGTGAAACATAAGAATGCTGTCAGTTTACCTTTAAGTCAAGTACATTTTTTATATTTATGACTAATTTATAATATTACAATTCTGATTCAACTATATTTTCTAAATTACAAATTATATTTGAATTGAATAACATGTGTAGTCAATAAAATTTTAAAATATCAATGAATAAAACAAAGGTTATGTATGACCTTCTGGGGCAAGGATCCAATAGGATCAAAAATAATTTTGGAAAACAAACCAGTTGAACAGGTTACATGTTTTAGATATTTAGGATGCGATATCAGCTTTAGATCAGATATAGATGTAGAAAATAAACTTCAGAGTTTTCAAAATACCTTATTGTACCTTATAAGTCTTATTGTGTGGGACAATAAGAAGTCCCTTCACAATAAAGTTAGAACAGGTACAATTGTGAAGTTACAAAAGTAATGGCTGTCCCTCTGATAATGTAAGGACGTGAGGTATGGGTTGTTTGCATGAGGACTAAATCAAAAGTTCAGGCAGAGATGCAATTTCTTAGATTGGTAAAAGGTTGTTCAAGAAGGGACGATTTAAGAAGAAAATTACACATATCTCTCTTAATGAACAAATAGCTCATTACAAGGAAAATTGGCTTCAGCATATGACTAGAGTGGATACAAGATGACTAGATGGGTTAAACAAGTGATTAATTATAACTAAGATGAAAGAGAAGTGTGGGGAGACTGCTTAAGTGGTGGTTATGATTTCTGCTTAAAGTTGGTAAGGTTTAATGCCTATCCAGCACAGCAAGAAGAAGAAGAAGAGCAATTAGGTTCAAAAAATCTCCCATAAGCACAGTTTTCAAATATTTTAAAAATAAGATGTTAAGTCTTTCGCAAAGATTTAAAAAAAATATATTTCATATTTTATGAAGTTAATTTTTTATTTATAGTTATTATATTTTTTCCGTTAATATTATATATTTTTTTTTTATGTTGCTTCTTTTAAACATATGTTTATTATTGAAAGTAAATCATGATGTACATTCTTTTTCTGAAATTTCTCTGTGACAGAAATCAAATCAACTAAACTGCTCATAATAATTTCTCTAAGATGTACAATATTTTTTATATATATTTAGGCAAGAAGTGGTAAATTTACTGACATATTTTAAAAATATTGTACTCTACTGGCTAATATTCAGACATTCCTCAAGAAATCATTTTATATCTTTTGAAAGGAACCTTTATTCAAATTCTGAAAAATGTTTTTGTGGAGGCTGCTTCAATTTGTGTTTGCTTTAATTTTTGTTCCACAAAAAGGCAATTATTTTCTTAAATGCATTTCAATCAGTAATAATAATAATAATATTTTTTTTTATGGATAGCCTCCACACATTTTCCCTTATAGCCACCCCGACATCCACAAAACACTACATACTCTAAACAGGAGTGACCTATCTAATGTAGAAGCAAATGCAGAACAGTTGAAAACCTAAACTAAATTTAAGAATTTTGATTAATATTTATTTGTTGGTGATGATTTGTTTTTGGTATTATAAATCAACTAATTAGCTTATTGAGTTCTAATTATTTACAGGATTTATTTTCTTATTTATGAATTCATCTACTACCATTTATCAACTACTGGCAACTGATTGAAACTTATTTTGGAACCTTTTAAATCTATTTATGGTGATATTTATTTACTTACCTACTAATATATATAATATTTTCACAATATATAATATTTTTGCTGATGTAGATTTTGGAACTATAATTGATTATTCTACCTTACATAATATCTGAACTAAGAATATTGGTTACTATCGATTATTGATTTCTGACCATTATTGAATATGTTGTGGAATTTATTTAATATTTTCTTACAATGATTTTGCTATGGATCTCTGACTATATTTGTTTCAAGTATTTTACTTATTTCGTATATTTACTACATTTTGTGTACTTATAAGTGATGTAAGTCTGATTATCAGAACTTCAACTTTGTGTTGTTTGTCTATTGTCTGATATTATAATCATTTATTATGAATTTTGGATCCAGATTGCAGCATTATCAGCTGTTATAATTTGTTATTTTGTTTTTGATTATGGATGTGCATCCTAGAATTATAGGTTTATAGTGTTTACCTATTGAACTATACTTTGTTTTTCCTAATAATTTTACAAGGTGCTATTTTTCCTGAATTCTGAAATGGTATCATCAAACGCCATATTATGATATTGGTGTTTATTTTGTTATCCTACAAGTACTGTGTTTACTGACTGTGGACTAATTATTGAATTTTAATATATTGGGTGCATTATATTGTATTTCAGATTTAGTGATTCAGCTTAGAAGTAACTGAATATAATTACTTGTGTTCCTTGAAGAATATATTTGTCTGCAGAATTTTGTTACTTAGTGTTAACATTTTTTTGAATTTCATATTTTGGTGTTTCTATCCTTTATTGTAAACATGAATTGTAGACTTTTGAACAATTATTTATGCACCATGAATTACTATATACCATGAATCAATAACTGTTGAACAACACTTTAAGTAGTCGCTAGTATTTCTCTATTTGAATATTGTATTTATTGGTTTAATAACTCAATAAAAAAAAAAGAAAGGCACCAAAGTGGTGAATACTTTCTTAAGGTCTGCTCCTCCAGGAGAGGGATTGTGTGATTCATCACCTTTCCATTGGACGCTCTCCTTTGCCCTCATTGCAAGTGTGTCCTGTGGTGCAATTAGTAGCTTGCCCCATGCATATTTTCTGGGACAGGGGAGGTAAAAACGGATGCTATTCCGAGGAACAGGGGGTTCTCAACATTCCTGTTGGGTTGCTAGCCAAAGTGGGTTGTATCCAAAGTTGGTTTCGATTTCACAATAAACATCTTGGATGATCTAGACTGGCCGGTCAACCAACTCCTCTTAGTCAGATCACTAACCTGCCTAAAGTTCTCCCGCCTGTACAGTACCATCTTTTCTATGTCATTTCTGCCAGCTATCTGGTCTGCGATTGGTCTGATTAGGAATTACGCCTCATGGCACAATAGGACAAAGTGTGATGTTTATCAACCAGTACTAGACCTTCTGCCTGGTCGCACCCTGAAGGCTATCAAGGGGTGCATGCCTACAGATAGACTATTGTAGGATGGTCAAAGATGCTCTCCATCCTCTTCCTCTAGCGAATCTTTGGTTGACACTGCGCCTTCTGCCTCTTCCATCCCTCCTCAAGACGATGGCTTTGCAAAAAACTACTTTATCCTTTCTGTTGCCATTCATAATGCTCGCGCACCCTTACGCCTTTGCACATTGCTTCTCTCGATGTTGCAAAAGCGTTTGACTCAGTCTCCCGCGGAGCTATTCCCTTGGCCCTCAAATCTCTGGGTTTGCCCCCCCCCCCAACCATTGACCTCTTTCCTTGATCGGTTTTATGTCTTCTCATTAACCGCCTTTTCACTCCGTGGTCGTTCTTACCCTATTTTCCGTGTTTCACAGGTTGTTTATCAGGTTGACCGCCGGTCGTCAATAATATTTTCCTACATCATTTATCTGGTGATCCGAGAGCTCCCAGGCGACGTTTTGGTGTGCGTTTTGAGTGCGCTGCTGAGTGGTATGGCCTTAAGCTAAATGTTGGAAAGTGCTTTGCATTTTCCACTGTTTCGCATGGCAAGCGCAAGACGTTTAATATCCTGGTTATGGGGCAATTCCATCTGTCCTCTGGCTCAATTCCACAACTTGAAGCAGTCCAGAAATGGCGGAATCTTGGGGTGAACTTTGATTCCGTTGTGCCAACTAGTTGCCAGAGGTGTCTTGTTGAGTACCTCAGTCTACTCACACGCGCCCCACTCAAACCACAACAGAGGGTGATGGCAATGCAGTCGTTTTTACTACCGTGCATGTATCTCTCTCTGGTGGTGGGGAAGTTCAATGCGGCTGTGCTCAATGAGCTCAACCGAGTTGTCAGATATTTTGTCCGAAAGTGGCTGAGACTGCAATATGATGTTCATATTCTCTTTTTCCACGCTACTGCTCGGGATGCTGGGCTTGGGATTCCTTGCCTCGGCCTCGCTATCCCCGCTATGTTTTATACCAGCCTCTCCGCTTTGTAGAGTCTGGTTTTCCCTTTCTCCCGATCAAATTTACTGTCTTCCTGGGTACAAGCTAGGAACGCCTTTTACCATCGTTCCCTCACTTGAGGGGACATTTTTCTTCTTTCTAGGGAAAGACGAGCCGCGTATCAGCGCGATCTTCTCAGTCAGTCTACCGACGGCTACGAGCTACTTCTCGTCCTCCACTGCCTGGATTGTCTCCAGGCGATTGGCTATTCCGGGAAGGGACTTCAATCTTTCTTTCCTGTTTAGCCTCCGGTAACTACCGTTCAGATAATACTTCAGAGGATGAATGAGGATGATATGTATGAGTGTAAATGAAGTGTAGTCTTGTACATTCTCAGTTCGACCATTCCTGAGATGTGTGGTTAGTTGAAACCCAACCACCAAAGAACAACGGTATCCACGATCTAGTATTCAAATCCGTGTAAAAAGGACTGGCTTTAATAGGACTTGAACGCTGGAACTCTCGACTTCCAAATCAGCTGATTTGGGAAGACGCGTTCAACCCTAGACCAACCCGGTGGGTTTCCGGGTAGGGACTATGTACAACATATCCACACAGCGATCAATTGTCTCTCGTCCACGGTTGGAACATCTCGTGGTCGCAAGCACCTGCGCTCTGTCAGGTGTAGAGCTGATTGATGTGTTGATGAGATCACTGTCCATATTATACAGGGCTTCTACCGGACACAAAGCGGGTGAATTTTTCGCCATACTATTGCTATTGTTTTGGCGACAGCTCCTTGTGATAAGAACTATATCGTCCACCGAGAACATCAGTGTGACACTGACAAAGGTGCCCAGAAACCTGCCATAGTTGCAGTCAAAGATCGGCAGGCCGTCGTTGTTGATGTTCAGTTGGTATCCGGCTCCAGACCAATCAACCGGAGCCACCACATCATTAAGGTTTCTTATTGTCCTAATCACGTGTCCCTCATCAGGACTATAGAGATGCTATGTGGTGAAACTTCGGCTCTCGTGACGAGTGCCACAGTCACTTGGAGAGGTGTCTAGAATCTTCCATCTGCAACCAACCTTAAGACTTTAGGATTTCGGCAGCCGTGTTATCTATGACTTTTAGGCGTCGGCCCTTACCCACCGGGTTGGTGTAGTGGTGAACGCGTCTTCCCAAATCAGCTGATTTGGAAGTCGAGAGTCCAGCGTTCAAGTCCTAGTAAAGCCAATTATTTTTACACGGATTTGAATACTAGATCGTGGATACCGGTGTTCTTTGGTGGTTGGGTTTCAATTAACCACACATCTCAGGAATGGTCGAACTAAGAATGTACAAGACTACACTCATACATATCATCCTCTGAAGTATTATCTGAACGGTAGTTACCGGAGGCTAAACAGGAAAAGAAAGAGAACAGGCGTCTGCCCTTGTCCTAGCCCGACAATCGTGCGGCTAATCACCATCCCAAGGCGGGGATAGGTTAGATGTTTCTGGCTAAGAATTTTATCGGGAATTTCTGCATTGTCCTGCGCTCTTCTTTTCTTTCCTTTCTTCCTTCTTTTCCTCTTTCTCTTATCTTTTCTTCTGATGCGCAAAAGATAAAAAAAAAAATACTACACTTGACTAGGAAAGGGATATTTGCAACAAACCATTCCCAAAAAAAAAACAATCACTAACCTAAATAACATAAAAATAACGAAAAATAAATTATTTCGCGCAATTGCAAACTGAAACATAGCCATCCCTAGCGTTTTTGTCGCCGTAGGAAAACCCAAAAAAATGCCGTCCACACGCTCAAAAAAACTTAAAATTACAAAAAAAGCAATTATAAAATAACCGTGCTGACCAGGGAAATGACATAGTTGACTTGAGACAATAATACAAATACAGATTTACGGAAAATTGTTTTATTAAAAAACAAAATTTAGATTTTTAACGAGCTAACAACGAACTTATAAACTAAAAGTGGCACCTACTATATCAGATAATTTAAATACATTTTTAAAACAATAAACAAAGCTAGTAAAATAATAATATTATTGTACTTAGTACTTACTATTGTACTTATAAATAATAAATAATATTATTTTCTAGATTGAAGTAATCAAAATAAATTTTTGTGGGTTGTGTTTAGTTTTTTTTGCGCTCTAGTTTAGGCAGTTTTTCCGCCGTAGGCATTTGCCTACTTGCTTACCGCCTACAGCCGGCTCCGACTGAGAGCAACGACAACTTATGCTCAGGAAGCGGCTATTGTTCCTGCTCTGCTGTTGATCCAGATCAGCCTTTTAGAAACCTTGTTACAATATTAGCCACAATGATAGAATGATTGGCAATAAAATGAAATCACTCTCTCAAAAAGAAATTTCGAGACTGTCCAAGGTGCAACCACCAGACAATACATCAAGTAAGAACAAAAGGGAATCTGAATAGAGGAAGAAAGATAATAAACCTGAGGTTTAAGGTCGATTGATTGATCTGTCAAATGATCCTGTTAATGGGGTGATGCTTTGGAGACCCCTAAAGACGCTATAAAGTATCTGTGCCCAATCCGTAGCACGCGTATCACTTGTGGCATGCAGTGTCGCGGGCAGTATCCACCGGGGTGGTCTAGTGGTGAACGCGTCTTCCCAAATCAGCTGATTTGGAAGTCGAGAGTTCCAGCGTTCAAGTCCTAGTAAAGCCAATTATTTTTACACGGTCTTGAATACTAGATCGTGGATACCGGTGTTCTTTGGTGGTTGGGTTTCAATTAACCACACATCTCAGGTGAGTGGTACGCAGAGAATATAGAAATATAAACCTTTTTGGAATGTCAACTTTAGATAAAAAAATGAAATTTGCCCTAATTTGAAAACATAACCGAAACAATAATTAACGTTCTACGTCTCCTCTACAATAATTACTTTGTTTTCAGTAGAATAAACGAGTAGACTATATTTAATATACGCATTCTTTCGTTGTGACGGATTTTAATGTTAACAAAACTAGCCGGTATCTATAATTTATATTTCCTTTGAATTGTTATTTTTGTGTTTCTTTACTGTGGCGTCAGGCATGTCTGAGAGACGGAGTCAGTAATATGGGTGCCCAATAGCTTTGTCAACTCGTTTCTTGGGGAACTGCATAGTAATCGTATGAAGCGATATCAGATCAGATTTACGTGTTTTTTACTTTTATTTTCGTGCGTATCGTTTAAATTTTCTCGTATTATGTCTTTCAGTAAGCAATCTACTTCAAAACGAAAATATGAAAAAAAATATTGCTCTTCATGAATTCAATAATGCGTGAGTGAAACTCTTTTTGTTTACTAATCAAAATACATCGAAACCAGTTTGTTTGATTTCTGATTCTAGTGAAGTAGTGATAAAAACTTTAACTTGGAGCGACATTTCAAGCAAAACCAAAGCAATCTTAATGAAACGTATCCTCTCGGTACATCTTTGAGAATGAAATTCGTTAACAAAAAAAAGAAATCCGTATTAAGCCAACAAATACTTTTCCAAAAAAACATGAAAAATTAACGTCAATGGTCAAAACTTCTTAATTTGACGCTTCTTAATAAACGGTCAAATTGCTAGAAGTAAAGAAATTTTTACGAAATTTCTTTACTTCTAGCGCGAAAAAAGAAATCTTGCTCTGATGGCAAGAAATTATGAAAACTAGTTTACAAATCTTTGCTAATTACACTTCTGACGCGTACATTTAAAAAAAGTGGTGGAACAAATTGCCCGTCCGCGAAATACGGTGTTGCGTCGCGTAGATGACCTAGCTATGAACGTTAATACGAAAATTGTGTCTGCTTAGCCTAATGTAAATATTTTTCTTTAGCTGTTGATCAAAGCACTGATAATATTGACCTGCTCAATGAAATATTTTTTTGCGCTGTATCAATGAAAATTTTGATGTTAATGAAAAGCTTTTAAACTTGAGGCAATTAATTACAACGAGAGGCGAAGACATGTTTAATCAAATAAAATCATTCATTGAAAACAATAACTTAAAATGGGATAAAGTAGATTACTATATGCTCTAATAGTGCTTATCGATCATCTATGGTCATTAATAAAAAAGGTTGTTTATCGCTATTTGAAAATTACTTGAAAAGAGACATAAACTGCGTACTGCATAAGAAGGCACTATGAGCAAAGATATGAATTTGTCTAAAGTTCTTGATCCGGTAGTTAGGTGTGTAAACAGGATTCGCGTAAATAGGCGGCTTGGAGGTTCGTAAGACCTTAACTAAAGGATGCCCTCAGGGCAGTGTTCTGAGTATCCTTCTTTGGTCATATAATTCGATTCGATGTTGCGTTTAAGGTTGCCATGTGGTTGTCGTGTCGTCGCTTATGCTGACGACGCGCTGCAACTGATTGAAGGGGATTCGCGTAACGTGGTAGAGTTCCGAGCTGTTCATGCTTGTGAGACACTCCGGATGTAGTGTCTTCAACATAAGATGATTTTCAGCCCTGACAAAACCACAATGATGTTGCTTAAGGGCCGATTGGCTGATACCCGACGAATTCGGTTTGGGATGGCTGGTCTCCCCATTCGGTACGTTACATCTCAAAAATTCCTGGGTGTTATCCTTGATGAGAAGTTCCAGTTCAAGGAACTTCTACATTATGTAGCAAAAAAGGCCGCTGATGCTTTTTATGAAATCCGTAGTCATTCATCCCGATTGGGCTTGAATTACCATACCGTGCGTATCCTTTATAAAGGTGTCAGAGAATCGATTATGTTGTATGCTGTGCCTGTCTGGCATGGCTTTTAGGTATTGCGCAGACATTTTGCTGCGGGCCCAGCGACTCCTCTTGCTGGCTGTTATAGGCGGGTATAGAACAGTCTCGCGGGAGGCAGTCTGTGTTATAGCCGGAGTCAAACCAATAGATATCTTGGCTAACGAGCGTAAGGAACGCTACATTTCCAAGGTAAATAACCACCTATTGACGTCAGAACGAAAGCAGGAGATTGAAGACCGGGGCCTTGCGTCTTGTCAGGTCAGGTGGGAAAAATCCCCCACAGGTCGCTACACGCATAGTATATTTCCTATAGTGTCTGATTTAGGTACGATTGGATGGGTCTCCCCCAAGCGGTATATCACACAGTTTCTCTCCGGGTATGGTGACTTTCGGGAGAGTTTGGCTAGGTTTTGTTTGATGGATTCGAATCAATGCCCGAATTGCGGGAGTGATGATACAGTGGTCCACGTCCTTTACGTCTGTCCCTTATACGAGGTCGAACGTTCACGAGCTGTTAGGGAACTTGAGAGAATACATTCCTTTCTGGATCTCCGTATTAACTGGGTTATCCGCGAGGAGTGGTGTATAATGGCTGGTTTTCTTCGCGGTATGTAGGTCTGCAGAGGGAGTTTAATCGAGGTACTCGGTCGTGGTAGGATCCCCGGTGGCTAGGGTTCCGGCTTAGGCATTGGATTGGTTGTAGGTAGGCGCATTAACATCGTGCCACGGATATATGGTATTGTTTGTGATTCGATTTGGGGCTCTTGCTGATGTGGGTGGCCGTGCCGCCGGGGTATGTTAACTCATGCGATCGGGGCTGTGGGTTCCATCCGCCGGTGGCGGTCCTACCCGTGACTTGGTAATGGCACGCGAAACACCATGATGTGACCGGGTGGGGGGTGGTGAGTTTGTAATCGGCTCCTGCGCGGACCGGAATGATGTTGCGTTCCCCTTGTTAGGTGACTTAAATTGGTCGACTTATTTGGGTGTAGGTTTAAATTTCTATGTTGCGTAAGACATAATTTTGATTGGTATGAGTGTAACATTGATTTAACTCGTTCGTTCTCTGAGGCATTCACAGTCACGAACGGTGATGTCAAATCTTTATTAGGCGCAGGGTTTGCGCTTCCGCGTTTTCGGTTAGTTGGTTTGGGGGAATCATGTTAGGTAAGATGTGAAGATGTCCGTTTGAAGCCTTGTGCTTTGCTGTGTCTTAGTGTTGCTTGTGTTTTGTATCTTTGTGTTAAAAAAAAAAAAAACAAATACAAAAAGATTTTAATAGAATAATATCTGATATGGGCACCGCATGACTTACTTGTATGCCTATTAAATTACATACACATATTTTTTTTAAATGAAATGTACATGAAATTTTATTTTATTATAACTTCTGATATTTTTTCATATTTTGTTTTTATTGTTATTAATGAATTATTATTTACTGTAAAACTTTTTTTACAAACGGAGATTATTAATCATTAATAGATCAATACATTTAAATTAAAATAAAAGGAGATAAAGTCTGATTCAAACATATCTGCCTTCCTATTGTAATATCCAAATATTTCATTAATTAAAATTTTTAATAATTTTGTTAAGTATGGCCCATTGGTATAAGTATATAATTATAGTTAATACACAAAAAAATGATTACCAAGTATTGAATTCAACACGTTCAAGCACTTTCAAAGTTAATTTCCATCTTCAGGAACTCTCATATTCGCCCTATTCATGAAAATCGTGATATTTGCGTAAAGCATAACAATTGGTCCTCATATGTTTTTAAATTATGTCAACATAAATGTCTGGACAATTTGGTGATCTCAACTATTATGTTCATGTTCATACATGTTTGCACAGATGCTGAAACTCATCAAAATGGATATTTCCTTTGAAATTTGAAAACCAAAATTTTTCATGATCACAATACTTCCTTTGTACTAGGAAATAAAAAAACACAATTTTTTTTATCAATTGCTACAAGCCAATGAGTCCATGAAACACTGTTTATTAACTCCAAAGAAACTGATCACAGATTGAAAATTCAATTTTGTTGAATGTTGGGTATCAGTTATACAAATTTTTCTTTTCCTACATTTCATAGGAAGTTAAATGATTATAATACTTTAAGAAAATTGCTAAGCAATGAAATAGAGGCCTTTGTTCAGTCAAGAGGCATTAATCATACACAAATCAAAGCATCAATCATGAAAGAGAATGATATGTTTTCTTGCCTAGGACAGCTTAAGAACAAATATTTCAGTTCTGAAGATGGTTCTTACAGAACCCAAGGTTCCAAATTCAAATTTTTTGAATGCAACGACTGGAAGAAAAGAAGAAATATGTCACAAGAATACTTACAACAAATGAGCATGATGTGAGCAGAAGATGTTACAAAAAAATGACAGTTTAGGGAGAACCATTCCAAGATTAACTTTTATAGACTACCAGCATGATAAATTTACACCGAAAGTTAAACTGGGAATGTAGTTTATACCAAAAAGCTTGACAAAATGTAATATCTGACATATTTTGTTCATGTTTACAAAAATTGTGAATATTAACTAACAAGTGTTAAAATTCACACAGCTGCTGCATAACTAATCCAGTTGTAGGGAAATAAAAAGAACTGAATGAAAATGTGTTCACAAATTGAGCTGATAAAAATTCACATAAAGAAAATACAGAAATTGGTATATTAAATATATTCACTATTACATATATATATATACATACATACGTATGTAGGCTTCACATTGATATTAAAATAATACCAAAAAGAAAAATAATTTTTTTTTTTAAATTGAAAAAATATAGTTATTTCCTTTCATTTTTATCATTTGTGTTATATTAATATGATTGCAAACTTTAAACAATTTATGGTCAGGCTGGATCCAAAGGCTACTAAGAACTGCAATGTTACAAAACTGTTATTTTAAAAAAGTGAAATGATGTTAACTTAAGTATAATAAAACAAATATTTTAAGTTTTATAAAAGATGGAAAAAATAAATTCTTGATAAGTTGTTAACTAGAGAAGTAACATCTTTTGTAGTTGTTTCGTAAAAATATTTTTCATTACATTTCATACTTACTACTTCATTAAGATCATATCATGATTTATATTAAAAATTTCAGAATTATATATAAAGTTGGAGTACAGCTTCCTACAAATGGATATTTATATTTAAAAGCCTAAATTTAAATTTCTATAAAAATATTATTAAATCATAAAAATTTTTTTTTAATAATCTGAAACGACTAGAGCCATAAAAAAAATTTGGCCTTATTTTCTCATTTAAAGTAGTCTATGCTTATCATAAAGCAATCAATATCAAAAACCATAAACTTGAACTATTATAGTGACTAAAATAAAATAAAATCCATGGCTGCTTTAAAATAAAAAAATATAATAATTGTGTACCAACTTCACACCAACTGTATAGTCATTTTGATGTCTTGCACACTTTGTTGTCAATGTAAATTACAAAGAGTATTTGTTAAAGATTGTCATTCAGCAATGAAGAAAATCTTATTGATCATCTCAAAAGAAAAATGAATGTTAATCTATTAAGAAAAATGCAAAATAATAGTGTAAAAATATTATTTTACTACAGAATAATTTATAATGTAGAATGAATTGTGAAGAACATAATTTTCAAACTTAAAGCTGTTAAAACTTAAGTAAAACATAGTATTTAAAAGATCTATTTGCAGAATTTCATAAAGTTAACTTATAAAAGAAAAAAGAGTTTCTATGCTAGTTAGACAAGTTATCTTCAGCAACAATATTAATGATAGTAAAAAAACATGATGGAACAAGTTTATAAGGAAATCATGAAAGTTATGAAAATATAATTGTTAAATAACAAACAAGGAAAATTAATTTATTTACAATTAAAATAAACTATTATGCAAGGAATTGTTTATTATTTAATGTAGTACTCTTTCAGGGTTGTATTAGTGAAATAATTAAGCCAAAATATTGATATTTTTAAAGGTTTCTAAGAACTAGAATTATGTGGGTATACTACATGTTGTCAGTCAAGAAATGTATTCACTAATTGGTTGAGATTAGGTGACGGAGTTATAATTAGATAAAATAAATTTAAGTCATAAGCCGGCCTTATGGTCATGGCGCAAGTAGTACCATCTTGGCCTTTCATTCAGAGATCTCGGGTTCAAATCCCGGTTAGGCAAGGCATTTTCACACATGCTACAAATCATTCATCTCATCCTCTGAAGCAATATCTAATGGTGGACCCAGAGCTTAAACTAAAAAAGGAAAAAAAATTTAAGTCATTAAAAATACAAGCCAGATATTTGGACTTAAGGAGTTAGTGATAGATTATGACAAATTTGTAAACATACTAGGTAGAAAAGAGCAGCTTTTCAGCTTAACTGAGAGGGCATATCTGATTGATATTCATTCATTAAGATAAAATACGTACCTTATGAATTATTGGAGAGAGTTTAAACAAAACTGAACGGGTGAAATTAAGGGTTATTTTCATGCAGGTGGATTCTTCTAAATGGAAAACTTTGACTGTTCCAGCAAAAACTCAAGAGATCAGTATGGATGTAAATTGATTTTAAGGTGATTTAAACAGAGTAAGGATGAATCTTATACAATTCAAGGGATAAAGGGCATATTCTTTAGATTAATAAAGGACTTTGGTTTTATAAACATGGTTTTGATGGAGTGAGATGCTTTTCACTGATATTATTCTATACCAAGTAAAAAATAAATTACTCTTACAAAGACATACACAGTGGTATTTGAATATTGAAGAAAAATGCTAAGGACAAAAGAATTATAAATACAAATTTTAAGACTAAAACTGATAATAAAGTTTAGTCAAAGTTAAATCGTTTAGATATCACAGTTTGAACAAATTAAATTATAAAAAAAAATTATTTTACACAGCAAGAGGTCAGATAATATTATTTAATTTCAAATTATTTTATAAGCTTTTCTTAATTCCAAACTATCAAAACAGGTTGATAATTCTTAATTATATTACATGCTTTGAATGCATTTTTACAAAATATAAAAATTTATTCTATTACATATGGAATAAGAGTTATGAGGACTGTTTCAACAGACAAAATTTATTATTTTAAGTATGATGTATTAGCTTCTTTTTACCTCAGCATACCAACACCTGACTCATCTCAAATAGGAATGGAAGCAGTACTATCACATAGCATAGGGATGATATCAATGGACTGATCATCCAGTTGATCAGTCCATTGTAGTTTACTACTACTTACAATCCAGTAGTTTACTACTATGAAACATCCCTTTACTATTATGAAACATCACTTCCCTTTATTGTTATGAAAATATTTACATTAAAATCGATCACAAGAGTCTTCTACCAACTACCTAACAATTTTTTTTACTGTTTCAGCCTCATGTATTTTCGAGTACTCATTTAATGTTCATTAAAAATTGGACACAGATTTCTACTATCAGTTACCTAATAATTTCCCCACTATTTCAGTAACATATATATTCAAACACTAATTTATATCAATCTTTAATTACAACACAGACTTCAAAATCATTACTAAACATGGGACTGCTGATTAGCTTTCATGATTCTTTCAGTCAACTTTCAGTATTCAGTCATATGTTGGTGAGAGTAGTTGTGTGTGGTGGGTGGTCTGTTATCAGTGAACTTTATTCGAGTAGAATTAGTGTGGAGTTTTAATTTAGCATTTATTGTTCCTTACCACTGTATTGATAATGAACATTGTTGACAAACCTTTTGCTCTTTTTTTTTAACTCCAGGTCCACCGTAAAGGTATTGCTTTAGAGGATGAGGTGAGTGATTTGTAGCGTGTGTGAAAATGCCATGCCTGACCAGGATTCAAACCTGGGACCTCTGGATGAAAGGCCGAGATGCTACCACTCACACCACGGAGGCCGACTGCTCTTTATGTTTGACTCTTGCTTGATCAACTGTAATATTGAACTGTATTGTGATGATTCTGTTTACTGTTTGAAAAGAAGAACTTCTACGCAGCATATTTGTTTCATACATGGTTTAGTGTAGAAGGGAAATTATCATGTCTGATTGTAGTATATGTAAGACTCAGGTATAAACACACATAAAACGTTTGTTAAAAATGCATAAAGCTGTGACATGCTAATTGTGTTTACATGACTAAGGCTGATATTGGTTGTTTAATTTTTGAGAAACAAATCTGGCGTTGACCCTCGTGTTCTAAACTGAGAAGACAGAGTATGAGAGTGAGGTTGAATGTTAAAGTAGGTAAAACAAACATTTCACAGCTTGTATTTGTGCTTGAGGAAGCTAGTCAGGACAGAAAAAGAATGAAGGCTGACTTTAATAATTCATTTGAATTTGTAAATAAAAAGATTGATGATCAAACATTGTCATGAGAAAACAGGCAGAAGAGTTAATGAAATTTAAGAAGATTAGAAGCAACAAAAAAAAATATTAATCTTAATAAAAAAGTCAGTGATCTGGAATTTTGTTTAGAGAAGGATGAACAATACAGCTGTTGGAATAACACTGAAATTCTCAGAGTATCTGAAGAAAAAATGAAGATTTGTATGAAACTGTGAGAAGAGTTTGTGTAGCTCTGGATGAAAATGCAAACAGGGAAAGTATTGATGTGTGTCATTGGCTGAACAAGTTTCATGGCAGTGAATGGCCTTTCACTAATCATCATCTGATTTATTAGGAGAGAAATGAAGAATGAGGTGTTAACTAAGAGACATGTCTAGAGGAACTTTTCTACTGGGCATCTTGGATTACCAGTGTCCTGTGGTTTCTGTTTACATTAATGAGAACTTATGGCCTTGTAGAAAAAAAAAAGTTGTATAAGGCAGCTAGGGAGGTGAAGAAAAATAAGAACTATTCTTTCCTTTGGGTCCACAATGCGAACATCCTCATGAGGGAAAATCAAGTATCGCCAGTAAAATGTATCACCTCTAGTGAAGATTTGGAAAAATTGTGGGCAATTTAGTTTGTAAAATTAGTTTAAGTATTATCGTATTCTTTATATATATTTTTTTATTTTATTTTTATGTAATCTCTTTGATTTTTCACTATGGGTAAGGAATATTTTATGATTTTTAGTCTTGATTGCGATCCAAAATGAATTTCAAAATATATTAGGGAAAATTTTGAGAGTTAAAACATTTTTTTAGATTCCTTAAATAATTTACAGGACATAATTTGTTTAACTAAAATATGGATATCTTGTTTTATGATTGATGATTATAATCAATTTGCAAATTGTAATAAAATGTATAGGGCTGGTGGAACAGCTGTTTTCATGTCCCAGTGGTTATGCACTCAAACAGTGGTAACTCAGATGGTATCTGTAGACACAATTAAAATAACCATTGATTTTGATGCAGATATTTTTCTTTCTATTATTTCTATTTATCATTTTGACTGCGTTGTTCCTTTCTTTTTAGAGGAATTTAATCAAGTTCTTCTGCAATCTAAACACAAAAATTTGGCTTTATTGGGAATATGAATTTATGTATCTTAGAACAGACCTAATGTTCATGAATATCAATTATTAATGAACAGCAATGGGTTTGAACAAATCAATAGTCCAAACGGAGATCAATGTTCTTTAGATCATATTTATGTTAGAGTTAGGGATAAGATTAGTCGTAGTACTGTTGTGATTTCTTCTGGCAGAAGTATTCATGACATTGTAGTCTGCATTCTTGGAATGGATTTTTTTATAAACTCACAATGTGTTTCTCAGACTCAAGAAATAAATAAAATTGATTATATTGCACTGGATAAACTGTTGGAGGGTACTGATTGGAACACTGTTTTTGAGCAGATAAATATCAGCTGCATATTTCAAAAGAAAAAAATTGTCAATCTACTTATTTAAAAAGAAAATCATCAGGCATAAAATTAATAAAACCTTGGATTACTTCTGAGCTACATAACAGGCAAAAGTATAGAAATAAATTACATAAAAAAAAATTGAAAAAATCACCTAATAGTATTAGATCAGTGAGGCATTTTTATCATTTTTCAAATAAATTAAAAGTGGATATGATTATACATAAAGAGAATCATTATTTGAATTTATTTTGTGAAAACAGAAATTATGTTAAGAAACAATGGTTAACTGTTAATAAAATTCAAGGTTTAGAATCTGAGACTGGGTAAATGGATAAGGTACAAGCTTATGAGGAGTCCCATGATTTTATATCTAATTCCGAAGAATTTCTGAATAGTTTAATGCATTTTTTACAAGGGTAATATCTTTATTAAACAATAATTTAGATCATGATATAAATTTTATTGCAAAAGAATTCAAAATCATTTTTCCTAGGGCAAGAGTCAGGGATTCTGTTTTCCTTGCACCTACAGGCGTTAATGAAGTTTCTGGTTCAATAAAATCATTGAATTCAAATAAGAGTCCTGGAATAGATGGAATCTCATCATTTTTACATGTATTTTTACAAGTATGTATCTGTAAGCACATAGTACCTATTTTAAAATATATTATTAATTTTAGTTTTGAAAAAGGTGAATTTCCCCAGTCATTGAAGGCTGCAGTTGTGATTCTATTATTTAAGAAAGGTGAAGCTAGAGATATAAACAATTATACGCCAATTTCATTATTTTCATGCTTTTCAAAAATTATAGAAAAAAATTGTAAAGAAATGTATATTAATTTTTTTAAACAAAATTGTATTTTTTAGTCAAATGTAGCTTTATTGAAGATAAATCTACAGATGTCCTTAAATTTTTTTCCAACATCTTTGATGAATTAAATTCCGGTTCAACTGTTGCTGGAATTTTTCTGGATATCACAAAAGCATTTGATTTTGTTGATCATAAACTGGATCATATAATGCTGCAAAAATTTGAGAATTTTGGTATTAGGGTCTAGCACTGGACTGGATTAGAAGCTATATATTGGCTAGAGCAAAGTGTGTAAGGGTAAAAAATTATTTAAGTTTGTGTTCAGCTATTACATGTGGTGCACCACAAGGTTCAGAGCTCAGTTCAATTATGTTTGTAATATATATAAATAGATCATTTTGTTATCTGCTTTATTTTAAAAGTTATTTTCCACAATATACATATGTAAAGTTTGTTCATATCTATTAACTATCATAATGATAAATCTTAACTAGTTATATTACAATAAAGTAAATTTAATAACCACTGAGACATTTTGCAAAAATGATCTCAGGTGATTAGGTGTACTTACAAAACAGTTCATAATACAAACTTTTGGTTTAGATTCTCATTAAAAGTCAGATGTTTTGCTAGTGATGATTCATCACTAATTTGCAAAAAAAAATAAAGTTGAATAGATTTGTGTCCTTATTTTCTGAATTAGATAATATAAAGCAAATGGTACTAATACTGTGCTCTTGGTGTAAACATGTGTTTTACAACTGATACAGAACTTTTTTGGTTTAGACAGAGGTATAGTTTTTTCTTTTTTACTTTGCTTAATTTCATAAAGCATTATTATGTAACTTTTCCCCCAGATAGTTCATCACAATCTTCTTTTTTCTTTTAATTATTATTTTTTGAGAATTTTTTTTCGATAAGTGGTTTAGTAATTTTTAAATTTATGTGAATTCAAGTGTTTAATACAATGCAATATAATATAATTATTCCTCCATATGTATAAATAAATTCTGTACAGAAGTTAGGTTATAGTTAATGATCAATAAATAAGTAAAGTTTTTCTGTCAGTATGTGTTGTTTCAAAATATATGTGATGTTATTGGTTGAAATACTATTCCTACTCTCATTGTTTCTAACCAAACAAGCAGAAAAACAATTATGTTAAAATTACCAATTTAAGGGAGTGTTATTACATAAAGTTGGCCAGTAGTACCTAATTTTAAAATTATTATAGATTAAGGCTATCTCTTTACCAGGTTTAAACATTTTTTTTTTTAGTTAATTTCATCTTTTAACTTATTATGCAGTGTCAATGGTACCAGACACTTCCTAGCATTAGGCAAACCCCTCCAAAACTATCCTCTTTTTCTTTGGAGTGCTGTCACCAAATTTAAAAATTTCTTATTAAAAATAAAAAATAAAGTAAATAGAAAATTCCTAGATTTCTTTGTTAAGTGGAAAATGTTTGTAGTATCAAGAAGAAACTTAGAATTTACTTTTTTTTAATAAATAGCAGCCTTTCTTTCTTCAATTAATTACCTGTAGATATTGCATCAGATATATATAAGTGTAGGATATATCATGAAATGAAGACCTCAGTTAGGAAATTAAAGTTATTTTATAATTGTTTAAATGGGAGGTAAGATAGCTTGTTTTTTTTTTGTTGAGAGATCAGGTAGGTGTTTGACATCTCAGATTAAAAAAAAAATGTAAATAGAATAGGAAAAATGAATGAGCATAAAGGAGAAAGGAATTACTTTAAGTAAATTCAACTTTTTGTAAATTAAATTATTTTGTTAAAAAAAAATTATAATTTTCATGTTTTATATCAAACAATTATTGGAAATAATCCATAACAATGATCTGTTAACAATATGTTATATAGTAGCTAAACATAAGAAGAAAAATAGATATAACATATTTCTCTTATACTGTATTACAACAACATAACTAATATATAAAGCATAATGTATTTAGAACTCCTTTAAATATTAATGATTTAAACAGTAAAATACTTGAAGAATATTCCCATTTAAAAATAAAGTATGATTTCAGCAAAATAAATGATATGAATTGATTACTTCATTAATGAATCAAATAAACTAACATAACAACTTAAAGAATTTAAAGTTTTAACTAACTGTTAAAAATGTGTGAAATATATAAATAATTAACTACAAATGTATAATTTTGATTTCAAATTAAAGCTTCAGAATATAATCAACTTGAAGTTTCGTGTAAATCTACTTAACAAATATACTTAATGTGAACCTACAATGTAAATTTAAAAGTTATAAGCAGTATTCTAAAAATTAACAAAATTTTCTTTTTGTAATAAATAATTGATTGTAAATATATTTCTTATAGATCAAATAATTTAATAATCTTTTATCATATACTTTGATGTAACATCTTTTTTATATTATGTATTGCAATAGATCATAACTTTAATAGCATTCCCAGCTCCAGTTCTTGCAGTTTCAAATGCTTCTACAGTATCTTCCAATTTGTATACATGTGTAATAAGTCTTTTAACATTCACTCTTCCAGATGCAACCATAGCTAGAGCTATTGGATAACTGAAAAATAAAACAAAATACAGAATGTTACTAATAACTGATTTTAAATATAAACTAGAAAGAATATTTAATAATTTAAAAATTTGCTTGAACACACTGACTCCCATTTGATGTAACAGAATGAAAAAACCAAAGTATTGAGAGTTTGTCTTAGAATATAAGGCTAATTTTTTTTTACATTTTTAAACACTATGGGGCTGTGGTAAGGCTAAATTGAAAACATAATAATAGAGCCAATCTAATCTATGAGACAAAACAAAAAATAATTGTCTTTTCTATTGTACTAGTACTAATTTATTTAATTGCATTAACCATGTAAGTGGTCAACTTGGTTTCAGAGGCAAATTTTCCTTGATGTTTCATCCAAAAATACAATAAAACATAACTAAAGGATGAATAACAAGAATTTGTTACTGTTAATCACTTGCGTAACTGTACATTCAGCTGTATATTCTGATTTATAAAAGGACTCAAACACACATATTTGGTTTGTATATAAATAAATAAAAGTGTGTACACCTTTTGGTAAATGAAAATGACAAATTTCTTATTAAATTGAGTTAGCTCATTGTCTGAGAGCACCAACTGCAGTGGCAAACTATCACCAGAAGTAAATTAATTGAAAAAAAAAATTGAACAGCTAAATAATATTTCATTAGGAAATAATTTTTTTAGAAATAAAGTATATTCAAAAGCAGATAGATAAAAACCTTACTCATACTATGACAAACAAAAAGTAATTTTATATTTTGCTGGAATACTGGCAACAGATTTGAAATGTTTACAACAAATTATTGTAACATTTCACTAGTACATATTATCCAATCATTTTTCAAGATAAATTAATGAGTTTTATTGTTATTTGTTTTAAAGTGAGAAATAAAAACAATTAAATAAAAATTAAAATTAAAATTAACTGAGTAAAAATTAAAACTTATGAACACATTCATTTAAAAAAAATCTTTATGAACTATGAACGGATTTTTTATCTTTCTTGATTTAAATAGATAATACTGTTGATCTCTTTCACAGCATGAAATCTACAACTAGTTACATAACTTTTACAAGTTATATTACTAGAAAGAATTACATACATCAATGGTAGATGAAAAATAATATTTTTAGCTCAGTGGAGTATAATTTCAATATTTTAAAGTTTTATTGTAGCTCTAGCTGATGGATGAACGTAGAAAATATAAGAATGCTAGTGATGAAGAAAGTAAAAGGAACTATTGACAACTAAGAAATACTATAAACAGGAAGTGCAAACTAGTAAAAGAAGAGTGGATTAAAGAAAAGTGTTCAGAAGTGGAAAGAGAAATGAACATTGGTAAAATAGAAGGAGCATACAGGAAAGTTAAGGAAAATTTTGGGATACATAAATAAAAATCTAATAATGTGTTAAACAAAGGTGGTATACCGATATATAATACGAAAGGCAAAGTCAATAGGTGGATGGAATATATTGAAGAGTTATATAGAGGAAATGAATTAGAAAATGGTGTTATAGAGGAAGAAAAGGAAGTCGAAGAGGATGAAAGGGGACAAACAATACTGAGATCTGAATTTAAGAGAGCATTAAAAAGTTTGAATGGCAGAAAGGCTCCTGGAATAGATGGAATACCTGTAGAATTACTGCTCAGTGCAGGTGAGGAAGCGATTGATAGATTATACAAACTGGTGTGTAATATTTATGAAAAAGGGAAAGATCCATCAGACTTCAAAAAAAGTGTTATAGTCATGATACCAAAGAAAGCAGGGGCAGATAAATGTGAAGAATACAGAACAATTAGTTTAACTAGTCATGCATCAAAAATGTTAACTAGAATTCTATACAGAAGAATTGAGAGGAGAGAGGAGAAAACCAAGACAAAATTGAAAGTGTTAGGAGAAGACCAATTTGGTTTCAGGAAAAGTATAGGGACAAGGGAAGCAATTTTAGGCCTCAGATTAATAGTAGAAGGAAGATTAAAGAAAAACAAACCAACATACTTGGTGTTTATAGACCTAGAAAAGGCATTCAATAACGTAGACTGGAATAAAATGTTCAGCATTTTAAAAAAATTAGGGTTCAAATACAGAGATAGAAGAACAATTGCTAACATGTACAGGAACCAAACAGCAACAGTCAAATCAGCAACAACAAAACAGTTAAATCTGGAGTAATAGTAAAAGATGCAAAGATAAAGATGCTACGATTTACTGATGATATAGTAATTTTAGCTGAGAGTAAAAAGGATTTAGAAGGAACAATGAACGGCATGGATGAAGTTCTAAGCAAGAACTACCTCATGAAAACAAACAAGAACAAAACGAAAGTAATGAAATGTAGTAGAAATAATGAAGATGGATCACTGAATGTAAAAATAGGAAGAGAAAAGATTATGGAGGTAGAAGAATTTTGTTATTTGGGAACTAGAATTACTAAAGATGGACAAAGTAGGAGTGATATAAAATGCTGAGTTACTCAGGTGAAATGAGCTTTCAGTCAGAAATACAATTTGTTTACATCAAAAATTAATTTAAATGTCAGGGAAAGATTTTTGAAAGTATATGTTTGGAGCATATATGGAAGTTAAACTCAGACGATTGGAGTACCTGAGAAGAAAAGATTAGAAGCTTTTGAAATGTGGTGTTGTAGGAGAATGTTAAAAATCAGATGGGTGGAACAAATGAGTAGGTGTTGCGGCAAATAGATGACGAAAGAAGCAGTTGAAAAAATATAGTTATAGGCCACATTTTAAGACATCCTGGAATAGTCGCTTTAATACTGGAGGGACGGTAGAAGGAAAAAATTGTGCAGGCAGGTGTTTGGAGTATGTAAATCAAATTGTTAGGGATGTAGGGTGTAGGGGGTATACTGAAACGACTAGCACTAGATAGGGAATCTTAGAGAGCTGCATCAAACCATTAAATGACAACAAAAAAAATTACAGTATTCACACTGAAAAACAGAAACTTACTCGTTAGCATATCGGAATACTCCTCTGATATCTACTTCTCTACAAGCTGCTTCAATCAGTGGTATAGTGACTTCATTAGCACCCATACCAACTAATATCATTACGCCTCCACTTTTGGTTGCCTAAAAATGTTAAAAGCAATTAGTGTATAATAAAAGCAATTATAAAATAATATTTATCAGACCAGTAAACAGTAATATTAGCTAAAATTTATTAAAAAAATAAAAAATAGAATTAGATTTATTTAAAAAAATTTTGCTTGAAATGAAAAAATGTGTCAAAGACAGTTTTTAGTTAATCAAGAAGTTCATTCGAACTTCGTTCGTAAGAGTCCGCATATCTGGACGGCACGGCGAAGTCAACGAACTTTGTTTACAGTTCTAAACGTGACCTAACCTAAAAGTGGAATGAAAATAGGAAAACAAATTAAAAAGTAATCATGAAAACATTACATTTGAGTTAAATTAGATCTGCAATAAAGAATACTTTCAAAAAATAGATCGAATTCAAACCACCGGACTCAAATATGTCACTTTTCCTCAAAAAGGTGAATTTACGAATCGCACCGCTAGGTAGCAGTACTTGATTATACTAAGTAGCATACAACAACTTGCTAATGTGCTTGAAATAATAAAATTTAATAGAAAATATACTACAACTTGTTTTAATAGTAAATGCTCTTATGTAAATAAAAGTACTGAAGATGAAACAATTTTTTTAATTCTCATCACTTCATTAAAAAAAATAAACGTATTAATTTACAAGAGATTATACAAGTTTTTTTTTTAAAAAAAGGAATAAATAAAACAGAAATAAATACGATTGGTAAAGTTTTTATTCAACAATTAGAACTATTTGAACTAACTGATGGAGAAATAAAAACTTTTTTATCATAACACATTCAGAACGTCAAAGAAACTATGCTAAATGGTATTTTCAATATTTTTATATATAAAAAATACGGTAATTAACGAAGTAAGAATAGATAAATAAATTATCAATACATCTATCTGTTGCTAAAAAAAATCAGAATATGAGAAAGAAAGTAATGCAAAACGCATTTACTTGATTTTTTTTCTATCATATCCTTTAGTAAAAATATCGCGTTAAAACATATATACAATGAAAAAAATTGAATTTCCATCACGTTGAAAAGTTAAAAACTTGAAATAATATTGAATACTTAAAATAAATACAAGTCGTAGCGAAATATATGGTGAAAATTACTTTCAAAACAAATATGTAATTGAAGAAAAGATGTTGAATCACCAATAATTCAACATGCAGTATAAACGCTAATAGATGATAAATTTTTGACAGCAAATTTATAATTGTCAAATTTAAACAAAATTGTGGTAATGAATAAATTTAATTAGTAGGGGTAATACCACCCCTGCTAATTAAATGAGTTTGTTTAATAAATGAAATCGGGCCGGTAAGAGTTTTGTAATAAATTTTTCAATTTTTTGTTTATTATATGGAATGCTTAAAATTTTTTTATTATCTATTACTGTATATCCATTGTCTATATATTTCACATGTATTTTTTTTTAAACAAAGTCTTAATTAATAACAGATTTTGATAATAGAGGTGTAGTCTCTCACTTTTTTGATATCAGTATCATTTTGTTATCTGCAAGAATTTTACTGTATGATTTGCAATTTCATTGTAATTTTTTTGATTTATATTTATATATTTTATTAATCAGTTTTATTCTTTATCAGTGATCATTAGAATTTACTGGAGCCTTAATTCCACTCTAAAAAAAGATCACAGAAACTGGTTGCCATGATAGCAAGTTTACCTTTATTTTCTATTTGCATACATATTTTCCATGACGAAGCTTAACAAAAAAGGAGACAAATAATAAAAATACAATTCATTGATTAGTTATATATTTAGTTATATTTTGCACAGTTTCTTAAAATTTCATTTCACAAGTAGTACTGGATCTCTGTATGACCAGTCGCATTATATCTTTGCTAGTGAGTTTGATGGGTAGTAACTTTCTTCAAATAATAATAAAAAATCAAAGATGGCATTATTTTATTTTTATTCAGGTTTTAAATATTTTTATTTTTTTATTCAAGGATTTTACTCCACTAGCACATGCAATATCATTTCAATATTCACTTTTGTTTTCAAGAAAATAAATAAAATTCCAAGAATGTATTTAATTACTTTTTATTAAAGGTACTTTTTTTTTATTAAAGTATTATTTTTTTATTAATATCAAATAGGATAACTTGACATATGCAAAAAAAATATTCATGTTTGTAATACAAAGGATTAGAGTTCAAAATAAAGGTATAAATATCACAATCTTTTTTCTTGATAAAGGATCTAAGGAAATAAGGAAATATGAATCTCAGGATTTATGGGTAAGAAAGCTTAAATATCAGAAATATAAAACTTTCTCATGTCCGTAAGTAATATTTCACTGAACAAAACAAATTACTCCTAAGTAATATGACTGAATAAAAAAATATTATCTCTCGGTCTTTCAATTTTAAATTAAAGAGAGCTAAAGGCCATTGGAGGACAAGAAAGACTGAACTCTTTTGATAGCATTATGGTTTTAAATTTTTTCATCTGAGACAATATTATAAAAGACTAGTTCTAATGCTACAACATTCAAATTTTTATTAATTGAAGGGCACAAGTCGTTTGTAGCGTAAAAAGGGGTGATAGGCTTCAAATCTTCTCTAAAAGTACAACAATCTATTAGGATACAAAAGGCAATTGAATACTGCTGTATTAATTTTTCCCTGTCAGACACTGTGGTGATGTTTTCATTTGCTAAATATTCTGGAGGTAAAATTATTTCCTATTTGGATCTGATAAGCAGCAGGAGTGTTATAGAAAAGACAAAGCTGTGAGATTAGGTACGTGGAATGTGAGAAAATTATCAGCTTAAGTTGAAAAACTTGAAGAGAAATAAAAATAAATAAAATGGATATAATAGTTAAGTTAAGTGAGGTTAGATGGGAGGAAAGAGGTGAGTTGAGAAGTGGTGAAGTTACCTTATATTACTCAAGAATTGAAACAGGAAAGCCGGAGTTGTATTAGCCGTTAAACTAATGTTGCAAGAGGACTACAAAAAGTATCTATCTGGATGATAGACTAATGGCTTTAAGGACTAGAATGCAGCTAAAAGATCTAGTAATTGTTCTTGATGTTGTGCCCCAACATCAGAGTATAAAGATGAAGATGTTGAAAAGACGTACAATAACATTCAGATGGTATTAGAAAATGAATAGGATTGCTGTAAAATAATTATAAGGGATTAGAACACAGTGGTGGGAAAAAGTGAAGATGGAAAGACAATGGGCAAGTTTGAATTGGGAACACAAAAATGAAAGAGGAGACAGGCTGGTTGAATTTTGCCAAGAGAATAATTTACTCATTATGAATATGGTATTTAAGAATCATAAATGAAGAAGAAGTACATACTTCGACAAGACCAACAGATGAATCTCACTTTCAGGAAATCATTTTTTGGTTGAAAATAGATACAGGAATGCTGTTAAGAAGGCAAAAGGGCTTCCAGGAGCCGACATAGAAAATGATCATATTCTGTTAATGATGGAAATGAATATAAGATTCAAACTTGAATGAAGGTGAATTAGTGGAAAATAGAGGGGCTAGAGGGTACAACGTGAGTAAAAGTGGGTGAAATGCTGACAAAGGTAATTACTCAAGGTTAAAAGGAAACTGATCTGACGGAGGAAATGTGGTCAAGGATAAAATCAACTATGAGGGAAGTTACAGAGAAAGGAAGGTGCTAGGTTTCTATGAAGGTAACCAGGCAATAAAACCTTGAATAGCACAAAAAATAATATGAAAAATTGAAGAAAGAAGAAAATATAAAAATAAAGAAGAATTCAACAGAAAAATCTTTCAAAGACTGAATAACAAGTTAAAGAGAAAAATACATAAAGCTAGGAAAAACTGCTAAAAGAAGAATGTAAAGATGTAGAAGTTTAGAAAAGAAAAAGAAGTACACGTATAAGAAGATAAAAAATGTCACATGGGATAGAAGAAATTCTACTTATAAAATGATAGAAATTGCAAAGAAAGATGATAAAAGTGTTTATGAAGAAGATGAGATAAAGAAACCATGGGAAGAATACAAAGGAGGACCTGTTTGTAGGAAGAAGGAAACAGGAGCACAGGAAGCTGAGGTGGAAGAAGTAGTACTTATGGAAGAAAAGAAAGGCCCACCAATTTTGAGATCTCAAATTGTACAAGCTATTAAAAAGACTATGAAAGCTACAGGAGTAGATGAATTTACAATAGAACTTTTAAATGCTAAGAAAATGAAGGAATAAATAAAATATAATACAATTTATGATACTGGAGTATGGCCAGAAGATTTTGTTAAAACAATAATGATAGAGATACCTAAAAAGGTTGGAACCAAATATTGTAAAGATAGAAGTATCAGCTTAATATCACATGCTGCTAAAATAATGCTGAGGGTTATTAATAGAAGGTTGATTACAAAAATGGAGAAGAATACTGGGGAAAAACAGTTTGGATTCAGAAAAGAAACAGGAACAAGAGAAGCTGTAGGACTGATTAGAATGATTGGAAAGAGATGTTTCGAAAGAGGAATAGGATTGAGCTTGTGCTTTAAAGATATGGAAAAGGCATTTGACAGAGTACAGTGGGAAAGGTTACTTGATATTTTGAAAGAAAATAGAGTTAATTGAAGGATAGGAAACTAATCAGAGAATTGTATATGAAGCAAAATGCAGCTTTGAAAATTAATGAGAATATTAAAGTTGGTTAGGATTAGGCGAGGAGTAAGGCAAGGTTTATCACCAACACTGTTCACACTTTATTTCAAGAAAAGTTGAAAGAAATATTAGATGGCCAAAAAGGAATAAGCATAGGTGGAAGAACATAAATTGTGTCAGATTTGCTAACAATCTGTTTATTGTAGTTAATTAAACTCAGAAACTGCAAGGAATGATAAAGTGTTGGAAGTAGGAATGAAGGAATGTGGTATAAAAATAAATTTGAGAAAAACCAAAATTGTGAACCTAAATGAGAGAGAAAGTATGGATGTTGTAACAAAAGAAGGAAAAATTGAACAAGTAAAAAAATATTCATATCACGGGACAGTACTAAACTGAAGACTGGAGGAGTAAAGAAGAGATTAAAACAAGAATTGCAATGGCAAAGGAAGCCAATTTTAGAAAGACGTACTCTACAACAATATGGATCTGAACCTGAGGAAGAGATTGATAAAATGCAATGTTTGGAGTATACTTTTGTATGGTAGTGAAACATGGACACTGGGGAAAGAGGAAAGAGTTAGGATTGAGGCTTTTGAGGTGTGGGTCTGGAGGAGGATGGAGAAGATAAACTGGGTGGACTGAGTAAATAAATTAGAAGTATTAAGAAAAATAAATGAAAATAGAACAATATTGGTGACCATCAGAAGGAAGAAAGGAAACTGGATCAGGCATATAATTATGGGAAAAGCAATAATAAATATACTTCTTCAAGGGTCTGTTGAAGATGAAAAAAGAAGAGGAAGGAAGAGGCTGAAGTGAATAAATGACTTAAAAGGTAGTGAAGGTTATGATGAGATGAAAAGAAAAGCATTGGATAGGAACAGATGGAGACAACAATGATGGAAGGAACCTGCCAACAGGCAGAATATTACATGATGAGACTTTTTCTCCTATATGATAAAGATTTGTTTTTAGAGTAGAATATATTTTAAAATAGTGGATAGAATAGCACCATTTAAACAAAAAACGTATGCATTTGATAAAACCTTTTTAGGGTAGAGGTCCATGGAGGCCATGAAAGCTAAACCTCTTGGACATGATTAAGTAATTTAATTTTTTTTCTTACAACACATTTACAAAAGAAAGTTTTAATACTAGCAATGTTTAAGTTTTATTAACTAAAGTGGCTGCAGGGACTCATTGGTTGCAAGAAGGCTTGATCCTCTTAAAAATATGTATTTTATTTTTAAAAAGGTAGATCACTTTCATGAAGAATGATTCAAATAGCACAATATTTTAATATTTGAAGATGCTAACTCACTAGCATATGTCTAATAATTTTCTCGTAGTTGTAATAGGACATTAAAAATGTAATATTTTATAATATAGAAAGCAATAAATAAAATGAACTATAAAATAGTTTTAAAATGAAATATAATACAGTAATAGTAAAAAGTATTTGCTAATGAAATTAAATGTTATTATTCAATTGAAAAGATATTTATAGAATAATTTTATATTAAATATTATCTAATAGATAAACATTCAAAAATCTTTTAATTTCTTAATTCTAAAAAATTAATTTTGGAATTTTTTTGATATAATGGTAACTTTTTCACTTTTATACAAGGGAAATAATTACTCACAAAAAACTTTTTAAGTTATAGATATGAATTTTTACAACTACACATCCAAACCAAACATATATTAACAGAACCAGTAATTCCAGCCAATTGTATTCATTTTGTAAAACATGGATATGCTTATTTTTAGCTTATGAAACACTAATGTAAATCTAGTAAATTCGAACTGTTTAATTACTGATATATAAAAAAAAGAATCTGAGTATCCCTGAAGACACAACTGAAGTTTGCTTTTTTCAAAAGTCTCCAAATACAGCTTATAAATATTCACTTAAATAGTTTTACAAAACAATATTTTAACTAAATAACTTCAGAATATGCATATCCTCATTTTTAGCTTACAAAATACTAACGCAAACCCATAACTTCAAGATTGTCTGCAAGGATACTTATATTTTTTATGCAAGCAAAGAGTGAAACTTCAACCGCTTGCATATTTCTCAAAATTGTTTGTTAAAATTAAAACCAAAGACAGTTCTGTGCAATATCTGCCAAGATACTAGCTGAATTTCACCGATCAAAAATATTTCGTCTGCTAAATATTGAAACAAAAGAGAAAATTCAAACAAATTAAAAGTTTAATGAAGAGCATATTTATTTGTGCAATGAATTTAACAATCTTTATTATTTTCATAAAAATCTGATCTGAGATTTCTACTTTTTATTATAAACATAATTTTATAATTTATTATCTGAATCATAAAAATCTGAATCTGTATAATTTATTATACAAGACTGATGTTCTTTTATCTAAAATAAAAGTGAGATTGACAGCCAATGAATAATCAGTCATACTTTCAGATGTTGTTTCTCAAATGTCATTTAAGAACAAGTATTTTTATAATAACAAATAATTTTAAAAATTCTTACATATCTCAAGTAAGTGCAATATTACAACAGAATTAAAATATTTCAACCCATGAATAATATATCGGTTGAGATACTGGATTCAATGACTGAAAAGAAACTTCAAAACAATACTATTAATGGTAACTATATAACAATAGGTCCTTAAACCTACTCCCCAACCTAAGTAATGGAATAACTTTTAACAAATTTTTTTAAATTTATTTATTATGAAGACACATTTTTCTGGAAAACATTCTGGCAATTCAACTGTCTTTTTTGGTCTTGCTGAAGAAGCAGCATCATTAAGATCAGCCAAAAGCTAAACAAAGGTTATGAAATGTAACAAAAAAAGATGCTAATATGAGGAGCTAAAAATTGAGGTTGATAACAAGGTATCAAAATTATCAGAATTTTAATACTTATGTAGTTAGATGAGAAGGATGACACAGTGAAGAAAATATTAAAACCAGACTTGCAAAGCCAGAAAGGCTTACTGCAGAAAAGAAATCTGCTGGTATTAAGCATGCATTTAGAAATTAATAAATCCTTATATAAATTGTACAGCTTTACAGCAAAATATGAATAGGAAAGCTAGACAACAAAGAATGGAGGCTTTTGAAATTTGATGTAACAAAAGAGTGTTATAAATTAAATAGGTTGAAAGAGTATAAAATGTGGGGTATGAAGATAAACTGGAAAAAGAGAAAAATTTTATAAAAGGAATAAAGCTGGTGAGTTACACAGGGTTTGTGAATTTGGTTATATAAGCAAGTTATGAGGATAAAACCAGTAACAAAGACAAAGATTAGAATTATCTCTTTCATATTGGCAAGAGGTAGAGCCATGGTCAGTCAGATTTTAAATTGACACAGAAGAGAATGAAGTGCTCCAAATCATTCAAACCACTGAAGAAAAACTTTTGTCACATTTAATCTTGGATAAATGATGTAAATCATGTAATGCTTGTTGATATATATATATTTTTTTTTTAATTCATTTTTCAGTGTCATTTTAAATTGGTCACACCTGTTTAGTTAAAAAAATTGAATTGCAGATTTTGGGATTAATTGTATTATTTAATTTTAATTAATTATAATTAAATTGTAATTATATGTTAAGTGCCATTTGTAATAATTTTTATATTAATATTAAATGAATATATATCAATGTTCACTATTTAGATGTCAGCCTTACCTAGTAAAAGTTAAATTCTACTTCTATTTAGACCTCACTCTGTGTACATTGCATTGAAGGGCTTAAACCATTAATTTAATACTATTAGAATAACAATTAACCATTTACTACATTCAACTGTGGTGAACAATGAAGGTAGACTTAAAAAGTTGAATACACTAACATTTCAGTGATACTAATGAATACATCTGATAGCAAGCAATGTGTGTTTTACTTTTGATTAAAATCAAAGTATTAAAATTAATTACAAATACTTTTAAATATCAATTGTCAATAACGCTCTCTAAGAAAGCACAAATCATTTGATAAAAACTGCATTCAAACTTAAAATTACAAATAAATAGTTTATACATTTATTACAATTTACTGTGTATAATCCCTTATGTAAATTATTTGGGGTAAAATTATTATAGTTGCCATAAATTTTACTTTATGGACGTATAAAAAGTTCAAACAGCATAGCATTAAGGAATGAATGAACTTTTTAAATTATACTTCAATTTCTTTAATTATTAATATTTATAAATGATTACTTTTATTTACCTTAGTTAATTACATCATATTCTGCAAGTACTTAAGCTACTTCCAAACATTAATTTTTATATCGAACTGCTGTTATCTTAAATTATTTTTTTAAAGCTTTTATAACTAATGCATCAATAATTTGAATATTAATTATTGCAATTAATAAGTTAATTGTTATTTTACAAAGTTTAATAAACACTTTAATTTTACAAATAAATGCATATTCTTATATTTCATTATTACCACTACTTTAATTTGCCTAAAAATATCTTTTATAATTTAATTATTCAATTGTTACAAGCATTTTATTCCTATAAATTCATTTTTAAATATTAAGAAATTCCACATGATTTCATTTTAGTTGTTTAATAATGTAACTCAAAACCAATGTCTTGCATTTCCAGGAAATTTAATAATAAAACCTTATTTATTACAAACTAGTAAAATCCAGAACAAAAACTATAAAGAATCAGAACCTTCTTTCTGCTGAAGTGAAAAATTCATAAAATGAAAATTGAAATATGTGGAGATGAAGTTTTATTAGTTATCCATATCAAATATAAATATCATTGATATAAATAAATATGTTATTTTATAAAAATTTATAAATATAAAACATTTTTTATATATATATCTTTATTATAATACTTATAATTACTTTTATTATTCTATCTGTCACTGATTTAATTATCTTTTATTACCTCAAGTCCAAGTCGAATTGTTGCTTGAAAGCCACTGCAATCAATTGTTACTTCAGGTAAACCACCAAGTAAATCATGAATCCTTTGTGCCAATACTTTTTCATTATCTTCTGGATTAACTTTAACAACAAAATCTGCACCAAGTTCTTTTGCTACTTTTAGTCTGTGATCTACAATATCTGAAAGAAACAATTTTTTTTATAAAAAGCAGTTATTCAGTTATTTTTATAAATTAATTGAGAGAAATAACATTCTGGAAGTCTTATTTAAAACAAATCATTGCTATCCTGGTTTGGTGTGATAAGAACTACTGTGTTATTGCAACTATATTTCCATAACAGTTTAGCAGATCACATGATCCCAATGTTTTAAAACATCTGAGTGGGAATGCTTTCACTTAAACATGCTAATCAGTTGATTTATTGAATCAATAAAGGTGCTACAGCAATCATAACCCAGGTGTAACTGTATATTACATCTATTGTTTGTAAAATCATCAAATTATTTAAGCAGTTAAAAAAATTATGTAAAGAAATAATATTTCTTTATTATAATTGCAAAAAATGTTCTTTCTCTTAAAGTGCCTGTATTATTTTACAACCTGTTAGTTTAAAATAATAATCTTCTAGTATTGCTAGACCACATTTAAAGGTTTTACTCTACCCTCCTTAATTTGTTCTAAAAATTAGTTCGTCTTAATTAATTGTTTAATTTGTTATGTTTAATTAGTTCATGGTAATTAGTATTGTTTAATTAGTTCATGGTAATTCACAACCGCAGCTAGAAGATCGAGTGCAAGCGGCCTTGTCAACTGCGGAGGGCTGAATGGACATTCAAAATTTAAAGATTTCTGTACCCAAGACGAAGGTTATGCTTCTCAAGGGTGCAGACAAATTATTGTACAGTCGAAACCACCACATTAAGTATAAAGGCTGTGTAATCAGCCGAGTGAGAGTTCATAAGTACCTAGGTGTTTTGTTTGATGAGAAGTTGCTGTTTAGCAACCACATTAGGCAAGTAGCGGCGGACGCCGTTTCAGTGATACACAGACTTAGGAGGATTGCTCGGAAGGACTATGGGTTGTCTGGCTGTCAAATGTACATGGTGTACCAAGGTGTCTTCAAAAGCATGATCTCTTACATGGCGCCTGTTTGGGCGCCTAGGTTGGAAATTAATAGAGCACTTGTTCAAAATTTAAGGAGCGCCCAATGCAGAGCCTTAATTGTATGCTCTGGTGTTTTTAAAACAACTCCTACAAGGCAACCACTGTATTGGGAAAGGCTCTCCCAATCGATTTAGTGGTGAAAGTTGAGGCAGCCATGTGGAAATTGCACATCCCAAATATCTCGGCCTCCCAAGATATATATGGTTTTGAGCCGGGCCAGTACTGGAGCAGAATGGTGATCACAATGCACCATATAAAAAAATTGTTGTAAATTTTGCTCAGTTGCCCATCTCCCACCTATGGAAGAAGCTTCAGAGCCTTGCAATGAAAGCATGGCAGCTGGAATGGGACATCACAACTAAGGAAAGATCCCTGTACAAGTTTATATGGGATCTGGGGGGGATGGTATGCCTTGAGTTCGTATTTAAGGGCAACTGAACTGGGTTGGTGCCCAGGTGCTCACCAACCATGTTAATTTGAACCAATATCTGTTTCGGTTCTGCCTGGCAGATGATGAGCTGTGTGTCTGCTGGGAGGTCCAGTCAAATTAACACCTGATGTTTGACTGCCCTGCTCTTGGGGGTGCCAGAGACTGGGTAACCCTGGAACTTAGAGGTCAAGGGGAAAATTGGCCGCTCACAAACGGCGAGTCAATGTGGCGAGAGCCACATTGTTGGACTGTGTGGGAGTTTCTTGATGAGGTTGCTATGTTCAACTGACATCAGTATTTTACCTAAGGGAAGACCCCTACCGCACTGCTGTCAGAAGCTAACCTAGAAATATATGGCTGACCACCAGCCAATTAAGGCTCCAAGCACTTTAATGTGGTGGACAGGTACTTGCTGGCATTCAGCGACCTGGGCTTTGCAGTGAATTGCTGTCTCGACTAAATGAATTTTTATTTATGGATGTCATATATATTTTTAGTAGCTGTTGTGGTGTGCCTACCCATTTTAGTAAATATATGACAAGTGAGCAGTTGGGACACGTAAGCTGGTGGTCCGCTCACATTATTAGGTAGACTCTAAAAGTTATTTAGGACACTGGTCGCTAAACTGTTTCAAGGCTCAGTGGCTGTTTGTGGCAAAGACATTCAGTCTTATACTTTAGGGCAATTGAATGGGGTGGGGGCAGGAGAAATGGCAAGCAAACCAACCAGTGACCTACCCTCCTTAATTGTCTTTCTCATTTCCAACAATATCTAAAGTATGTCAAGATGACTACTGAAATAATGTACCAAAATGTTAATTTTTTAATTTTAGATGCTTGATGAATTATCAACATATTTTTGCTGTTCTTTGTTTTATTAGTGGGGGAAATAATAAAACAATAGAAGAAAATACAATTTTCTATATTACTAACTTTGGATTTCATACTACTTATTATTGCATTAAATATAGTAAACATTGAAAACTTTACCAGTGATTATAATTTTATTTGCACCCATAGCTTTTGCTGTAATGAGTGTAACTAATCCGATTGGACCTGCACCAAGTATGAGGACTGTAGTTCCTATATGCACTCCAGCTCTGCGGCAAGCATGCATTCCAACAGACAGAGGCTCCAGCAAGGCTGCTTCCTCAAGAGTGACATGATCTGGTAACCTATGCAAAAAGGAGGAAACAAAAATTAATTTACCTTTTTTGAAATTATCCTTGTACATTCCAAATATGTTAACTTATTAAAAATTTAATAACTACACGGCCTATCTTATTACTTTAAGAAATAAGTTGTCTATTGTTCAGGCCTCACCGCAATTGCTTTTTCCTAGGTGTTGATACTTCAATTTTAAATCATGAATGAAACAGCAAAAGGTTTTTCATACATCTTTAATCCTGCATTCCATGTGTATGATGTAGATACAAGTGTTTAGCATCAACTGTTATTTCACAAATCAAGTTTATGTACTATCTGTCTTCAAAGTTAATACAAACCAGTCAAAACATGGTATGATAAATTTATAATATTTACTTTTGACCCTGTTAACTTCTAAATACTTAATCTTCATATTGAAGTAATTTGTACATTCTCAAAAAAAGTTTTGACAACATTTATTCCATTCTTACGCAAAATTCTGTCTTAGATTGTAGCTGTAGCATTCTATTTTAAGTTTGAATGTGGGAATATAGGGAGAAAAATTTAGTAGGATGAGAAAAAACCAAGCCTGATTGGGATTTGAATTCAAAAAAAATTTAAACAAAAGGTTGAGACACTATCATTATCTCAAGGAGGTTATCTAATTAAATAAAAAATTAATACAAGTATTATATTGCAGAAAAACTGATAAATAAAAATTGCAACTACAGTAATTACTGCTTCATTCTGATGATACTACAGTTAACTAATACCATTACTTAATATCAGTAAATTAATCAATTCCTACTAGTAAGTGGTAAGTAGTAAACAATGAGTAAATGAAATATATTTGTATATTTTATTAACAACATCATTTTATTAATTTATTAATAATGGAATATTGCAAATTTATTATAGATATTGAAACAGTTGATGCAATACTATCAGTAAGTAATATTGTTCTACTATTAGTCACATTGTTATCACAATGGATTTATATACATCTCGTTAACATGTAGATGAATGAGAAAATCCTATAAACATTTACAGAATATTTTCTGTATTAATTATATTATAAATTAATTGTTACTTTTTTAACCATTTTGGCTTTCATTTTTTTAAGTACAATATTTGCAACAAATTATATTTTTCATTGAACATCATGCAAATAAAGTTAGATTTTCATTTGCATCTATTATTTATCTTTCATCATATATAAATTAAATTACAAATTTAATTAATTAAATAATACAATAATATGTAATAATAATAATAATCTTTTTTTTCTTTTTGGATGGCCTCCTCATATCCCTTACAGCCATTTCCAACCTCCATGAAAAGAGCCCTACTCTAAACAGGGAAGTGAGAATGACCTATTCTAATGTGCAAGCAAGTGCATTTAAAACTTTAAATGTAATACACTTGATCTATCGGGAAAGGGAAAACTATAATCTATAACAGAAAATTAAAACTTCTCAGAAGAAAGATTTAACAATAAAATTAATTTTTTTAAAAACCCTATTAATATAAAACCTGTAACCAATGATGCTACAGCCTGTCAAAAGTAAACTTGCTACACTTGTCGCTGCTTATCCAGTTATCCATGCAACTTGATTTTCCAATTTCGATGCATTCTTCAAGTATAATCCTCCACAACTCATTAGGTTTTGAACCAAATACATCATTTCCTCTCCATAAGTAGTTAAAAACTCAAAAACATCTATCTAGTGGTCTCAATTGACCAGTATCTTTGTGAACAAACCAGTCCCTTCTCACATTCACATCTGGGATTCGAATTCCTATTTTCGATAGGTCAATATCAATTTGTCCATTAAGAGCCTTATATAAAACATTGTATCATATATTGCTCTTTCTTTTCCAGTGTTAAAATGTTCAAATCCTGACAATCATCCTTGTATGACAGACCACTGTACAAATTTTGTTAGCAAAAGGCTGACAACAACCTTTTCTGGACTGCTTCTACCTTATCATTAGTATAGTCCCGATTGTAATTCCATATCATGAAACAATATTTGGGTAGGGGTTTAACAGAAGTTTTATACAGGTTTAATATTGTATCTGCTCTATGAAATCTTCTTCCATCCCATAGAGCAACCCCAAATTTCTTCTGACCTTTGAAACAATACAATCAATGTGATCACTAAACAACACTTTTGAATCAAAAGCACTCCTACATTACGCATGCTGGTCTCTCCCCTGATGTTATCACCAGCTATATTTCAGCCATAATGTACATTCGTCTTTCTTGAAAATGTTACAACAACTGTTTTATGGAGGTTCAATGGCATTCTATTGACGATTGATCATTTACCTAGTCAATATCCTGTTGCAATAATTTTGACTCTGCAACATTATTCTTATTGCCATATATCTTAATGTTATCGGCAAACATCAATATATTCGCCTTAATATTTGACATGATCTGGAGGTATGGAATCTTAAAACAAATGCATGAATGGGACCTAATTGGAAATTTCCCCATGATTATCACTAGCTGTTTAACCTAGCGAACTATAAAATTACACGTCGGCAACACCTACTCAATAAGTAGGCAATTACAAAATGGAATTTTATAGGAATAACCCCTCAGCAATACCATGTTTACAATTGCCGTCTACAGGGTTCTACAAACAATACCAATGGACATTGGTAAATGTATGTATGTCAACGATCTGACGATCTTCTATGCCAGCACGAAAACTGCAATGGTCTGGAACAGATTGCAACGAGCAATCAATGATATCGTTGATATGGCTGAAAGGTCTAGCTTTAGGTTCTCAACCGAAAAGTCATGAGTAAGAGCCCTACTGTCTTTGCTTTATGCAGTGGATCTTTTCTATAGTTTCTAAAT
The DNA here is from genome assembly GCF_047948215.1 of Lycorma delicatula. Lineage (NCBI taxonomy): Eukaryota > Metazoa > Arthropoda > Insecta > Hemiptera > Fulgoridae > Lycorma > Lycorma delicatula. The sequence continues at coordinate 235,201,015 of NC_134455.1, forward strand.
TTAATTTTAGAATGTATCTCTTCTGGATATAAGCTTCTATTGTCAGAGAGAAAATTTATTTATTTATTTTGTTTTTATGTCTGTTTTGTACTGAATGGCACCTTTTACATCTCATGCAGTTGTGGAGCGTTTATCAAGGACTAAGTGTTTTTCTTAAAATATGTATTGGTAAGTTTTTAATATCAGACATATACACGAAAGTGTTTGTATGTGTATGATTTTTGTGATTTTATATTTTCTTCTGGTGCTGTCCTTTCAAGCTAATAGGGCTTCTTTACACCCTTATCAATAATGTATTATTTTATAGTTATAGTTTTATTTTAAGAACTGACAAGGAATAATGACTTTGGTAGTTGATGTCTGATAATTTAATTAAGAAAAAAAAACAAATATATAATTAATAACATATTCAAATTATTTGCTTTTATTTTAATAATCTAAATTGTTTTATTTGAACAAGTGTATATTAATATATTTTATTCTAGTAAACTAACTTACTTATGACAAAAATCAGCAGCATGTGTGTAATAACGACAAAGATTCCCATCAATTGGTGGTGTTGCACAGAATTTCATGTTTATACATAGATTATAGCTCCCTTCCTTACAGAATGTGCATGTTCTACATGAAACACCTGGTTCTATGGCCACTCTGTCTCCTAGAAAAACAAAAAAAAAATTAATAAATAAACTATCTAAGGATTATTACAAAAAATTACAATCTAAACTAAAATAATAATTATAATTGTGTGTAAATTTACTTTAAATTATTATTAATCTATGCACAACAGTTTAATAATAAAAATTGAAGTTTGTTATATTGTTTACAAAATTATTTTTCCATTTCCAACCTGTAAATAGCACTTTCTTATTGTATATTTATTTCAACTAATTGGATACGGTATTTTAATTCTGTTTGCACAATATTTTAATTCTGTTTACTATAATGAGCACTGTAGAAGCAACACAAATATATATCTTCTTGTGGCATGTAGAAGTATGTGCTTTTGATTTATGCATTATCTACTACCTGCCCAAATGAAAGGCTACAAGTGGAAGATTCATTAAATAATATAAAAGTATTGACCATACTCATTTGCAACTCATTTTCATTCAAAACTGTAAACTCTTATTTTGCAATCATGTATTACGAAATATTCTTTAATTGTTTTTACTACTGATATTACTTCTAGCAAGATTACAATATCAATAATACCCATTTAAACAAGTCAAATGTGATAATCAAAGAGCTATACACTTGAATTCTCTACTTCGCAATTATTTTATCTGCATAACAATGTGAGAAAAATATTGAGAAACCAATACCTAAATCAGTATTAGATTAATCTCATTACAATTTTTGCAGTAAGGAATTTTTATAAATATCCCACAAAACGAAGGACGTCATGATTAACTGAATCTAAAAATATTTCACTCAAAGTCACAGAGAGGTCATATGCTTATACTCGTATATGGTTTATACATATTAGGATATTTGATTAAAAGTCCACATCAATAACAGGTTAAAACAGAAAATTTTCTTTTAAGATTTAATCATCTAACATATTTTATGTTATGAATCCAATATTAACCCTTATCAACCCTTATCTTGAGCTCAGATGATATCTAAGAGGTGGTTGTAGGTATTTTAAATGAATGTAATATGTATTACCATTAAAATTATACTTTCTATAAGATTACAGTTATATCCCTGTAAACGTAATTACAAAATTCGAACTCAATAAGATAATTTTTGAACCGTGATAAAATATAATTTGATTTCTTCATCCTATTAATACTTAAGCAAAACGTTTGTAAGTAATTTTAAATTAATTTATTTTTACTTGCTTGTACAAAGTAAAGGAAGTATTGTGATTGCAAAAAATTTCAGTTTTCAGGTTTCAACCAAAAATACCCTTTTTGACCATCCCGAATCAATTTTGACTAGTTTCGGCATAATGTGTGTACCTATGTGTCACACATAACTCAAAAACGATTAGCTGTAGGATGATGACATTTTGGATTTAGGACTGTTGTAACATCTAGTTGTGCATCTCCTCTTTTGATTACAGTTGACTGAACCAAGAGTCCAAAAAAGCCCAAAATCTAAAAATATTTGAATTTTGAACTTTTCTTAACTGCAGTAATAAGCCCTCATTTAGAGGTTTACAATGATATATCATAAATGGTACTTATTTTCACTGGTTCCAAAGTTATAGCCAAATAAAATTTTAATTAATGAAATACTTGATCTTAGGGAAGACACATTGGTTCTAATCAGACTTCATCTCCTTTTTTTAACTTTTTTTTTAAATTTAATATATTGATTTATTAATAATTATTAACCTCTCATTGTAAAAAAAACTTTTACGTAGTAAACTTTATGTAGTTTTCATTTTAAAGAAATATGTAAATGTAATTTAATAGGTGTACAAGGAAGTCACATGTTGTTCTTATCAGATTTTTTTTATACTAATACAGGTGCTGATCTTTATCTTTTTATGTTATGATGCATTGTGCTTAACAACCATTACTAATTTTATGATCCAACTTTAATATTGTTAAAATATGTTTAAAAATACTTGCCTTGCTTTAAATTTGTAACATCTTTTCCAACCTTCACAACTACACCACTTGATTCATGTCCAACAACCATTGGTGAATCTACAATAAAATCTGCTATTCGTCCATGAACATAATAATGTACATCAGAGCCACATATACCAACACACGCCATTCTTACTAACACCTCTATAAAAAAATAAATAATAATTAAATAGAAACGTAGAATTACATGACAAAATATGATAAACACTTTATTAAAAATTATAAACAACTGACTTTCATATTACATGGTAACTATTCTTCCAGAGGATTTTTCAATACTAATAAAGTGATTTTGTTTTAATAATTTTTAAATTACAATTTCAAAAATTTTCTTGATCATAATGACAACATCCATCCAACTTTATAAAAGTAATGAAAAATAACTCTCTAAATATGAGAAAATGGTTTTATTAAAAGACTATTTTTTTGGAGTTTTTATTCAGCTTGATCTCAGAGATTTCTGGTGTCATTAGGAACTGTTACTTTTAACAACTTCCATCTTGAAGTTATTAGAAAACCCTTTAATATACAGTTAAGTAGAGTATAGTGGAATGTAGAGTAATAAATTTCACAGTGCTTACGAAGGTTGGTTTTGAATAACATTTTTGTGGTGTAGTTATTATCAATAAATTTATGTTGTTTCTATGAGAGGTGATATGCAAAGATTGATTCTGCATAAGTATAAAGCTTTTGCATGTTCATTTTATCTGCAGATGAATGTGCATTTCATTTGTTGTGTGTATCATTTAGAAAAGTCATTACAATTTAATTAGTATGCTTGTGCTGAATTATCTCTGTTAGTGTGTAAGTGAATGAACGAGTACATAAGTGTGAATGTAAGTTGATTTTTTGTTTTTCTTGAAACACTTACTCAACAAAAGTTATATCTTTTTTCTGAAAACATTAACAATTTTTATTAAGCAAGTATTAGTGTTGTGTGCTTCGGTCACTAAGTAGGTTTTCTGGGTTTTTGATTCTGTTCTGCATTTTTTGTAATATGTCTTGTCTACAAGTAAGAGGATGAGTTTAAAAAAAAAGTATTAAATATTTCATTGTACTTGGTGTGTGTAGTAGATGATGTAATTTGTTTGGAAATTTTGCAAGTCTGTATTTTACATAGTGATAAAAGATGCATTCTGTTCATTTGTTAGTAGTTTGTGTTAGAATGTTTATATTATGTATTTTAATTGTCTACTATGTTTTTGTGATAAGTTTACACAGGGTTATGATAGCAACATAATTAGCACATTTTGCATATGTAGAAATTAGAAAGAACACATACATTTTGAATTAGGCCATCTGTGGTGTGAGTTAAGTATATAGTATTAACCCCTTCAAGTATCACAAATTAACAAAAACCTATTTGTATTAAGTTAACTATACTAAAGGTTCTACAATAATTTATATTCAAAAGAATACTATAAAATAGGAAATTTTTTCACCAGTATGTATTTTAAAAGTTTAAATAAATTTTATTTAAAAAGACACTTGTATTTTAAGTTTTATAAGAATTTGAATGTACAATTGTTTAGTTTTGTTAATCTACATACCATTTTATAAGCTCATGTAATGGAGAAATACTGTATGCTGTGCCATTTTGTACTACATATATGTCAGAGCTTTTTGTATATTACATATGTTGTTTAGATTTCAATTTTTTTGTTATAACTTTGATTCTAGTACAAGATAATTGTCCACAATGACATTGTCCTCAATATTTGCTGTTAGATAATTTTAATTTTTACAGAAGTTGTTCTTAATCATTCCTGTTTATTTGGTAAAGTGCTTCCACATAGGATTTATTTTGTGAAAGATTGTTTTCAAAAGATGTTATCAATAAACACTCTTGAGTATAATTTACTGATACTGTAAGTATTTGGTGTTTAAACACATTTTATCTTTCTGATTGTAAATATGTGTATTACTTATAATTATTGTGTATTAAAATGATAACATCAAATCTAATGCAATAAAAGGTAAGAACAGTATAATGCTTACAAAAAGTTACCTGTCACCATACATTTTACTATAAAATATATGTTTACATAAAATTAAAATTAAAAAAAAAAAAAAATTAATCGCTAAATATTAATTTCAATTAAAATATACTTATAAAATATAAGTATATAATTATAATGAATGAAGTTGTTATTTGTTGTTTATTGTTCAAAGCACTTGTAAGACTACAGTAACTTATCAATTAGCTTTTTTATAAGTATATAATTATACTAAATGAAGTTGTTATTTGTTGTTTATCGTTCAAAGTACTTGTAAGACTGTAGTAACTTATCAATTTGTAGAAAGCAAGTAGACCAATAAAAGTTTCTATCGTAATTCCTCAACTGGCGCCAGTTATATGTAATAGAATGTAATAAAATAGAATATAAATATTGAAAGGGTACAGGTTGGGTTCAGATTTGTACTTTCATTTGGCTTATAAAATACCAAACACTACATCTACTTCAATGTTTACCACATGTTTGTTTGATTGTGTTGGTGTATTGAAAAGGATTTGTGAGTCTGCATGTTTTATCTCTGGCAGATAGTTGTGTTTAAATATAGCAACATTGAAAATTATACAGAAGACAAATTTGTTAAAAATATCATGAAATAAACATTTTATTAATTACTATTTTTAATCATTAAACCTAAAATATTTGTAATAATCAGTATGCAGTAGCAGCAGCATTACCATAAAAGATATTTCTGGATACCTGCTATTTTTATTTTTACACATTGAAGTAACTTGACTGAGCACAGATACTTGCTTACCAACAAAATTTGAGCAAGGGCATTTGGATTTTTTTCTTTCTGAGTTATATGCACAATGTTGGTGTGTAAAAACCTACTGTTCTAATAAGGTGAGAAGTATTAATCATTGGATATCTCTATACATTACTAATTCTTCAGTACTTTGTTGATGTTATACAATTCACAGAGCTGGACTGATGAGTAGTGGGACGAAAACACCTGATTTTTTCAAAATATTGCTGGATTAAGTAGAAAGGGAAAAAGCATAAGAAACTATTCCAACTCCTAATATATTAAAAAGTAATTTCTATTTTCATCTTATCTGATGTTTTGATACCGTATAACATACTTCAGGGTTTATAAGCAGAAACTGATTAGAAAACTGCATCATTTAACATGTATATTATTATTTTTTTTAAAACAGGACTGAAGACAGCAGAGTGTTAATTTTTAAATATAAATGGAAGTTCATGCTTTTGTTGATTGACACCATTAATTATTCTACCTACATTAATGTAAACTTTGATAAAAATTACAGGACTGTTTGCAAAAATTAAAAATAAGAATTGGATATTTTAAATTATTCACTAATGTATTAAAATGCACTTATAAGTCTCATCAATTTATTTACAAACCTTTTATTCTTAAAGTGATAATAAATTTATACATAATAATTTACGTGTATAAAACTATTGTTGATTTGTGTTATTTTAAAATACATCATTTAAATTTGTTAATAAATTTATATTTTTAATTTATGGTTTGTTGATCTATTAATTCCTTTTTATTGCAAAAATAATTAACACATCATAAAAAATAAAAAAACAATATCACTCACATTGCTGTTATCGTTATTTTAAAACATAGAGAAGCAGTGACCTTAAGATTTTCTTTTCCTTTTCCTATTCATTAGTGAAAGGTTATCATATTCCTATCATTGAATGCATTATAACAAAGATGTCAGACTTAAGCTATCTAAATATAAGTTTCTGATAATAGGGTTAACTGACTTTTATTATTTAATTTTGAAAATATTTTTTTGGGTGAAAGATTAAAGTGTCAAAATATGTCTTCTTATCTAAATTTTGTGACTTCTTAAAAATTAAATTCATAAAGCATTTTTAAAATTAAAATAAATAATTTTTTTTGTTTAAAAAGTGAAGGTGTAAAAGAAAACTCTGAAAAATTAATAAGATAAAGATCTTGATGTTCTGATACCACATAACTGACTTCAGGTTTAATAAGAAGAAATTGATTAGTAGATTGCATCATTAACATGTATATTATCCATTCTTTAAAACAAAAATGAACACTATAAATCTCAGTATATCTGATTGTGAGAGTTTAAAAAAAAATAAACAACTTGATAGACAAAAAAAAAGTTGTTGAAAAATGTATAAGTAATAAAAAAAAAAAATGATTTACATACTACATCAATTTTTTATGTTCCTGTTGCAACTAGAAACATCAGTTTTTAAATAACATATCTATGTATGCAAAATTCTAATACATGTGTATATATATTTGAAAAATTTTCAAAAATATATTAAATTAATAAAAAAAAAAAAAAAAAAAAAAAAAAAAAATGGTATCCAAATTACATAGGACATAAACAGACCAATAAAGTATAGTATATAATAAACTTAACATATAAAATATGAGTTACTTTACACATTTCTCTAAGAATTTTCTAACTTACCCGATCAGGTAAGTAATTTAGTCAGTAAGAGAATTGTGTGTTTACTTGAATGAAAGAAATCTTACTCCAAAATTTTTACTTCAAAACTGCATCTTTTTTAATGTTGCAAACAAAAGTGATTTCATATGACATTAGATTACATTGTCAGTTATATTAATTCATTAATACTGGCTAATTGGTGTAGTGATTAGCATTCAGACTCTGAACTGACTGGTCGCATTTTCAGTTCCTGACAATGAAATGTGAATTTTCCCATACCATTATTTGTTTTATATTCCCATTAAAATATGTCCACAAATCATTTCTATCATATTAAAAAAAATAATAAGAAAAATGACTAATAACAAAATTTCAAATCATGTTTCCTTAGTATTCTAAACTAATTTGTTAATAAGATTTAGCCAGATTTATGGACAAAAATAGTGAATTTTTTCTTTGTTTAGTTTTGTTAATATGAATGATGCAACTCCAGAAAAATGCCTTCTTTACTCTTATCACTACTGCTGTCTCTATATCAAGCACAATTATATGAAGTATAACTATAAATATATTACATACAGATCGTAACTGGAAATAAATAATAGCAGTTTAGGTTTTTAAAGAGAAAAACAATGATCTCACAATTCTAAATTATGTTCGCCAACATCATAAAAACATTAAATATAGAAAGTGCCATTTAGATAGTCTGTATCGCTTAAAATTTCATTAGATATTAATGGAACAACTGCATACTCATATAAATTCAGAATAAAAAATATTACTACCGAAGATCATGCTCGTATTCTGGAGTTTGTTAGGAGGAAAAAGAAAACTACTGCTACACAGAATAAAGGAAAACAAAGCTCATAAAATTTTTGAAAGTAAATTTAGAACAAAATTAATCAACAACTTTAAACTTTAAATAAAATGCAATATTTGATTCTAAAGATGAACAATAAATATTAACCAAATATTTAGTAAAATGTAAAAACACATTTCTAATTAAAAGTATTTTTGCTTTTTAAATTATTATAGTTATTAATGTAATTATTTTATAGTAGTCATAAATAATCCATCCAAATTAAAAAAAAAAAAAAAATAATAAACAATTATAAAAAAACATTCTACTATTTAGTTACAGAATTATTCTATTACCCTATTACAATGAGTATAAAGAAAATAAATGTTGTATCATTTTCAAATTAAAAAAAAAATAAAAACTTTATATTGTAATAAAAAAAAGAATACATTTATATAAATAGTATTTAATACAGTATCTAAAATTTAAAACAGATAAATGTTTAATAGCGTTAAAAAGGTGTTAAGTTATTAAAAACTTACCATTGTCTTTTGGTTCTGGAACTTTTTTGTTCTCCTGTTAACATAAATAATTAAAAATAGAATATTATAATTAGATCAAGTAAAAAAGAAAAGTAAATGATAAGTGTCGTACCAGTACCATAAACTTTTACAACATCAATTAAAATTATAATCTAGTATAATTTAACAGAGATTTGTACAAAAAAATTTGGTACTTGTGAAAAAAAAGATACGTTTTAATAGTGCATTGTGCATAAATGATTAAATGATATACAGAATTTTCTTTTCTGAACTTGTAAATGATTTATTCTAGAGAAATATTTTGATGTGTTACTTAACGCTGTTAATTTACATTAAAACAATAAAAAAATTTACAGAGATATTAACTTGTTGTGAGATGGAAGTGATTTTGATTTCCTCCAGAGAATTCTGGGTTTGAATTCCAGTTGAATTGTCATTTTTTACATTTGCAAAATTTATCTCTCATGATTAAAAAAAGGACAGTGATTATAACTGGGCATCAATTTCATACTGTCAATATGGCAGATTGAGTAGTTTGCTAAAACCAAAGGGAGGTTTGTTTAAAAGGAAAACTTACTATCTAATATAAATCTAAGAATCAGAAAGACTTAAAAAACATATATGTATATTTATGTAGAATGCAATACTTTATAGTAAAACGTGAGTCACGTGAAAAGCAGAAACCTTTGAAATGAAAATTAGATGAATTGATAAAATACAAACTGAAGAGGGATTAAGAGATAAGTATGAGAATAAGAAGTTTGTGGTAGAGATAAACTATGAAGATCAACTAGATGGTCAGGCCATAGATCCAGACTCCAGGATTAATTAATTTTGTTCAAGATGTAACAAAAACTGTTCTGTTATTCACAATTTTCAATTTGCCCCCGTTTCTGTTATATTATGACAGCTATATTATGATATAAGAAGCACCAATTGCCTTCTGTAAGCATAATTTTTTTCACTATGTAGACAATTCCAATGAAATATTAATGGAGGCAGCTAACAGGAGAATACTTCAGCTGTAAAAGTATCTAACATCGCCTAAAATAATTTCTTTTTTATACTGTTGAAAGAAACATGCTACAAAAATATCACCTGATAATTTTTGTGTATTCAGCATATTCATAGTATTATTTACCAATTATAATATTCATAAGCCAAAAAAATTTACCAGTTAATATTTATTATTCCCTCAGAATTACTTTGTAGCCATTAAAGCATTAACGTGTTAGAAAAATAATAAATAATCTTGTTGTAGGTGTTTCAAAGAAATATTTTGAAAATAATATATTACCTTCATGATAAAAAGCTTAAGAATTGAAAATAAGGCGAAATGTAAAACAGGAATACATTTCACATATAAAATATAATCTCTGATAGTGATTTAATTAAAGCACAGAATGAATTAAATGGGACATGTTGACAAATCATAAAAATGACTGACTCCTTTTATAACTTTCAAAAATCAGTTGAAGAAAAGAGAGGTAGAGAAAATTCAAGATGTACAGGTTACATTAAATAACACACTGTGGAACTTTTTTGTAGTAAAAAATAGCAAAGAATGTAAAGAGTGTTGAAGAGGTACTTGGTCTGCAAGGATTAGGCTATGAAATAAATAAACGTAGAAAATTTGAAATAAATATGTTGACCAGTTTGACAAAACATAAAAACATACTTTTTAGTAGATATATGATGGTAGATAAAATTACATTTTAGGTTTTACTGTGAAAAAACACTCCTTAAAAACACTATGAAATAAGGTTCTCAAATTAAATTACGTTATAATTTGGATTATAAAAATAAATAATTTACAAATATTTTATGATATTCAGCCTACTAAATTCCTAATCAAGCGTGTCAATAAAGATAATTTTATTATCATGAAATCTGTGACCTGTAAGTGAGCAAATCTGTATGTCAAGAACATGATTATCAAAAGTGTGATATGTCAACAAGGGCAAATATCACTCAGAAACATAAATATACATATATACAGTAACTGATAATGGGAGCTTGCTTTTATAATAATAAAGAATGGCTTGACCTCTTATTGAACCTAATTATATACTAAAAAAATAATTTGTTACTGTATTCCATATAAAAATAAATTAGAATTTTATTATCTGAAAAGTCCCATAGAATATGATTGTGCAGATAAATAATTGTTCAACTGAAAGAGTGAGATTAGTTCCATCTTGCTATAGCAGACATTATTATTAGCGGCTTTCCTATTAACATATAAAGTCCAAAATTATTAATAAATAAAATTCTGCAGTTAACCTTTTTAAAGATTAATGGATCTCCTTACTCTTCACCTTTCCAATTTTCAGAGATTACAAAGGTATTCTTTAAAAAAAAGTGTTTACAGAAATACATATTGTATTAATTTGGCAGTAAATACATCTAGTTAGGTGTACGCTTAAACTGAGTAAAAAAATTTCAAAAATTTGTAAACCATCTCAAACAATACATCTAAACAACTTCAATACTGAAGTAGATTCACAAAAAGATCCCCCACAAGTTTTCAAAATATTACATTGCAATGAGGAAAAAATTGATGGTGTAAAAAAGAAACTTCATCTCAAGTAGTGCAATTAAGTTTAAATATTTACAAATTTACAGCATATAGTTATGATTTTCTCCATTGGGAGTCTATCAGAATAATTTCTATTTCAGTTTGATACTTTCAAAGACTACACAATCCTGGGTATGGATATGATTTCTAAAAATATTCGTAATAAATTTAGTTCCAATTACTTCTCAAAAAAGCTAAAAAAAATATTTCTTTTTCTTTTTTCACCTCTAGTATAATATTATATTCTTTGTAAGCAGTTTGCACTACTGAGCTAGCAGGACACAGTAAGTATTTTTTGTTTCTCATTACACACTGCTAAGGCTTTGAATAATAGTGATTTCTAATAATTGTGTTCAAGTGTTGCCAGACTCCATGGTGCGAGTGGTAGCATCTTGGCCTTTCATATGGAGATCCTGGGTTTGAATCCCGGTCAGGTGTGGCATATTTCATTCACAACAGAAATTACATTTCATATTCCTATGCACAAGCTTCAAGTTTCTGTAGTGAATCTCAAGAAGAATCATGGGGAATAGCAATTTACATAATTTATAAAAAGTATTTTGAGTATAATGTCAAAAAAAAAAATCAAATCAATTTTCATTTAATGAAATATCTTTAAAATTAACTCATTCGTTTTACAGGGAATAAGTAAGTAGTATTAATAATTCTGATTACTAGTAAAATCTAAATAAGTCAAATTTAAATATCGCTGATTTTGCCCTTAACAATTACAACATTAGCAAATATTAACTGAAATCATCTAAGATTCAGTAGCTATTGTGTGTTAGAGCAGTTTGTTGATATATTTGCTGGACCAATGCACATGAAACAGGTGAATGTCTTCCTGTATAGTAATAAAAGTTTTCACTATAACATTCATTCTTACATTAATATTATCAAAATACTAAAATACTGAAAGCATTGTTTGGATATTTAAATAAAAATACTGTTTTTTTTTTTGTACTGTATAGTTTTACAACTCTAAGATAGTACTGAAAATTTGATATCCTATTATTGCCTTTATCAACTTACAAAAAAATAATGTATTTTATTGCCCTATCCATATATATTTGAAAAAAATCAGTTCTTCCAACTTTAGTTTTTTGAAATTGATGATAAATTAGAAAATGTTGAGATATTGAATACATGATTAGTTTTAGTTTGGTGTAAACTTCAACATTTTAAATTAGAAGAGAAACTAAGAACATGTTTTTCTTTTTGGTGATTTGTTTAAAAGATACATTTATTTATTTAATTTATTAAAATAATTTGGTGTTTTTTGGTTGAACTAAATTCTCTAAAGAATGAATAAATGTGAGTTTCTTACTAAAATAAAGAGCTAATTCAAAGAATTATAAAGTTAAAATTATTAGTAAGTTATATTTTATCATGGACTGGTGCCAGGATTCTACATATTGAAATTTCTTAAAATTAGTTACATTATATACTGGTAATTTACATAAATTGATTTGATTAATCATTTTGTAATTTAATATTGATGATACAAATGAGAGGAACCCTGAAAATAGTGAATTAAGGAAAGAAAACTAGTGTTCTGTAGTTTTATGAAAATTGTAATTTTTAAAATTAACATTTTCAATTTAATACAGAACAATAAATTTAATTTTTATGTACTGAGTTAAGTTTCTATTTGAGATATTCATCTTAATTTATTTTCTAGTTGAACATTAAACAATCATACAATTTGCCAAGGAACATGATTCCTTCAGAGTTAAAACTAACAGTTATTTTTTAAAATGTTTAAAGTAAAATCAAAAAAAAAAATAAAAAAATAAAAACATAATTCATCAGACTGCAAAGAAACACAGTAAAAAATTATTTTTTCAGTTCTTCCTTGAATTTTTAGTTTTTGAGTTCAATGCTAAGTTAAGGGTTATTATGTGATCAGAAGCTGATTTTTTGGGGGGGAGGGGGCACCAGTTAGCGCAAGTAACAGGACAAGGCTGAATAACCCCTAAGTGGTTGTATTATTTTTTGTGACTCCAAAATATAAAAATTGAAAGATAATTCATTATAATAAATTTTATAAGTAGTTTTTATTTATATTTTTAAATTTATTTCATTTTATAAAGTTTGTAGGAAATAGGAAAAGAAAATAAACCTAAATGTCTATAAAAAAAAGAAGATGAATCTAAAGAAATGAGGTGGTTACTAGTCAGCAATTATTTTAACTTCTTTATTTATTTTTCTATAAACATGGGTAGATATACAGTTGCATGCAAATTAAACCGAACACATTTATTTAAAAAACTTAATTTATTTAATAAAAAACTTTATTTAAAAAAAAGTCATACCTGTACAATATCTAGTAATTATTAATATGTCCTTTATTTTAAATCACTTTACATACTTATTTTGACATCAGTTTAACAAGTGTACTCATTTTTTTTTTTCATAATGAAACCAATATTATTGCTTTAATGAGATCAATTTTTGGGATACAATTCTTTTTTGAGAGTTGTTTTTTGCTTATTGCCCCAAGATTTTCAATTGGGTTTAAATCTGAGTAGTTGCTAGTCATGGGAGCACTTTAATGTTTCATACTCCAAAAGATTTTTTCACTTTTTGGCAGTATGACATGGCAACAAAATCTTATTAGAACACCTCGTTGCCTTGTGGGAACGTGTTTTGAAGTTGTGTAATAACCCTTTCCAGTATCTTGATATATCCATCACTTTTCAAGATGCATCTACTGGAAGTAATGAACAAGGACCTTCAAATGTGAAACAACCCCAAAACATTTTTTTTCTAGGGATGTTTAACTGATTGTTGGGTATGAGTTGGTGATGTGTTTTTATCTGAGCTTTTCTAACTTTTGGAACCCTCTACTCCTGAACATAAAACTGTAACTTGTCAAAAACATAATATTTTTCCAGTTTTCTTTAGTAAGTTAGCATGTGCTTTGGCCCACAAAAACCTCTTTTTACACATTGTTGGTGTTAAAACTGCTTTTTAGCTGGCCAACAAGCTTCTGTTCAGCTGTAAGAAGTCGGCATCTAACAGTTGTCACATGTAAATTTGTTACATTGGCTGTTAATGCTCAACTTAAGTCTAAAGCGAATAATTTTGGATCAATTTAGTTTTTTCACTAATTTCCGATCCTGTGTGAAATAGTTTTTCTTTTACAGCCAAATTTGTCTTTCCATGAGGTGAAAAGAACCAGTTTCTTTAAATTGTTTTAAAACAGCATTCATTGTCGCTAGTCCAACAACACACTCAGAAGCTATTTGTCACTGTGTCACACTGGCATATTCAGAAAGAGAAACAATTTTCAAACAATTTTTTTGGAGATATGCCCATTATATATTCAAGACAGAACAAAAAATATGAAAATATGATTTTGTAATAAAAATGAAACATACTCACAAAACACTATTTATAACATTGCAATTGCTAAATAATCAAAGAACAATAACCTCACAATACATAGAAAACTTAAAGAATGGTTATGGTCAAGCAGTGTAGCAACAACATAAAAAAAAAAAAAATTCCCCATGTACAGATTAATTTGCATACTACTGTAATTGTTTGTAATGCATTGTAAGTATTGTTTATTTTGTTATTAATTATTATTATTATTCATTACAATTTTATTTTTACTTTTTTTAAGAATTTTAGTACATTCTAATTTTTCAGAATCTCATTACAATATGTTTTACAATTGAAACTCTCAATAATTTTAGATAACAATAAGCATTTTTTTTTGTAGTAAATACTTATTTTATCTAGAAAAAACTTATTAAGGAATCACCAGAGAAACTTCATCTACAAACTGTCAACTTTCTTCTCCTTTAAAGTGTAGTAAATGAAATATTATTAAAAATCTGCAACTGGTTTGGAAAAAATTCATTAGTAAATACTTTTGTTTTCAATGTGACATTTAAGCACTTGCAATAGGATAACTGGCAGGAAGTCTGCAAAAAGGATCTTTGTGTTGTATCTGTTATTTATCAGTGTATTTGTTGCAGTTATAATTACTTTATTGTATTTTTACTGTTATTATCAGATATATAATTTTAATTTTCTTAATTATTTTTATACATCTTTAATTCACTTCATCTTCTTTTTAAAATGTATGTTTAATGTACTATGTGTGCAAATGATTACTCTAGTTAATTTTGCCAATCAGTCATATTAAACAATACTGATTTACGTTATTATTAAAAAATGGATGAAAAAATACGATCAATGAGGTACTCATTGTTACTTGTTTTGCATTACAAAATTATAAAACTCAAGGTCAAGTTTTATCAGGTTCAAGATAAAATTTCAAAGTAGCAAAAAAAATATATATATTAAAGAAACCGATTTAATGATAAAGTTGAAATGGAATAGCAGAGGCAACATAATTTATACGGAAAAAAGTTTTATATATTTTATTATGGTTGTTAAAACTACTTCGATTATAAACAGTTGAAAGTATTATGTATATTTTCTATTTATCTGTATAAAAAACATTTGTACTTAAATAATTGAAATTCATTGTTTAAAATAAACGAACATTTAACTATAAAATAAAAACTATACTGCCAGTAAGGTAGTATTTAATTATCTTTAGGAAACCGAAAAAAGAAATGGCTTCATGTTAATTTTTTCTTCAATTGTACATTACTGGACATCAATACATTGATATATTAACCTACTAAACTATTGACTACCTACTTGACTATTAACCTACATTTCACAAGGTCTTTGCTAAAATTAATACAACAAAGTAGTTAATTGTATTGTGGCATCACTCTTATAAAAGAGCATCTGTAACAAATTCTTAAACTTTGGATTATACCTTCACCACATTCATAAAGAAAATAGAACGTATTGTACAAAACTCAAAAGTTTGTCATATAATGCCTTTTTGTCATATAAAGTGACATAACTTCTTTTTGTACTCAAAAGTTTGTTATATACTTTAAATTATTAAATAAATATATATTTATAACTTCTAAATCAATCTTTATGTCCGATTAGTTTGTTTTAGCCTATCTAAACATTTAATAGTTTCATGACTACTATAATCCTGTTGAATATTAATGACATTAATAGTGAATAATAATGACAATTATGTGGTTAATTGTTGTATTTAACAATGAGTTATGAAGGGTAAAGGAACAGATTACTGTCTGGTAAGTCTTCTTCTGTTTCATTTTTATGTATTCTTTAGATTGTAGTTGATGGGTGCATTGAAATTTTTAAGCCTTTGGGTTAACAACTAGTTAATTTTAAATAAAAAATGGTTACTTTTAATTTTTTTTCAAAATAATCAAAATTACACAAAAATTAAATGACGTAAAGAAATGTAAGGAAAGATAAATAGAATGATAGAAGGGTAAATACTCAAGTTTTTTAGAGATTAATTCAATAAAACTGAGGAAAACGAAGAAGAAGCCTTTGGGCTAAATACCTTAGAAGTAGTGATCATGTTGATAGCGCAGCGTTTAGTTCATTGTCTAATGAGTTAATTCAGCGGGTACGTGAATCAATTGCGAAATATATTGGTGTTCTAAACAGCAGCAATTCGTTTTTAAAATTTATAAATACGAAATTTAATGTTAAGGAAGGGTGCCAGTTTTTAATAATTCCAGTGGCGTGGTCGTGGACAGTTACGAAATTATCGTTGATCTCCTTGTTGAAGTCTTCTAAGGCGTTTTCTACCAAACATCTCGGACCTCTTCCATTGTTAATTCCGGAGATAAAAGTGGATAAAACAGTTTCCTCAATTGAATTAAGTGAGGAATTTGTACGGAGCTCTTGGATAACATGGTCAATTCAATCTTTGGCCTGGATAAATTCACTGCTAGTGTCTGTTCTGAGGCTCTTGCTAAACCTCTCGCAAACTTTGATAAACAGAACTATCAGCGGGATTATTAAAATTTCTTGGCGAACCTCAACTGTTACTTTTTTTTTGCAAAGGAAAGGAAAGCGCTTATCGCCTTCTAACTATAGACCGATAAGTGTACATACAGTCTATATTAAGTAAAATTATGGAAGGTGCTGTGATGAAGCAGGTAAGGTTGCTTTAGACTTTGCTTTGGACCACGCTATCATTCCTCGCTGTCAATATGGTTTCCTTCATGGCTGATCTATTCTATCCAATCAGCTGACCATTCTGCATGACTGGGCTCAAGTAATTAACAACCAAAACTCAATAGATATTATTTACTAAGAACTTTGAGCAGGCTTTCGACAAGCCCTCACGATAGACTACTATACAAATTGGAACATTACCGAATTCGCGGCCCCGTCTGTCAGTGGATTAAAGAGTTCTTAGTCAATCGTATGCTCTTCATTTAATTGGCTACAAATAAGTAGCGTAAATTACGAGTTGCCAACGGAGTCCCTTAGAGACACGTACTGGTCCGATTATGTTTAATCTATGTTAGCGATATCATTAAGGGATTTCTGTCTTGCTTTGGTATTTACACAGAAGACAATAAAATGTACAATTCGGACTTGCCACTTGCCGACTTTCAGTTTTATGTAGACTGTGTTTCAAAATGATCTGAAGAGCAGATGTTGCAACTAAATGTCTCTAAGTGTTATGGTTTTACTTCTGGGACGGAATAACATCCACCATGATTACAATTTATATGGCAATGTTCTATCCTCTGACAACCTGGCAGATACAACTATAAAACAATATTTCATTTCTTCTCAGCAAGAGTGATTAATCTTTGGAACGTACTGCCTAAAGACGTTGTAAGTGCTCCATTTATTGTTTTTAATGGTCGATTGGATAAGATATTGAAGGATATCACAGGTACTATCTATTCCTGTAAGTCTGATTGTAGTGTGACTGTTGACTTTTGAATTCTCATTGATCTAATTTTGATTTTTTTTTTGTTTGATAATGTATTGTATTCTTTTTTGTTATTTTTTGTGTATTCACTTGTCTAAGGCTCATAAGCATAATGCTTTAACTTAATTATACAACAATAATAATAATAATAATAATAATATTATTTCTTTTGGATTTTTGATGGCGTTACTGTTTTCATAAGGGTAATTTTATTCTCTGAGCCATTAAAGAAAAAAAACGATATTAATTAACAAAAAGACGTAAGAATACTGATAATTATCAAATAAATAACAATTTAAGATGTTAGCTAAATATAAGAAATTCCATTACAATGAACATAATATTTTTGTCAACAGTACAAAAAGTAATATTTTCCTTTTCAAAAATTTGTTTGATATAATCTTAAAAGTAATAATAATAATTTTTTTACGGATCCCAACTCGCCTTCTAGCCAACTGATTCACTCACTAGAGATAGAAAACAGCCTTCCATTGCAAGAAAGGATACGTTTGGAACAACAGAACAGTTTGATACTTTTGTGTATTTTCCAAGATACAGAATAAAATTCAGAAACTACTAAAAATGTTTTTATCTTAAATTAAATTTATGAAGTCATAAATAAAATATTATACGGTAATAAAATAAAATCGAATGAAGCGATTTATAATTGTCGGTAAGCATAATATTAATTTTGACATAGGAAAGTTTAACGTAACCTCTTTTTAAAAACAGCTGATTCACGGAAAGTATCAACCACGTCATACTCATTATCATTGACAGTTATTCTGATATACTTGGCAGCAACTGTTCAGTCACTTGCAATTCTAAATTTATACTTATTACAATCTCTAACAGGTGTTCTCAGGCAATATTATTGGAATTATGCTCTTACCTCTCAATATATCTTGAAAAGATACAATATCATAAAATATCCGAAGTGTTTTTAAAATTGACAATTCCAAGTCATTACGCACGACCTGATAATCCCTATTTACCAGTTGATTAGGGAATTTGTTTTCCATCCAAGCAACAAATTTCCGTTGGATGCTCTCAATCAACTCGGCCGTGCAAGTTCTTTCTCGATTCCAAATTATTGATGAAAATTCGAAACTTCAAATTCCGGCTTCGGACAAGAAATTTGTACAGCAAAGAGCAAATACTGATACTCCCAAAGTGTCGATCTATCCGCTTGATCAATCCAAGGTTCCTCCTTGCTTTGCTGACAATAAAGTGAACGTTTTCCATAAAAAGAAATTTCGAATCAAAGAGCAAGTCGAACTCATAAATAGCTTTTCTCTGCGTAAGAACTGATTATCTTCCTTATAAATAAAAACAGAAGTTCTGTCTTACGAGAAAAGGTTTCAACAACTGATTTGCCGAGATTTAATGGTATTTTATTTTTCTTGGCCCAAAGGACCACTCTGTCAAACCTGTTGTAGTTTGCAGTGATCACTGCGCAGTTAATTGTAGAACATATTTTAACGTCGTCTGCAAACAACAGTTAATCACAAGTGATCGCTTCCTCAATATCATTAATAGAAATTAAAAACAACAGAGGGCCAACAATGGAACATTCTGTTACACTAGAGAAGCTACACATTTTTTCAGAAATCGCTCTAATGCGTACATTGAATGATCTACCTTGTAAGACTGACCCGATAAACAGCACCATTGCTGAAACTAATGAAAGACAATTTACGCAACAACAACAAACGGTGTGGGATTTTTTTTTTTAATTAAAATAGTAAGAAAAAAATTTTATCTTCATAATATACTGTTATAACACATTTATAAGTAGATACATTGAATAATTGTTTGTATTATGCTACAAGTGTGGATTTCTTTAATCAGCTGCTTTAGCAAAAACAGATAAAAAATAACTATTAGGTAATCGGCAAAAAAATTTAATAATGTAACGTAGGCTATCAACAATACGACACCATTTCTTCTTCTTATTATTATTATTATGAAAATTTCATTCTTTGAAATACTACATTAAGTAAAATATTCACACAAAATTCAGATTTACAGAACTACCTGATCTTAAATAAGTTTTAAAAAGTCAATTGTTAAGTGCAACAACCACTTGATAAATTTTTCTAATAATTTTTACGATAGATCATCCAACACGACTGGAGCGATTTCTGAATCGTACTGTGATGACTCTTGATTTTAAAACTTCCAACAAATAAAATCAGAGACTAAATGCGTATAGGTTATTACGTCAGCACTTCCCAATAACACCGTGCTCCGGTCATTTAATCAACCGTGTATGGAGTTTGAAAACAGCACAGCTCTATGCGTATGTATAAATAATAATAAAATAACAATAACAAAGGTTCAAGTACAAAAGTTTTTCCCACTGCATTAGTTCAACCGTTAATCTTAATAACGCAATCTTAATAACAATTTCGGAGACTTTTTTGGGGGTTTACAGCAACTGAAAATACGTCTTTTATAGTCTAAATTAGCATTAAGAAAATTAAAGTAACTAACCTAACTTATGTTTTCCAAAATTCATGATTTATTGAAGCGTTTGAATTAACTTTATTGCAATTAAAAACTGATGGATTTTTGGTTTAACGATAAAAAAATTTTAAATTAAATAAATTAATTATTGATATCCAAAATCGATAGATTGTTTCATTTGTTCAGATAAAACTAAAATAATTCCACTAAAACTTATTTAATTGTAAATAATTCTTGGATAATAAATCAACAAAATAGGCGATGGAAAAATTTAATAAACATAGAATGCAATGAACTGTACTATAAATAGCTTATGTATTCTAGTTATTCCAAAATTCGAACGTTTTTATAAAAAAAAGAAAGAAATGGTTATGTCAGTATTAATGTACTACAGTTGTAATGATAACAGTAATAATAGTCGTTCAAATATAAAACCACGCGATATAAATGTCTTTATTATTAATCAGTCTACAATGTAAATATATTCTTTATTACAAAATTAAGAAAAATTAGTCTAATTAGTAAATGATTGGCTCCAGTAAATAATAATACATTATTTTTTTTAATTTTTGAACAAAAGAACAATTTAGTTCATGAATGAAGTACTTTAATGACTTGAAATTTTCAAAGTATTTAAAAGGCAATATAGGAGATAAAAAAAAAAATAAACTGACACATGACCATGAAATATAACTTATAAAAAATTACCTTAATTACTAATCTATTGAAAAAATAATTTTTTTTTTTTAAATTGCATATATAAACGATATATGTATGTATTAAACATGACAGCAAATTATATATGCAAAATTATATGTACTATAAATAAAATATAACAAAATCATTTTTTTTTGTTCATTTAACCTGTAGTAATTAACATGTATTTTGAAATTAGATTTTACATAAATTGCCAGTAATAAAAATGATTTATTATTACATAGAATAACATGTAAAATTTATGTATTACATAGATTCAGTAGGGGTTTCATATTTATAAAATTAAGTATAATGCAAAAATAAGAAAAAAAAAAGAAAAAAAAATTTGTTTCAATATACTCGTATATATTTTAAGTAATACTACCAAAAAGTAAAATAAAAATCTATCCGACGAGATAAATTTGTATTTTAATACTCACGAAAAGATTTGAATGTTTATGGTGAAACGGGAAATGTATAAACTATCCCGAGAAGGATAATTAAACTTTTTAACGACTAAAAGTTTTACTTTTGATGACTCTATTTTTATATATGTAACTTAAGACAAAAATATTTAATCAGTACGGATAGCCTCAGATTTACTCGGCTTTAGATGAGTGGGTCCAAAAATATTTAGGTTACAATTTTTTGAAAAGAATAGGTTATGTTTTTAAAATGATTAAGACACATATAAAATATTTAACGATTCACAAAATAAAGCATTCAAATGTTAGTTTTTAAAACAGAAAAATAAAGATTAACACAATAAAAAAGATGTAAACTAAATAGAAAACTAAAATATTTATTAATTTATAAGATTTATATTTTTAAAAAATACACGAAGCATGTATGACTTAATCCACAAGGAAAATATTAATAAAAAATTGTTCAGAAGTTTGATGTTAATTTAAATAATGAAAGAGTACATTAAAAGAGCATAATATACAAACAAAAATTTAGTAAGCAGAAAAATAAATAATTAGCAAAACAATGTATAATGAGAACAATGCCAAGTATTTAACTCAAATGAATAACGGTTTATTTAAAAAAAGAAACTTAAAGTAATATCTTAACTTGCTCTGATTATGTCATTAATAATAATAATAGACAAGATCCTGCAGCACATCTACCCATTTTTAAAGCGTAAATAAATAACGGAATTCAGATTCGAAAAAAATATATTGTCTATACCGGATGTAAAAAAAAAATACCGGGGTTTTAATTTGTTATACTCTTAAATGAGGTGTACAGAATTGATTTAAGGTTAGAATTAAAGTGGAAGAAGGACAATTTGAGTTGATCCTCCAAGTGGAAATATCAATCGTCAAAAGCAAAATCAATTTGGTTGTATGTGTAAAGGGAAGAGTACGGAACGACTATCAGAAGAAAATATTGAACGCGTCAGTCTCTTTCCTATGTAGTATGTTAGGAAAGACCAGCAGCAAAAAATGCCGGTGATGACAATGTGCAGTGTTTTACGGAAAGGCTAACATGTTCGCCGATACCTTTTACAGCTACTCAGGCTCTGAAGCCTATCGTCTACTCTGTGCCTTAATCACAATCGAAATGTTGGAGCATGAAGATGACGACTTCAACGAAATGTGTTCAGTGATGAGTCAACACTGCATCTTAATTGAAACGTCAACACACATAATATCCTTACCTGGGATACAGATCTCCATAAACTTACAGTGCGAAAGAGACTCCTCAAAATTAAATCTTTTCTGTGAAAATATCTCGACAAGTTTACGGGCTATTCTGTCGCTTAATCAAGCGTAACAGGAGTTGGCTATTTGGATATGGTGGTTCGTGTTCTTTCCTCAACTCTAAGATGAACCAGAGAATTTTATTATCCTACAAGATTTTGAGCTTCGTCACTGGCATGATTCAGTACGGGATTGGTTGAATGGCTTTTTCCCCAACTGCTGCATCGATCGGCATGGACCCGATGAGAGAGCTTGTTTGGGGTGGTCTCTTAGGTTACCTGATTTGACCCCGTGTGATTTATTTCCTTTGGGGTTTTATAATGGACCTTTTGTATGTTACTCCGCTATCTACACATCTACCCGATTTGAAGTACAGGATTGAAGCGGCTGTCGGTTCCATTACACCAGCCATGCTGGTAAAACTATGAAACGAACTCGCTTAACGGTTGTATGTGCCGCATGACGAAGAGCGCTTGCATTGAATTTTTGTAGCACAAGAAATATGTAAGTTTCTCTTTCAATGAATTTTATGAAAGAGAAACTCCGTGCTCGTTATCTAAACTAATATGAAGTATTAATCCTATACTTCTAGAAGTAATACGATAAAAAGTTGCTATTTAATGTATCTAAGCATCTAGCTCTAATTGGCCGCAAACTACCGATACATGTCCCCCCAGGATGACAATACATTGGGCGCTTTCTTAAGATAAATAATCAACTGTTTGAACTTCAAATCATCGTAAATAAATTATCTAGAACCGGTAATAGTATAGCGTCACTTATACGTTGCGATTAAGAACTCTTTTAATTAATTTGCGTCCTGGTCATTTTCATTGAAAACTTGGAGTACGATATAGGTTCGTTTTGTGTGAGATAGCAAAATGTCATGTGAGATGTGAAAAAGGTAATCATGGCTATTCCATGAACGCGTCTACTTCTGCTCAGGATCAAAAGGTACTCGAATTAGATACTTTTCCAAAAAGGAAGCTTAATTTCTCCTTTTCACGATGGTTAGACGTTTTTTGTTTGCGTTTAAATACTCTTTTCTTCGTGAATCATTGTTATATTTAAGGAAGAAGTTCTTGTCGTGGATATACTTTTTCTTTTTTCTGTTAAATTTCCGGAACTACCATAAGGTATTACTTCACAGGATGATATGTATGAAAGTAAATGAAGTGTAATCTTGTACAGTCTCAGATCGACCATTCCTGAGATGTGTGGTTAACTGAAACCCAACCACGAAAGACGGTATCCACGATCTGATATTCGAATCCGTACAAAAGTAACTAATTTTTATTACGATTTGAAATTAGAACTCGGGACTTCGAAATCAGCTGATTTGTGATAACGAGTTCACCACTAGACCAACCCGGTGGGTTATTGTAGATTTACTGGAAATTACTTACGCTCATTATAAAATGGAAATAAAGATATATTAGTTTTAGAGTTAGAGAAATGGTTTGTTGAATGGATCCATTTATGGGTTAGTCATATACCTGGTAAATCTCTTTTCTCCATTTTAGGTGCATAATATTTGCCACATTGATAGATTAACTTTGCTACTTTAAACCAAGTTAGTAGAGCAGAGGTTACTCATATTAAACGTCCAACTTTCAGAATGATGGTGTAACTGTTTTTGAGAATGTTGTGTCATTCAGATGGGTTTTAAAGATGTTATTAATTTTAAATTATTAATCCGTATGAAATTATCTCTGCCCTTTGATTCTATTATTCCTTAAAAAAATTAATAGTTTCAATATTCCGCTTATCTAACACTCTTTGATATGAGTGTAGTTCAGATTTAACATTTAAAAATTAATTTATACTCATATATCTGCCGATTCGAAATAATAAAAAAAAGATTGTACCAATTGAGTAATTATTTTCATAATTAATTTAATATTTACATAACGTAACATTAAATAGATATATCATCTATATTCATATTAACTAATTTTTAATTTATTTTTGCAAATATGAACAAAAAACTAATTACTGTGTTTGATAAGGAAATCCAGATACATACACTGCACATTGATCGATGGCATTATAAGGAAAACAACACTTGCTATAAAAACCGGTTATCAAACTATTAAATATAATAATGTTCGATGTATTGTATTTTAAGCTTTAAAATATATCAGACTCATAAGATTATTTTTAGACCTATACGTTAATTAATACGATATTATTTTATGTTAATCTTAGATAAATTATAGATTTCAAAAACAAATCTATTTGAGAATGTTTCGTTACAGCTCGTTCTCTTGGATTCAAAATAACCTTTAAATTAACTACTGCTTTTTTTAACATCAAAAGTATACACTTTTTTACGCTGATGCATACTCACAGAGGATAAATAATTAAGTGCATGAGTTATTTGCATTTGAAAATAAAATTTTACAGCATTACTTGACGTTTTTGAGAAGTGATCAAACATTTAGTTTAAAAGATTTTTCTAACTAAATTATAATGGTATTTTTAATTTTTTGGCCTGAAATTCATAAAAGTAGACTGTCTCTTTTACATATATTATTTGTTTTGGGCTAAATACCTTTGTGCACAAAGATTTTTTTGTTAGTAAATATATTTTTATTTTATAATCAGTCCCAATTAACCGGAACCACGAGTAAATATGCTTACTATAAATAAATGACATGCAAAGAGATCTCCGTTGAAATTTCACAAAGAATCATATATGCACACATATCTTATGCAGCACACATAAATATATAACACGGTCGTCTGAAAGCTGCCAGTATTGTGGAGAGCGGGATACTGCAGAACATACTGTCTTCCAGTACCCAAGGTGGGAGGAAGACAGGGCGATGATACGGACGAGGTTGGGAGAGGTTACCGTAGATAATATAGTGGAGGTAATGTTTAATGGTGAGGGAAACTGGTCTATAGTCAGTAAGGAAGTAGGGAACATCATCAGAAAGAAGACCCTGGAAAAAGTGGAAGATGGGCAAGAGGTGTTAGCGTTAGCAGGGAAGACAGCCCCATTCAGGAGGGGTGGGATGCTCCGGCGTCCCACCTTCAATGATTGAATGGGGGCTCCTGGGGTCCTTAGGTGGGGAAATCAAAAACCGAGACCCGGTCTGGGGCCCCGGTAGGGGATCCCGGATTAGAGGCAGCCGCTTATTAAAAAACCGAGACCCAGCCACTGGAGGGTGCTCTCAGGAACGGCATAGCCGGGTCTGGCATGCCCTCCCGGGAGAGTAGAGGCAACTCGCACCCTCAAGGCCGTGTTATACGGGATCGAGGATCGGTCCTTAGAGGAAGGGAGTTATAAAAAAAAAGGTACATACAATGTTGAGTCCAAAGAACGATAAAGTTCAAAACATAAACAAGAAAACACCAAAAAGTAGTCCTATCAGTCACACAAAGAATAACAAAAAACAAACTAAACGAAGAAACAGTGAAAAAAAAAAAATACAACCAACAAAAGTAAATTACGAAACGAAACATTCTGAAGATGCATAACATCCTAAGATAACTGATTCCCCCCAAATCTCGTAAAACCTCACGGATCCAATATGTACAGCCGCTTTAGGTGCCTAACATCCGAGACATTATCCAGAAGGTTAACTGCGAGCCAGTTCGCATGTCTGTTCAGTCTCATTTTGCATTTAGTACCGAATCGCCGTATCTCTTCTCGATCGCTTGCAACTCCCAGATAATCATGTCTCAGTGTTTTTTGCAAACCACGGCACTTCTGTTATATTTCTCAATAATTTGTTCTGGAATCACTGTACGATGTTAATTTTACTCTCGCAAGATTTAACTCGCAGGTGAATCCCGTAGATCTAAATCTGTTTTAGGATCGTTCGTTTTGTACAACTGTTTGTTGGATGATAATAATAATTGCGACTCCCTAACTAGCAACCAGTAAAAACATTAAAATTATAAAAATATATTTGATTTGAAGATTAAACCAAAGAAAATACAAAATAAATACATTATACCGACACTTAAAAAATCAACCTACAATTCTTTGTTTGTACAGAAATATTACAAATGAGTTAAAATTTATCTAAATTGATTATAAAACGTCCTTGAAAAAAGTTCAATGTTCACGTATTTTGGCAACTGGAAGTTCAATTTGAAAGACTATAGAAGAGAAGGAAATTCATTGAATTTTAACAGAAACTTGAGTAGGTTTATTAGTCCATGTCAAGAATGTTTACAACGGATGTAAAAATGAAACGCTCCACGCACTTAATTCTCGGTTGCGTCCTTATCTCACTGCACTTTCTTAGCGTATTCCATTAATCGCGCATATTTGTTCTCTTAATTATTTAATTTCTTTCTTTAGTAAAAATAATTTCATTTATTCAGTAAAAAAAAAAAAAAAAAAAAAAAAAATCTAAGCGTTTTAAACACGATAAACATGACATTAAAATATTTGAAAAATTTCTAAATTCTTTTAAAATGTTAATCTAGTGCAAGATACTCCTTTAAAAAATTAAAGGAATGAGTTATCTTCGAATGACATCTTTAGCAAAATCACTATTTTTTTCTTTCCAATAAATTTTTTTCGTATTCTTTTCCGCCTGTGTCAGTAATATTTTTCCCTGAACTTTAAATTCTTTTACTATTGAGTATTACATTCACTAGTTTTAAACTATTATACTAGTCCAGCATCGTATTCTCAGATCTTTTATGGCAGTAGTATTTTAAACTAATGTACACCCATCTTATGACTTTCCTGTTAAAATTTATTGATAGCTTCCCTCTCTAGGTTTAAAACCGATTCCATACTTTACTAATTAGTCGTAACAGTTAGGGTAGTTATTAGGCTAATATTGAGAATATTTTGTTAACTATTAAAAAAAATATACTATTCAAAAATATTGCAGTATAAAATTAATTTTCAATCAAAAACGAAATTAAAAAGCCTCTTCATCAAAGGTCAGAAAATATGGCAACTAATTAGACAATGGCTTTATGAATACAAAGCAAATAATCTGAACACCTTAGGTATGCTATAAAACATTTTACAGAGAAACGATTAATTAAGAACTTATAGTTTATCTGCAAGGCTCCTTGAATAGACGGAATACCTGTAGAATTACTGCGCAGTGCAGGTGAGGAAGCGATTGATAGATTATACAAACTGGTGTGTAATATTTATGAAAAACGGGAATTTCCGTCAGACTTCAAAAAAAGTGTTATAGTCATGATACCAAAGAAAGCAGGGGCAGAAAAATGTGAAGAATACAGAACAATTAGTTTAACTAGTCATGCATCAAAAATCTTAACTAGAATTCTATACAGAAGAATTGAGAGGAGAGTGGAAGAAGTGTTAGGAGAAGACCAATTTGGTTTCAGGAAAAGTATAGGGACAAGGGAAGCAATTTTAGGCCTCAGATTAATAGTAGAAAAAAGATTATAGAAAAACAAACCAACATACTTCTCGTTTATAGACCTAGAAAAGGCATTCGATAACGTAGACTGGAATAAAATGTTCAGCATTTTAAAAAAATTAGGGTTCAAATACAGAGATAGAAGAACAATTGCTAACATGTACAGGAACCAAAATACAACAGTAATAATTGAAGAACATAAGAAAGAAGCCGTAATAAGAAAGGGAGTCCGACAAGGATGTTCCCTATCTCCGTTACTTTTTAATCTTTACATGGAACTAGCAGTTAATGATGTTAAAGAACAATTTAGATTCGGAGTAACAGTACAAGGTGAAAAGATAAAGATGCTACGATTTGCTGATGATATAGTAATTCTAGCCGACCGTAAAAAGGATTTAGAAGAAACAATGAACGGCATAGATGAAGTCCTACGCAAGAACTATCGCATGAAAATAAACAAGAACAAAACAAAAGTAATGAAATGTAGTAGAAATAACAAAGATGGACCACTGAATGTGAAAATAGGAGGAGAAAAGATTATGGAGGTAGAAGAATTTTGTTATTTGGGAAGTAGAATTACTAAAGATGGACGAAGCAGGAGCGATATAAAATGCCGAATAGCACAAGCGAAACGAGCCTTCAGTAAGAAATATAATTTTTTTACATCAAAAATTAATTTAAATGTTAGGAAAAGATTTTTGAAAGTATATGTTTGGAGTGTCGCTTTATATGGAAGTGAAAATTGGACAATCGGAGTATCTGAGAAGAAAAGATTAGAAGCTTTTGAAATGTGGTGCTATAGGAGAATGTTAAAAATCAGATGGGTGGATAAAGTGACAAATGTAGAGGTATTGCGGCAAATAGATGATGAAAGAAGCATTTGGAAAAATATAGTTAAAAGAATAGACAGACTTATAGGCCACATACTAAGGCATCCTGGAATAGTCGCTTTAATATTGGAAGGACAGGTAGAAGGGAAAAATTGTGTAGGCAGGCCACGTTTGGAATATGTAAAACAAATTGTTAGGGATGTAGGATGTAGGGGGTATACAGAAATGAAGATACTAGCACTAGATAGGGAATCTTGGAGAGCTGCATCAAAGCAGTCAAATGACTGAAGACAAAAAAAAAAGAAGAAGTTTATCTGCTGAAATTAAAAAAAAATAAAAATATTATTTATTCTATTCTTATCTTTGTCGATACCTGGACATGTCAGGGGGCAGATAGTACGTATCTATCTCGTGATCTGTTGATCACGGTATGGATGTTTTGTTAATCAGACCTTGAGCTGAAGTGGTTTGTTTATATCCACTTCAGGCATAAGTGATACTATTTCCAAAAAGTATAGTAAATTTTCTTTTCATGATTTTAACAAGTAACAACAAACTTGAACGTATATATTAATTTTTTGTACTACCGAAAAGTTTTGATTTTCTATCATTGTTAATCAAATCTTGAGCTGAAGTGGTTTGTTTACATCTACTTCAGGCATAAGTAATACTATTTCCAAACAGTATAGTAAATTTTCTTTTCATAATTTTAACAATTAACAACTTGAACGTATATATTAATTTTTTATACTACACAAAAGTTTTAATTTTCTATCATTTATAGATAATAATTAATCCTTTATTCACTCGAGCTATTTCTTGTTGTCAAGAAGTTTATCTTATTTTCTGTAATTTTTTAGGTGATAGGATGAAAGTAGTCGAAAGAAAGAAAAATCAATTTATCGTGAGTGAAATATACAGAGTCTACCACGAAGTTCTCCCGGGAGTTTCATAACCTACTCTACTCGTGAAAGTAATGGTAAGAATTATCCTAAAGTGCTTTGTTTGCGAGTTACAGTTAGTGAAATTTCGCTCGGATTCCAACTACCCCGGTGAAATGAGATCATACTTAAATTTTTAGGACGTTAATTAAGGAGCCGAATTAGTGATTTCTTATGGTTTTCGATCTGAAAATTGAGTAAAATAGGTCCCAGAACTTTATCTGCGGTAGTTTTTGAAAAATCTGTGATGAAAACCAATAAATTGGGGTTATGCCCTATTTTTATGTTTGACGTACAATAACATTGTTAAATGGTAATAAACAGATACAGTTTTTAAACGAAAATTGCAGAGAATCTATTCTGAACAAAATTGTATAAGATAAATCGAAAAAACAAAGAAAACTTAGAGTTCGAATTTTATTTAGAAACAGTACACTAAACCAAAGTGCATTGTGCTACCACTTTATAATAAATGCTCAAAAATGAACCCGTCAATTTCAATACATTTCTTGACAAGTTTCTGTACTGTGCTCTTTTTAGTTATCGGGGCTGTTCTTAACTTGCACAGCCGTATTCATAATGCGAACAATTAATTCCTCACGGGAATTTATTTTTGTTTTGTATGCAATATTTTTCAATAAAGAATTAGTATAATAGTTAGTATAATAATAGATTTTTGGCCATTCCTGGCCACCAAGATCAGGTGATCTTGGTGGCCAGGAATGAGGACCTCCACGATCGATCCATTTCTCAGGGAAATGATAATTTAAGTGAGTGGAAATGGCACAAGAGAAGTAGGGAGGGCGGTATCTTGCTACTGTTTCTAAATAAAATTCCATCGTGCTGGCAGTATATTTTGCGTCTCAGCGCTAAAGGAGTATCTTCAAGTTGCTGCGATAATTCTTGGCGAAACAATCACGTTCAAACTAAAATTCATTGAAAAACTTTGCTTATGAAAGCGCAGTTCACAGTAGCCGATATACTTAATATACCTTACAGAATGATTAACACACTAATATAGTATTGCGCAATGTTGATCGGCTGTTGTTACTTTACTGCTAACTTTGAAATAATAATTTTTTAAATAATCTATTGTATAGTCATTAACAAACGATTTATTACCTAAGTAATTTTTATGTATTATTTTTATTTTACAATTGTAGTGTAACTTCCCGTTGTTTTCTTTATTTTTTTAAAAGGAATATTTAACAATAAATTTAGTTTTTACAAATTTTTGACATTACCAAAAATGAATTTTGTTTTTATTTACACTAAATCAGTACTTTTCTTACAAATGTATTTCTTCTAAACATGAGTATAATTCGACTTTTTCACTTTTCTTTGTTTTATTCAACTTATCTTATACAATTTTGTTCGAAATAGATTTGCTACAAGTTTTGTTTAAATATTTTACGAGTTTATTACCCATTTAACAAAGGGCTATTGTGCATCAAACATAAAAGCAGGGCTTTTGTCCCAATTTATTGGTTTTCACCCTATATTTCTCAAAAGCAACTGCAGATAAAGTTCTGGGAACTATTTTATATGATTTTTCGGCTCAAAAACCAAAGGAAATCACTAATTTTTCTTCTTAATTAACGTTCTAAAAATTTCTGTAGGACTTTATTTCACCAGGGTAGTTGGAATCCGAGCGAAATATTTCAGTAGCCGTAACTCGCAAAAGAAGCATTTTATTGTTTTATGACATGTTTATATGAACGTTTTCCATTATTTTCACGTATAGAATAGGTTGAGAAAGTTTAGGGAGAACTTTATGATATACCTACGATTATGTACTATACTACCTACATTATAATGCAAACAGCGCTACTTTATCGCTTTTCCCAAAACTGTAAGATTTTTAAGATTTTTTAATGATTTTTCTAAGAATGCTTTATTATGTCTGTAATGTGTAACAGGGAATTTTGATTTGTTTTTCCTTTTGCGTCATGTGGGTTCTTTCCTGCAATTGTCCGCCAGGTCGTTGTAGAACTTCTACATCATAGTGATATCTGGGATATAAATATGTAGTAGTAATATATGTAATAGTATTGGTTTCAGGTATAATTATGGACAATTGCGCGTGTAGGAAAATGCAATGCGAAATATCTTATTCAATTTCTTCCTTATCCTTTACCGCAAGGTTTGACATACAAACGTTCCTTTAAACGTTGCATTTGAGAAATAACATGGAAATATTTCCCTCGTGGAAATATATAACATTCGCATATATGTATTTAAAAAAGAATAGACAATAGAATCAGACCAATCAAATAACTGAATACTTGAAAAAGAAAAAGTAAGTAAACATTTTAGGAGCAGAACAATATGGTTTACACTTAAGGAAATTCGGTGAGAATAAGAATCTAATCGCAAAGTCAAGAAACGATAATATTGTCAAAATATCAAGCGAAAAAACTCGCATTTGAGCAGTAGGTCTAGCAATATCAACTCAACAACCGTAGCCGGCTATCCATGGCTGCTTACCAGCTAAGGTTTTTGTTTAGTTTTTATGGCTTTGAGTTTACTTAATTCATTCAAATACCTGTTTTAGAATCGTTTAGTGGGAAGGATTTGCAAGAATAACTAATAAATTTTTAATTATTCCAAATTATATTTTCAATGTGCTACGTTAAAAATAAAGTTTACCTTTCTATTTTTTTTAAAATGTAGACCATTATACAATTAGTTATGAAGATGCTAGTTGTCCTGGTAAAAAAAAAAAAAAATGGAGAAAATTAAAATTCGTGCAGGTAAGAACTGATATCCGTAGTGAAGAAACGCAAAAAACCGTTTTATAGTTGGACAACACGAGAACCGGTAAACTGAAGATAAAAATATTTGTTGGATATAGCCCGCTGTTCTATAGAATTGATTCTAGCCCATAACTGAATGACGATTTTTTTTTTTCTATAAAAAGTTACACGTCATTTTCTAATTTATTACAGCAATTGCCGCTATAAGTAGAAATTATTAGATATAAAAAAAAGAATCCTTCACATATTTAATTGTTTAATTAAAGAGAAAAACCTCTTTATTATTAATATAAATATCAGAATATTCTTCAATCAGACTTAGCATTCTTCACCATTTAAGAACTTCATACATCAATTATAATGCATAAAACATCAAGTTCTTTGTGCTGGTCTAAGACATAAAAGGTAAAGAAGAATCAAATACAATAATAAAAATGAAAAAAAAAACTTAACCTACTACGATTCATCACATTGAAAATCAATGGCTAAGTTTAAAAATTGACAAGTAAAAGGGAATTAAGAAAAAGGTTTCTTGCACAAAAAACCGTTCATTTTAATTTACAAAATTAAAAACATCTTGCTTTTGGAAAATCCATCAGTTTTAATGATCTCACATTCTGTTGTTAATAAATATTGCTTGATTTTACCTTTTAGTATATCCAAATATATATTCAAGTATACTTTCCTAAGACTTATCTTTTCTTTTATAAAAAAAGTTCTATAATCGTAATAAAGTTTTAAGGGAAGTTTTATAATGAACATAAATTACAATTTTACGTTAACAAATTTAATTAAAATTAACGTGATAAATATTTAATATGTTATTATTGAGGCTTACAGATCAAATTTTACTTTAACACAACTGTCTCAGTCATTTGTGTGATAAATTACGTCATCAAAATTGTTATGGATAATTTTTAATCCTGCTCAGTTTAAGAATAGATGTAGTTTATGAAAACATTATGATACTGCTACTAGTATTCTAGTTAATTAAACAAATTATTTACTAGTTAGACTTTTTTTGTGAATTTCCTAAATACTAAATTCACCTATCAAAAACTAAAATAAATAGAAAATAAACCAGATAAAAATCAACGAAAGGTAAAAAATAATAGTGCATGTAATTTATCAAACACTCTTATAGTAAATATTCAACAGTCTAAATACATTTAGTTTTAATTGCGATTTACTCGTCGCCACTTAAATGTTATTTTAAGAAATTATTGATTTCTTCTAAACATCTCAGTTTGCAAAAACCACATTTTAGTGGCCGCATTTCCTCCAATCTTCTTAACAATCTATTCATTCCGTTAGACTATATCTCTAGTATTCTCCTCTGTTACCTTTAAGCCTATCAACAGTGAAGTTATTTACCCTTTTGGTCATAACCTTCTGCTTGATATCACAAAGTTCATCACCAATGATAGCAACTTTCAATTTTTTCAACTTAATTTTTTTTTAATATATGACTGCATTTCAAGCCTAACATTTGTATTTTTTAAGCAATTTTTACATCAATTTTCCGTTTTTACTCTTCTTCATGAAGAATCAGATGGTAAGCTCGGATTGTATGTTTGTTCATATTTGTTCCTTTCTAGCTTCAAAATAGCAGCATCAATTTTTATTTAAAACGTATTAACAATTCTTCTTACTTATGCAAGTAACACTGGGTAATAACGACTCTGAAGAAAATCTAATCTGACGAAAGACGATCTCTTTTTCAAGCAGAAAAAAGAAACCTCTTTTAACGAAATAGAATGTGAAATAAATGTTTTGGAAAATCGAACTTCAGATATATTATTATGGAGAGCCTCAACAATATTAAGCTTTACATATCGATAGGATTATCAGAAAATTACATAGATTGTTAGAAAAATCCCTAAAAATAACAAAATATATCCTATATAATCGAAAATAATAAAAAATAACTAAAATATTAATAAAATAAATATTCAGCATCAAATAATGAATTAATAAACATAGAAACCAATTTAAACAGATAATTAAAAATATATCTATATTAAATCTCCTATATTTCTTTAGAAAAAATAGTTCGAAATTTGTATCAGAATAAAAGTAAAAGAGTTTTTCTCCTATTTTCACGTGCAGAAAAATTTATTATTAAATTAATTTGTCATTTAAAACATAAAAAAATATTGAATTTTCATGAATTATTAATCAGAATCTTTGTCAATGGTCTGTGAGTTGATAAATATCGGTTAAAAGTTAATATTTTTAAAATAAACAAATTTTATTTACTGTTCTTGAAACACATAGAGGCAAGAATTTTCAAGCAAAATAATTTATCAGAAATCACACAGTTTACTTTTCACTCTTCTTTCATGATAAAAGTAATTATTTTCATCCTTTTTCCAAAAAAAAATTAACAAGAAAAAAAAATTGTAACATTGAGTTTTGTTTGGTTATATTAAGCATCCTGATATTTAGTTATGAAGATTTTAGTTCCTATTTTAATAAATATAACTGATCTATTCGGTTATCAGATTTATAAAAATATTTTTTTTTGACTAATGAAACTCCATTAATTGCATTTAAATAAATTTGTATCAAATCCATTCATTGCGACTCTTCCTGTTCTAATCGTGACTCTTATTGTCATCTTTAACGAATTTTATGACGTAGATTCAACGTTTAATTTTTTTCACTTGGATCTAAAAATATAAAGTTATGTTTTGCAATGATAAGTTGAGAACCATTATTCAATTCGTTGTCAATCAGTCAACCTTTCTGTTATTCAGTATTTATTGAACGTGTTATAAGTTTTTCGTTCAGTGACGTGTCGCCTATTTTTTATCTATAATTTCAGACTTTTCTTACCTAAAACTTTCCGCCCTAAATCTTTCTAAATAAATGTTGATATATAAAGGTTATCTTCTACACATCTCGTGCTGTTAAAGAATAGAAATAGAACTAATATTTCCAGGTAGAACTGGTGGGTCTCTTTTTAAAGGGTCGATTGACTTTAAGGGTTCGTTCACGTTCCGGTCAAGTAATTCAACGACGATGTGTGGTTAGACACATGCACTGTACTGCAGACGAATACTCAGAACAGCGGTCAGCTGCGCACTGCTAAACTCCTAAGCATTTCAGTGGATACCGATGTCAACAGCTAGTCATTGCAAATCTGTTGCATGATGTTCCTGTTTCCCTGATTAAATTTAAGTTCCTCGAGAATCACTCGATCGATTATCGCGAGTTAAAAAAAAGTGGAGGTAGCTCCGAAAATTGTGTTATATTTTAGACTTTTTTATTGAAAAGTTAAACGTTTTAGATAAGGAAATGCTTATT
Organism: Lycorma delicatula; assembly: GCF_047948215.1. Classification (NCBI taxonomy): domain Eukaryota; kingdom Metazoa; phylum Arthropoda; class Insecta; order Hemiptera; family Fulgoridae; genus Lycorma; species Lycorma delicatula. The sequence continues at coordinate 235,236,862 of NC_134455.1, forward strand.
AAAAAAATGTATAACAATAAAATTTCCTTAAAAATGTTTTTGTAACTTCATATGATAATATTTAATTCGCTTTACTCGCAAAAATTAAATAGATAAGTTAACAAAAATTTAAATATAATTTTTAACACCCGTTCAGGCATAAAGTTAAGTTACAGGAAAGTTGTAAAATAAATTTATTAAATTTATCAATGCACAATGAAGATGCTTTTAAGCTTAGGGTAAAATATTTTGTACAGATTAGATAGTTTTTAGCTTCTCAGACTCAAACAAGGTTTTCTATGTTAAGTATATCAATAAATACCTTTTGTATAGAGATTTGAGAGCTTGCAATTGATTCTCATTTAATTGTGCCTAGTGCTTAAAAATACGGGAATAAAATGTCTTTAACAAGATAAATCAGCAATAAAAACAGTTGCATATAAAACAAATCTTCAAATAGTTATGCTAATTCGTTTTCCCTTTTTATAATTTCAGTGTGGCTTTATTAATAAATATAACATCAATAAGCATAAAATGAAAGATTTGCTCTTTACATTGTTTAAAACATCTTTATTATACCTTTTCATCATATTTTTGTACGTAATAGAAAACTGAAGTACATGATTATTCCGACACTGATTAAATAAAATTTCCTTTCAATTCTACACCTATAAAGTTATTGTTGTAATTCATCTTCTATTTTTAAATAAAAGAAAAGTTTACTCAGAAAAACAAAAAATCATTAAAATTTTATTTTAATCAATGCCTGTTCAAAAATCACACAAAACTAGCATAACCGATTTTAGCCAACTTGCAGGATGAGTTTTTGTTGATTGTGATTAAAATATTAGCTGTGCAACTTGGCATATTTTCATCTTTATGGTCCTCTTCAAAAAGTAGAATTTTTTATGACTTTGCTTAGGATTCGTGAAAAAATCAAACGAATATTAATTTGTAAAATCTTAAAAAAACATTGTTGAAAATATTTTCAAGTTCTGAAAGGAGCTACGACAGTTTTTCCGAGTAAACTTTTCTTTTATTTACAAATAGAAGATGGATTACAACAATAACTTTAAAGGTGCAGAATTGAAAGGAAATTTTATTTAATCAATGTCAAACGAAAACTATATTATATTTTAAATATAGAGTTCTGCTCGTCTATAAGGAAAATATTTTGTATGCCCCGGATGTAATTTTGTAGAACATACATATATATATATATATATATATATATATATATATGTGAGTATATCAATAATTACTTAATAAAATTTCTTAAATGAAAAGTCATCCTTTAACGGAAATTAAAAACGATGATAATACGGAATTTTTTTTTTATTAAGGTCACCTTTCACAAAAAATTTTCTGCGTAAGTTTTTCGTGCTTCCTTCTCCAGTTTTTAACTTTACTCTTTTTAGACATTTTATTTCAATTTGAAAATTTTTAAAGGCGTTTATATCTGATTAAATATCATTATTCTATATAGTTTCTATTTCCCATTTCTCTAGGATTGATAGGAAGATCAATTTCCTTTATTAATTTTTCTATTTTAGTAGAAAGTTTTTTCAACTTTTAAAACGATTTACAATTAAGTTGTCAACTAAGTGGGTCAGTCTAGTTTTACCTGGTAGAAAATAACTGCTAATCAGTGGTATTAGTCTAAAACCATCCACTAACAGCAGCATATTCATCTGCAAACAAGCTATTCATCTGCATCATATTATAATTTCAATGGAATCATTCATTTAGTAATTGGACTATTGTTACTGGCAAGTTATTTCTGCTGAAGCTTTGCCTTTTTGATTTAGAATTTCCATTTTTATTAATACTGGTGGTATGGGTGGAGAATCTGGGTTTTATTTTGGTTTTGTGGGTTGTGGATGTTAATATTTAAGGATAGTTTGTTATATTTGTCAATTCGATTTTCATTTTTTATTAAACCACCACTGGCATTACCTATTATTAACTCAGTTAACTGTTAACGACACAAGAAATGATGATAAAAAATGTTTCTCATGACATTTTCAAATTTTGTCTTTAAATTTTTGATCGTAAAATTATTGAGAAAATATGCCTAAGCAAATAAACGTGAGAAAAAATTTCTGAACTGATTTGGATAGAACTCTAAGATTACAAAAAAAAGAAAAATAATAATAATAAATTTCAGTAAATTCTTAGACAAAGTTACATTCTTTAATTTATTTTATAATTTACAATTATTGGATTATAAATCATCTTCTACAAGTGGACGAGGGATGCAAATATAATTGAATCCTCGATTTTGAGGATTTGTATTATTCCACAGAAAACGTTTGATGGTTCCATTGTATTTAATATCTGATTTGAAATTTACAATTCTAAAAATGTCAGACTATAAGATAAACGAGTGAGATTATAAATGTCATAATATGAAGTTCCCTACTGTTTTTGACTCAGATGCATGATTTTCGTTAATAAGGGTAAGAATTCTTCATCAAAGTTCACAACTTTGATAAGATATTTGAAATTGCAGGCTAACTAAACAGCTAACAGTAAAATACATATGATTCAAGCAACTATTCAGTTGTTAGTAAGGTTGTATTTATTCTACATCTGTAAAATAATTTTCCTATAAATTATCTATTTCTAATAAAATAAGTGATCAGTATAACAAGTAAGTTATTATGTTTAGTCCAACAGGGGCTAAAGTATAAACTATAACTAGGGGCTATTAATTTTATTTTATTTTCTAGTTAAAGATTTGGTTGCGAAAGATGTGATACTTTCAAATATCACGGAACAAAGCTCTAAAGTAGAAAAAACAGGTAATAATTTATTTATACTGATAATTCCATCTTGCCAGTTGTACCATTAAGAACCTTTGGACATTCTCCGTGGGATTATTTTTAGTTTTAAGTTAACATTTAATTTTCCTTTTGCATTTTATTTACCTTTTATCCAGAATATTTACGTAAAATTTGTTTTAAATAAATATAGACTGTCTTTTTAAATTCCAATTTTTCTCAAAACGAAATCATTTGTAGTAAAAGCAGAAAACTATACTAGTTATATTTGTAGGTAGCTTCTTAAAAACAAGTTCACTCATTATATAGGTGTGTTTCTCAAGCTCGGGGTTGCGGTGATATGAAAAAGAAGTTCACGTAATTAGCCTACAACTTTAACGTAAACAATAATGAAATCATTATATGAGAAAAAATCATTTATTATAAACATTTTACTTACACTTATAAACATACGGGTAAAGAAAACAAATTAACGATATTGTAGCGTTTGTTTTCATTTAAAATTTTCTCCAAATATGGATTTATATTGCACATTACTAATGCAACCAGCCGGATAAAATTAGTAATACATCACTAAAGAAAAAACAATTTTTAGCGGTTAATTAAAAATTAACCTAATTTTTAGCTGATTTTTCTCCTTTAAATCTTTGTAGGTTATAGAATCAAATGGCTGAAAAACTGATTTAGTCAGATTAGGCCCATCAATTTATTGTCCCATTAATATTTGAAAACAATATTAACCAATATTTAATTATATTTAATTCCACGTAAATTAAAAAAAATATATATTATTTTTATATTGATGAAGTATCTCGTCATACGTATGACCCTTAATAAAATTTATTTAAAGAGGTAGAAACGAATATTTTAGATGAAAAGGGTTTTTGGGTCCTCTTAGAAAAACCTTTTTCATTATTAAAACCAACGCAATTTTGGTTCTGGAAGGCGACAAGTACTAAATTCACGAAGTAGAATTTTAAAGAATTTAGAAAAAGGTTTTATTGGTATTTTACGAAACAGCTTCCTGTCAACGAAAAAAAAAAATTACGAAAGATTTTCATGAAAGAATGAAGACATTTTAAATTCCGGTTGAGTTCTTTTTAGTTCCGGTTTTTAATAAAACCGGAACTACAAGATGATAGCTCAATGATATGATGTAAACAATGATAATTCATTGAATATTCGAAGCAAATTTGTTGTGGAAAGAAAAATGGGTAAAATGTTTATTAAGACATTACCGTACTAATATCCTTACTAATAATATTATAAATGTGAATGTGAGTTTGTTTGTTTGTTTGTTACGCTTTCACGCAGAAACTACTCAACCGATCATCATGAAACTTCGTACACGTATTCTCAAAAGTATTGAGAAGGACATAGGGCACTTTTTAGTAAAAACAAAAAACATATTTTTTCGGGAGGATAAAAAAATTTACATTGGTAGGTATGATCGCCCGACAAAAAATTTGACAAAATTCAACGCCATCTGGAGTTCCAGTAAGTAAATGAAATAAAGTGCTAATCCACCACTGTAATACCGATGGTCAAGTCACTATTCAATTGAGTATAGTGCTTCTGCTGTCGAATCCTTCTATATTTATTGTTATTCTTTTGTCACTTCTAAGCAATACAATTGCTCTACTTTATTGTTTTACTTCTAACGCTACTTTCAGTTTTTACTCTGTTTTTTTTTTTCTATAATGCCTCGGAAGGCAAATCTAACCTGCCCAGGGATTCATCACGGGCCCGGGTGGCAAAAGTTGCGCGAACATAAGAATCTTCCGCTCACGCAGAACTAATACGACAACAAGCGAGCGACAATGTGCTTTGAGGGCTGGTGAAACAACTTCTCATAGACAAGAAAGGTTAGATGAGCAAGCTGAACGCCAAGCTACCTTAAGAGCAGCTGAAACGCCAATTCAAACACAAATTCGTTTAGAAAGACAAGCTGAACAGCAGGCAGCTATAAGAGCGAGAGAAACTCCAGAACAATCGCAGGCGAGAAGAATTGTTCATGCAGAAATGCAAATCGCGCGCCGTCGAAAATTTAATGCGTAACAATTGGTCTGTATTTAATAATTCTGGATTTCAATATGATCCTTCACTTGAATACCATAAGCATTCTTTAATTGGTATTGGGTCAATGAATAGAAAATGTCAGCATTGCGATGCTTTGAAATGGAAAGATGAAACTGCTGGAATGTGCTGTTCCAGTCGTAATGTTTCGCTTCTTTTACTTGGTGAACAAGAGGAGCCTTTGAAAACTCTTTATTTAAGTGTTACAGATGAGTTGAAGCAATTTTTAAGTAAAATCAGAAAGTATAACTCTTGCTTCCAAATGAAATCCTTTGGAGTAGATAAAGTGATATGAATGCCCGGATTTTCACCAACTTTTACTGTACAAGGACAGATATATCATCAAATTGGATCACTTTGTCCAGCAGATAATGAACAGCATAAATTTTTGCAGGTGTATTTTATGGGTGATGAAGAAAATGAAGTAAACCGTTGTTGTCAGTATATTGAAGGAATCGAAAGAGATACAGTATTGAAATTCAACGTATGTTACACAGCCACAATTTGTTGGTAAATACCTTTAAAAGTGCAATAGAAAACTGGCCTCCAGATAATTATATAGTGGTCATTTATGCTGATCGGATTCCATGTGGCGAATATGAGAGGCGTTACAATGCGCCGACGATCAATGAAGTTGCTGTTTTGGTTACTGGTGACCCACGCTCTCCACGAGACATAGTGTTACGGGCACGTGATAATACGCTAAAATGCGTAGCCGATACTCATAAATTTTATGATGCTTTGCAGTACCCGTTAATTTTCAGTAAAGGTGAACCAGGATATCATTTCAATATTCCAGTCATTAATCCAACAACAAGACAGCCAGTTCCCAATAAGTTTCCTGGATGGATGTTTATGCGTATCACAAGTTGCTTTAAGAGCACGACTTCAATCTCCTTTCGTGGTCTAGGCAACTCTTTCATCAGTTCTTGGTAGATATGTATATTAAAGTAGACAGCGAACGCCTTCGTTACATTTCTATAAACCAGACGAAATTACGAGCTGAAAATTACATTCATCTACAAGATGCGATTAGCGCAGATGGTAATATTAGACCTAACGACATAGGCAAGATGGTTATTCTGCCTTCTACTTTTGTGAACAGTCCCCGTTATCTGCATGAATACACTCAAGACGCTTTTGCTTATGTACGAACTTACGGCAGGCCTGACCTCTTTGTAACTTTGACCTGTAATCCTTCGTGGCAGGATGTAACTAAGGAGCTAATGCCCGGGAAAAAAGCCACTGAACGACATGACATAGTTGCTCGCGTATTTCGTTTAAAGGTTTACCGCGAGCGAAGCCGCGGGTAAAAGCTAGTCATTCTATAAAAGTAATTTATTCAAAACAGCTGAGATATTTTATCCGTAGCTTGATTTAAAATCAAAGTTCCGCTGAAGATGATTTCTTGTTAAATGATATCAAAAACACACTTGTTTTTTATTTAATAGTCACAATTTTCAGGTAGAAGATACGAAATAACAATTGTTATAATTTAATTATGTAAACGTCTGCTAACGATTTAACTAAACCATTAGCCACAAGATCGTAAACCGACTAATTAATAAAAAATAAATAAACTGCTAAAAAAACTGTTACGCAGTAAAAAAAGCTTTTAAAATTTCGACTTCATCTTTAAATCTCGACTTTAGAGTAGGAACCAAAAACAAAAAAAAAAAATAAAACTTAATGGCGATTACTTATAAGTACATAAGCAGAAATTTTAACAGATAATTGACTAAGTAAATATTGTTCGTTTCTGAGATATCGGTTTATTCATTGAACAGTTATTGAATTTAAAAATTCGTAGCTTTATTTGAAATATGATTGATCTTATGAGTAAACGCTGATGAGAAATCCGGATATAAAATGCAAAACTTATTTTCCTAATAAAGACGTAAAGACTGCTACAGAGTCAACGAATTAATTATGGAATGCAAAAATACAATGTTTTGTTAGGGAATACTTTTTCTTAATTTTGTAAAAAGAATGTTTTGAAATAGTTTTTAAATGCAGCACACGCGTTTTAAGGAAACTAACCACAAATTTACCGACCGAATTTTATGAATTTTCACGTGAAAATAATATGATGCTCTAAATCATTGTATTACAACAGTCTAATACAATCACTGATGTTAACGGTTCAACTTATTTTCAAATAGAAATAAAGAGTGGATGTCGACTAGAAATTAATTATCTTCAAATCATATAATGCAGACCCACATAATTTTTACTTTGAAAAATCTTCTACAAAAGTAATTTGGAAAAAAAATTTAACGGAACTATCAGAATAATTCCCTCTAAAATATACAATAAATAATAATCTTAATTGGTATATGGTAAAAAACATAAGAAAATTATAAAGTAACTACAAACGATACTCATAAAAATTACTTACGAATATTACTAAAATGTTTTCTCCCTTTTTTCAGGTATAGATAATTTCTTGTATAAGATTAACTTGCCACTTAGTTATAATGAATGCTAAAAATTTATAAGGAATTCTATTTTTTTTAATTTGTTAAAAAAGATAATTTTTTAATTATTTTTAATTCGAATTGTAAATGACAAGTCACATAGCTTCAAAACAAGATATAAATCTGCGATCACCTGTTTTAGCTACTTACTCTATATTGAAATAAACTACAAAGAAAAAAAGCTCGAAAAAGTATACAAACGTAATCCAGATTTATAGACGATTTACCATTTATTTATTTTTATTATTTTCTTTGAATACTAAAGATAAGTGATGCAAAATAAAGATAAGTGATGCAAATATACTTGATAATAAGACAAACAAAACCAATAAAGGATGAACATTTATGAGTGATCTGAATTTAGAACGCGTATATTTTTCAATACAGTAAATTCAGATACTGATATTTTCAGATGTATATTTTCAATCTAGCCGATTTTAATTCCACTCTCTGAAAACCATAAAAACCCCTATACTAAGCCAGAATTCTGAAATTATCTGTCTAACGGTTTATAAAACAATTAAGACCATCATTTAAATAGAATTATAGCGAATAAAATATTCATTGACAAAATATCAATCTTTCGTTAAACCTACAATTCAGAAAAAAAAAATCCTTGAGAGATATAAGAGAAAGTATCTTCAAAAGGGCTAATTTCGTACATTTGTAAAAGTAAAAGTGAACTGCGGAAAACTGTCTATAGGGATCACTAAAGAAAATCCGCTTAAGAAAATTTAATCCATTTTTTCTGTATGATGCAGATTGATGTGCTAATACACGTACAGCATTTAATTTTGGCAGTTTTTATTGTACCTGATTAAGGTCACATATTTAAAAGATAACTAGAGAAAGGTAGTTGAGAATGGAATAAATGGAATCTTAAATTTATAAAATTAATTTATCCATGGGCGAAGAAAAATCCTTGGACAACTAAATTTATAGGATATCATTTTACATGAGGGAGATGTAAATTACTATCTTCCTTTATAAAGCAGTTACCGTTTGTCGAGCATAGTGTTTGAATACTTTATTTTAATTTAAAACGTAACATTACTTTTGACTTCCTTAGCTTTGTTTTTATCCTTAATTGCATTAAAGACAACAAAAATGAGATTAATATATTTAATACAGTATAATTTAAAATTCAAATCATCTAACAGTTTGATTCTGGTAGTTACTGAAAGCGAAGTACAGTAAAATATTTGAAAACATTATGTAGCCAATTCAGATTAGATAAACTTTGCTGTCACGTTGTTTGAGGGCGAGTTAAATCAATAAAATAAAGTAATTACCTAAGATGTGGACAATATTGAAGTAGGATTATTAAACATTATATTGTATTAACTATTTCCGCTGAAAATAGTGTAAAAGTAATTTTGATGACTATTTCCCAAAACGGCGATCAGAATATAAAAAAGACACATATAAAAATAACACTAAATACATACAAAAAAAAAATTAACTTTACGGGGATTTTTAAGTATTAGGTCAGGTAAAAAACAAACCTCTGCATCAATTACATACAGGTTACCTTCATTAATTTTATACTGAAAATTGTGTAATAGAAAAGTTTTCATAAATTATAATATTAGAAAAATGTTACTGAATTCTTCAACATTTCAGCCTCAACCCTCTGAATGAATACAATATTGTCCCTAATCAGTTGTTATGACAGCTCCTCTCTGGAGTTACAAGTCAATATTTCAACTCCATTTACGGGTAAATTTATTTTCACACTGATTAAAATACTCCACTGTCATCAGCTATTACAATTCGAAATTGGGACGGTATTAGCTAATATTAGTTCTAAAATATATTTCCATGAAACTGATAATTTAAATATAACTGAAAATCGAGAATCATTTAAGCCAGCAGCAAGTATTTCGTCACAGTAGTTAATGTATGATTTTCTGTTTTTTATTCAATTTCTAGCTTATCAAGTACCTAATTTTTAAGACATCAAGTACAACTAGATTATCGAGAAAAAAACGTGAAAACAAAAAAAAAATTAAATGATTGAAAATCTCACCCGATTCATAGAATTGAATGCTTTCAATTTTATAACAAAGATACAAATGAGTTTACTTAATAAGAACTATCCAATTATAAACAAGTAATGCATTTATAAATATACTATCTTAATAAAACTTTGTTGAGTGGTAATTTTAACGAAATTGTGTACTTAAATTAAACTTAGTAATTCTAAAACTCTACAAAATTTTTGAAACAAAGTAACTTGTATCAATTATAAAATTATTACTATTACACCTGATAATTTGAAATAAAAGTAATTATCTTTTACTCACAATTCGTAAATCTTTTATTTTGTACAAGACGGCGCTTAAATTATCATCAAACTTTTCTTCGTGATTAGTACTGGATTTTGCACTCATAGTTATAATATTTTTTTACTGCAAGTAACCGATGTTTGAACACTTACTAACTTACAATTTGAATTTAAAAAAAAGATTTGTTAATTAAAAATTAAATTTCGTATGGATCAAATTTACCGATACAGATATGAAAGAGTCGTGCACAACGCTCTGTACGATCCGAGACGTCAACTGAAGGAAGGATTGGTTAATTGGCGTTCTTATGAATGTTGCTGTTGTGAGAATAGTACCCACCACAAACTGCAGAGCGAAGCATTGTCGTATATTTCTACTTTTTATAAATTTATTAGTTAGACATGTAGAAGATTACGTTATAGCCAAGAAAATAGTTATGTATTAACATTGTAATTAGATATATAAACTATGAAAATAGCCCATTTACAGATAATATTTGTTGTTTAACATCTATTATCTACAAAAAACGTTTGGTCTGTATTTTCGTCTTTAAAACTTGAAAATACAATAAAATTATTATGTTTTAATTGCTCTATGGTCACCAGTCCATGTTTTTTTATAAAAAAATTTGTTACACAAACAAAAAGTAATTTTTACTCAAATACAAGCCTACTTCCCCCTGCACACACAACACACACATTATTATAATATTAACCCTTGTATTTATTATATACGGATAAATAAGTGTAAAGATTTCTTCTGTATCTTCTTGATGAATCTTATCGTTCTATTTATTTTATCAGAAAATTCGGGGTTCAAATTCGTCAAGCCTTCATATTACAAAGAAACTACTTAAACTCAAACTATGGATGTATTACAGCATGTGAAATAATAGAAGTAAAAATCCAGATGAATAATTACAAGTTTCAGAAATAAATGGACTGAAGTATGCCTAAATATAACAAAGTCTATTTAGATTATTTATTACGATAGGGTCTAATAGATTCGATGGGTCTACGATTAATGCAATTCAAACAATATAATATATAGTGTGAAAAGAGCCAAGGATTTTTTTATATTTAAAACATATTTTCTTTATTCCGTGTATTTCTTTAAACTTATGTTGCAATTTATTCTACTTTTTTAATAAAAAAGGAACCAACTCCTAGATCATTGGGTTATTTGATAAGTGTGTTGATTAAATGCATGAAATGGTTCAAAACCTATACATATAAAACAGTGACGAACAATTTGGACAGGTTTTCTATGAGTAATATAAGAAACCAATTGCATACCAAATATTACTACAGTCAGATAATTCCTTTGCTAAAATCTATTCACTTGGTATATTTTCTGTCACTTCTAGTGTAGCAACACAAACTTCTTTAGGAGTATTATTAGGTTTATTTCTAACAAGTACCCTTGAATGTTTACATATAGAACTTCTTTTTATACCGATACTGAACATCTGAACGATTTAATATATTTTTCCAAAACGTTATAGCCGAAAAAGTACAGATCAGGGATCAACTGATTTAATTCACAAGTGAATATCATTTTTGAAATTGGATGCACTGACTCATAATGGTATAATAATGAAGAAGTAATAAATAATTTTATCAAAATATAAACATCTGCCCGTATAATAAATAAGCTTTTTAAAATACCATTGTAAACCACTTCACATTATCTGAAGTGCTGTAACTTTCTGACGATAAACGTAATATGGTATTTCACACATGAAATAGTATTAGCAAAAACATGGAATTAATTTCAAGTTATGTTAAATTAGTTACGTTAATTATGTTAAAAATTACATCGTGTCATAGACATGCTCATATATCTTGAAAGTAAATTGACTTATTAAAAGTCAATTTACTCTCACGAAATTAGTGATAAAAAAAAACATAAAAAATAGGATTTAAACCACCTCTTCATAAACATCAGTGGTTGGAGTTAAAAACATCATAAATTTGACATTTATTTGTTTAGAGAGAAAAAAATAAAATAGTAAAAAACATATTACGCAGAAGTTATAAATAACAATTAGCAGATGGGACAGAGAAATAACCAGAAGTTTGAGGATAGGTGAGGCGTTCTTCAGTCAGCAGTTGAGCTCAAAACTACAAAAATTTTAACTTTTTCAAACTTTTTACAACTATAATACGAAATATTTTAACTAATAATAAGCTATGGGTTGTTAAAAGCATTTATTAAAGTTTTTTATTAAAGTTTAGATAAACTTGAACCATCGTGAAAGATACGTTTTTATTCTTAAATTATCAATTTTATTTCGTTTAGATGACGGAGTTCGAAAAACTTATAGCCATTCAACATTTACGATGATAAACGGCTCTCAGAAAAAAAGTTTTATGTAAATGAAATAATTTATTCATTAAATATTAAACTAACATTAATAGTAAAAAATTACTTATTAAAAATAAAATTAATTCATAAATTAAATTAATCAACTAAACTAATAAATTAATTGATTTTAAATTAATTTAGTTTTAATGTGTTTATTTATCTTCTTTTTTTCGATCTAGCCAATACACTCGTAAACCGATTCATAATTTTTGTTTCTTCGCCTTTTCCATTATTTCTTCATCATTTCATTATGTCTTCTTCTTTCTTTCTTCTGTTCCTTAAATCTTAATTTTTTATTTTAGCTTGGAAAAGTTACATTTTTTTTAATTTTTTTAGTTAAAATATCCTATACTGAAATTTCTCTTCACAGATATTTTTCTCGATATTTTCTATCTTCTGACAAATATGTTAATGTATATTCTCTCTTTCTAAAGAATTCGTATTTTTGTCAATTTATTTTTATCATTCTTGAAAGATGCCCGAAACACGTTAATCTTATCTTTCGTATTGAATCTTAGAGCTTTTCCGTTGCTTAGTATACATAGAAATAATTTTTTATTCTACAGGTTTAGTTCTATTTTGTGGGTAGGGAGATTATCCTTGGAACTTTCTGTTTTTGTAACTTTTTCTATTTATTTTGTACTGTTCAGATCTAAACATCTCGATTTATGAAGAATTTCGGATTTTATGGATAGGGAATCTTTAATAAATTTCTTTAGAAATCCATGAAAGAATCTGTCTCTTTCATGGAATGCCCTTTTTTTCTAAGGCATTCTGTTGGATCGTTTCTCCTAAATATTTAATTTTTTCCACATGCTGGATTTTTTCAAAGCTTGACCTTTAATGAATTAAGTTCATTTTTTTATATTTTTCATTAATTATTTCTTTATATGGAGATTTTTAATTTTTTTTCAGCTATTTCTTTAAAAAATTAAATTGAATTTCTTCCGACTCGATGTTTTGGGTTAGAAGGGCCGAATCACCTAAAAAATCTAAACAGTTGTTTTTATTTATTTTTTTTTCAATCCTAGAATTATGGGACGGATTTTGTAAGTCTTTTAATTGAAGATTCCAAAATCTAACTATTTTTTTAAGAAGTTGTCAAAAAACCCAATAAACCAGGTTCTTTACAAAACGAGTCTTACCGAGGTTATTTTAAAATATTTCCATATAGAATAACCTTATAATCATGTAACTCCTTCTAGGTAAAAATCTATTTACATTAATTATTTACTTTCCACTCAGTAACTTGTTTAGTTCTAGCACCTATGTTATTTTTAGTTTCAAAATTGGTATTCACTAATCGATAAAACAGAATGGTACAAATGACTCATTTAACTTTTTCCCCTATTTCTCTATGCTGTGTTTAATTAATTTTATTTATTTTTTTGTTGTGGAAAACAAACTAAGTAATAGTTACATATTAAATAATAGTACCCATGATTTAATACACATAATAGTATCACAAAGCTGTTTTCAGAAGCAAAACTTGAGCTAAGAGCAGGAAAAATGTTACAGGAGAGAAATCTTAGAGCATACATTTAAGTTAGAGGATAGTTTTTTTTACAGAGATGGAGGAATCCCATATACAGGCGCTGAAGCAGTGTCGGACTTGCTAACAGGTTCAGCAAGATTTTATTAAGTGCGTATGTGTTCCTGCGCACTACCGACTAAACCTCTACCCTGAGTTTCTGCCCCTCCTGGGAACCGCTTTCAGCATTACATCAAAAGGGGGTAAACGCCCGCACACACAATCGGTCACCGCAGTTACAACTGAAACATACAAACTCACACTCACACAACACAACTCATACAACACCAAGGATAACACCAGCACAAGGAGTAACAAATAACACACATCATAACAAGGAAAACAACACACGTAACGTAGATTTTTTTTCCATACTATGTACACTCACAGTAACACACACTCACGCAACCGCAATAACCAATATCAACAGTAAAAAATCACAATAAATCATAAACAGACTCACAACACAGAACTTACCAGCCCACTACATACCAAGTGGCAACTGTCTTCCGTAGTAACGAGAACGCCATCGGGCACCAGGAACAGAGTTCACACGGCTTCACCGCAAGAAGCCGACCCCAAGATGCTTAAGAGCCGCAAACGCACACATTACTCTCTGCTTTCTGTCTGGCCTCCAAGATATGGGTCCCAAATCTAAGCCGCGCGTCAACCCATATCCCCAAATATCTGATGGCTGGTTTGGAAACAATCCTCCTTCTCTCCAATTCAACGATCAGGGTTGATGTCGTTTCCTAGCAATAATTAAGGCTATCTCTGACTTTTCTGGCGCTAGTTCCAATCCTACACCAGCCATCCAGGTACTAACGGCTCGATATGAAATCCGAATATTGTCGACAATATCCTTTTTAGTGGCTACACTAACCATTAAATTAGAGAATAGTTAGAGACCATTTTTAAAAATGAAGTCAGATGATCTGATCTATTTAAAAATTACTACTTGATTAACTTGTAATGTGAATTAAATAAGAACAAGATTTACAAGAAATAGAAATTGTCTGAAAATTTTTAAATTTTTCCAAAAACGTACCGTTCTGATACCTGCCTGCTCCAAAGTAACTGTGAACTAAACTTGGTTTTACCAAGTTTCCAACTGCCAACTTTCAACTGAAATAAGTTTGAATGAAATGCAGCAAAAATGTGTTTCATAGATGTAGTCTAATAGTTGTACAAGGAAGTCATGTGGTGTCACATCAGATTTTTATGAAAATTTATAAAACTGATATTTTTAGTAAAAAATAGTTTAAGAAGATATGAAAGATATTTTATTTTTACTGTTTATATAAAACTATTTTATAACTTAAAATAAATATATTTTTAGTTAAATTTCAAAAATTGACTTCTTCATAACTTTACATTATTAATGTAGAAATAATTATGTAACTTAGAAATCAAAGTAAAAATTGTAACAACTAGACCTCGCAGAGTTTTAATGCACTTATTAATATTTTTTAAGCTAAATTACTAAAGTGACTGAACAATACTAAGATGCGTAATTAAGTTGGATTAAAAATGATATATGATTCACTTGTAACATACATGTAGTTTATTAAATTCCATATTGGTCATTAGGTGACTCAACAAGAAACAAAAATTACTCCTCAAAAGTTGAAATAGCGTTTTTTACTTTCTTGTACGAAGTAAAGGAAGTATTGTGATCGTGAAAAATTTCGGCTTTTAGATTTCAACGGAAATATCCATTTTGACCATCCCTGAATCAAATTTGACTAATTTCGGTAAGGCGTATGTACGTATGTATCTCGCATAACTCAAAAACGATTAGCTGAAACGATTAGTTGAAATTTTGGATTTTTGATTGTTGTAACCTCTAGTTGTGCACCTCCCCTTTTGATAGCAATCGACTGGACAAAAGTGTCCAAAAAAGCTCAAAATCTAAAATAATGGATTTTAGACTTTTGCTTAACTGCAGTAATAAGCTCTCACTGAGAGCTTTTTAACGATGTATCATAACTGGTACTTATTTTCATTGGTTCCAGAGTTATAGCCAAATAGAATTTTAATTAAAATAATAATTAATTAATTGAAATATTTGCATCTTACAAGGGGATGGCACGTCGGTTCGAATTTGACTTCATCTTTTTTTTTTTAACTTGTTTTTTTAATTTAAATATATTGATTTATTAATAATTAATTATTAACCTCTGATTGTAAAAACGTTTTACGACAAATAATAATTCAATAATAAAAATAAAAAAGAAATAAATATGAAAAGATATAAGAAGTTATTAATGGAATAAACTCTTTTGTATTTTTAATTAAAAAAAAAAAATGTGTGTATGTAATTTATTAAGCATATAAGGAAGTCATGTGGTGTCTGCATCAGATTTTTGAAAATAACATAACGTATTTGAAGGCCTCCATGGTGGAGAGGTCACAATTCAGTTTTTCATCCAAATGAGTTATAATCCCTGTCAGCATCGCAAATTATATACATTAAAAAAATTCCATTCTACCATATTCTTAAGTACAATCTGTAAATCTAGGTAACTGCACTTTCACCCGGAGGTCCAGGGTTCGAATCCCGGTCAGGCATGGCATTTTTTCACACACGCTACAAAACATTCATCTCATCCTCTGCAGAAAAAATGCGGACCCGGAGGTTAAACAAAAAAAAAAGGAAAAAAGTAATTGTACTCTGAGAGATCTATAGATCAAGCTTACCATGAAAAATCTACGTTAAATTGCCATGTGAATAGGCCATTTAATAATCAGTCATCAACTATCGATACTGGAACAATATTTCCTGATGGATGTTAGAGGGTCATACACAGTACCCCGAGAAAGTAAACGTTTGGGCAGGAATCGTTGGTAATCGTATTGTAGGGCCTTTATTTTATATGGAAATCTTACAGGCGGTGATTATTGCAACTTGTTAGTCAACAGTATTTTACCAAATATCAAGGAAAATTTTGGACAACAATTAATTAGAAAACGTATGGTTTCAGTAAGATGTGGTGTCCCCTCACTATTACTTAAGGGTAAGTCAGATTTTAAATGAAATATTTCCAGATCATTGGATAGGTCGTAGAGATACCACAGAATGGCCTACCAGATCTTCAGATTTGTCTCCTCTAGAGAACTATTTTTGGGGTTACTTAAAAAAAAAGTATGCAAAAAAACCTGTAAACATTGCCGACATAAAAAGATATAAAAATCCGACTCTCACCTATATTAGCAATTATGATACAAGTTATAAATGGATATTACTTAAGGTTTATCAAGCTGTAGAGAGGAAATATTTTGAACTTATCTTGTAGAATGGTATGCTTTTAAAATCTATTGTATTTAACACTTTAGGACTAAAAATATTAAACTAAATTTTATTTATATTTAGAATAAATTTGGACGTCGGTCAGTTGCGTCCGCCCGGAAAAGAACCCAGTCAATTCGGTCCCTCATAGGAAATGCAATCCCAGTCAGGCATGGCATTTTTTCATATGTAACAAATTTTCATCAGACTACTCCCCATAGTAGTTGATACCCGTAAAAATAAAAAAAAAAGAAATTTTACCCGGTCAACTCGGTCCCTCGTAGAAATTCTACCTTCTCTTCCGAAAATTGTTCATAATAACAAATATAGATACTTATGTATCTTCCTGCAACGTTTATTTTTATTTATTCTTTACTTTTTTTTATTTCTATGTAATTTATTGTTTGCTGCTATTTTCTTACAATTTATAATAATTTTGTCAATCTTCTGTGTTAATTTATTTTATTAGTAAAAATTTCATACAGACTACATACTATATTCGAGTACAGGGCTTTACTGATGAATTTTATTAATTTGTTCCCAAATATACATTTCCTTTTCTTCTAACCGTTTTATTTCCTCACATTCCCTTTGCTTCTTAATTTGATAAATATATCAGCCTGGAGATTTTTCAAAGCATCAATTCAATTTGACAACTCTTCCTGACGGCAACTAAATGAGGAATAAATCCCGAAAAAGATATAAATACAACAAGTAGCAGGTGTGATGGGGTGTTAAACCGTTCTTACTGTTAGCAGTAACAGGGATGTACCGAGCCCGATAAATTATGCTTTATCGAGCCAATCGAAATTAATTAAAATGTGAAAAGTTCTAATTTAGTTCTTTTAAAGAAATCGCAATATTTGCATATAGAAGTGAATTTATATATAGTGTAATATATAGTATAGTGTTATAATATGGTGTTATATATATATATATATATATATAGTGTAATTCACTAGAATTTATACCACTAAAAATCGTACTTTGTACGATTGTAGGGTACAATCGTCAGAAAGTACCCTACGCGATGTTTCTACTGTTCTGTAAATGATGTGACAGTCATTTAAACTTTTTACAACATTGTAGTGCATATTATTTTACGGTTTGCATTATAAAATGTATTTTTCGACTAGCCTAGGGCCATAATCTTCTTTTTAGTTCACTAAATATTTATAAAAGTAATTAGCAATGCCTCAACCCAGCCCACCTCGCCGTTTACATGAAGGAGTTTCTTTAAGAAACGAGACGGAGTGTGAAATTATTAACGTTTTTACACCAATTCGGAACGAAATATCGGAAATTCACGATGAGAACTTCAACTGTAAACTACCCACGTAAGTGATACTTCAGTTCATAGGTTGGGAAACGTATTGACTTAGCACAATAAATTAAGAGAAAATGAAACATTTAGACTCCCGCTAAGCACGACATCGTCCAAACAAAAAGTCAATATCGAAGTTTTCAACAAAATTCTTTAAGAAATAAAATTTATAATTTTCATACGTACTATGGGAAACTTACTTGTATCTATTCAATACTGTCGGTATTAAAAACTGAACATTCGAGATTTGGATTTTATTTCAATAGAGAAATGCGAAGGAAAAATAAATGGTTAGGTAAAACCGGAGTGAGGATAATCTAAAACGTTTGCTGGAAAAAAGAAAAATTTGTTTCAAGCGAATCAGCTGTTTTTTTTTTAAAAATATGTGTATACACATATTTAAAAAATTTTAATTATTCAGAAGTAAAAATATTCCATGTTATGAGAGAATGTATAATGCTGAACTCTGCGAATTTATTAAACTGAAGCAATTAATATTTAATGAGCACCATTTTGATAAATCTTTGAGCAATAATGCAATAGTATAGTCAGGTTATCGTGTTCCCATCCCGAATTTATTCCCATCGAGCAAATCTGGGCAAGTGTAAAAAATAGTAGTTCATCAAGGGATATTATAAATAAAATATACGAAGTGGAAAAACTCATGAAAACTAAATTTACTGAGTTAACATCCGAAGACTAGAAGAAAACTTTTGATCACTGTATCAAATATGAATTTTTGATCCAGACCGACTAATTGTTGTACTAACTTATGAATTAATTATTAGGTTTGGAGGAAGCAATGATAAAAGCGAGTAACAGTCAAATTCTTCTACGACAGAAATTTCTAATGGAGAAGATGAACCCGATGAAATAAACATGATTCCACCTCTACATTGGCAGCCCAGTTCATTAATTTCTTAATTTGTAAGTTAAGTAATAATTTTAAAATAAAGTATGGAATAAAATAACAGCATTTATATTAGTTATAAGTATATTTTATATTATAGAGCTGTTCGAAATAAGAAATATTCTTTTCAACTACCGTAAAATGGTGAAAGACTTGTTTTTCTATTAGATAAAATTTTATCAAACGAAGTCCAGTAAAATACTGTGGGATCGCAGTTAATTGAAGTAAAACATTCTATTCATCTGTTTGTTACAGTGCATTACATTCTTTTACGTTTTTAGATATAAAATTTAAAATCAGTTGTTATTTTTCTGTTTGGTTATACAATTTTGCTTTGTGTACTATTTGTAATTTAGAAATATATAGTCGCGTTTATATATATTTATAATTTTGCGTATTATAAAAATGTGATGAAAGAAGGTAGGAGGAATATTATTTAGAACGTAACTGAAAAATTAGATGAGAAAGAAAAAATTGATTCTACTCTAAACCTAAAAGCCTCTGAAAGGGCTAATTTTACTGCGGGTTATTGATCCGATTTAAACAAAAAAAATTATTAAGAAAGTTAACTTTGCTTGACTTACATTTCTAAATTAACGCTTAAGCAAAAAAACCATTCGAATTCTGTAGATAAAAGCCTCATAATTTGATAGCTTCTATTTAAATGTCGTAAGAAATAGTAATCGAGAGATTTATCTTGTACAAAAAAGTTTTTTCTCCCTGGAAAATTTAATTATACATTTTTAAGAAATGATTGATTTCAGAAAAAATGATAAAACTCGTTTTAAAAAAATGGGGTTTACAGTAAGAGTCAAGTCACCTCAAATTACAATTTGAAAGACCATTTATTCAATTATTAAAGGAACATGAAGTTTTCTTTATCAATAACAATATGAAATTTGGGAAATATTATAAGAGTGATAAGGTATATGGTCTTTTAATAGGCATTTGAGAAAAGAGGATTTTCTTGCAGGGCTTTGTTGGTATTTTGAGTCAGCAGTACGAGTATTTTGGACACATGAGCAAATTTTTTGAGAATGACAAAAGGAAATTAAATGTTCATTTTACATCAACCATTTCCCCATAAATCTAATAATATTAATGGGCTACACCACCATTCAATTCCGTGTAAGAAAACCAACCCCAACTAGAAATCGACTAACTACAGATGACAACTGCTTGACGAAAAATGGAATGTATGGTTTGACAGTAAAATGAGGAAGGATATTTTTTTAGTAGCAAAATATCTACCTTATTTATAAAGTTACATTATAATAATACTTTAAAAGAAAACAATCATTCAGTACTAGGGTATAATTGAGGCTTCCACGATGCAAATCAGAATTAAATTCTATTTTACCTGCTTAGGCAAAAAGAAAACGCAAGGTGTGAGAACAAATCTCAGTCGTAAATTTTCTATTAGTTACTTAAATAATGTTATTTTTAAGGGTGTGCGACATAACCTCGTATGATAAATAACACTGGGCAAGTATAATTTTTTAAAGATAATTTATTGAATGTAGAAAAAATTGATGAAAATTGTTACGGAGGAATTTGAAATTAGATGCAGAAAATTCGATGATAAGAATTCGGATGTGGATGAAATTTCAAAGGAAGAATTTTAACTTCAAACAAAAGTTTTACTTTTCTCATAATTGACGGAACTTTTCTGATAAGTTTTTCCTTATACTCATATTACTAAAACCAATAATTCAGACCGATAATTTTTTTTAGTATTCAAGAAATTTTTAATAAAAGACTAGTAAAATTTCTCTTAATTTCTATATAATGCCGATAAATATTTTTATTGTAAACTTCATTTTTTAAATGAAACGTCATGATGTAAATGAATTTTGGTAAGTAAATATTCGGCGAAAAAATAATGAAAGGCTTGTTTAAATTCAATGATTTTTTTCACAGAAAAGAGATTTTCTCTCTATTTCATGTGCACATACTATATACTATTTTCTTCAAGACGGAAAATTTTTCCAAAAGTTGATCATGTCACGCTTAATGAATTTACAAATACCTTGCAAAACCTAGCCTCGTTATTAAAAAAAGAAAAAACTAATCTTTTATAAACGTATCTAATTCCTTAATTTTGAGCTTCTGGAGCATTGATGAGTGTATTCGGATATTTATGTTTTATTTAAAAATGATAATTTAACTAATATTTTACGTTTCTCGTGGAAAGAAAATTTCGCAAAAGTATTTCACAGGACCAAAATATATATCTTTCATAAACAAACGAGTAAATAATATTGTTTTTTCATTTACATATGTTTTTACAGTTGGAGAAACCATCGTCCCCACATCGTCGGAGCGCTTGGTATGATCCCTAAGGACCAGGAAAAAGATTGAAAGAAAGTGCAAGGGAACTTAAGATTAGGGGAAATTCAAGAAATAGCGGTAAATGATACAGACCATATCTTAAGGAGAGCGCTGAATTGAACAATTTTTTTTTCTGTTTCTGTGTGTTTTATTGTACTTCTGTGGTGGAGATGTGGGTGTGTGCTTATTAGCGTGTGTGTGAGGTATTATGTAACCCAACTGGAGAGAGGTAATAGCAGTCATTCCCCCAAGTGTTGTACGCCAAATAGCGACCGCACCTTACCGGATTTGGTCGCTTCACAAGTCCGTGAAATAATAATAATAGTAGGTGCTTAATAATAATAATAATAATAATAATAAAAACAACAAAATGTAACAATTATTAGGTTAAGATTGCTTTAATTTCACAATAAAATTAATTCCATTCATTTTTATATTTATATTAAACAATAGAAGTTAATTTTGTTTTTTTTTTATTTAAAGAGCAATCTATAAAAATGTGCAGAATTGACATTTATGTAACTAATTGACTTTTCTTCTTTTATTTTTGTGGTGAATCAGAGGAACCCCATTTTTGGGGAGAGTGTCGGACTCGCTAACAAGTTCCTCAAGATATTAATGAAAGTGTGTATTTGTGTGTATGTGTGATGGCGCCCAACCGAGTAAATCTCCTATCTCATTTACTACTATCACACCTACTCCCTCCCGAGGCCGGACAGCATTACTCAGCCCCGGAAAGTGTCTTGGAACTCAGGGGATCCATAATTCGTTGTATTTTTGATTCCTGTCTCCAACAGGAGTAACCCTAGAGTCGCCCCCGCCGGGAC
This sequence comes from Lycorma delicatula, assembly GCF_047948215.1. Lineage (NCBI taxonomy): Eukaryota > Metazoa > Arthropoda > Insecta > Hemiptera > Fulgoridae > Lycorma > Lycorma delicatula. Next base: position 235,259,044 of record NC_134455.1, read on the forward strand.
TCGCTCTTTCCAATGCTTGCCTCTAACCGAAGAAACCCAAAAGCCACTCCCGCCGGGACTCGGTCTAACCACTCCAGGGTGCCACAGTCCCCGTGCTTGGTTTGTCTGACATTTCTTCCACCACAACCACTGCATTCGATCGCCCTAAAGCAGAAGACCGAATGTCCGTATCACAAACGGCTACTGTTCTTCAAAACGGTCTTGCGATCAATATCCTAATTAGCTCCTAGAGCTTACCTAACTGCGTGAGCGGAATAAGCGAGGTGCCCTACACCACTCGCTTGTGTGTCCCACCGTTCACTTGTCATATATTACTAAAATGGGTCGGCGCACCCCGTCTACATATAAAATATATGACTTGTCAGTAAATTAAAATTTATTCCGTCAAGGACAGCAATATGCTGCCATGCCTAGATCGCTGAATGCCAGCATGTACCTGTCCACCATATTATAGCGCTTGTTGATATATTTGACCGATGGCCAGCAATTTCCTGAAGGGGGCTTCTGCAGCAAGCGGTAGGAGTCTTATTTCCCTTAAAATACTGATGCGGGTTGAACAAAGCAACGGCAGTTAACTCGCCGCTTATGAGTGGCCAATTTTTCCCTTGACCTCTAAGTTTCAGGGTGGCCTGAGTTCTAGCCCCCCTCCCCCCAAGAGCTGGGCAGTCGAACTTCATGGTGTTCGTTTGACTGGACCTCCCGTAGCTCATCGGCTGCCAGGTGGAAACACAACAAATATTGGTTCAATTTCGCGTGGTTGGAGAGCACTTGGGCTCCCGTTGCCCTTAAAAACGAACTAGAAGCGTACCACCCCCCCCAGGTCCTGAATAAATCTATACAAGGATCTACCCTTAGTCGTGGCGTGCCATTCTTGCTGCCATACTTTCATCATGAGGCTATAAAGCCGCCTCCGCAGGCGGGAGATGGGCAACTGTTCGAAATTTAGAACCGGTGCATTGCGATCACCGTTCCGCTCCGGTACAGGACCGGCTCACACCCCATTCCAAATACCTCGGCCTCACTACCTCCTCGAAATTTCCACATGGCCGCCCAAACTTTCACCATTAAATCGACTGGGAGAGCCTTTCCCAATACGGTGATAGCCTCGTAGGAGGTAGTTATAAACATACCAGTGCATACGGTTAAGACTCTGCTCTGGGCACTCATTAAATATTGAATAAGTGCTCGATTTTTTTCCAACTTATACGCTTAAACGGATGCATCATAAGAGGTCATGCTTTCGAAGACATCTCGGTACACCATGTACATTTGACGGCCCGACAGCGCGTAATCCTTTCGAACAATCCTTCTAAGCTTGTGCATCACTGAGACGGCGTCCGCCACTACTTGGCTAATGTGGTTGCTAAACAGCAACTTCTCAGCAAACAAAACACCAAGGTACTTATGAACTCTCACTCGGCTGATTACACAGCCTTTATTCTTAATGTGGGTGTTTCGACTGTACGATAATTTGTCTACATCCTTGAGAAGCATAAACTTCGTCTTGGGCACAGAAATCTTTAAATTTTGAATGTCCATCCAGCCCTCCGTGGTCGACAAGGCCGCTTGCGCTCAGCAAAGTGGTATAATAGATGTGCCACTAAGTTACTTAACTTAGTTATACACTAAGTTAAGTAGTTAAACCCACCGGGTTGGTCTAGTGGTGAACGCGTCTTTCCAAATAAGCTGAATTGGATGTCGAGAGTTCCAGCGTTCAAGTCCTAGTAAAGAAATTACTTTTGCACGATTTGAATACTATATCGGTGATACCGGTGTTCTTTGGTGGTTGAGTTTCAATTAACCACACATCTCAGGAATGGTTGAACTGAGACGGTACAAGACTACAGTTCATTTACACACTCATACATATCATCACTCATTCAACCTCTGAAGTAATACCTGAACGGTAATTTCCGGATGCTTAACAGGAAAGAAAAGTTAAGTAAATAATGCTGAAAGCATTCAAATGAACAAATATGTGTAACTTATAACACACTTCGGAAATTAAAAACACGACTACACTCCTGACGTTCAAGGCTGCGCTATCATATACAGTAGCGACAGTCCTATAACAACGAGGAAAATTCACACTTCACAAAATCAAACAGATTCTACAGGAATGACATTACTGTATACTTGGGTTGTAGTTCGTTATAAAGACAAAACTTGGTAATGTGATTAACATTATTTACTTCCTAAAAAAAGTTGAAATATAAACTACTATTATCTAGCAAATGTATAAATTGCTCTATTACAACTCATAATAATACTCACAATTTAAAAGTCTATTTGACAGACAAAAAATATATTGCGCAGCATTTAATTACCTAAACAAGATTGTTCTAAAAAGGTAATATATTATTACGGTTCAAAAATAAACTATTCTTTAGATATTGACATCTATATTGACGGAAATTTTGAATTAAAACAACATGTCCGTCGCCTAGATTAAATTTTTAAAAGATTTTAAGAGTTAAACATTTTTTAAACGTTAAAATCAAGCTCACTAACAAACTAAATATAACAAACTTTATTATTAATATGTTTGTTTTTATTTTGTTATTTTTGTCAAAGTTTTTTTATGCGTTGCAAAATAATTATCTGAGATTATTACCGATTAGGTAATTATCAATTATCTTTATTAATTATCTATTTATTAATTATCTTAGATTATTACAGTAAACCATGATTTACTTTTATAACCTAATATTAATAAATAATGAAACGAGGTTATCTAGCAGTGTTCTGAATTTTTACACGCTGTGTGAAAAACACACTCTGTAACGATATTCAACGCTGTAAAGTGATAGTGATGTGAGGTTTCGCAGTGGTCGGATATAGGTCGTCTCAGGTTTACTATCAAACTTGTTTTATTTCTGTAAATATATTATCAAAATAAACTAGTAAAGCTTTTAATACCTGCAATCTAAACAATAACAGGTAGTTCACCATACACACGACTTTCGTTACATTTTTTACTATAAATTAATCCTTGTTATATAGACGTTTATTTTTTGTTCTATAATTCCTCAAAGAAAAAATAACCTTCTGTTCAATATTTTGAGTACATATTTTGTCTGCTAAAAATATGATTAACTTAAAAATATCATTCGTTGAAAAGTGAGTTTACGTAAAAGGATATATATAACAAAAATATAAAAATTTAAGCTGCCTATAATGCATACAAGTTATTAAAATTAATTAATATTTTATGTTTATAAGGATGTAATTTACTTAACTAATTATTAACATTGATTGTAAAATATATATCAAGAAATCAAGTATAATCTGTATTAAAATAGTTAAAGTCACACATCCCAAAAATCTGGTATTAAGATTTTGGGAAACAGAAAGTGTAAAAAAACTGTTTTTTTTTTTTTTTTTTTTTTTTTTACTGTCATCATTGACAGAAAAAACTTCATTTTACTGGCCATTGGCCATTCCCAAACCTACCGAGTTGGTCTAGTGGTGAACTCTTTGTTGCAAATCAGCTGATTTCGAAGTAAAGAGTTCTTATGTTCAAATCCTAGTAAAGGCAGTTACTTTTATACGCATTTGAATACTAAATCATGGATACCGGTGTTCTTTGGTGGTTGGGTTTCAATTAACTACACATCTCAGGAATGGTCGACCTGAGATTGTACAAGGCTACATTTCAATGATATACATACATATCATCCTCATTCATCCTCTGAAGTGTTTCAGAAGCTAAATAGAAAAAGGCGTGTTACATGCCTCGCTGCCAATTCAATTAAGAAGTTGTTACTTGAATTTTGCGATGACCATTTAATTTCCCGCGGACTTCCGGGGTCCAGGTCCCTGGATCTCTCACCCCAGAATTTTATTTAACGATAATCTAAAAAGTTTTTTTTTTTAAAAACTACCAGCACACTTTGGATGAATTGAAAAAAACATAATCTCTAACATAAGTGCAGCAGATCCAAGGAAAGTTGCATCGAAAATGAAGAAGGACCCCAGCTTGAGGCCTGCAACAACATTTAAGTTGGGTATTTTTAACATTTGTTGCGACATGTAAGTGGAAAATATTAAAAATTTAGTCTGGTTAGTTTTCGGTATCATATTAAGCTAATCTTGTCATAAAATAAATATACAGTGATTTATATGTTGGGTTGTACGACTTTATGAACAGTGTATAAAGTATCCAAAAACTAATTACAACGAAATTGTAAACCGTACGGTAAGAGTCTCGCACATATCATTTCTTACGCTCAAAAAACAAACATTTTTGTAATATCAGTAAAACTGTTTGCAACATAATGATACTGATATCAAAAAATCCCTTTCAGCACGCCGGAAGGCGGAGGTAGATTTCACCGGTGCTATGTAGGGGATAAAAAAGATTTCCAACATAAATTTAAGAAAAACTTAAAATTTACTCAATACGACAATGGTTGCATGTGAAATAAAGTTTCACATGTTTAGCATACGACAAGCTCCATCTTCTTACAATTTAAGGAATAACCCTTGCCGTAAGGGTTGGTCATATCAAAAATTGTTTCAGACAATAGTTTTAGATAATGTTTAGAGGACTAACGACTTCTTTAAACGGATTCGATACTGTGCCTATTAAGGAAAGTATCATATTTTTTGTCTTCGAAATCCCATTTTTTCACGTCTGGGCCACTGATTGGTGATAACAAAAAACTTTACTTATATAAGTTTTAGGCCCTTATCCAAAGAATAGTAGGAACTTTAAACGAATTCGATATTTTACTTAATAAGAAAATTATAGCGATATTTCTTTTTTTCGAAAAAGCGCTCCATTATCGCCCCTCCCCCTAGTCTGATTTTGCCCATTAACGAACACGATCGAGATTTTGGGTGGTTATATTTTATATATCAATTTGAAAGTGATTGGCGCAAAATTACGTCAGTTATCGTGTCCACAAGAAAGTGTATTGAAATGTACATATAAATTTTTGAACTGACGGTAATTTTGGGATGTGGTGGATCTGAATTGCAAAGTATGTCAAAATTTTCCGGAAGTTGAATCACAGTACCCATAACAATAGGTAGCTTTCTTATGAAATTTATCTAAAAAGGTGACACCATATTTCTATTATCAAAATTTGTTATTAATTTAGAATTTTGTTTAAAAAAAATACATGTTAAACATATGTAATAGACAATAAATATACAATAACAGATAATATGCAATGTTTAAGCGTTCGATATAGTAAGCAAAAATTAAAAAAATTATTATAAACTCTTACCGGCCCGATTTCATTTACATGTAATAAATATCATATTTTCAGAAATAATACAATTCTTATGATTATTCATTGTTTAATAAATGAAATCAGACCGGTAAGTTTTGTAACAAATTTTCTTTATTTTGCTTAGTATATGGAACACTTAAACATTGTTTATTATCTATTATTTTATATCTTCTATTGTCTATTACATATATTTAACATATATTTTTTTTAAACAAAATTCTAAATTAATAACGGATTTTGATAATAGAAGTATAGTGTCTTCTTACTTTTTTGATATCAGGATCATTTTGTAAAAAAACAGTTTTATTTATATTACAGAAATTTTTGTTTTTTGAGCGGAAGAAATGATATCTTTTCTTTCCACCCTACTCCCCTAGGCCGGACAAATAGTTAAGTAAAGTTAACCCCAGGTAAGTGTCCTTTTACTCTAAGGGAGCCTCCCGCCCACCGGCAGTAAATCCGGGGGCAGTTCGGCCCCCTCACCGGTCGGATCTTTTGATCTTTATTTTGCTTGCCTCTAATCTCTGTGAGGGGGTAACCAGGCCGACTATGTCGTTCCCCGGCCACCCCTCTCCCAGATACCTGATCTTGTTCTTAACAATTGCCTGCCTCTAACCGCCGCACGAGGTGATCGGGCCCAACTATGCACGACGGCCGGGTCTCGTTCTTAATTTTATCCCTGACCTACGCTAATCCCGGAGTCTCCACCGCTCATCGGAACCGGCACACCTAAGCATACCACTTTTCACGGATGAGGCTATTCACCCTTCCCTACACTAAAGTCCATAGCGTCTCCCTTCAGAGTCCTTAACGTGTAACACCTTCATAGCATACGTGTGGAAGGCCCTCCAGTTATCTTCTGAGGTCAGTATGAAGGACACCAGGTTTTCGGGTCTTAGTCTGTCGATGCCTGCTTGAGTTCGCCAAAGATGCCATTGTGCACACATAAATAAGGTGTGTCCACTGTGTCCTCTCTGTTGCAAAACATGCAGCATGAAGAGTCCCCTTTGCCAAATCGATTGAGGTAATTTTCAAATGTTCCATGGCCGGAGAGCATTTGTGATGTATAAAAATTTATATCACCATGTTTCCTTTTCGTCCATATGTCTAAGTCTGTGATTAATCTCTTTGTCCAGGCTGCATCATTTCCAGTCATCCATCTTTCACGCCATGTCTCCATTACATTAGCCTCGGCCTCACTCTTCCCCATACCATCGTAGCAAGGCTCTCACACTCTAACTTGCAGGTCAATTGGTAATACTGACGCCAACCCGCACACCACGCAGTACGACGTAGTTCTATAACCCGCCGTGACACCCAACAATGTACGCTTGTGGACCCTCTGTAGACTTGCCCGGTTCCTCATGACCTTTATTGATCCACCCCAAACTGGGGTGGCATATAACAATGTTGAAGTTATTATTGACATGATTAATCGGAAGCCCTTGGGGCCGACTGAGTAGTGATCAGCGCATTCAGTGATTTCAAGATTTTTTCCGCCCATGTAGAACTGTCTGCTACGTGTTGATTAAATTTATATGATTTATCAATCTGTACCCCAGGTACTTTATCATGTCTTTCTTTTGTAGTAACTGTCCTAGCATGAGGTTTATTCTACCCACCGATCTTCTACCCGTTAATATGATGCACATTTCTGTGGAGACAGCTCACGTTCGTGTCCCCGCATACAATCCCCAATCGCATTTAAGGGCGTGTTTCCCCTTTCTTCCAGCTCAGCCTCAGACCTGTCGCTGACCAGAACAGCCAGATGATCAGCGTACACCACTGATTCAGTTGCAGCCGGCAAAGTAAGCTGTAGGACGCCATCACAGACCAGGAGCAAAGCAACGGCCCCAGGACAGACCCCTACGGCACGCCCCCGAAGATCTAAAATCTCAGCCTTCCGTTCTGGGTGTCAGTATCAACTCATCTGTTGGACAGATACTCAGAAATTTGTCTCCTCAGGTAGGCACTGATCCCTTTCGAATCCAGCGATGCCATAATTGATTCCCATGTTATTGAACCATATGCATTAGCTACGTCCAACAGGATTAGCATCGGCATTCTTCTTGTGCACCAGGTGCCCAACCCCTGGCAGTTTGTAAAATCATGTTATCGCCCAAAGCCATAGAACGTGATGTCCAGTGTTCGGTGCGGGTTTGGTGGTCGTGCCACACTTTAACATCTGTGGCGACTTACCAGGCGTTTCTGGATACTCTGTTTCTAGATGCTTCAAATCTAACTGAATTGAAATATAATGTTTCCATGTTTATGTTTTTCCCCGTTTTCATTTCACTTTTAGGTTAGGTCATGTTTGGAACTGTAAACGCAGTTCGTTGGCTTCGCCGTCGGCGGACTCTTCTTTTTCTTTTTTTCCTGTTTAGCTTCCGGGAATCACCATTAGGCATTACTTCAGAGGATGAATGAGGATGATATGTATGAGTGTAAGTGAAATGTAGTCTTGTACAGTCTCAGGTCGACCATTTCTGAGATGTGTGGTTGATTGAAACCCAACCATCAAAGAACACCGGTATCCACGATCTAGTATTCAAATCCGTGTAAAAATAACTGGCTTTACTAGAAATTGAACGCTGGAACTCTCGACTTCCAAATCAGCTGATTTGCAAAGACGTGTTCACCACTTGGCCAATCCGGTGGGTTCTGCGGACTCGTACCGGTAATGTTCTATCGAAATCCGTGATAAATGAAATTCTTAATTCTTGTACAAAGTAATCCAAATAAGAAGTAAGAATATATGATTACAATACTGTTTATTTAAGTTCAAGGTTAATATAATCATTTTATGATATTTTTTTTAATGTTAAACATGAAATCAATATGGATTTTTTCTTTCAATTCTCTATAATATTACAACAGGCCATATAGTTGTAGTTGTATGGTTGTAGGTTGGCTATCAGAAATATTTTGTAATAGATTAAATGTAGGGACATTTTTGTTAGTGATTAGATTCTGCATGATTAAAGTAAATGCGGTTTATGATTCACAATTAGGGGTTAATGCCGACATTCCAGGGGACATTTCATTGAAATTCTCAACAAAGGAGTTAGGCTTTTCTTCTGGGGTCATGTTTCCATTTAAAGGAAAAATGGTTTTTACATTTTATCATGAAAATATTCTTCAATATTTTGAATGATAAAAAAATTAAATACAAAATTTTATGTTAAGAAAAATTTTAAACAATTTTTCACCTACATTTCTTGAAATCTAATGGATACCAATGTTCTTTGGTGGTTGGGTTTCAATTAACCACACATCTCAAGAATGATCGACCTTTCTTTTCTTTTACTGTTTAGCCTATAAAACCATCGTAAGGTATTACTTCAGAGGACGAATGAGGATGATATGTATGTAAATGAAGTAAAATTGTTCTTGCACAATCTCAGGTCGACCACTCCTAATGTGTGGTTAATTGAAAGCCAACTACCAAAGAATTCCGGTATCCATGATCTAGTATTCAAATCCATACTAAATTGCCTTTACTAGGATTTGAACCTTAGAACTCTCGACTTTGAAATCAGCTGATCTGCAATGACAAGTTAACCACTAAACCAACCTGGTGGGTTTGGGAATGGTCAACCTGAGACTGTACAAGACTACTATTAGATGGTGGATGGTGGTTGCGGAAAGAAGTAATGAATCCAATATCCTGCAAAATAATATTTTGTGATCTGCTAGTCAGTTATTTCAACCTTAAAATAAGCATAATATTAATTCATTATTTATTTCTGCATTTAGATTTCTTATCAAACTACGGTTTAGTGTTTAATTTTATTTTTGTTAATGGATCACTACTTCAAATATTAGAAAAAAAATTAACTTTTTTACAATAAACTCTTTTCTTTTGCACTACTATTACTACTACTATTAACTGAAGTATGACTTAAAAAAAGAAACCAAAAATAAAATAAATCAGAAAAATAAAAATAGATCAGAAAGCAAAAGTAGAATAGGAATTGGGAGTATTGTTTGTATTTATTTGGAATGAATTCTTAAGAATAGAATGTAATAAGAGTTAATTAATGTAAAATTGATTATTTTTTAAGAAAACATTACTTATATAAAACAATTAGGAATGCATATTATGTAAAGAGGCATAAAATTTCTTTCATATGTTATGTTGAATATATGCATCATTAATTAAAAAGTAATGTGAATATTAATAGTAAAAATATTAGATTATTGTAATTAGGTCAAACTGTTGATAAGAGGCATATTTTCCTTTAGTATTAGGTATGCACTGATGAAATGACAGAGTGCCCATTTTTACATTACTCCATACATACACAGAATTTTCAGTAATTGCATAGTTTTACATCAAATTGGGAATTTTTCAACGTTTCAAGCTTTGATATGACTCTAATTATTGGAATTTTGTGAATATTATCTGCTTACTTACTTTGCAGGTAGTATATGATTTTTTCAACATAAGTATTTTTTTTTTTTTTAAACTGAATAGTCAATAAAATTAAATATATAACTAAGTTTTGCATAAAAGATGGGAGATTCAAGATATTTAAAATTAATTTGTAATTCAACTAGTTGTCATTTCAGTACATCCCTGCTAACTTCTTTCACATTACTAAATGACAGTTTTTTTTTTTTGTTGTGAGAAATGAATTTCAGTAAAAAGGAATAAAATTTTTAAATGACTGCAAAATTTTAGAAAAGTATGGGTTGATAATAAATTATATAATTTGAACTTCATCAAATAATTGAATTTGTATTCCTGAAATTCATTGTGATACTTGCAATAACTCTCAGGTTAGACTTTTCTAAGTGAACCTTAGAGTTTTATCTTTTGAAAGGGAAAGTGACTTTGAATTAACCATAAATAGAATTCTTGAAACTGGAACTTGTACTTAAATATTTTAAAATAGTCAACAAAAATTATTTTTCAGTAAGACTTTTTTCAATTGATAAAAATAAATTATAATTAAATAAATCAATTTCAAATTCTATCAATTCCACGTAGAAAAGCTAATAGCTCCATTTTGCAGTACATCTAAATACATTTTGTCATGTGATTAGTGTTTTCTGTGATAAATATCAAAGTAAATATGTGTTATCAAGAATGTGTTATCAAGAAAAATATAATTGTTATTAGAGAAACGTGACAGACTCCCTTATTATATATATATATATATATTTTTTTTAGTAAAAAAGAGTATTGTTATCTAAAAAGTAACAGACGTTGCAAGTTCAAAGTTTATATTTTTATTAAAAAATCTCTCAACAATCACTTAATTAATGACCAAATTATACTGTTAATTAGTGATTACAGTAGATAAAAACACTGTAATCACTATAGTCACTGTATATTTTATCATATTTTTTTACAACAGCAATCAAACTTTTATTTAATGATTTAATTTCAATGACCCAGACAAAGATATCATTTTGTTAAAGATATGATTGAATAAATACAATACATAAAAAAACTGATTATTAACTATTGTCATAATGATTATGTAATAACTTTACTGTTTTATAAAATTTGTAAATAATGCTGTTATAAAAAAATACAAATTTATCAAATTTTTTCTGTATGTCAACTTTTTTCTGCATAGATTTTTGTTTAGATTACATAGGTTTATGTACGCAGAATGTTTCTATGTAAACAGAATTTTTTAGTCTAACAGAAATTATACATTTAAAATTATAATATTAAAATAATTTAATATTTACAAGGTTTCATATTCATATAAATATCTTAAACTTCTTGGCAGCTGCACTGCTAAATGAAATGAGTGCTTTTAGGTACATTGAAAATTGTACCTTAATAAAAATACACAATTTATTTTTACAATAAATTCCCAAATTCAAAATCTCGTCACTGATTTCACTTCGATTGCTGGTGTAAATGGTCACCCTGTTCAACAGTTACTACTCCAAGATTTAGGGGAAAGAAGTCCGAATGTTAATGTAAGAAATGCATTTTCTAATGATTTTTGATCCATTAGTACTATACGAATTTATAATTTTTTCCCTGAATTCTTAATAATTTTTTATTAATTCATACCCAGAAAGTTTTGTCATGTTTCTTTAAATGTGTCTAAGCATTCCATTTCCTCATTACTCAATTCAAAATTGAACAATTCATTTTTGGTTAGTTCTCTAGAATATGATCTGTGAAAATCTTTTTTTTAACTTTTCTGTCAGTTACACTGAAAATGTCTGATTTGTTCACAAGAAATTTTGCCTGTGTTTCTGCATAGTTTTTACAGTTTTTTTTCTATCACTGTTATATGATTTACAATAATTATTAATACTTTTGTTACAACTGGTGATGTGATTGCTTGAAAATCAAAATGGAAATTTCTTTTTACTTTCTGTAAATGATTCTATACTAATTATTAACTACATGAGTAAATTATGTAACTATATTATACTCATATTATATAATTTTGATTAATAATGTATAAAATACTGTATATATATAAATATCTGAATCAAATTTTAATTAATATAAAATATTAAAAGATGGTTAAAAAAGGCCATAAAATATATACTCTAACTGTACTGGTTCACAAATTAGTACATAGACATAATAATATTTACAATTAAAATATGTTAATAAACACCATTAATACACAAGAGACATCTTAAAAGGGAAATTAAAAAAAAATAGAATTATAGAACTTTTACAAATGATCCAACAAACAAAAATAAAATCACACACAGTTAAAGATATTACCAACATGTCAGTAAAAAGAGATTCAAATATAAATATCTACCAGAGGCGGAAAATGATAATGATCATTTAGTTGTGATGAAATATAGATGAAAATTTAAAAGACTAGAGAAAAAATAAGATTTTGAGGTAGGATTCAAACATGTTAAAATACAATAATATAAAATTAGACTGAATATTTTATAGGTAAATGTATACAGATAATAACCAAATAACTAAATCAATATATTACATGAAATTAAGTAATAATTTAAAAAAAGAAATTATTTAAGAGAGATAAGATTTAATTATAAAAGTGGGTGTAAGTCACCCATTTTAAGGATTTTTAAGGAAAATCTATGAAGTTTACTACATTCAATTAATTCAAGTTAGCAAACAAAAAAAAATTATTAAAGCAACATACAGATAATATACTTTTCTTTTTAAATTGAAAATTTCCCACTTCTTCCAATTACAGCAAAAAAAAAAAAAAAACAATTTTAACCTACTTCAGTAACATAAATTCTAATAGCAATAAACAGTTGTAATACATACACATCACTTTACCTGAGTTTGATAATGCATAAAATCTGTGTAATAATGAGGTTTAAAATGGCATTTTTCTGGTAAAACAAGTATTTCATTGATTTTTCTGAAAGAAAACTATTTTTTGTCTTATTAGCTGTACTTAACCCTTCCTTCATATAAGTTTGTAGTTTTAGATTCATCACATTCATAACAGTAAAGTCCTTATATGATTCTACAAAAAAAAAATTGGTAAGGCAGAATAGTTTTTTATATGTTATTTTAAATATTCCTTAGAATGGTATTTTCTTTAATGGAAAGAAAAAAAACAATTTTACCAAGGTAATAAGTATTCTAAGTCTTACCTGGTTTGTTATGTTTTACAACAACACCATAGTAATGGGATCAGTTGACCAGTTGTTTGTAATTTTTATAAATTCAATTTACCCAGTGCATATTTTTTTTAATTTTTTTTTTGTAAAGTAACAAGATTTGTTAACTATCAGTCTTTGATAAGGTACTTCTTTTAATAATGGATGGATTCTGTCAATATATTCAAAAGGTCAAAAGGGTATTCAAAGGGAATCTATTGCAGTAAAGTTTTCATAACAAAAATGTAGAGTCAAGCACTACAGAAATCAAGTGCATATCTTTCTTTCTTCCATGATTATTTAGGTTAGGCTAATCAACATCAAGTCATTCCTAAATATTTCATTTTCCAAACTTTTTCTGTAGTGTAAACTTACAGACAGAGAAGATCAAATATCTCATTCATTAAGTACTTTTCAACTATTGGAGAGAAATAATTATGGAAGATCATTATTCTGAATGTATAAAAATATCTATTTTTTTAAGATTTGATTTTGATTTTAATTTTTATTGAATTATGAAATTGGATGTTGGTGTAACTTTTACCATTGTCACTATTGTCTGTAAACATTTTCTAGGAATTTTGTAAGTGGTCTAAAATTAATGAATCATAATTTAATGATTTGTTTTAAAGTAAGTGACACCTTTTTCATTCAAGTACTACTTCAGGTAACTGGATTATAGCAGAAATCAATAAAGTAAGTAACATTCAAATATAAACAAGGCTGAAATAATATTTTATAAAAATTTTTTTACTTCTTTTTATACAGTAAATCTATTCAAAATACTTTTGTTATATTGGTGCATTTAAAATTTTCATTAATGTTCTTTATTTATGAGTTATTCAAAACTGCATATGTTGTTGTCATTCCTTAGTAGCAGGCTTTAAATATTTATATCACCTGCATACGAATGTAAATAAAATGCAATGAAATCAAACACGTACAGAATATTATATTGTAGCATTTATTTAAATATGCAATTAGAATTTTTCTAGAATTACTATCATTTAAACAATAAGTATTCACATTATTTTAAAAGATAACTGCGTTTATGTTTTTAATGCTATGAAAATAAACAAAGGTGTAAAATTAATACCCCACTAAGTAAAATAAAATGAACCGACACTTTTGTTTTGGTGTGATGGTTAATTTGTCAGAGTTAATTATGACAATTGTAATGTTCTTTCCTAGTAAAAGTTATGTTCATTTGTGGTTTTTCATTTCATTATTTGCTGTATTCAATTTTTGATTTTTTAAATTATACATTTAAGTTATTTATTTTGAGTCATTATTATATTTGAGGGTCTTGGCTCAGAAATGCATAAAATAGTGGTATTGAATGTAAAACAACTTATAAAAAAAAAATTCTAACAGTACAACTACAAAAGTAAACCCATTATTGACTTATGTAAAATTAAAATAAAAATCACAAACAAAAGATTAATTAAATTTTTTATTCTGATTATGATATAATTTGTATAGATTGCATCAATAAAGATAACATGCTATTTCATAAATAATAAGAAAAAGATGTCTCCCAGAATTTGTCTGTTCCTGATCCTCATAAACCATGTAAAAACCATGATCAGAGCAATGTTAATGATTGAGTAAAGATGTTTCAATAAATAAAATTATTAAATATTATTTATTATCTGTGGTAACTACAGCTTTATGCCCAATTACAAGTAACCCGTTACTTTTTATTTATGATGAGAGATGAATTTTTTGCATGTAAAAAGTGCTAAATCTATTAACAAGGGCTAGGGGTTTCAGAAAAAAAAGAATTATAAAAATAATGTAAAGAAAATGACAAGATTTACCACCTACCACCCTTACTTAATTCAATGATTACAGCTGGATATTTACGATGTGGCAACCAATATGGGACAGAAAATACAGATTTAAAATTTACAAATCAAACCTGTTGTAAAAATAAAGAAAGTATATATCACATTAAGGAAATAAAATCAAGAAATATTTTTTTTTTAACTGTACTATCAAAAAAAATTTAATATTAATAAAGTTACAATGTAAACAGAAAACCATCTGTATTGATAGAGACTGATGACCATTTTGGGGGGCTTTTGCATTTCTGTCATATTTGAATGTTTTAATATATTTCTAAAATGAAATAAAATATTCTGGTTAAGATTTTGAAGAAAGGTTAAGCTTCTGTTTCCAAACATACAAAGAAACTGTAAAATGTGCAGTAAATTTAGAAGAGAATTTATGACGGGCTGTTTGATGTGGATTTGACTATCCTGTTTGATAAACCAACTAGTTTAACATTTCGTTTAATGAAAATTATGTTTATACCTTCATTGTACATTTCTTGCATCATAAAGCAATTAAGTATTCATGAGGTTCATTAAACAGTTTTCACTATATCTATATCTTGAAATGTTTAATTTCTGGATAGTTAAAACACCTGAACTACAATTGGAACACAATAACTTTCTAAGCTGATGGAGTTAGAAGAAGATACTGCACCAGTATTTGTAATGATTATTACAGTTGGCTCTCTGTAACCAATTATTAAGTACACTCCTTGAATATGCAAATGTCTGGCACTGCAGAAATGGCCCAAGTTATGTGTAGGTCCTCCCACATGATCTGGGATTTAATATTTATCTCTTTAGAACATAATCATCTTCTGTAATCTGACTAGATTATTATCCTACTAAGCAAGTATATTTATTAAAATTTGATTAATACACAAAATAAAAATACAATCTGCTCAAAAAAAAAAAAATTAACAATAACCTTCTTCCCAATAAAAAATAAAAACATATACAGTCCTGTTTCACATACAATTGTAGCTGAATTATCTGACAGCTTGTTTTCAACTACCTCTAATATAACTTATTTGACCTACCAATTCCTCTAATAGCGACGTTGCTATGAAGTGTGCGACATGTTTTAAGTGGCATGGACGTTTTAAAGATGGTTGTTAGTCGATTGAAGGTGATGAGCGTCCTGGACGTCCTTCCATTTCAACTGACGACTCACACGTAGACAAAAATCAACACCTGGTTTGGGCAAATCAATGTCTAACCATCAGAGAGCTTGCTGAAGAGTATAGGATCTCAGTTCGATCATGTTTTGAGATTTTGACCGAAAAATTGAAGATGCACCACTGCTCTTTTCATCACGACAATGCTCCAGACCAATCAGCCCTCAGAACTCATGAGTTTTTGGCCAAACACTCAATCACTGTTCTTCCCCACCCACCCTACTCACCTGACCTTGCTCCTTGTGACTTCTTGTTCCCCAACTCAAAAGACCTTTGAAGGAATAAGTCTTCAGGAATCGTCTGATTCCTGAGATTGAAGCAAATTCGACGAAGGAAATTAAAATCACAAGTGTTCCAGGACTGTTTCCAAAAGTGAAAACACTGTTGGAATAAGTGTGTGTGTTGGGGAAAAGAGTATTTTGAATGGGACCCAGACAAGTAACTTCTAAATAAAGTACATTTTGTTTTATGACGTTAGTCTTCGTATTTTTTAAACAAGCCTCGTACTCAACAAGTACTGGAAAACCACCAAAAAAAAAAAAATGAATCTAACAACTGTACACCTTCTCATCCGTATTATAATTTAACAGATTGACTGCCATAACACATTAAATGATGTCTCAGTGTAATGTCACACTTAAAATGCAATATTATTGTTAATTAAAATTTTTTTTTGTATCAAATTACACATTATTTTATATATAAAATTCTGTATATTTTTGTGTTGTTACATACAACATACATATTGTATGTAACACATAAGTTTTTCTTTAAATTTAAAATTAAAGAATTTTTTTTTATATCACCAAATAAAAGATAAGTAAACAAATAGTGTTGTAATAAAATGTGAATTAATTTTAACTGACTAAGTTTAGTTGAGATTTTTAATATTAAGTACTCTTAAAGATATTAAATTCAACTTTTACTTTGAATTGATATCTCAAATCAAAGGATAATTATTAATAAAATGTGATTTTATTACAGAGCTTAATTTATGTTAAAAAAAGTATAGCAAATAATAAAAATATTTTTCAAACAATTCTGTTGTAGAATTAAAAATAAACAAAATCGGTTGTTAGTAAGTAAAATATATTATAATTCAATTAAAATATATTTAACATTCTGAGACATCAGTTGGTGTGTCATAAGTTGCTGAGACACAAATTTATGTCTCAAATTTATTTTTCAATATTTCAAAAAGTAAAGTTGCAAAGTGAAATTTGTATCAAAAATTAGTAATAAAGTTACAAAATCGGTATTGAAATTGAAAAAAATAATGGCAGCATTGGTGAATATTTTTAGCAGAATAAGTGTAGCAGCCCTGGAAATGTTGCAGAAGTTTTCAGTGTGGCAGTCAATTTGTTAAATCCCATAATTAAAATTGTTATTAAGATAATAATTATTATATTATCTGCTAAGAACATTACAATTTCCATGTTGAGTACAGTTTATCTTCCTTAGCTTCATTCTTAGCTTCATTCCAAAATTGACGCATTTTGGAATAACTCCATTGTCAAAACTTATTGTACTTTTTTACCCAATAATACTTTATTTTTTACCCTTATTTTGAAAGTAATATATTTTGTACTCTACACAATTCATAATCAAAGTACATTATTTCTATTGCTTTTAAATTCAATTTATGATGCAAATTGTGAAAGAGAAGCTGCTGCAAATTCACCAAACAATTATTTGTAAATTACAATTTAATTTTTTGGAATAGAATCATTAATCATTCCTTCCATTCATTATTATTCTGAAAGTCCTCTTCTCATACACTCATATTTTTTATTAAAGCAGACCAATTTCTCATACTATCCTAACTGGGTTGTCACTATTGCATGTTCAATCAAGAATATTTATACTCCATTGAATGAATATATATGGGACTTTATATGATGGGTATGTCATGCCATAGCTTCAAGTAAATAAGCTAATTTAATAAATCTAAATTAAAATACAAAAGAAAAAATACAAACTGCTGCAAAGTAAATTAGTTAGTAGTTGCCAATTATTTATACTATAAATCATCTACTATAGTTGTAACATAGGATTAGGAGAAAATAGGTATAGTATGCGCAAGTAGAGCATTTGAGAATGATTTTATCCAGAAAATATTCTGAAAGAATTATTGTTCTGTATGGGAGATTCATACAGAATGTTCTGTATGGAAAATCACAGGAAATTACAAAGAAAATCTCATTTATTCTGAAATTGTTTCATTTTCAATAACATGCTCACAAAACATTTTTACATCTTTTCTGCATTTAAAAAAACAACTTTTGCTTATAGTCTTCTAACTTGGAAATAGCCACCTAACTTGTGTTTAGGTGGCCAGTCTAAACATTATTATTCCTTAAATGAGCTCAATTAGCTTCAAGTATACATAATAAGGGCAATCTAAAAACAGGATGACCATGTTAGCATAAAATCTTGTTAGATAAGTTACAAAAAGATTCAATGATTGCATCAGTCAAAATAAGTTAAATATAGATTTTTCAAAAGAAATATTACTATTTTTAGCCATCCATACTTTTCTATTTTACAGTTTACCATAATTGGAATCTTTTAAACTTTGTCACAATGACACTTTCTCAAGCACTAGTACACTGTGTTTTTGTTCTTAATAAATTTTCCTGGGTAAACAGAATCACTCAACTTGTGGTACTTTGTAAATATCATGCACACAAAACAATTTATTTCCTAAAGAGCAGTTTTCATCTCCTTGAAAAATTAAAATTTCACTTTGCAAGAAACTAAAACATCTGAATGTTTCATGTATCATAATTGCCATGAAACTAGGAATAACATCATAAACACTTCAAATCTCTCAACTTGCAGCTGCTGATTCCTCTTCATAGTGTCAATTTGACATTTGTACAGGTCTTAATGGCCAATTAACTTCACTGTTGAACGAGATTAGTCACTCATTTAATTTCTACCTCAACAAATGTATTGATTCACGCACTTATAGTGGGTACGCCATCCTGCTGGAACCACAAGTCATCCAAAAATATGTTTTCCAAATGAGGATACACAAAGTCCAATATCATGACACAGTAATGTTTTTCATAGACAGTCATGAATATCCAGAATAATGATCACTTAAAGAACTGGCAACAGTACAAATCGTTATCTTCCAACAGTTCGAAAACCGCAAAAAATCACCAGAAATTTTTTTGTGTTTCAAATTCAACAATTTTGCTTGTTGACATACCCACTGTGGTGGAAATTTGCCTTGTCGTTAAATATGATTTTTTTTTTAGCAAAACTGCATTTTACCAACTGATACTACAGCAACCGATGAACGAATGCCGGTTTTTCAAATTGTTGTCTTGCTTCAGTTCCTGGATTAACTGAATGAGCGCAATTCTTTCGTTAAAATCTGTACATCGTGTTTTTTGAAATGTCCAGTTGCAGTGACCGATGGGGCGCACTGATGTTAACGCGACATTCGCCAGCTACCTCTCACAGCCGTATTTTTGGCTAAATACGAGTTCGGCCTGTCTGTTTATTTTTTCTAGCCAAACCTGTTTGTACAAATATTTCAACCAGTCTTTTCACAGTTTTATTTGGAGCGTTTCTCATACCAAAAATACCACTTAATAAACTCACAGTATTCTCTACTTGCAATAAATATTCTCTATTTGCGATGAATTTTAACGTTAGTCATTCGTTCCTCCGTCGTGTTCATTACATATTGATTAACTGCAACGTGTTTACTACATGTTACCTAACAGAACGCCAACTAACCTGCTGGGAACTGAGAAAAAATAGCATACAATTTAAATCTTGATTTAAAATTTTAGAACATCGATAATAAACAAAAAACATGCACATCGATAATCTCTATGTATAATGTGTCTGTACATAAAGACGTATAAATTAATCTCTGTTTATTCTTTAAACAAATAAAAACAAATATATTTTTATATCTTGCAAAATACAATTAGGATTAAATTTTTTAAAAATACAAATTTTATGGTAGGATAAAAAAATAAAAAGGTTGTTCTCAACCGCTTACTGTCTCAGCTGATTTCACGCAAAAAGAAGTTTACCGAAGAAATTTTATCATTGTTGTGAAAAACTTTCTATACAAAAGAAGCAACAATTATGATTTTCTGATAAGTAGAAATATGTTATGAAAGGTATGATGAATATGTAGCCTTTATTCACGGTGTAACAAATTCACCTGAATAATGGACCAAATTAATCGTTTCAATTAAAATGTACAGCAAAATTACACTTTTTTCACAAAATTTTCACTTACAAAGGATAAGGTAAGAATAAACCATAAACAAACCTTTTTTTTCAGTTGTATACATAGATCTCAGCATTTTTTGAGGTGGATTAAGGAAAACTATGGTAAAATTTGTCAGAATAATGTTAACAAAATTTTACAATTTTAATGGTACAAAATATCAATTTTATAAAAAATTATTTAAAATCACTGTTATTTTTGCAAATTTAACTTAATACTTTTTGTGATATATCAAAATTAAAAACTCTGTTAAAAGAATAAGAACTTACGGCAGGTAAATATTGATACAATTTGTGAAATATTTACTATATTTACTGCAATATTTACTATATTTCAGTAGTTTTTTTAGCAGATGTTTTTCTTCAAGTTAACCACCTTAATATTTAAAAAAATTTCTTTTATATTAGGCAAATGCTTTTATATTAAGCAAATGTATTTAAGCACTGTTAAATAGAGTAATACAATTGAATTTTGAGTTACAGAACTTCAACATGTTTACATTGAGTTTATTTCAAATAAAATTTGGAAATTTTGTAGATCAATTAGTGTTGACAGCTTTACTGTACAATCCATAGAGAGAAACTTTTGAATAATGGCTAGTTTTTCAAACAGTTTGTATATCAAAACATAACTTAATTTTTGGAATTTCACAGCAATTGTTGCATTTAGTTGTTTGGATAACATTATCGTATTTAGTTAAAATATCACTTTTGTTCAGTTGTATAAACATAATCTCACCAAACATAACCTGCACTCATTGCTTTCTAACCTTGTGTAATTGTTAAAAATATTGTTAAATATTCTATACTTTAGGATGTAAAAAATAGTTCTGATATTCTGTGGCAAATAAACTGTTTTGGATTACTTAAAATGATGCAGATAATTCTTTAGCTTTTCAGCAAACTACTATTTCTCATGTACTTGTAAAATCATCCCCTTTAACATTAAAGTAAGGGAAAATAAGGGGTTTTACCAATTAGACATGGAACTGTGATAAAAATACAAAAAAAATTGATCTGAAAAAAGTACATTGAATTTTAACTACTAGAGCAGCCTAGTAGGCTTTTTAACACGTTTAATGTAAAAGCATAAAAACTAACAGTGTAAGAGGTGTTAATAGGTGCTAATAGATTAACAAATCTAGCAGATAAAGATAAAATACTATAGCATAAAAAAATTAGACCAGATTTAGTTCAGATAAAGAAATTTAGTTAAGGTAAATATTTCAGTTTATTCAATAAGACTTCAAATTTCTGCCCAACTAGAAAAACTGTATGTTGTATTAATGTTTTTCTGAGAATTTCATAAAATTTTATGTGGCCAATAATAGTTGAATGTACAGGAAGGATAGATAAATGTTTCACAAATGAAATGGAAAGAAGAAAGCTACATTTTCCCCAAAAGTTTTATAGAATCACTTCTCCACAAGTTTTCAAATTGTAAAAATTGTGATTAATACTAGTCTTTTTTTTTTAAACTAAATTTTATTTAAATAATTATTTTATTTAAATTATTTTTTCAGAAATTGTAATTGTATTTCAAAGAAAAAGTAATTTAACCTTTACTTTTTTTGTACGACAAATAGAATTTGCTGGTAAAATTTCCACAAAATTGCACTTGTCAAAATGGTAATCTTGGAGACCAAAATTTTCAATTTTCACTAACTGTTAACGTAAATATTTTCTTATACAAACATTTTCATACATACAGAATTGGCTTTTTGACTTAGGGGATCACAAAAAAAAAATAAAATAAGTACTATCAAAATTTCCCTCACTGTTTTTTTATAACAAAGGGAAAAAAAAAATTTTAGTGAAAGCAGAATAGGTATTTGTTAGTAATTAAGTAGGCTTACTTTTAAAGATTTGTATCCAGATTTTGGTATTAATTTGCCAAATAGATAAAAATATTCCTATTAAATTGCCTGTTCACAATCAAGATTGTGAAGCAAGCTTTATCTTGCTGTCTGTCATCAGATTTTATGTGAAATAAAACTATAAACTACATTGACATTAAGATTCCTATCTAAATTGAGTTATGGTTAAATGTGAAGTAGTTAATGTAGCTTCATAAATTCGCATTCATCACCAAACTAAAAGCATATCTACACACTTCACTACAAATTTGAACATAATATATTTTCCTTTTTGTCAACCTTGAATGTTACTCTCCAGGTAATTAAAAAAATAAGTTTTAAAACAGTACTTCCTTAGATAGGTAATTAAAGGTTTTGTTAAAAGTAAAAATTGAGGTTTGAAATTGTGTATTTTACATTGTGTAATATTTTACTAAAGAGTAAATTGCTCTTATTTTCTTAATATACAGAACCAGAATTAATATAATTATATAGTATTTGCATAAAAAGTTTTATTTTTAAATTATAATAGTAATAAATTTAAACAATAATTAATTTTCTTTGACATTCTTTTATTTCAGATGAGCAACATAAACATTCCATGATTGAAGATAAAAATATAGCTACTCATTAACAGTACATGAATTTTGGATTCTCTTCCCATCTGTAGCATCATTCATACTACCTTTACTTTAAAACAAAGATGGCTCAAAATTTAACAGTAACACTATATGGAATTAAGGATCTTCGTGTGGTAAAAAATACTTTTTAAGTCCTTACTAGCTTTTATTTATATTTTACAACCATGAGCTTCAAAATGTAGCTTGTATAATCTACATGCCTTTTTCACTTTTTTTAACATTGGTGTATTACTGAGCCAGTAATATAGTAATTGTACCAAGATGTTACATAATGTTTAGTATTCCTTCCTTAGTGTATATTGTCTATGCAGTCTTTGTAGAATTTGATTTTTCTGTTAAAAAAAATTGGTGTGATAAACTTATAAACTGTGTATATACACTTATATTTATTGAATTTATATTTAACATTTATTGAATTTGAATGAACATGTGATATTTAAAAAATCTGATATGGATGTGGACCCACATGACTTCCTCCTTGTACGCCTAATAATAAAATTTTAATAAATAAAATTTTATTTAATTTGATATTTTTTTAATTTCTATTGAAACATTGTAAAAGAATTTTTACAAGAGTTTAATAATTAATAAATCAATATATTTAAACAAAAAAAAAATTTTAAATGAAGTTTGATTAGAACTGATGTGCCTTCCTCTTGTTATATCCAAATATTTCATTAATTAAAATTTTATTTGGCTATGGAACCAACGAAAATAAGTACCACTTATAATTTTTTTGAAAAGCTCTCAATGAGGGCTTATTACTGCAGTTTCCTTGGATTTAAGGCTTTTTTGGACACTTTTGCTACAGTAGATTGCAATCAAGAGGAGAGATGCACAACTAGTTGATAAAACAGTCCTAAATCCAAAATTTAACCATCCTACGGCTAGGATGGTTAGTCGCTCTGAAACTGGATATTTCCACTGAAATCTGAAATTTACTTCCTTTCCTTCAAGTAAATAATAGCGGTGGTATATAAACAAATGTCGTGGTGTGTGTGTGTGTGTGTGTGTATATATATATATATATATATAATATACCATGACCAAATTTGAATTTGATAAGTGTTTTGACTTGCTCACATTGACTTGCTACTTGGAGTAGCAAAGTGGAAAGGGCACATTCAAGAACCATTTAAAAAAGATTTCTTTTCTATTGACAAAAAATTTTCATTGTACATAACTTAATTAAATAAAATTAACTTTAAACTGTTTTGGTTTGTAAGGCTTCTTTTCAATTTCTATCAAGTTTTCTTGATATTTAAAAAGATTCACTTTTGTCACGCTTGAAAAGAAACTGAATTATCTTATTTAAATAAAAGAACTGGATAAAACTTAAATTACATTGCACGTAATTTACGTTATACTTAATTTGTTCGGTTTGTTAGGCTGAGGTGCAATAATGACAAAATATATAGCCTAAAGGAATTCATTTAAAAATAAAAATAATGGTTATTGCCACTCACTGTTAAGGTTCTGATTACTATATTTAGACTATTTTATTGCAATTTGCTTTTATTATCCTGATTTGAATTATTATTCAGTCATTGATTTCACAGACGGGATTCCATTTACTATGATTGTTAAATGGACCTGTTTAAGTTTTCCTTTTAGCCCCTTCCTGGATTCCTCCCATTAGATTTTCTAATATGTTCTTCTTAATTGGCAGGAATTCGTTACTCAGGTCCGTTATAATCGGGTTTTGTTAGAATATATTAATTTCAACGGTTAATTAGTAGTAGCTACTAAACAATTTATTTTATAATCCAAACGTATAGTTAAATACACCTAAATCGAAAGCATTTATTTATTTTTTTTTATATTTATTTACAATTTAAAACTTACATGGTCAACCGTCAGACCTAAGTCTGTCGACAGATATACTAAAGAGTATTATTACATTATTAAGTGGTTAATGTAATAACAATTTTATGTAACAACTAAAGATATTATTAGTTTTATAATACTTATAATAGTAGTACAATTATAAAATTAATTTTACAAAATTAGACTAAATATTTAAAAACTAATGAACAAATTATTTCTTTAATAATTGTAATGTATTAGATTTAGTAACTAAAATTATATTCAAGAAACAAAATATACTTATACAAAATATATACTTAATTACAACAACGAATTACACAATTAATATCTTGTTGCAACAATTACTTAAAGAAAATAAATAACTAAGCTTTAACCATTCAACAATACATTATTTATTGATTTACAATAATTATCAACATTAAAATAATAACTATAATCATGTTATAATTGTCTGGACTGCCAGTATAAATCCAACATGAATCCTGTTAGTACCTATTACGTTATAAGTAATGCCCACTCAATGAGAAGTTTTTTTAAATCATTTTTTTTTATTTTTACATTATTGAGGTGATTCGGTAAAGAATTAAGTAATGCAGGAACAACGTACTTCTTTAATCGTTTACCGTAAGTATTATTATATCTATCTGTGATAAAGCTCATTGCTCTCAAATTGTATCCACTTTCTATATTTACCCTGTATTCACTGTTGTAAAAGTTCTTAAAAATAATTAAGAATTTAAATAGACCTCTAACTGACAGAAACCTTGTAAGATTATTTAAATTAGTGTCATAATTGTTATCAGAATCATAAAGAGCAATATCTTTGAGGACCCTATTTTGTATTAAATTTATTTTATTTATGAGATAGTCTGCGGCTGATCCCCATGTTGTCAAGCCGTATCGAATAACAGATTCAAACAAGGATGAATAGAGTAAGCGTTTACAGTGAATTGGTAATAGGGGTGAGATGTGGTGGAATTTCATAGCAACCACTCTTAAATTTTTACATATATGTTTTATATGGTGATCCCATCTAAAAAAAGAGTCAAAATGTACACCCAAATATTTGTATTTGTCAGCATTCTGGAGATGTTCACAATTACAATTTATGTGGTAATTTTTTATACAGTCACATGTATGACAAATAATTTTTATTGGTCTTTGGGATTGAAGATAAGGAGATCTTACATGTAAAACAGTAGTTTTTTTAGCGTTAATAATAGGCCTTTGTCATGAAGCCACTTTAATAGATTATTAAAATCTTCTTGCATTAAAAACTCTGCTTCTTCCAATCGCTTATGTCCAAATGCTAAAACACTATCATCAGCGTATTGCAACAGACATGAATTAGAGATCGCGCTAGACATATCATTAACGTACAGATTAAAAAGTGTTGGGCCCAAGATAGACCCTTGAGGCACGCCACTATCCGTTTCGTATCTATCACTATATTTATCTTTAATTTTAACAATAAGTTTTCTGTTACTTAAATAGTTTTGTAGCATATTATTAAAAGGGCCATTAAACCCTAGCTTATTTAGGGCATCTAAAAGTTTATGATGGTCTAACGTATCAAAAGCTTTACGAAAATCTAAAAAAAGTAAGATTACATGGTTACATTTATTTAAGTTAATATTGACAAAATCAGATAAATCATTTATAGCATCGTTAGTCCCAATCCCCTTTCTGAAACCATATTGAGTTTCACTGATTAATTTGTTATCATCAAGGTATTTAGTAATATGCATAGAGACATACCGTTCAAAAACTTTTTCGATACATGACAGTATAGAAATTGGCCGATAATTATTAAATCTTTAAAAGAACCAGCTTTATAGATAGGTCTAACAATAGACATCTTCAGTAGATCAGGAACCCTCCTTGATTTAATTATATTGTTTACTATAATTGAAATTAAAGGGCTGACTTTATTAACGACATATTTCAAATCTTTGATTCGTATGCCATCTACACCTGGCGATTTTTTATCATTCATAGATGAAATTATATTTTCTATTTGTTTAGGAGAACTTAAAGGTAAATGAAAAGACACAAGCTGCATGCAATTGCCACTCGTGAATTTCAAGAACTTATGTATACAATTATGTTTAATATCATCTACTGAAGTTACAAAGTGTTTACCGATAATGTCTGCAGCGACCTTACCCGCGTTATTAGATGTACCGCTTACATATTTAATTATAGTATCGTCGTATTATAGTTAAGTTACGCTTAGAGGGTAACCCCATCAAAGAGTTAAGTAGTTTCCAGTTACCCTTAATATCATTCTTTTGAAAATTTTTAAATTTATCATTAAAATACTTCTCCTTCGCTTTTCGTATTTCAATATTAATTTTATTTCTATATAATATGTAATCTTTTCGAATTTCCAGGTTAGCTGGTGCTTTTTTCCATTTTTTGAACAGTTTGTCTCTATACTTTATTTTATTTAGAATGTCATCCGTCATCCATGGTTTTTTTCTATTTTGAATTTTAATCCTATCAGTATTTCTGCGAACTAAAGAACTGTTATACACAGAATTAATTATATCAACGAATTTCTCATATGCAGATGGATTATTATCCATCTTATTACCTAAGGTGTCATAATTTATGCTATCTAACTTATATCTAATTAAGGCATTATCTAAGTAAAATGAACCAAGACTGTCATCCATCGATCGTTGGGATGAACTCTTGTACAACAGATCTGCTATTGTCACATAGTGATCAGAAATTTTAGTTTCAATTACTCCAGAAAAAACGTAATCAGGAAAGCCTCTAATAATACTTTGTATTATAGTAGTTAAAATGTAATGCAGTTACCAACTACGTATGTATTTAGCTTTATAAATTCGGTATTTTATTAGTAATCGCAGTAACTTGACTAAATGATGCTACAGGAGAAAATTTAAAATAAATTCTGATTTTTCTTAAATACAATTTAGTTATCAAAACATGAGTTCTGTTAAAATATATTCAGCTAATCTCTGTTTATGCAAACAAAACTGTCAGTTAGTTTTAATGTTGACACTAATGACCACGAAAAGCTTGAAACTAACAGTTTTCCGTGTTTTTGGTCCGAAAGATTTCTTGGTTCACTTACACACAAACATGTTTCATACTAAGCCACCGACGTACGTACATTTGCTTCACCAATAATTGTTTAACGGCGGTACTGACTTCCGATCTGATCGGCGCGTAAAAAACCTTGCGTTTAAATTTTGCGTTATATGTGAAACGCTTTTCCATGGTGTTGAAAAATTGTTAGAAAAACATTAAAAATGGGTAGAATGCGGATTTATTATGAAAAAGACCAATTTACAACTACAGTAGTAGGAAACGTTAGACGGTAAACGTGAAAGAACGTTTTTCATGCGTAGAGCAAGTGACAAATTTCCAGAACGACTAATCACAAAATTATGTTGCCGAGATGTAAAGCTCGTTGACATGTCAAATTGTGTTTATTCACGTTTCCTGTCTTGTTTCCATTCGATATTGAACAGATGAGCGAGTGGATTGAAAAACTTCAGCTTTACACACACCTATTAACTATATGTCAAATTGCATTTCTTAAAATCCCTTGGGATATTCCTCTTTGTAGCCCTGATTGTATATGAAATGAATAACAATATTCTGTACTTGGCTTTATCCATTATAAGTTGAATTATAAGGCAAATTGAAAAAATTTGCCTTATCAGTTCACCTAGGTTTTGGGTTGATTTGATAGCTACTAAGCGGATATGTTATGTCCATGATGTATGAGGTCCATGTTATGAGGTCCATCACTATTTTTTGGTAACAAATGCTAAGTTTGGGTAGTAATTTTTTCATTTTGTAAAGGAATCTCATACGAAGTGAAAATCATTATTCCATCAATCTCTCAGTATCACTCAAAATCATACAATATTCTGATATTTCTTTTAGCACAATCATGTCAATATTTTCTTATTTTGACAAGTTTGCTATGCAGTCTGCTTTGGATTTACTACTAATGACTTGGTCCTAGAATGTAGCCCTAAGAAAAGCTACATTCTCCCTCGTGTTAAGTAATAAAGATAAAATTTATCTTACATTTACATTTTACATATATTTTCTTGTACATTTTTATGAGAATTACAATAATTTTAGTTCAGATGAGAAATGGAATCAAAGGATTATCAAAGGAGACTTTAGCACGAGTAAAGAAATATTGTTAGTGATAAATGTTATTTAATCTATGTAACAGTTCGATATGTCTTAATCTAAGAAAAATCAGTTCGATGTGTCTTAGTTTAAGAAAAATCAAATCCATTATCACAAGGAAAATGGATGTTTGTTATTAACTATAAAATAGAGAACCTACCAGGAAAAAATACAATAGATTTCATAATGACAGTTTTAATAGTCCAGTAAATTATAGTAATTACTATTAAGAATTTTTTATAATTATGTATATTCCATTGGAAGAAATTAAGAATCTTTGTTAAAAATTTCATTTTTTGATAAGCCAGAACTAATCAGATTCAATAATGTATTTTGAATAAAGATTTAAAAACAGTTAAATTCTTATTCCTGATTACAATTTGTGTTATTACCATTAATAAAAATTGTTACTAAAACTTTAGTCATTAAATTTATAATTTTTTATTTCTAGGAGAACCAGCCCATCCCAGAACCAAAAGAGAATGGTAAACACATTTTGTTACTCTGTAATCTATTTAAGGGTGTGTGTGTGTTGTGTGTGTGTTGTGTGTGTGTTGTGTGTGTGTGTGTTTGTGTGTGTTTGTGTGTGTGTTTGTGTGTGTGTGTGTGTGTGTGTTTGTGTGTGTGTGTTTGTGTGTGTGTTTGTGTTTGTGTGTGTGTTTGTGTGTGTTGTGTGTTGTGTGTGTGTGTGTGTTGTGTGTGTGTGTGTGTTGTGTGTGTGTGTGTGTGTGTTGTGTGTGTGTGTGTTGTGTGTGTGTGTGTTGTGTGTGTGTGTGTGTGTTGTGTGTGTGTGTGTTGTGTGTGTGTGTGTGTGTGTTGTGTGTGTGTGTGTTGTGTGTGTGTTGTGTGTGTGTGTGTGTTGTGTGTGTGTGTGTGTGTGTTGTGTGTGTGTGTTGTGTGTGTTGTGTGTGTGTTGGGTGTGTGTGTTGTGTGTGTGTTGTGTGTGTGTGTGTGTGTGTGTTGTGTGTGTGTGTTGTGTGTGTGTGTGTGTTGTGTGTGTGTGTGTGGGGGGGGTGTGTGTGTGTGTGTGGGGTGTGTGTGTGTTGTGTGGGTGTGTTGTGTGTGTGTGTTGTGGTGTTGTGTGGGTGTGTTGTGGTGTTGTGTGGGTGTGTTGTGGTGTTGTGTGGGTGTGTTGTGGTGTTGTGTGGGTGTTGTGTGGGTGTGGTGTGGGTGTGGTGTGGGTGGTGTGGGTGTGGGTGGTGTGGTGTGGGTGGTGTGGTGTGGGTGGGTGTTGTGGTGTGGGTGGTGTGGTGTGGGTGGTGTGGTGTGGGTGGTGTGGTGTGGGTGGTGTGTTGTGGGTGGGTGTTGTGGGTGGGTGTTGTGGGTGGGTGTGGTGGGTGTGGTGGGGATGTGTGGTGGGTGTGGTGGGGATGTGTGGTGGGTGTGTGGGGATGTGTGGGGGGTGTGTGGGGATGTGTGGGGGGTGTGTGGGGTGTGTGGGGTGTGTGGGGGGTGTGTGGGGGGTGTGTGGGGGGTGTGTGGGTGGTGTGTGGGTCTTTTCAGAAAGATCTTGTGTTCCATTTTTTCTTTGTAAATTCTTTTAAGTATAAAAGGGTTATAATGTTATAATATTTGTTATAAATATTTTCTATTAAAATGTTTCTTCAAACACATATGGATAAGAGACTGTAAAAATCTGGTAAAAAGCAGTGAAAGCGTATTTATATTACAGAAAAGGTCTTATGATAAAAATTTAGGTTAATATTTCTTTTCCATACGTAGCAATTTTAAAAACCGAACAACTAAGGTCGTTCTTAGTTGTAGAAAGTTTTCCGCAGCGACAACCAAACTCTGTGCCGCGGCGACCCAGGTAAAAGTATGGTAAAAGCTTCATAATTGAACCAAGAAATATATAATTAATTTAATGTTATTAAAAAATATAATTAAGATCAACTAGTTTTAATTTTACGGTACTTTTATATTTTTACTTACGGTAGGTAGGGTGCAATGGAAAAATTTTAATTGAAAAAGGACGCCGCGACTCGGAAAAGTTTGGGAACCACTGTTCTATAATAGTTTAGATGACATTCTACATTTTTTTTGCTTTTAGCAGTTTGGGTCATGCATGAATGCATTTGTAAATTTTCCATTACTGGAAAAGTTGATTTTTTATTGGTTCACAGCCACACACTGCTGGCTACATGAAAAATTTAGGAAAAATTTACAAACTTCAATGTTAGCATTGATGCTAACTTACCTTTTTCATGTCAAATTTTAACCTTTTTTTGGGATAGGCTATTAGGCACTATCAGTTTGACTATAACATTCCTAACCAAGGAGATTTTTCGTTGTGATTGCAAGGGTTTGGAAAATATAAAAATTAAGAAAAGGTTAAGTTTTTATATCCACAAAAACATCACTACAAATGAAAAATTGTATATAAAAAAAAAATCGTCACACACCATTTAAGGAAGTGTGTGATTTCTTTAGAAATATAAAAATGAATGTTAAAATAAAGCAGTCCAGACTTAATTTTGTGACATTAACTTTAATTTCATGATCGATCATTGTATCCTCGATAATCGAAGATGTTCAATACATATTTTAAGTATGTTCTTGGAATGTGCAAACAAATCCCTATTTTTTACGTTTACTCTTTATTTGATATCACGAATTTCTCGACTAAGTACTCTGCTTACTTTTGTTACAAACCAGTAATCAGTAATGTCTACTTCAATTCAGGAAATTATTCGACTCATGTTAATTTTCTATGTTCGATGATATTACATAATCATACTTAATTTAGCCGCGTTCTTCACACTACTTAACACAAATTAATCCTTCAATTTTTTGGTGTTAATCTTTCTAGTCATCCTACTGATCTCATTTTCGAGACAAAGACAGAGTTTCAAGTCTTGTTTATTAAACAGGCCCATCCGAATTAAATTATACCTAAAATCAGTTGTGCTTGTAAATACGTCTGTTGTGCTTGCCAGTTTGTTCATCGTTGTTTAAAACAAATTTTCTTATTGTATTCAATACTGCAAAATTTATTTCTAATTCCATTATAATTACTGATGTCATGCAAACAATTTAATATTTTAGGGAGAAAATTCTTCTATTGCTACCTTCATTGCAATTGCCAAGAAAAATATCTAACGTTGAATAGTCTCAATAGTTGGGGCGTGTACACTATGAAAGTATGACTGCACCATTTCTCCTTCCAATCTCAAGAGAAAAACCTATCGTTGATGGATTCCAATTGTTTCATCAGCGAGATCTGATACCTAAATTAAAATTACTATTCCTTCATAAGTCTTTCACTATTTTCTCGTGTGAGATCCAATCTAAATTTTCAGTTTCCACTGGCCATTTGAAACATGCCTGGCTGGAACAAGCTTTCTATTATTCCACGTTGAAAATTTATATCTATATTATATAAATTACGTTGAAATTATATTATCTTTGATAAGATCTCGACACTTTGGCTGGTATGAAGCAGCTTGTAACTTCTGATATAGCTAGTAAGAAGTTCAGGCCCTACCTTAATCCTTGTCCTGTTGTTTCTTTTTGCTACCTTATATGAGCCGGCTATCCGAGAGATTACTAAAATATTAAATAAAAATTTAATTTTATATTAAACTGTATATTTATATACAGTTTCAAAAATAAGGAATAGGATACTATTTGACACCTCTTATTTCATATTATAAAATTATTTTATTTTTATTTATAATTTCTAAACAACCCTTAAATATAATAATTTTCAGAAAAGTTGTATGAATTAGGAGAAAAATTAATAGGCTGCTGAAATTAAAATAATAGCGAATTTAATCATGACTGAAAAAAAAAACATTTTTTTTGCCCTTTGTTTTCGAATGTAAAAAGAACCATGATTGTACAGAGATTGTACTGACCAAATCACAAATCCACAATGTTCATGTTAACTAAACTTGACATAGCAAACATCTCAATAATATTGTCCATTACATTTTACTCATGAAAAACTTCCTTCTGATGGCTATTTACAGGGTGTAAATCTTAACGCGTTCACTGAATTTCTTGATAGTTTTAAAACAGTAGATGAAACATAGATTTGCCTTTCCAAAACAAAAGCAGAAGCTAACAAAAGCAGAAACTTACTCTAACGAAAGTGGTCATTGCTATGATTTCTTGTGGTGTGGTCTGGTCTGGTATGACTTTGGTGTAGAGAGCTCTTCTCGACACCCCTTTAAATATTGCTTTCCTAGGTTGGAAAAGTTGGCTTAAATTTTTCTTTTGTAAACCTTAATAAAGCCTATAGAGTTTTAAATTGGTCTCCCCAATTTAAGTTCATTGGTCTCCCCATCCTAATGCTTTGTGCCCACAATCATGCAGCTAACAAGTATAGCTGATTATACTAAATCAAACTCATTACTGTTTGGAAAAATTTGTACAAACACTGTTTGGAAATTTGTACAAATACTATCAGTGTAAGTGTAGTAAGTTTATTAATGAATTGAGGATTGCCTGTAGATTGGACTTATCATATAAATTTTTGTCAATTTTTTTTAAGAGGTTCTTCTGAAGATGGGATGTGTTGGAATTTGCGGATCAGATGTTCATTACTATACCGAGGGACATTGTGGAGATTATGTTGTTAAAGAGCCAATGATTATTGGTCATGAAGCAAGTGGAACAGTTTGTAAGATTGGAAGTAAAGTCACACACTTAAAGCCAGGTAAAATCTTAATACATATAACGTACACTTATATGTATTAAGTGTACACTATACATATATATGTACACTTTTACAAACATACTTATATGCATATTTAGAAATATGTTTGTGAACTCATAGGTACTGGTTCTCAAAACTGAATTCTTTTTTCTGATTACCATCTCTAATCCTTCATTAAGATAATTGAACTGACCTGGGACACAAGTCCTACTGAAAACAGAAAAGAAGTGCAGCAGAACACAATACAGCTTATGAAAACCATAACATACTGTGACCCAACTATATAAACACATTTAATACAAGGCTAGTAACAGTAAAAATTCTACTGCAACTTAAAATTTAAAATAACTCAGGAATGTATGTAGTCAATCTTTTACAACTCTTTCTATATTTTAGTAACTTAAAATACATAGTCAAATAACATAAAATCTAAAAAACTAGCTACACTAAATTTGTGATTTGACTTGTTATACAAGGTGGTAATCAATTATTGCAAACATAATCAATAAACCCATTATTTCATGTTCATTCAGAAAAACACTTAAACAATTGAAATGAGCCAAACAGACTACAGCTGATTTAAGTAGTAGTGACCAAGGATTCACACATTAACTGCCATAACTGTGTGAAAGATCCTTGTTTTAATTCTTACTATTTCTACTTCCCTCTGTGGTGATAAAAAAAATGCCAGGATCTACCATATAATACTTAATCCAGTGCAAAAAAAAGAAGATATTGCTCTTTTCCCTTGTCCCAAAATTAGCAACTTGATGAAAAGAATCATACAGAATGTTAAAATATCTCAAAAGGAAGTCTACGGTCTGGAAAGCAACAATAAAAAACCACCAGTAATTGACTATCAACAAAATGAACTTGTATGTTCAGGTGAAAAGTGCTTGAACCTCAATGTTATTTTTACCTGAATATTTCACCTGCTCTGAGTATCAATTTCCTGCAACTACAGAGAATGTGTTCAAAAACTACAAAGAACTACAGATGAAAAGTTGAGGATTTCCTTCTATATACCAACTTGTTGATCTTAGCCATAAAGCCAATATACAGAAGACTTTTCTGTGTATGGTGCACAGCAAAAACGATGTTACAGGAAATCCTGTTACAACCCAATAACATTAATATCTTGTGATGGAGAGGTCACCACAAAAATTGATTTATTTCTTGATTGTTATCAATTCAGTAGTGCTTTCGTAAGACTATGTTTACATAGTCTTGGAAGCAGAATATTCTTAAACTATGCAGAATATTAAATCTGTAATTATATGTGGGATCCAGTCCTGCAATAATGGTTGCTGTAATGACTAGTACATGTCATGTTACTAGTCTCCATTTGTACTGAGAATGTACAAGACTACACTTCATTTACACTCATTCATATCATCCTCATTCATCCTCTGAAGAATTATCTAAAAACTGTAGTTAACTGGAGGCTAAAAAGGAAAAGAAAGTCTTCATTAGAACAAGATTTATTTCAACCATTCTAAATGGCTCTTTTCCACTTTCCTCCAGATAAATGCTACTACATAATTTTGGAAATAGTTGACTGTCAGTAGTGTTTAGGAAATGCCTCAGTGATTTGTATTTGTGGTGGGTGACCTCTTCTCCATCATGAGATATATCATTGCCAAAGGAGGGAAAGGAAGAGCTACAGGCCTACTTCCCTCTGTTGTATAAGGGAAATATCCTGAAAAAATGATCTGTACATGACTAATATGGTGCCATGAGAAAAATACATCTCCAGGTAATATTTCAAAAAGGATACTCAAATATATTTCTGAATCCTGGGTATTTGTTGCATAATTTTCAATGTAGAAAAGGTTTTGACATGAGATGGTAGCAAGAGATATGATATTTTGTATTTTGGTAGCTTTCAAATTTTTTATGAGTGGAAATCTGTTCATTCAAGACTGATTGGCAACAACTAACATGGCAACAACATTGCAAAGACTATGCTGATAACTTGCATGGAAGATTAATCAGCACGGAAAAGTTCTCATAAAGTGTACTGTATGAGGAATCTCATCTTTCCAGATACAAAGCAGAAATTTTATACGATTATTCCCAAAGAATAACTAGGAAAGTAATTTTATACTTTACAGACACCAGAACTCTGTGCAACACACCATCCTCAGATGTAAAAATCAAAAGATGTTGGATCATGTGATCTTGGTGGCCAGGAATTTGGACATCAACAGATCCATTTCTCAGAGAAATGTTTTAGGAGAGTGGAAACTCCACATGAGATGTGGGAGGTGCTCAATTCTGCTGAAAGTATACTTTGCATCTGAGCTACAGGAACATCTTCTAGCAGCTGCGACAATTCTAAGTAAGTTGCCAGATAACATGAACAGCTGATTGTGAAGGCTTCCCCCCCTGTACATTAAGTCTGTTGAAAATTGCCTTCCACTGATTAGGAGAACTTTTACTTCTTCCTATGTAAAACACAATCTAGAGTGAGATCTTCTGGTTGTAGAAGTTGAACTGGGTGGAATAAAACTTAGTTGTAAGATTTCTTGTTCTGAGATTTTGAAGATTTTTTGTGATACTCATTCATCTTTATAAATTCATGTTAATTTAATTGCATCCTTGTTTATTAAATGATAGCTCATGATTATTTTGTGTTCTCTATTAAAAACAAAATTGGCAAGTTTTCCCAGTTAAAATGTAAAAGTCATTTTTTTCATTTTTTATTTGCGTAATTCTAACTTATATTCTTTTAATTCAGGAGATAGAGTAGCTATAGAGCCTGGTGTACCATGTGGATCTTGCAATTTCTGTAGAACTGGAAGGTATAATTTATGTTCTGATATATTGTTCTGTGCTACACCTCCTGTACATGGAAATCTTAGACAATATTATTGTCATTCAGCTGATTTCTGCTTTAAGTAAGTGTAACTGATTGTTATTTTTGTGTAAAACAGTTTATATTTTTGTAATAGTTTTAGGCTGTGTCAAAGTTTTTCCTTCTGTCTACCTACAGCATAAGATACATTTAATGTTTTAAATGTGCGTTACAGCTTGCATCCAAATTAGCCCTTATCAGAAATCGTCAAGAAAATACTGGTGCAGTATTTTAATGCTATTAAAAAACTGTGGAAGATTTCTGATAAGGGCTGTTTTGGAAGTTCTGAGCTGTATTGAATTCAAAGAACAATAAATGCATGATATACTGCAGGTAAAACGGAGTTGGGGGTAAAAATATAACATTAGCATTACGACATAATATAACAATTAGTTACCTATATTCCTTATGGATCACACGATTGTAGTGTGATCATGTGATCACTATAATCATGATTAGAGAAAATCTAAAATCTCAGAGTCAAGGCACTGACTTGATGCCTAACAAAAGACTAAGTCAAATATTAAGTAATATATACTGTAAAGAGTATTTTATAATTATATTGACTGTAACTTCAACAAAATGCAAAATATATCAGCAAGAAAACTCTACCACTTTTGCTGCCTAGGATGACCATAGCCCCAAAAATAATTCCCATCAAACACTAACAAAAATATGTTGAGTTGGATATCAAGAAAAGGTTGATGTAAAAAAGAATTGAAGGAATACGCAAAGATATAATTTTTTGACTTTCTACAAAAATTGATTTTTTCGCAAAACATGATATTTTTCACAAATAGATGATTTTACACAAATAATGATGATTTTACAAATGAATAAATCTGTTTTTGTGATTCAAAACAAATAGTTTTGTAAAATTAGAATATTTAAAAGCAAAAACTGTAATATTTAGAAAATGTGATCGGATTACCTCTCATGTATTTGCAGCTTCTCAATGTTATGCTGTTAAGGACAACTTGTAACTTAGACCCCACAATCACTTAGAATGGTAGATATAAAATCAATATCAATAAAGTTTACCATTTTATTTGTAGGTTGCCTGATAATCTGTCACTTGAAGAAGGTGCACTCTTAGAGCCAACTGCAGTTGGTCTACATTCTTGTAGAAAAGGTGGAGTAACACTAGGATCTACAGTTCTTATAACTGGAGGAGGACCTATTGGTATAGTCACATCTGTAGTTGCTAAAGCAATGGGAGCAAGAAAAGTCATGGTCACAGGTGAAACCTGGATTAATTTAAAGATATCATAAAATATTTTTTAATTACATAATTAAACCTGTTCAATATACTAATAAAGAGAAAGCACAGTAAGGAAAAATTATAATCTATAAATTGAACTGATCAAAACTGAGTTTTTAAGCTCCTATTATATATTTTTAAATCGATATATATATTTTTTTATATATATATATTTTTATATTTAAATTTGTGTAATGAGTGAATGGATACACATCTATTAAGCAAGAATTCTTTTATTTTTGATCCTTTCTTTTAGTCTACAGGGTTTCCTTTTCTTCACATTAATTTCCCTAGTTGGTCATTTGTAAATTTTGCATAAAATACCCATTTATTATGACTCAACTTCGTTTCTTATGTTATACATGTCATATTTAATTAGTATACAATTCATCACTAATAGTGATACTTATTGCAAAAATAACTATTGTAATCAGTAATAGTGATTAAAACTTTTGAATTCTGAAAGATACCTGAATCTTTCAGACTTGTGTACTGTAATTAATCAATTCACCCATCATTAAAAAGTTTGACTTGTTTTTGATGACATAAATTTGATAGATTTGAGATACCATTAATAATGAATGTCTGAGGTTTGAGAAGAGTATGGTCTAAACAAGCTCTTCAGTTGTATGTCCATAATAGCTAATACTGTATTAAGCTTTGTACTAAAGCAATACGTAAATTCAATATGAATGTGCCAATCTTACTAAAGGAATCTCTACAGTTTTTGTCTAAAGGGGGAAAAAACTGCATAATGTAAAGTAAAACAGCTGCATAATGTGGATCTAACGGTGGACATATATCAGATTAACCTGAGTGGAATCAAGAAACTGGTTCATGTTCCCCAACAAGCTGGCTGTATAAAGCCAGGGAATGTAGTTTGAGAAGTCACGTCTGTATTGGGTGAAGATACCCTGACGTCACAACAGAGTGCGTATTGGGCGCGACCATCAGAGAGCGTGGCTCTCGGCGAGAGTAACTGCGAGCATTTAAGTGAATATTCAGAGTTTCAGGAGTTCCGGTCTTAATCCTTCCTCTGGGGGTATTATTGGCAATCAGGAAGATGCTGATTTACTTGGGTAGGGAGTGCATTGACCCGGTGAGGGTGACATCTTTAGATCTGAAGAATTTAATAACTTACTAGGTCAGCCTCTGCTAGATGTTCTACCCATCCGGTTGAAGTCGGGACAGTGGTGGTGAAAGCAGAGGGTAGAAGTTACGTGGATTTGCTGCAAACCATAAAAGCAGTGCTTACTAGGGAAAAGGCTGGTGAAGTCCTCTCTATACGCAAGAGACAGAATGAAAAACTTCAGATCAAAATCAAGGATCTATAATGCAAAGCAGTTTATGGCTTTTACTTTCAGGATAAGCAAGATATGCTGACAACGGGTGGCAGACAAAAACATCTGTGCACATCAAAATGTGGACTCTGAAACGAATGAACAGGAGATCAGAATGTCATAGTGCATATGTTGGGACAGGAGGAATTTTGGATATTCTGTCAGGCATACATACAGCGAAAATCAAAATGTCAACAGTAATTACGACGCAGCGTGCTGTGAATAAGTTGAAGAGTACAGATTGGGTGGGTCCATTGCAGTATTTATATAGAGAAGAGTGACCGGTGCTAGAGGTGTTAAGGGTTGTAGTCATAAAAGTAAATGCATTGATCCTGACTGATACTGTGGGGGTAAAAGGTACAAAAATTCCTGCAAATGTGCAAAGGGGACAATCGCACTGGAAGAGTGTCATATACAGCTTGACAAGACATGATTAATGTGCTTTTATCCAATGCTAATAGAAGCTCGATTTTGTTGAGCACTTGAAGAACTAGGTGTGGACATATTAACAATTGAACCCAACAAATATATTGCAGCAATGGCTGCCTGAAGCATTGATCATAGAGATCTTGCTATATTTGACAGTCAGGCTAACCTGAGCCTCCTAAGCCATGGAAAGGGGATTATAGCTCTGGAGTTAACAAATGCAATAATCATAATGGTATGTCTCCAAAAATTGAGTTCGCTGAATTTCAGGTTTTCATAGGCACCTTACAAAGATTAAAAAGATCTTCCAAAACAATTGACGGGTGATTTCAACAGTTGAGCTGTAGCTGCTGGTAGCAGGTTCAACAGTTGGACGAGGTGATGTGCTGACTGAACTCCTAGACAATGGGATGTTATTGTATCTATGATGGGACACTTTCTACATAAAAGGTGGAACACAATAGAGGTTCAGGAGGGTAGAATAAAGTTTGATTTTCAGCGGAGTTCAAGGCTCAGTGCTGGGGCTTTTATTTGGGTGCTGGTGTATGATGGTGTATGATGGTGTCTTGCCCTTAAGGTTTCCAGAGGGCATAGTGGTGGCCATAGTTGCCAAAATCAAAGTTGAAGAAAGAGTTAATGCGTCCTTGGGTATTGTTAAAAACTGGTTAAGAGATCGTGGCTTGACACTTGGGCCGAACAAGTGTGTCCTATTGACACATCAATGATGTTGAAAATAGATCAGCAAATTCAACATAAACTAGTGTTAAGTACAACTGACAAAAGCTGGTAAATTTACACAACACATTCAATGGATTTGCATGAAGGGAGAAGAAACTATTTTGATGTCATCGCAGAGTGCCCAGGTCGTCTAAGCAACGGCTGAATTAAAACTTGGGACGGATAGAAGGAACGATGGAGGGCTGGTGGGACGGCCAAGTGGACTCTCATAAATGATCTACATGCTTGGATCAGCAGGGCATATGATCCCATTTGATGCAGTTACTACAGTCATGATAACTTTGAAGCATACTTGAACAGATTTGGGAGAAGACACATCCAGTTGTATGTTCTGTGAGGCTGAGGATGCGGTAGATCATACTGTTTTTAGATGCCAGAGATGGGAAATCTGGGCAGGTATGTCTGAATTTATGCCTGATACTTTGTTGGACTTATTCTGGCATTTGCTGAACATAAAGTAGGGTAGTGTGGAAAGCCCCAACTGCCGAGGGCTGCCATGCTCAGGTGTGCCAGTTCCAGTAAATGGTTGGAGATTCTAGTGGGAGTTATTAAGTTAAATTAAAATACTTGAAACTGGTGAGGGTGCCGTTATTAGTGCATTCCTCATTAGTGTGGGCATATGTAAACCCTCAAAAGATCTGACCAGTGAGCTGACCTGCCATGCTGGATTTACAGCTGGTAGGTGGGGAGGCTTGTTAGGAGTTAAGTACTTTTAAGGAAAAGTTAGTGATTATAGGCATGCCTGAGCAACATCAGCACTAGTTCCTCTTGTGATCATAGTTATACAACGTATTAGTTTACTGCATGATATAATACCTTAAAGGGTTTGATCAATGGCTTCAATATGAGCTGGAACTTATTGTTTATTCATCCCGTACTAAGTTTAGCATCTTGGCAAAGTTCAAAGTGGCCATTTTTTCAAACAGAAAAATTTTTAACCACATGGCTTACATTTAATGGTAACAAGTGGAATTAGTTCTCCCACCATATAAATGTAGTAGCAATTCGTAAGGATGCTACACCAATTGCAATGTTATTAGTAGAAAACTAGATTGACAAGAAGAATTTAACTAGAACTTAGGCTAGTTAACCTTTAGCTAGAACTAAAATTTAGGCATGAAACAGAATATTCATAAAAATATCTTCAATCTCAATGAGACTACCTCTATTCTATATTTCACCTGAAATTGTAATCTCAACGTTATTGGTTTGACAATTCATTTGATATATCTTTACAAATATATTTTTGGGATATTTCTGACAATAATATGAATACATCTGGTTGGGCAGGGATGACAAAAATTTCTCTCAATTTAGGCACAGGCTGACAGATAGAAGCATCGGCAAGCATTATCTTTCCAGTGATTTATCATATACCAATAAGCAAAGTGCAGCACAAGCAGCTTTGTTTGGTGTAGCACACCAACATTTCAGTAATCAAAAGATTTTAGGTTCAACATTATGCAATAACGTAAAACAGATAAAAGCATTCACTTCGATTTGAATTGTTTCTATAGAGCAGCATATTTTTTTATTCCAGAAAATCGAAAGTCGTTAAGCTCAAAAGCTCAAGCTCAAATGCTCAACAAAAGCAATGAGTGGTCAAGTCCCAAATTTAAAGTATTGGAAAGTACTTAAGTAATTACCAACTGCCTAATGTACATTTTTCCACCATTAATGTGTACTGATTCATCTTTAATTTTGAACTGAAAAATTTGCTTGATCTGGTAATATATTTGCAGATTTCAAATCAGCTTCCACGGAGTTGCGAAATTTAACATTTGTGGGCATTAAAGCATAGTGGACTGTGAGATGATCCATTAATTAATATAAATTGTTAGCATGCACATTTACCTTGCATGTTTAAAGTTTCTGCAGGTCCTCCTTCCTCTGGACTTCTGTGATGTCTGGTAACAGTCATCTGCAGTGGGAGTTTTGGAAATGTACATTAGAGGATATTTATTGCAGATAGGATTACCTATTTATATCGCCATATGATCCATGGCACATAAGTTTAGTCATATAATAATGGATCAACACTTTTATCAAGGAGTTAAAGCAGGTAAGATCTGGCAATATGTGACAAAAGGTAAGCAGCCTTGTTTTTGCCACTGAAACTTAGTGCGTAGCAGTTGACCAAACAAAATATTTTTTTTTTGTTTCTCATGTTAGCATAAACATGGTGTCTTGTTGTGCTTGTAACCTTTTTTAGGTTATTAGGAATAAAGGCTAATCTTTAAGTGATAATTTTGGCAATCATGTCAACACAATATTGATTACACAAGTTTCTGTAATGTAAAAAATTGGCGATAAGCATAGAATTGCATGTAGGAAATATTTTCATTATTTAGCAGAATAAATAACCTTCACCCATCAAAAACATAAGAAGGTATTGTAAACTACTAACTTGTATACTCCTACTAACTTCATTAGTAGCTGGGAGCATTGTAACGACCCCTATGCTGATTTGCCTTGCATCTGACTCCTTGCATTTTCTACGAATATTATGTCTTCTGTTTCGGCATGATTTTAGAAAAAGAACTCAAATTCTGCCAAAATATAGATAAATCTTGTGCTCTACAACAAAGCATGCTGCATGAGTATTTTTGTGGGTTTATAATTTACTCTACTGCTAGAATCAGTCCATTGTCATTTAATTTACAGAATTTCTAAGCTTAGTTTTTAATTTAATTCATATTTGTAAATTATTTATATTTGTAATTTAATTTTTATTTCACTTAACAAATTTTGCACATTTGTCAAAGAAACGAATTAAAATTATTCATTCAATAATTAAGTTGTCAGCGTATGCTCTTGTGATGTAAGTAGACAACATAATTAAGAAGTGGCAATATGTCCACCACCTGACTGAGAGCCAGTATACTATGTAAAAAATTGTGCACAACATATCTGCCACAGAGTAGACACAACTTTTCTTTTTAAAGTTTTTTGTTTTTAATATGTAGCTGTAATTCAGTGCTCCTTCTGGAGCTCCAAAGAAAGTCAACAGAAGAAATACATACATACAGGTGTTCATAGGCAACTTCAATAAAAACACAAAATTGAGAAAATAATTTTGAAGGTGTTAATTGAATGAAGCATTCTTGTGCATGTACTAATGATGTAGGTACTTGACTGTTGTTCTGTTTTATTTTATTAGCTTTTTTTATTTTAACTAGCAACCACTATTATTCTGTTTACATGAATTGCCACAGCCCTAAAACATGTCATGATTGGCTTTGAAAGGTGAGTTCACTTGTGGCCCACTTTTGGTTCAGTCTTTTTAAATAGTAATTTGTGACTGAATATTGGATCATGTGACAGCCAAGTCTCTGGGTATTATACTATGTAAAGTCAGTATATTAAGTGAAACTGAAGATAGTGATATAGTGATATATCACAAATTTCTAAAAAATAATATTAGTGAATAAAATTTCAGGTTCACATGATTATGGTCTAGAAATGGCTAAGAAATTAGGGGCAGATGAAGTATTGAAAGTAAACAAGAATGAAGACCTGAAAGAACTAAGTAAAAAAGTAATTGAAACACTTGGAGAAAGGCCTCAAATAACAATTGACTGTGCTGGTAAACAATCATCACTAGGTCTTGGATTGGAGGTATAGTGACTTTAACAACATAGTATTTGTATGTACAGTTAATTTAATGTTTTAAACAAAGTTTGAATTATTATAAATGTTTCTGTTTAAATTAAAATTTAAAAAAAAATGTTTTAAGAGAT
Source organism: Lycorma delicatula (assembly GCF_047948215.1). Lineage (NCBI taxonomy): Eukaryota > Metazoa > Arthropoda > Insecta > Hemiptera > Fulgoridae > Lycorma > Lycorma delicatula. Next base: position 235,302,675 of record NC_134455.1, read on the forward strand.
TAAATCGTCCAGAATAACTATATTTAACCTTCAGCTAAGCAGTCAATCAGTCAATCAAAATTTCTCCTTCAGCCAATGGATGGAGTTCCTTGATCCATGGTCTCATCTTCAGTTACTCAATAGTGATAAAATGAGTCACTCTAATTTCAGAAAGTGAATATTGCAGGGCACCAAATTTGCTGCGTATTTTGATTTACCAACATTTCCATGTTAACAAAAACATGTCTGTTCTCTATATGATTTTTATTAGAATTTTGTCAGTTTCATTCTGATTTTCTCTTTATTAATACTGTCTATAAAGATCTGCCTATCAGCTGACAGACAATGTACTTTATTCTGCATGCGTGATACATAACAGTGAAAGTGAGTAGTCACCTGACAAATATGATTGTATCCACCCCAGATGTTTTCCAGATGTTCTCAGCAGATGCTTGTGGCAGGAGAGGGGTTGCACTTCAGTTAATGGATTTGACGGAAGTTACATATCTGCACCAAAAATTATGAAAGAATAAGTGGAGGCATGGAAGTACATGCCTAAAAGTGGGCCATTGACATAGAACAGGGTTTACCTTTTCAGAACAACATTTGTCCCAAGGATACCAACTCATGGTGCAAGTATAACAATTGCTTCAGGTGAAAGATGTATGCCAGGTAAGCACAAAGAAATTTTTTTAGGTTGCTAAAGAAAATTTTAGTATCAAATTGAAATTTACTTGCTATCAAAATAAACTACTGTAGAAGAGCTTTGTATAAAATTTTAAGCATAAAATTTTAAGCTTGTTAATCCAAAAAAAAAATTTTTTTTCAGACTACTGAATGGGGAGGTGTACTAGTGGTTGTAGGATGTGCAGATCATACAGTAACTACTGATCTTGTACCAGCACTATCACGAGAACTTGATATACGTGGTATCTTCCGATATGCAAATGAGTAAGTTATAACTTTGTGAAGATAACTATATATAACTTATAACTTATATGATACTATAACTTATAACTTATAAGTATTGTACAGACTTAATTTAATATTTATATTGCAATATTTATATTGTTTCAGCTATCCTGGCTCAATACACTTGGTCGCCTCAGGAAAAGCTGATGTAAAGCAGATGATTACACATAATTTTGATATCACACAATCTGTAGAAGCATTTGATGCAGCAGCTGAGCAGAAGGGAAATCCAATAAAAATTATGATTCATTGTAACGAGGATTGTATAAATAATTCCAACAAAACATATGAGAAACATAACCATTAAATTGTAACAAAAAAATGTAAAAAAAATTTCATTCAATTTTGTATTGTCATATATTTCACTAGATTAAAAGAGGATACTGTTAAAAGGTTTTGACTGTTTATTACATTTTACAATTAAGGTAAAAGAGGTTTTTACAAAATTAAGGTAAAAAGAGAGGTTAAAATTAAGGTAAAAACAAAATTAATAAATACTACTGTGAGACAAGAAAGGTGAAACAAAAATTAATATAAAATACTGGATATTTGAGTGAAATTAGTTCCTCTAATGTCTAATTCCTTCCATGTCTTTCTGTAAATTCCTCCATGTCTTTCTGTACTTGAGGCAATTTACTTATTCAAGGGCACAGTTGAATAGCGGGGAAATACATTTTACAACAATTGGGTAAGAGGTTTTTTACAAAAAACAATTGGGTAAGAGGTTTTTTACAAAATTAATATTTACAAAATTAATAAATACTACTGTGAGGACAAAGTAAAGGTGAAACAAAAATTAATATAAAATACACAAGTAAAGGTGAGGTGAGTTCCCACAGTAAAGTGGGAACTTGTTCCTCCATGGCAGCAGCCAACTATACGGTTCCTCTAATGTTTAGTTCCTTCCATGTCTTTCTTCTGTACCTACGTATACGTATAAACCAGTTCGGTCTGCTTTTCTTGTTCCATGTTCCAGAAAAGTGAGGCACAGTTGAAGAATAAAAGCGGGGGGAATGGGGTTTAATAAAAGGGGTTTCTCAGGAGTTGATGTCACCATTAGTAACCTCTTCCAAACCTTCTGTGTGAATTTTTTAGCATCAAACTTTTTATTATATTGAACTACCCACCTCAGATGTTTAATGCTAAAAAATTCAAGGGGTGGGTAATTCAATATAATAAAAAATATGAGGGATCTTAGGGAGTTAATTTAAGAATACAATAGTTACCAAAAGAATACAATAGTTACAAAAAACATTATAAAAAGAAAAATGGAATTTAATCTTCCTCTGCTTTGCCTCTGTAATATGGAATATCAAAACCTTTCTTCCATGTTTACACACTACTACTACACAAGTAAGGTGAGGTGAATACTGGTGGAAGCGCAGTAAAGTGGGAACTTGTTCCTCCATGGCAGCAGCCAACTACGGTTCCTCTAATGTTTAGTTCCTTCCATGTCTTTGTACCACCTACGTATAAACCAGTTGTTCGGTCTGCTTTTCTTGTTCCATGTTCCAGAAAAGTGAGGCACAGTTGAAGAATAAAAGCCGGGGAATGGGGTTTAATAAAAGGGGTTTCTCAGGAGTTGATCAATCAAATTGATCATAGTCTTTAGTTCACCATAGTCTAAGTCCCCCTTGGTATTTTACTTTAAGTTCTTGTTCCAGTTGATTCTGCTTGGTATTCTGCTTGTAAAAGTTAGATGTTCATATACTCGAAACCTCTTCCAAACCTTCTGTGTGAATTTTTTAGCATCAAACATCTGAGGTGGGTAATTCAATATAATAAAAAATATGAGGGATCTTAGGGAGTTAGATTAAAGTAAATTTATATAAACAGATTTTTTTCATCATTTTGTTTAATTTAAGAATACAATAGTTACCAAAAGAATACAATAGTTACAAAAAACATTATAAAAAGAAAAATGGAATTTAATCTTCCTCTGCTTTGCCTCTGTAATATGGAATATCAAAACCTTTCTTCCATGTTTCATTTTCATAGTCCCACTTGGACGATATTCCGTTTAAATGTCCTATTTCAGCATCAATCATTCTTTTCACTCTTGCACGAATGCATTCATAATCAAATATCTGAGGTGGGTAAGGATTCGATACTGAAAAACATTATTAAATTATGAGACAAGAAAATTTATTTGATTAAAATAAAATTTATCTAATTAAATTTATCTGTAATTTTGTCACTGTACTCTAACTGCAAATAAACACCAATTCGTAGCATGGTTGCACGATCCATGCTGGGTGGTTGCGCTGGAGAGTGATATCGTTCCACTGGCCTAGGCCAATACTTCAATAGTAAGCAGATCTAAATGGATTAAAGATGAGATGATGGCAGCGGCAATCAGGTTTTACCAATGTGGGGATCCCAGTTGGTACATGTGATTAGTGGTGTTGCTTTGTGTGGACGATCTGGGTGACAATGTTATATTTGCAGGGTATCATTCTTCCAGTACAGGTGTGGAGAGCTTTGTGAACTTTGAGAGGAAAGAAGGTAATAATAGGAGATTATAATGCCAAGTCGCCCGAGTTTACGTTATATAAAAGAACAATACCTGGCATAAAAAAATGGAGATTAATATACATGAATAACGATGAGCCGACCTTTTGGCGCAGGGATTCGAGCTCGGCGATAGATTTTTTATTTATGAAGAACACGCATTGACACTGCAATTTGAGAGTGTTAGAAAATGAAAGCCTATCGAACCACTTTATGATATTTTGAGTAGACAACGGAACCACATTTGGTCAAAGCTGTAAGTGTTATCAAGAACTTCCGGTTCGCGGAAGTTATTGGTGGACGGCTTGCCAACATCACTGACACAGAGGAAAAATCATTACTAAAGAATGTGAGAAAGCTAGAGTCACAGTTCAAGCACCTGAACGAAGGTACACATATTAGTGGAGACCAGACCAGAGATGACCAGAGATTAGTGGAGACTAGAGATGTTACGAAAAAGAGTCTGGGGGCTGCCAACAGAGCTTCTCAAAGAGCAAATGTAAGGAAAGTATGTCGAGGTAAGTCAAAGTGCTGAACTGAATTATGCCAAGACATTGGTTGACCCATTGGGAAGGGAATATCAGTAGTAACTGGTGATAGCTGATATCCGTAATATCAGTATCCGGTGATATAAGTAACAGCCATAGCCAGTTAGAGAAGAGAGTTTAGTAGCGGAAGACGTACCACCTCTCTGCCATGGATGAACTGAAGACTGCAGGAAAGAAAATGAAGCTGCACAAGAGCTGTCGCCTGGTCCAGACGGCATTCCAGTTGAGGTCGTCCGGATACTGGTTGAAGAAGCCCCAGGCAACCAGGCAACCATACTTGGGGGTCATGAATGAGATTTTGTGAGGGGACTACATTCCAACCTCCTGGAAAGCTTATGTTTAGCTCTGATTAAGAAACCGAATGCACCGGAAGGTTTAGTAGGTTATATATCACTTTGCATAATGAATAATTTATTCAAACTATTAGAGAGAATGATTGAGGTCAGGCTGAAAACACATATTGAAGAGGGTTGTCCTAATAGGCAATACGGATTCCGGTCGGGGAGATTAACTACTGACGCGGTGAAGGGTATAATGAGACTGGTGGACACCGCGGCTGTGACACTGGTGGACAATTGGTGAACACATCCTGTGGTGGTACTGGTCGATGTACAAAATACCTTAACTCTCAGTTGCAAGGCCATATTTACGCTGTTGAGGGAAGTTGGGAAAGTTGAGGGAAGAAGGTACCAGATTGTTTAAGAAAGCTTATTCAAAGATATTTGCAAGGGGATCATCATATACCGCACTGGTAATAGTGAAATTAGATTTAGAGTGTCGAGCGGAGTCCCTCAAGGCTCAGTATTAGGTCCGGTTTTCTATAAAACCGGACCTTTCGCGAACGACATTGTATTATGGCGAAAGGTGAAAAAGAGGTGGCTGCAGCGTCAAACGAGGTGTTAACAATAGTCAGTGACTGGATGAGGGCTAGAGGTCTACATCTCCCATACCGGAAAACTACGATGATTCTAATGACTGGAAGAAATAAAATAGATCCAATCCAGATCAGAACAGCAGAAGGACCGGTTCACTCAGTAAAAAATTAAAAATACCTTGGGATGTGGCTTGACTGCAGACGATCTTTCACATTCCACATGCAAGAAACTCGTACCAAGGCTGAGGAAGTGGTTAAGAATTTAAAACAGAACTGAATTTTTGCCTCGCTCAATTCTTAACTGATCACGGTTTCTTCAGAGCATACCTCTTCGCGAGGCCCATGGCGGAGAGCTGAGAATGTCAATATTGTGATAGAGATATGGCAGAACATGTATTTTTCTCATGGAGAAATACAAGAATGTATCATTATAACTGTAAGGAAAGACCCTGACAACGTGATCGCTGTGATGCTAACTGTAGTGAATAAATTTGCGGTGGGGTCTGGTTTTGTGTACAAGCCACTGCTGCAACAGAAGGAAAGGGATGTGTTGAGGGACTCAGTATTAGGTCCGGTTTTCTATAAAACCGGACCTTTCACGAACGACCTTGTATTACGGCGAAAGGTGAAAAAGAGGTGGCTGCAGCGTCAAACGAGGTGTTAACAATAGTCAGTGACTGGATGAGGGCTAGAGGTCTACATCTCCCATACCGGAAAACTACGATGATTCTAATGACTGGAAGAAAGAAAATAGATCCAATCCAGATCAGAACAGCAGGGATTCCATGCTGGGTGGTTGCGCTGGAGAGTGATATCGTTCCAGTGGCCTAGGCCAATACTTCATTCCAGTGATGTAAGATGTAAGATGTTAAGATGTAAGATGTACCTTAGTGAAGTAACATAAGACTGAGTCCCAGTCGTTGGGTGGGGTTCTGGGAATGACATAGTTGGGCCTAGTTCCTCCTCCCGGGAGTTAGGGGCATGCAAGAATAAAGACTGAGACCAGGTCATAAATTGATGCAACAGAAAAAGTCCTGAGACCAGGTGAACTGGACTGAAGAGCAAAGGGGTGATTGACAGCCTTCTGTGGAGCCATCGTTCATCTTTGCTTGTGCAGATGGGCGGTTGTGATGAGTCACAGGGACTCTTGTTTCCCTGAGCTCAAAGGCACCCCTGGGGTCATGCTGTGCTTAATTGCTGATGTGACCTTGGGTGGGGAGAAACTGTCAATTAGGAGTTTTAGTTGGTAGCGTGCAGGCACACAACTTCTGCAAGTCCGACAACCCCACTTGTGGGGGAGTACATAAATGGTATTTCTCTGCAACACTGACAAAAAACCTTATAACATTCTATTTTCAAATTGATTTTAAATTTATAACAGTGGTGTTGGATTTATAAGCACAAACAGTCTATTTGTATTTATACTAAAACCAAAGTGTTTTATCCCATTACTTAAACAGTAGGTATGAGTCAACAATAAAATTATTTAACATTTTGTTTTTTACCCTACTCTGCGATTACATCAAAATAAATGACTAAAAACAAAATACTGTAATTCAATAAAATACTTTGTTATTATTTGCATTAGTTATTTTGTCTAACATATTTTGTGTCAGGAATCCTAAATAAATTTAATTAGAAAATTTATTATATTATATAAATAAGTATTTCTCTATTTCCTTCAATAGTCAAAAAATAATCACTGTATTTTTCTTTACTCAATTGAAATTAGACGAATGTAGAACAGAACAAAATGTTCTGTTCTGTTCTGTCATAAAACCATTTTTATGTTATACATTTACACATTTACTGTGCTGGACAATTGTACAGTGCATTTCTCAAATATGTAGTGACGTTATTCAACTTAACTCTCATTATCATCCCATAATCAGTTTGCCATAAAAAAATCTTGCATCATTTGTTAACTCTTTTTCATATACAATGAAGGTAAGCTATTGATTTATCAAATATTTGTTTCCTTTGTTTTAAATAAAAAAAACAAGCTACTTCAAGGAAACTTATGTCGAATTATACAAATGATTGAACATAGAAATTGAGGTTCCATAATTTTTGGCCATTTATGATAATTTTGGGAATGAAGTACACACTGGAACTTCAAAAGTAAGTAAAATAATATAGGTAGCAAGGATTAAATGAATTTCTAAAGTAATAGCTTCTCCTATATATAGATAGAATAAAATCTTTAATAGTGAAAGTATATGTGTATAAAATAATAATTTCAGATAGTAAAAGAGTAAATGGGATGGTTTACTTACCGAATGTCTTTATCAAAATGAATAACCAAACTGCAAAGGAAACTAATATTAATACTACACCAATTATTGACTTCAATTCTCCTGAAGGTGCAGTCATTTCTGCATAGGTTTGGCAGAAACTTGCTCGATACAAACATTTCTTCTCTTCTATAGTTAGATTCCTCCAGTCACATTTTTCTTTCTCTCTAAGGGCCTGAAATTTTAAAGTTCTTTTCAAATTAACTTGTAACCCATTTAACAAATACATAACAAATATGTAACAAATACGTAACAATTATGTTATAGCATTGTTATAATAACATTATGTTATTTGTAAAATATTGTTCCTTTATCAATTTATATCTGTCAAAATACAGATAGACTATGAAAGAGTACAATAACCACATCACAGGTTCGCTAAAAGTCTTGCTTATTTTATTCTCTGTAACATGTAAATTTTCTTATCACTAGTGAGAACTTTGGATGTTGATACCAACATGGTTAAAAGAAGCTTCATCAGTAAATCATAAAGGTATGCAGTGATAGACTTCAATCCATTCACTCACGTCACGTCACGTCACGTGGCATATTTCTACACAAACTGAAACATTCAGTGAAAATGTAACATTTATACAAGTCTTTAAAATATTAAGTAACCTATATATTCTCCCCAAACTTGTTGTGGGACAAGGGTTCAATCGTTTTAACTTTAGCTTCACATAAAACTATGTCAACATGATTACTAGCACCAGGAAAAATACCGCGTGCATATTGTTAAAATCCTACTGTAAAATCAATGCATAAGCCATATCTGCAGATTCCTCATGAGTGATTAATAATTCAAACAGTTAACAGTTCACCAGTACTTTAGTTTGTGTCAGTAACACTAACTAATGTTAAATTAAAGTTCAGTTGAGGATATTCTCTATAAAATAAGATTCATTTCTGGGAAATATTTTTTGATATTTCTCATGCCAAATTTATTTTAATAGTGCATTATATTACTTACAGAGCAAAAATCAGGATGAAACTTTTCAGCATTGTTAACTTGAAAATTAAGATTTATGTACCTATACTTCTTACATGACTTCCTTTTTTAGTCATTGCTCAGTAGATTACACTCATATTTATTATTTTTTTGTTAATATTTTATTTATTAAATTGGGAACTTTTATGTGCACTACTTTTTCTGTTCAAAATGTAAATTTCAACATTTCAAGTAATTAATTTATTAAGTGTTATACATTTAAAATTTGATAAAAATATCAATAAGCAAAGATCTTACATAAAGCAAATGTCTTATTTTCCAGAATGAACAAAAAAAAACCTTAAGGCCTATGTAAATCCTTGGTAGAAATTTGTTTAATATTTAGGGAACACTAGAAAAGAATTTTAAAAATGCAGGCGAGTCAGATAAATCTTACTACTCCAGCTTTTTTTACTAAGTATTTGCAGCAATGTCTGATTTGATAGCTTTTAAGCAATATCTCTTATCAGTAAAACATTATTAAAATTTTTCCAGCTATTATTAACTTCTTTCTTAACACAATTATAATTATGTTTAAGCCATTTGCTAAATACCTTAATAATGGAAATGATTAAGTGAAAAATGAAGTAAAATTTGGAGCTTCATGTAGCCTTATTTTTTTTATTGGCTTTCAATATTAACTCATTAAAGGACAAGCTTTAAAATAAACTATGAATTAAAATTTTCATTATGAATATTTTCTTCTAATGCAATAAAAGAATTTTGAGCTATCTGTTTAGTCTGTATCTAAGTATAACTACTTAAACATCTTAGATTTTTTTATATAAACATTAGACACTTGATTATATTTGATAATTTTTGTTAATTTAATTTTTTTTTTTAATAACTAAGATGAAACCCCCAAATACTTGCAACAACATATTAAAAAATACAACCATTTTATTGAAGGGTTATCAATGGAATAATTAACTAGGCCTTGTTTACTGTAGTAGTAATAATTGGTTCATGTTAAAAGGGTTCTTGATAAACTAGTCTCATATTAAAAATTAAATTTTAAGTTTAGTATAAAAAACATTTACAATGACGTAATTGATAAAATCTGGCTGTTACCTGTATGTAAGGACTGTTGCTCTGAAAGCGAATTGCTGGACAAGGCGTCATTACACAATCAAAATATGTTGGATCTCCATTTATTCCATGGCCAACGATTTCTCTATCTCCAATGATTTTTTCCCAGCTACCAATAGGGTAAGTATGGCGAACACTGTTGACTAGCAAGTTGTAGCTAGGTTGACATAATCTACCTATTATCCAGTATTGAAATTTTATTTTAAAAATGCTAAATTGCAATTTACACATTTGGTAGTAAAATACATTTATGCAGCTCTTATCTTTAAAATTATTATAAATATCTAAATAAGATATAACTTTATAAAATTTGATAATTGTTTACAATTGGTCAATCTCATTAAAAGTTCTGAATGCAGGGAAAACAACTTGATACTTGGATATTTTTAAAGGTACTATTTCAAGTATCTTAAGGCCTACTAGTAATTAATTTCAATGGTGCGTTTATGCTGGAAATAATGTTTACTGCTCAGTTAATTTTTATTTCAATAATGTTACCTTTATTATATGAGCTCTGGTTTTTTTTTTGCTAAAAGCTACAAACATCGTATCAAATTAAATACAGTTTTTTAATCTTAAATTGGTTTTGTTCCTCAACTTTCAGAGTTCTAAAAGGCGATATTTCTTTTTTATTTTTATTTAGAATTGGAGGATTAGGCTTAGTGTTGGCTAAATTAATAAAGTGTTGGCTAAGTATCTCTAAATTAATTTTATTATGTTGTAAAGTTATGTAGTAGTTAATAATAGTTTACTGCATAACAAGTAGTTTTCATAACTAACTTCTGTAACATGAAAGAAGAATATCTGTTTTCATTTCTCACAAAAATTCCATGGTTTTTAATACAATAATTTTTTAATTAGTATTGCGAATAAAATCTTAACACCAAATTATCTTTAATAAGTATCTTTACGAAGTTCTATTTAATATGTAAAATTAATTGTGTAACCTACCCAATAACTAACATTTCAGTTTACAAAAATGGATATGAAATATCTAACGATATGAAATATCTTATTATTTATATCAGAATATAAATAATAAACTACAATACATATTCTATACAGATATTGAATATTTGAAACCCTTTCTATTCAAATTTAGAATAAAAGGAAGCAAATAAAAACTAATTTGCTAGGATTATCATTCCATAATTAGTTACTGGAATAAACAGTGTTGATAAATTTGGTGAAAATTAGCTGTATTTTTTATGAAAGGGTAAAAACCTAAAAGAAGTTTCTCACATAAAACACTCAACTAGTTGTAATTGTAACATCAATTTATATTTTAAATATAAGAAAAGAGAAAATTAAAACAAGGAAGCATTTTCTGACAATGTTGTTCTTTGAACAAGACTGATAAATTACTGTAATTAAAAATCACATTAGAACCAATGTTATAGTCAATGTTGAAGCTATTAAAAATAAACAAATGAAATACTTTTATTTATCAATAGACGAAGTAAAATCAGAATTATAATCTTTTAAAAATAAGATTAATTTGTATTAGGTAGTTCAAATTGGTAAATGAAAGATTGCCAAAGTTGAGAGAGTTTCCATTAAGAAGGCTCCTTTTCTTAACAGAAACTCACTTTAATGAGGATATTTTCATAAATAGAATATCAGAAATTAAACATATTTACATGAAGGTTTAAAAAAAAATCTATATTTCATGACAAAGCAGTCATATTCTGTAATTTTCTAGAATTTATTATAGATTGCACTGAAAGATATCATTCTTAGTAAAATTAGTTTAAGAAAAAGGAAGGGTACTTTACATTATAGGTCTGAATAGAAAATACAGTTAGGATTTGGATATCAGGAATAGATTCAGTAATTCTGATTCTTACGTCAGAATTTGCATTTGTGTAAATTTTTACAGTATGAAATTTTTACAGTATGAAAATTTTACAGTAAAAATACTGTATAAAATTTTTACAGTATGTTTTTTATCTGTTTGAGATAAAAAACAATATACTTGTTCGGTTTCTTATTTAAGCAATAAGTAAATCTCGTGTTGCTCAATATATTAAATGGTTTTTTATTAATGCTGAAAAAGTTTAGAAAAAATTTCAGTATAACAATGGAATTATGCATCTAAATTTTAGGTCAAATTTTATCGTTTATTTATTAACTGCTATGAGAATGAGTTTAATAAGGGTTGGGTAATCGTGTACACTGATCTGGTCAAAAAAAATTTAGATACTACAAATTACTACATTATTTTAATGAATATTTTACACTAACCTTGAAAAAGTTAATAATAATAATAATAATGGCTGAATATAAGGTTTTTTTAAATCTTAGAATATAGTAAACATCATAAGTGTAAATGATTAGCAATGACATTTTAATGAAAATGCTAGTTTTGTTCATACATGGTTAAGTAACAAATAGTTTTTATTGTTTTTCGTTAATTATCAGCATTCATGTTGTTCCGGTACTTTACTTTTTTTGGCCCGATGTAAAAATGAAAGAGCATTTTGAATTTTTCCTGCTTCACTACCAGCATGAACCAATATCAGCTTCGATCCTTTGGATACAGGTGTTTTATAGCCTTTATTTGAGCCATCGATCCAACCGTAACTTTTTCCAAGTGAATACAAGATTCATCTGAAAAAAATATCGGTCTTCCTTCTCGTCTGTAAGTGCTCATTTTCTTGATAATTTACTCGTTTAATACGTGTATACATTGTTTTTCTACTAAAATTTTCCTGTTTTTCAATTTTTTTCACCTATATCCCTTACTCCTCAGAATTTTCCGTAAGTTTCATAACTAATTCATCTGCAAATCTGGGTGTTCGGTTTTTAAAACGAATAACTTTTTCAATATTGGCAGGGCTTTATGTTTCTATATGAAAATTGTACGAGGTGTGTTCAAAAAATAACGAGATTTTGACGGTTGTATTAGTCCAATTCTCGGAATTTTTACCTTGTTGTATTGGTAAACATGTCTGAAAAGTGTGGGTACATTTTTAACTATATTGGATGTTTTAATCTTGTCAGCTGTCAAAAGGATAACATATGTTTTGGTACGATAGGCGATTTTTTATTTGTATAAATAATGGATCAGAAAATTTGTATTAAATTTTGCTATAAGAATGGAATGAAGTGTAGCCATGTTTTAACAATGTTTAATATTGTTTTTGGTGAATTTGCTATGAGTAAAACAAGGGTTTACGATTGGTATAAGCGATTCCAACAAGGTCGTGAAAACGTTGAAGATAACGGGCGCGCCAGCATATCAACAACCGATGAAAACTGAAAAAGTGAAAGAAATGATTATGAATGATCGCCGAATCAGAATCAGAGAAGTCGCTGATGGGACATCTCTTTGGCTCATGCCATAAAATTTTTCCGGATGTTTTAGGTACTAAACGTGTGGTAGAAAAATTTGTTCCAAAATTGTTGAATTTCGAACAAAAACAGCGGCGAATGGAAGTTGCTCAGGAGTTGCAAAATGAAGTCAACAACGATGCAGAACTACTGAAACTTATCGTTACAGATGATGAAACATGGGTTTATGGATATGATGTCGAAACTAAGGCTCAATCGTCCCAGTGGAAGCATTCTGGATCACAAAGACCGAAAGAAGCTCAACAAGTACGAATCGTGTATCGAATGTGAACGTTATGCTCAGAGTGTTCTTCGATTTTAACCTACAAGTATTTAGTATTACCTACAAGTTCAACGCAGTTTGCGTAAAGCAATCCGAAAAAACGTCCGGATTTGTGGCGAAACAATTCATTGCTTTTGCACCACGATAATGAGCCTGCTCACACTTCACTGCTTGTTCATCAATTTTTAGCCAAAAACACTGTAATGATACCCCAGCCGCCATATTCTCCAGACATGGAGAATGGTGTGACTTTTTTTCTAACCCAAAAATAAAGAGAACCTTAAAGGCCTGTCGTTTTGCAAACATAGCTAAGATTAAAAGCGAATATCTGAAAGAACTAAACACTATTCCAAAGACAGAGTTCCAAAAGCGTTTCGGGAATTGGGAAAGCGCCGGAATAAGTGTATAATATCTAACGGGAACTATTTTGAAGGGGGTAACAATGTAGACGAATAAATAAAATAATTTTATTTACTTTTGAACACACCTCGTATATTATATATCGTTAACGTGCATCTTTGGAAGTTGTCGAAGTTAACTTTCATTTTCATTCTATTACGACTTTTACACTTCTATTACCCAGCGTACTAAACTCTCATTTTCTCCCAGTTTATTTCATTCTGTTTTCACTTTACGTACAATTTTTCGCTGGATTTTCTTCTATTAGTTTGCTGTAGATATTCATTATTATACATTTGCTTTGGCTTTTTAGAGGTATTTCTTTTACTAATCTACGACTGCATCTTGGTTGAAGCATTAGGTAGATTAAGTATTTAAAAAATTTCTGTTATTGAATCAAAATTAGTATTGAAAAAACGGTATATAAAAAAATAGAATTACTGATTAAAGGTCGATAACAATTTACGGGTGAACTACACGATTGCAAGAAGGTAACTGAATTCCCGCTTCTACTCAGTCCTGAACCCATCGCACTGTCGCTCCTGTTGTACTAGGCATTGCTCTCGCCACTTCACATGCCACTCCCAATCGAATTTCTGCTCATCCGTATGTTTACGCTTTCTTAACTTTGAACAGTTATCGACCTCCCTGGCGCTAGTGGTAATGTTTCGGCTTTTCATCCGGAGGTCCCGAGTTCCAACCCCGGTCAGACATGGCATTTTCACACACGCTACAAGTAATTCATCTCATCCTCTGAAGCAGTACCTCCTAACGGTGGTCCCGGATGTAACTTTAAAACAGTTATACAGACTTCAGGAAAACACAGGCTTCTGGCATAAAATTTAAAAAAATTCTTGTAGATTTATGAATTCATCATGCTGAGTGAACATAAAACATTATAGGCTGCTCTGCAAGTTGACTGCACTGTGATATGATGCGGTTTACCTTGTAACTAATAAAAATTGATTATGCACCAGCAGTGACTATCTGACAATGATGATTTTCATGATAGTACAGCACAGTTAATGAGCAACAGCAAGTTGTTGACTATGATAGGTCACTAGTTGCAACTCTAATTTTTATTTGATTTTGACATTTAATCAAAACTTGCCATAAAATTAGTTTGTTAGTTTTCTTTTCTTGTGCATCATGATATTTTTTTAATGCCATCTAACAATGTTTTTCTAAAATTGCTGGCAGTTTTGTAGATTTGTCCAGAAGTTTAGCGTATAATTATCTATTTGTAGGTGTGTTTTTGAAAACAAATTATTAACACATCAAGCTAGGAATAAAAAATACATTTAAAATTAAAATAAATGAAATAAAATTTAATTGTTAAATTAAATTTAATTTATACTCACTTTTTATAGTCATCCCTTGAGTACAAAAACTGAGTCTTCTGTTTCTCCCCAACAATGATTTATTTTTTACATTACGTTTTAGCAATTGTTCATGTTTAAACCCGAGAAATTATAAATATAATCATGTAACCAACCTTAATCTACACGCACTCGTTTCGCTCGCTAGTCAAGGTTAGCGAGTAAAGCGAGCGTGGGTTTAGTTGGTTAAATTATATTTATAAGCAAAAGCAATAATGCTTATATTGACTCTTTCAGGCATATTTGGAAGACCCATATTTGAATAAAATCGAGACACTGATTATAGGCAGAGACACCAATGCCTCGTGGTATTTAATATGTTTAAATGTGACCAATTGGTTTAAACGTGACTAATTACTAATACGTAACGTAAAAAAAAACCATTGTAGGGGAAAAGAGAAAAGGCCCTAAAAGGTTTATACAAAGCACATAAAAAGACCATTATTATTATCGTCATTTAGCTCAAACAATGATATAGAGTACTAAGAGAGAGTACTAAATTCATAGGGGGTGTACAATCAACGTGTAAAAAAATGCTAGGAAGAAAACTGAATAGACCATTTAATCCGTTTAAATTAAAAATTTTATTTTGTATATATTTATAAATTTTGCAAATTCTACTTTTAATTTTATTTAGTAATAATTGTTATCTCTCTCTTCCTAGTAAGTTTAAAACGAAGGAATTTTTGGATGTAATTAAATATTCTAAGTTTCATTCTAACATACATCAAACATAGAAAACTTTTATAATAAATTTAGATTGAAGAGCGTCATGGAAAGACTGATACATTATTTTGATAGTTGATAATAGAATGACAATTTTGTAGTAAATTTAAAAGGCAGTAAAAAAAAACTAGCTATAACATTGTTAAGTTTAAATTTATTTTAAAGTAAAAAAAAAAAAAGATTTCTGGTCTAGACAAGAAAGATTTGAATTTTATGAATGTGCTCCAGAGATGACTGTTCATAAAGATATTAATATAACTTATATTCAAATAAATACAGGTTTCATAGGTTTCATTATGGACAAACTTAATGAATTGGTAATTGCAGAGAAATATCCTTCCTGGACAAAATCGCTGTTATTAAGACTAGAAATCACCATGCTTAATTTGAGGAAAAACACTCAGCCGTTGGCAATATTTTTATTCTGTTTAATATATTAAATATTAAAGGAAGAAGTCGTCTGAAAGGTTTATTGTTTTATTCTAGACCTTAAAACACCATTTGGTGTAAAAATACCACCCAAAAGTAGGGTCAATGGTTGCCTATCATCACTAGTTCATTTCTCTTCACTAAAACTTAAGATCAAAAGTATAGGATTCTACAATGAATTCCCAAAAATTTAAATTGCAGTATATTATTGTAACAACGAGTGATTTATTAAAAGTAGAACTTAAAATTCATTTTTATTATTGTTTGAATAAAAAAGGGTATGACTGACTTTCTATGTTTAGATTACTCGAGTTATTTAAATAAGCAAATTAATTCTTTGCTTATTATTCTTTACAGTCAGTTTAAATCATCAATAAACTAAATAGATTATACTCGCAGTTTGCAGAAAACAGTTGAAAGTATTATATACTGAATCGTTTCAAGAAATAAATTAATACTAAAATTTCGTATCGCACTAACTTAAAAATAACTATCAACCTTTTCCTTATGGTTACACTATGCTATTTCAAGGTACAGGGTTCCAGTCAGGTTTGGTTAAGTCTGAAATAGGATTTTAGTTTACATGCAAATGCAGTCACCTAAAACCTAAAGATTACTGCATATAACAGTCATTTCATCCAGGTGATCAAAGGCTTTCAAAAAGCCCCGTCCCGCTTAGAGACTAAATTTGGGAAAAATCTTGATTCGGTTATTCGATGCTGTTTAACTGTGCGAAACTTAAGGTTTCATTCATATTAAGGGTAGCTGTTGGCTATTAGTGACGAAGTACAAAAGTTTCGATGACAATCGAATAAGTATTGAACTGTGTTGGTAGTGATGGATTTATACTTAGCGGAGACAAAGTCTGCAAGAGCTTTCACCTTTCTTTTACCTGGTTTTTAATCAGCTGGGCGATTTTGTTTCCCAGAGCGAGTTCGCTTAAGCTCCTAGATTGCACAAAGCTCTAATTTTACTAATTAAATTATTCTATTTTTTTTTTTTGCAGATTTGGACAACATAAATTATTTTAGAAGAAGAGGGTAATATTTTAAAAATGCTTAAAGAGGGTCGGACATGTAAAAACGATTTGAGCTTAAGAAAAAAAGATTTGATGAATTTAATTTTTAAATGAAAAGCAGTACTATAGCAGTTATTTTGTTTTTCTTTAAAATTAATGTATATCAAATTAATTTCTTTTAATATGCCGTATTATCTTTTAAAAAGAAATCATTTTTACGAGAAATTAAGATATATTTCCTATGAGCAGTATATGTAGTGTTAAAACACTACAATATTATTTATTTAATCTTATAATTTAAGACAAAATAAATTTCACAGTTGCAAATATAAATTTATTGTAGCAATATATGTTGGTTAATTTTATACGACTTTTAACAAAAAATTGGTGTAAGCTTAAAAACATTTCTATTATTTACCAAATAAGTAACTTATGTGGCTAAGAAAGAAATAATAAGATACGTAAAATTCTAGCAACTCGTAAAAAGTGATAAAAAACTTATTCTAATGTAACATTATACCTGCTCTTACAAAACCGGATGAAAATATAATGCTTGACATCGTTTTAAAATATGGAAAGCTTTTAGACGAAAAACTTAATGGTTAATATGTTGTTATACTTTATGTTATTTGTTAAATACTAAAACAAAACAACACTACTTCTTCTTATCTACCTCACAAGAATCCATAATGTTTTCTTCTTCAGTTATATTTTTTATATATTTTTTGTGTATATAAGTCTATATATTTTCATCAATATATATATATATATATATATATATATAAGATTTGGCAATTATTAGTCAAGTGTGAAACAATAACTAATGAAGTGTGATTCTAGTAGTTCCACTCCAAAATAACCGTAACGGTTTTTATTAATAGTTTAGTATCAGTCTTACGAATGACAGACACTCTCGCTATTTAACGATTTGGAAAAATAATTCATATAGGGGAAATAATATTTACTGTTCCTCAAATCGCTGCAGCTATTTCTGACCGATAAAAACAGTTTCCTCTTAGCTGTAATAAATATTTTATTTATTCCTTCTAAACAAGTACTGACGCAATTCAATAAAGATTAAATGGATACAAAAGTTTTACATTAATCTTAATAACAAATAATTCTAAATCTGAAAATGGATAATTAAACGCGGCCAATCCCTGCGACATGGAGGATACGGACACAGTAGTTTTAAATTAAGAATAGGGTCTGACCTTGACTATTACTTAAAATGGTGGTCGAATTATATACTGTTTTCCTAATGTGTACGTTGCAATACAACAGGTAAACAATAAGCAACCCACCCACGGCCCAATGAAGTGAGGATGATACGTAAATAAGGTCTAGTTTTGTACAGACTCTGGCAGACCATTTCTGAACATGGTTAATTGAACCCTAACCACCAAAGTACATCGGTATTCTTTGTCTGTTATTCAAATCCGTATAAAAGTAACTAACTTTTACTCGGATTTGAATTTCGGAACCTTCGAAAATCAACTGTTAACAACTGATTTGCGACGACGAGTTAACCACTAGACCAGCTCGAAGGGCTGAATTATATACAACGATTTAATTCATTAATCACGTGATTAACCAGGATACTGTAGTAAAATCACCATCAATCTGTGATAATTAGTCTTTGATCTAATTCCTCCGGTCTCACACCGGAGGAATTCCAGTGCATCATCCTAATGGGAGAACAGCAGTGAACGGCAATTGCAAGTTTCAATAAGTTCATAATGGAAGAGCTAAGAGCTGCAAAAGAAGCCTGAAGGAGAAGTCGGAGGGTGCTGGGGTGGACAGGCCCACGACCAAGTGCCTCAGGGGCCTGCTGAGCAACTGAGAGGGCCTGCTGAGCAACTGAGAGTCGCCTTGGTGCGGTGAAGCCATGGGCACTCTGTTCCTGGTGCTCTATGGCGTTCTCATTACTATGGAAGGCAGTTGCCACTTGGTAAGTATTGGGCTGGTACGTTCTGTGTTGTAAATCACAGAACGTACCATTTTATGATTTTTTATGTTTTTATGATTTTTTACTCTTGGTGTTAGTTATTGTGGTTGCGGGAGTTATATTGTGGGAGCATGTGTTACCATGAGTGTTCACAGTATGGAAAGAAATTTTCCTCTGTTACGTGTGTTTTTTCCTTGTTGTGATGTGTGAATGATTTGTTACTCCTTGCGTTGGTGTTATCCTTGCATGAGTTGTGTTGCGTGAGTGTGTGTTTAGATGTTTTACTTGTGATTGCAGTGACTGATTGTGTGTGCAGGTATTTCTCCTCTTCCTGAAGTAATGCTGCAAAGCTGTTCACAGGGGGGTGACTGGAAATGCAGGGGTGGAAGTTTATTCAGTAGAGCACAGGAACACATATGCACTTAATAACATCTTGCAGAATAGCAAGTTGATGACACTGCTTTGATGCCTGTAAATGGGGTCCTCCACCTTTAAAAAAATAAAAAAAAAGTTTCGCCTTTGGAACTAGAGCGTCACTTTACCACATACATAACAAAAATTATTAGGATGATTTAAACAAACTCTAGGCATTTTGTAACTAACGACTAATTAAAAGAAATAAAGTTGTAAATATGTAATACACAATAATTCAGACACACAAAGCACTCACAAGGCGTGATTACTTGTTCACTACTACCTCACAACTGGCATCGTTCAGATGAATCTATGCTATACTTGATCACGTTTGTACATGTCTATACACATCTGAACCTGCACAACAATAGCAACACTACCCTTTCAGTTAGTTCATTTGGTTCCATTATATTTACAATGCTCAAGGAGCTTTTACTTAACAATGGACAAATGGATGAAAAAATGTTTTAAAATATTTAAAAAAATTAAAATGATAAAAAGCTGTGGGTGATGGAGAAATTCCAAATACATATTTGAAAACAGGATAAAAAACTACATTACGTATATTTATACTCTTGAGACAAAAATCATGTTCACCAATGTTATTATAATAATAAAAGTAAAGAACCATATTTTAATTAAAAAAATATCTTAGTTAATAATTAAATACAGTAAGTAGTTTAATAAAACATTACGTTATATTATAATAGTTTTTATTCTAAGGTTTTGCTTTATTAAATGATTTTGTTTCCTGTTTTATGTCTTTTTTGCTTAATCGATGTAAAGAAATTCTGGTTTTAGGTATATTACTGTGTGACTGGGAATAAGTAGACTTGTCTTACAAGAGAATATATTTATAAACCTATGTTTACCCTTCTGTAAAAACAGAATTATTGTTTAGCTTGAGAAAATTTTAAGTTAAAACATTACGTTGTACTGCATATGTAAAAGTACAGTTATATTCTATTTATCTAAAGAATAAAGGAACTTTGCAGATGAACACTATTATGATTTCAACTAACAAACCTTACCTTTAATAACTGTCATGTAGTTAGATTAAAATGCAGTAATCATTTTGGAAAGAATATTAGGCATTAACCAGGAAAATGTTAATGTAAATTGATCCACTAAATAATTATTTTGGAAATTTATAAAAAAAATCTTATAAAAAAAAAATTGATTATTTTTGTATTAACTATGGTTACTTCTAAACCAATCACAAGAAAACTGTGAAAGTTATTATATATATTTACTAATGTAATCTTAATGTGGTAATACTGTGTACCAACATTTTTTTCTCTTTTTTTATTAATTACTAAATAACATAATTAGTTACTAATTAAAAATCAACAAAACATAAAAAATACAATTAACAAAAGAACAAGGTTTATGAAGGCTTACAATGCTAACTTAATTACTATTTGAAATAAAAATCATAAGATCTTTCTTTTTAAACAGCTCATTTGAATGAAAATGATTTAATATTTAGTAAGACACAGGATACAGCATCAATTAAGTAACTGGATGATTGGGGTTACATCAGTGCTCTCACAGTGACAGTTTTGAAAATGGCCTGAGAATTGAAGAACTTTTGATAGGAAGATGCTTTCCCTCGGGGAGATGTATGCTTGACAAAGTTGATTAGCTGAGAAAGCAGATTAGCCAGTTATGAATTACCCACTAGAGTTATCAGTCTTCTTGAAAACTGATAATTTCAAGAAGACTGATAGTAGAAAGACTTTAGTGGGAGGATTAAGAAACTAACTACAATTCAACCGTACAAAAGAACAAAGAGTAGGTCCTTGAGTTTCTAAACCAACATCTTATGATTACTATCTTGTAGAATACGTCGCTATGAGATTTTCTTAGGTGAAACAAAATCATCTGTTTAGTAATAATCTGGCCAAGCTTGATTAGTAACCTCGTTAAGAGGTTCTGAATTCCATCTCAACAGCAATCCCAAGAGAATTGGCTCTCAAAAAAGAGGCTGTATTGAATCATTGGGAAACAATATGGTTGGATTCTGCTTTACATCATTCTGGGGTCCATTAGATCTGTAAGAAGAAGAGGAAAACTAACTGATCCCTCCTGCTGTTATAAGTTGTGTCTCAATAAAGTCCATGAATTGAAAGGACTGGATGTTGGCAGCATTCAGAACTTTTGGTGCAATGTTTTCCATCTTTGTACTCAAGAACTATGTAGTTTTATTTGAAGATAATTTTGAATGCAAGTCTAATAACAACGATTATCATGAAAGGGATGATGTATTTGATCCCAAAGACTTTCATGCATTGAAATACTTATATAATTATGGGCCTATTATCTGCCTTCCTACCAAAAATATTAACAACTTGTCTGGGTGCCAAGGTCAATAAATATCTGGAAAGGCACTAGTGATAGGAACAAAAACTGTTGCCAGGGTTAGATGAATTGAAAGGAGCAGTTAGTTACTGATGGTATCATTTCTGGTATGGCAAAAAAGAGGAAAGTCGGCATATACTGATTACAGAAATGCTTTTGATTCAGTGCCACACTTCTGGTTTGGAGGCACTAGGCCTGTATAATATCACCTGTGCTATATTGGGATAAAGTATATCCATACTTAGTAATCATAAAGTATATCCATAGTAATCATATACTGATTACAGAAATGCTTTTGATTCAGTGCCACACTTCTGGTTTGGAGGCACTAGGCCTGTATAATATCACCTGTGCTATATTGGGATAAAGTATCCCAATGTAGTTTCAGCTGTTTCATGAATATGGATGATATTATCTTTTTTCTGGCATTACAAGAGTTGTAAAGCAGTTTTCATAAGCTGGTTGAATTGTTTAGTGAAAACATATGGATAGGTTTTGGTCTGGACAAATTGCAGATTAGTACCATAAAGGACTACATACTCTTTCATATCTTGGTTCCTTATAGGATCTGGGACTGAACCATGGCCATGCAAAAGAGGCTTTAATATATGACTTAAAAATCGAATACATTTCTTAAACATGGTTTCCGCTGATATATTTTAAAAATAAAAATAATTAAACATTTTTTAACCACCTTACCAGCAAAAAATATATATGTTGAGATCTTTTGAACAACTACAAAAAAACATTACAAGATCTTAACAGTATAGGAGATTAAAAATATTATTCTAGTATTAAAAATATTATACTAATATTATAAGTGTACACTTGACATTTGAGTTTGAATATACTGTTGACATTTAAACAGTCATAATTGTGTATTCATTCTAATTTTTGATTTATAATATTTTTAATATCCTGATGATGGTTTAAAAAAAAAAACTGAAAGAACTCGAGAAAATATATCTTCTTTGCTGGTAAGATGGTTAAAAAAATTTTAATTATTTTTATTTTCAAAAGTTGAGTTAAGGCTGTCAGCTCCAAGTTGGGTGGCCCTAATAAAATAAAGTCAATAAACATATTTGCATTTCTACTAATTACATATAGCTTTTGTATTGTAAAGTGGACTAAAATGGTTCTCCAGGGGCTAAATTGTATCATGTAGATGATGTTTATGAATTTCTGTGCGCATCATCCAAGGAGTTTGGTTGCGCATGGTGTTCTGTGGTGGTTGGATTTCAATTAACCACACTTCCCAGGAATGCTTGACCTGAGACTGTAAAAGATTACGCTTCTTTTACTTCATACACATCATCTTCATTCATCTTCTGAAGTAAAACCTAATGGTGGTTTTGGAGGCTAAACAGAAAAAGAAAGGAAGAAAGGTGAGAGAGCCATATGAAAAACAGCTGCAGAACCTCAGAAATTTCTTTTGAGAAAGCAGGATCCTTAGCTTACTCCACAGGGAGGTACTAGATGATATTCATTTAACCTTCTCTACTGCAAAAATGAGGGTAATTTTGAACCCTTGGCTGAGGCCTCCATGGTTGATGAGAAAGTGTATGGGTGGAGAGGAAAAGTGTTCCATGGTAGATTCATTGTATGTGTCATGGTTAGAAATGGGGGTTGTATATTTTCCTTTCAATGGCTGGAGGGTGTGGGGATGTTTGATGAGACTAGAGCATTGTATTTGTCATGTACTCAGCTCTCTCAGTTACAGGAAGCATTTAGTAAAAAATTTTATGAATGTCTCAATTTGCGTGACAAAACTAATGAATCCATTGAACATAAACTCATAATTAGCAGTTATCATGTTTTGGCCTTGAGGAAATATATAAATCATCGCTATAATGTGGCCAGAAATCTACTTCAGTATATAGCTCTCAAAGTTCCTCAAGATACTTGAATATTCCATCCTGTGCTTTCTTTGTAATCCTACATCTGTACTTGAGTATGCTAGATACTGTGTTTATTATGCCCATATAATTCTCACAGATGAATCAATGGAACATACTGATCCTGATGTTGTAATGACAGACATGCAAGAAAAAATTGCCTGACTTATAAATGTTATTATTCCACTGACAAACAACTTGAGGAAAAAAAAATATATTGTGAAACTGTGGCAAAGGATGGGGGGATTTGGCTGATCATTGAATTAGAGAAAGAGATGGATGTTTTCTGTTCGGCTGAGTGCAATGGATGAGATTCCGGATTAAGTCTCTTGAACTTCTGATAACATAACATTCATAAATATACTAATAATCCATTTTCATATAAGAGAAACACTTACTATTCTATGATACATAGAACTGTTAATTATTCACATAACAATGAGGTGGTATTAAATAATGAATTGGAACATATAAAAAATAAAGCTTTACAAAATGGCTACAATAAATCTTACATTGATAAATCTTACAGGGGATATTTAAAGAAGAAATATAATAGCACAAACACTACCCTTATTCTAGTGAATGGTTCTAAAAATTATGATAGAAAATATATTTTATACAATTAGAAACAAAAAAACATATACACAAAAATCAAATAAAATAGTGTATGTTTATAATAAAGAACAATCTACAATTGCATATAAACCAGTAAATAATATTTCAAAAAAGTTCTTTAATTATAACACTAATTATATTTTTGACAAATTTAACTTGACATATATAAAATTAAATGCAGAGACTGTGATGCCATATATATAGGTAAAACTGATATATCATTTAAACCAAGATTCTTTGAACATTTAAGCATTTAAAATTAAAAAGAAATTTTTTTAAATATGGCAGATCATTTGATTTCAAGTGAACATAAAACTACAGATTTAGTAAATAATCTTAAATATTAGAAATTTGTAACATTAAAAACAAACTGGAGCATTTAGAGAAATATTATATTTATAAATATAAAAATTTAAATTTATTAAACCATGAAATAAATTTTGCGCAGGTTGATCTGTTTAAATTGGTAGGCTTGTATAATAGAATTTTAACATCTGACTAATAATATTATCAGTCTTGACTTGGTTGACGAAGTATTTCAATGCTAAAGTTAATTTCAGTATTTTCAATAACTGATGATGAAAAGGATTTGAAAAGTCCATGTTAGATTGAAGGTAGATCAACTTTACTTTATATGTGTGTATCTGGTGATTAATAAATACTAATTATATATAATTCAATAAAGTGTACAATATGTTTAAAAAATTAATATATATAGAGTTATTTCTTTCATATTTTTTAATTCTGTTTGAATAGTACTACATGAATTGGTTTGTAATATATATATATAATAAATGTTATTGAATTTTGACTTAGTTATAAAATTAAGTAGAGAATTATTCATTATGATTTTATCATTAAAAACAGATCAGTTGATGAGGCCTGGTACATATTAATATAATATATATATATATAAAAATTTGGCTATTATTAAAATTCAGTAAACCTTTTGTTGTTTTTTTTTAGATATTAAATGTTAAGAAATTTTATAATTATAGCTTAGATTTTTAATTTTATTTTATTTCATTATGTTTCATTTTTGTGTTTTCTATGATGATCTTTTACAATATAAAATTGTTTTACATTTTTTGCTGACAAAGTTCTGCGTTTTAATTTAAGTATGTTCTGGAATTATAGTATGCAAGGGCTGCAGATTAAGAGTCAGCTTGATATGAACAATCATTATTTAGTGTTCATTTAAGAGTATTTAAGA
This sequence comes from Lycorma delicatula, assembly GCF_047948215.1. Classification (NCBI taxonomy): domain Eukaryota; kingdom Metazoa; phylum Arthropoda; class Insecta; order Hemiptera; family Fulgoridae; genus Lycorma; species Lycorma delicatula. The sequence goes on from NC_134455.1 coordinate 235,327,943, forward strand.
AGCAATCTGAGGTGTAAATGTAGTAAACTTGATTTAAATACCTATAAGAAAATTAAATTGTTAATTTAAAATAGTGTTTAGAATGTACACACACCAAAAGAGATATACTCTGCAAAAGACAGAAGTATATAACCTGACTAGATCCCAAACAGGTGCTAGTATCTCTGTCATAGCTTTCTGAGTATGAATTCAAATGAATACAATCTGATGAGTAATGGTATTAGCTGATTCGTCTGTCAAGTATAGATTCTAACCCAAGAAAATTGGTCTCTTCATGACAAAACTTATATTTATAAAACAGAGAGTTTGTAGAAATATCCAACACTAAAAATTATGAAATTTAGGCTTTACAATTTATAGTGTAATTCAGTCCTATGAAATCCTTTTATTCTGTTAATTTAGTTTTTCATTAAATTACAGTACTTCTGTTGGGCTGTGAGATATTACTATAATTGCAGTATTATCGATCAATCTATTCATAGCTAGTCATATGCAATATTAATACCAAGAATAATGTAAGAAGACAAAGTTACATGGAATTTTACTCATTTCTAACCTTCTAAATATTATTAAAATATTATTCAAGTAATAAACTACAAAACATAAAAGTTCCAAAATTAAACTATGTGAATTTATTTAAGAAGTCAATTTGCAACTTTCATTTTAATTCTCTTATTACCCTACAAATGTTTGCTATTTGTCTAAAATGTAAAGTTAGAAGATGAGTACTAGTGGTTCATTATTTTAATCTGCTAAATGTTTTACCACTGCATTCATTAGAGATGTTTATTTGTAGTATTATTGCTTAATATATGACAATTATTTTCTTGTTTATACCTGTACCTGTACTTACTTTTAAAGCTAAAAGTTTGATTTATTTTCACTTATTTTTTAATTACAATAAATGAAATATTGATTATATTGAAATATTGAAATATTGATTATGAAAGTATCATGATAATTTAATTCCACTGAATTTTATCACTGTTGTATTATCTGAATAAACATTACTTGACTGTTTTTTATAACTGAGGATAGCTTTTTGTTACTGAGGAAAACTACAATGTAACACAAAATTAAGTTCTATACTACTATACTACCTCAGCTAATGCTTTGCCAAATTAGAATTTTTCATTTCTAACTATTCCATAAGTCTCTTGCTTCATTTATGCATGTATTTTTTTATATCTATAACAAATAACCTAAATCAGTCATTATCTGCATGTACTTTAACTAATTTCTCCATCTTTTTTTAGGAGTTCAAAATTCACAGTAATAGCTTTAAAACACTGATAATATAGTGATCAAAGAAATGTTTTACTAATGTAAATTATTAAAAAATCTAAATGTTACAGACAAATAATGCCAAATTATTGACACATTAATAATTGTGTTTCTTTGTCAATTAAGAGTGATGAGTAGAGATATTTAGTGACCCTTCCTACCTTATAAGTTTTCTGTTTGAACACTTCTTGTTATTTTACTAATTGAGATTTTATGACTGAAAAAGTATTGTTTGCTTGCTGATCTACTTACTTCAAAGGTACAATTGTAAGAAAATCATGTGGATAGCAGTACAATAGTTTGAATAAAATGCTATCAAAAGGTCAGAGAGTAACATTTTAATAAGATTATTTCTTAACCCATTTCCTCTTGAGTCATGGCTGTCATGATTCTTGAGTCATGTGATTTTTGTATGCGATAGGTGGACAGATTTAAGTGTGCAGTGTATGGTGGTGATGGGCTCTCTAGATGTTAACAATATTGTTAGTGTCATGATAGACTCTGTCGAAAAGTGGAACGCTATTTTTCTGAGATGGTGAGGGCCATTATCACAGTAAAGGTGCTGAAGGATAGGATAGGGAGCCTGCAGGAGTAGGAAGCATCCGTCGCATATCGATATGGGTGTGTATTATCCATTGATGCATGTGGGACTCCACAGAGTTCTTGGCATCCCTTTCTTACTGACAATTATGCTGCTTGCATCATGATGAGCATTATCGGAGAAGGGAGGTAAATGTGAGATAGATGGATAGGGTGCATTCATCCATGTCTGATTTGGATAGGCATTTCTCCATTGAGCCTCATAGGATTTTTCAATTTTTTGCTAGCTCCTTCCAGTTGATCCTGCAAGTCCCACTGAAGACTATGTTATGCTTTTTGCCAAGTCTGGTCTTCACATGCCACCGAGGGAGGAAGTTCTGTGGGGTTTAGTCTATGAGAGCCCAACACTGTTGTCTGTGGAGGCAGACAGTGTGGGTGGTAGAGCATTTTCTTCCTGCAACGTAAAAAAAAGGAAAAAAGACGATTTTAATAACATTTAAATTTTATGTTTGCTTATTTTTAATCATGATTATCCATATAATATTTTATACATTTTTGTATGTACAATATTCTTATTTTGTTATTTTTTACAGGATTATTCAAAAATATAATTGTGAATAACTTCTTGAGAAACTTTATCACAGTAGTAAGCCAATCTAAGTGGTTTATGATAGAAATAATGATTGAACAAAACTTTCACTTACTGAATAAACAATGTTGAGGAGGTATTTTATAACAATTAAGTTCTCACAAAGAGTTCTGTCAACATGTTCTTGCAACATTTAAAAAAAATCTCTGAAAGTAACATGATTTTAGCTTGAGTTACAAATGTATTTCATTTAGTCTTTCTTAATTGGTCCAAAAACTCAAAATTTGAAGATATCATATGATTGATGAACATTGGAGAAGTGCCATCTGACAAAATGGAGTTATAATTCTTCATCTGATAGTCTCTGAAGTTCATAATATATTCACAGATCAGTGAAGAGTGGTAATTTTTAGGGTGGCTGGGTGAAACTGGAATATTTGCTCTCTGAACATGACCATCAGGACTCTTTGCACCACAGTTAACAAATTCCTTATAAGTTGAAGTGCGAATTCTAATTCCTAAAAATCTATGTTTTTCCTTTCTAATTTTTAGGTCACATCCTTTCACCCCTCCCCTTCCAGGTTTTCCATCCCTACCCATTACACCTTGCTTTCCATCATTTGCTATGATATTAACTCTATGATCACTTTTTCCTATATTGTGTAATATAATTAATCCCTTTTTTCCTCCTAATCCTCCTTTTCCACCTTCTCCACTATTTCCTCCTGTACCTCCATATTCTCCATCATTATGATTTTCATTCCCATTTGCCCCATTACTCCCATCTAAACCATCCCCTCCATCCTGGCCATTCTGACCATTTCCACCACTTGCACTGAGAAATAGATTTTCACCATTATTAAAAAACTCTCCTATTCCAAAAATCTTCCCACCTGGTAAACCATTGTGTCCATTACTACCAACTTGGCTGACACTGGCTTTAGGCAGTGGATTCCCTCCTTCAGCACCATTAACAGAAATTTTCCTTGAGCCAATAACATTCCACACTGGTGCTATAATTGTTATTTCCTTTCCATTGTACCAGCCACTTATTAAATCCCTGTCAATAAACACAGAATGCAATGCAAAAATTTTAATTTGTACAGCATCTTTGCAGTTTTGTAATAATTTGTCTTCCAGTTTACTAAATGTTATAAAATAATCAATCACAGTAACAATTTTATTCTGGCAAGTAATTAGATTTTGATGTTTTATTGAAAGTTTTATCAAGGAATTTATGTTATGCATTAACACACTGTTGGGTTCAACAAGTCTATAACGGTTCTGCAAGTTACACTTTTCAATAAATATATTAAAATTATTTTCATTAATTTCTAATCCTTGTTTACTCTCTCTTATTCCCCAATGCTGTAAATCTTTAACGTTGTACATGTTTATATTCTGCTGAACTTTATAGCTGGATAGTAATCCAAACACATCTTTTAAAAAACTATACTCCTCTACTTTCTTATCAAAAAAATCATTAACTAAATACATAGACATATTCCACGTCAGTGGTGTATAAGCTGTAGTATTTAGAAAATCATTCAAATTTACCAAAAATTCATTTAAGGCAGAAAGGTTTTTAAAGTTTGAAAAACAGTCTAATTGTAAATTATTTTCAGTTGTAAAATTATTTACTTTATCAATATATTCCCCAGGATTTTTTGATTTACCAATTTCTACTGAAAATTTCTTGACTTTTTCTTTTGTATGTATTGAATTTTGAATAACACTGTTGATGTTATTAATTGATTTAATGTATGGCTCGTAATGATTTATCATATACAAACTGATTAACTTTGATAATTCTGCTATATAAGAATTCATTTTGGCAAATAAATCATTCAGAAAAATCAGAGAAGAGTCAGTTAATGGAATTCCAAAATCACTAGAATTTACTTTGACAAAATTTTCATTAGTCAGTAACATTTTTCGAATGTTAGTTCTTTCTGTTTGAAGAATTTCTATGTCTGAAATTGGACCTTCATCATCAGGCCTTCTTATAATATTTATTTTCATAAATGTATTGTTTTTTTTTGCCAAGAGATTGTCAATGATTTTTATAGAATTATTATAATTTCCCATATTTTTTGAGGTGCTTTGATGTTTAATTTTTTCAGATAAACTTGTTTTAACGTCCATTAAATAAGATGCAATACCACTAATAACTGTGCTGTCTGACACCATTTCTATTTTACCTTGTCTAGATCTGTATACATTCTCCACTTTAGTTGCTATTATATGAATGCTTTCTTTATATTTATCTACATCATGAATAAGCTCTGTTAAATGTTTTAAAAGATTTGGAAAATCTTCTTTATACATTCCTACTTTCAAAGATGCATGAGTTATTACAATAACTATTTTAATTTTGTCAGTATGTTTAAGGATTTTCTTTATTGAATACATTGATATAATTTCATGTATAGGACTTCGTGTATCTCTAAATCCAGGATTATCACAAAGAAAATAACCAGTTTCCTTATCAACTAAAAGTTCAGGGTACAACGTCTCAGAAGTTATAGTGTCCATACCTATTTTTAAACCATTATCAACTATAATAAAATCACTTGAATCATTATTTACACTCTTAGAAAAAATTTTAGAATTATTACCACCCAATATCTGTACTAGTGTGGATTTACCAACACCAGTGTTTCCAACAAAAAACACAGCATCTATTTTATTATTGTTTTTAGGAACAACTAATGAGTCAACAGTTTTCTTTAATAGATTAAAATTTTGTCCAAAGTAATTTATAAAATTATAATTTTCATTTGAATCATACAATTGATTAACTTTACTGCAATCTCCTTTGCCAGATAAAAATTGATTGATGTCCTGAAAAAAAAAATTGATTAGTTTAGTTTTAAACATAAAATTATCTTGATGATTTGGTAAGTTATTTAATCTGATTTAATAATGAATGAATTTTATTTTAAAATATTGGGGCATAAAAAAGCATTAAAAACCATATATCAGTTGTTTAGATTTAAACATTTGAAGTCAGTGGCAAATTAAAGTCAATTACTTATAAATAAATAACCCATAACAATTTTAAGAACTGATGAACTTCAGTAGTGTATAAATGTATTCTGACATAGCAAAATGGGGATTTTGGTACAACCGCATAGGATGACCTTGAGGGGTTCAAGGCCGTTGGATAACCTTGAAACTTTGAGGTCGTATATCTCGGGAACTGTAGAGTTAAGAGGAACGGATGCGCGCGTTGTAATCAGGAGGTCGAGATATTTCAAGGTCACCGGATGACCTTGAGAATTTAAAGGCCGTTGGATGACATTGGGCGGATATCTTGAGAATGGTAGGCGATAGCAATAAACGAACAAGCGGGTTATGATCGGGAGATGGTGATGTTTTAAGACCATTGGAAGCCTTTCAGGGCCGTTGGATGATCTTGAAAGTTTGAGGGCGGATACCTCGAGAACGGGAGGCGCTATCGATGAACGAATAAGCGGGTTACAATGATAGGAGGTCATCAGATGACGTTGAATTCAAGGTCGAGGTCGTTGCAGATATCTTCTCGACCCTTATACCGAAATGTTTGTAGTGGTGACGGCAAGTATTAATAGTATATATGGTATAAATAAATAAATACATATATATATATATATATATTCGTACAATAGTATATGTAGTACAAATAGGCTATGTTCCATATCGGTATACGTTCGTCGAATAGAAGCTGCAACTCTTCTATCAGATAAATACTTTTAATAATTAAGGACTCGCAGATACCAAGCGGTGTTAGTAGCGACTTAGTAGTGATAAGAACTCGTGGATACCAACCGGTGTTAAGGAAGCGAGTCGGTGGTAGTAAGAATACCTGGCGTTATTAATAGGCTACGTGTTAACAAAGCGGCCTCTTTGTCCTTCGAGGGTATTGAAGCGGCATAGGAGCCTCTGGAGTGGCCTCTTTGCCTCAAAAATCTGACAAGAAATTTATTTTTATTATAGTTTTTGCTCCTTTGCCCGAAGATCTGGTAAGAAATTTATTTATTTTTTTTCATAAGCTGATTGCAGAAATAATGAATTGTAGGATCGAGCACATCGTCGTTTGCCCCTTCGATTGATCTCTGCACATACCAGCTACCTTATAAGGTACGCGTCTCATCTGGTGAAATGTTCGAAAAATCTCCCTTTTTCCGATATGACATTATGTTTCGCAGATAAGTTCCAGCTTGCTTTCAGCATTCCAATTCGTTTCGATGCTCCCACCTCTGATGAGAATTGGAACGAATCACATGAGTCGCGACTATCGGATGTAACAAGAATTGATGAACTCGACAGTATGTCGTCGATGTCTTTCTCTAGTGCGCCTTCGTAGCAGCGGCATTGTTTTTGGTTCAAGTAAGCAAAGCTGCGGAGATTGCGAAGCAAATACGCAAGATTGTGCGTATCGCTCACGAGAACGGTTTGAAGTAGCCCTCGATTAAAATCCTTAAACACAATGTTGCTGAGAAGCGCATGGAAGTGAAACTCTTCACGCTCAACTGACAGTCCATTAAATCGAGAGAGAGAAGTATGACGGGGAGGATAGTGACGGTAGTGTTTACGTCAGTTAGTGAACTATGAACAAAAGTCTATTGTCGGCGAGAATTATTCCCTTCCTCCCATCGACCGGAGTTAGATGATGTCTCTGCAGCGGGGTAGGAGGTTGTCTTCTATACGAAATTGAAAGGAGAAGAGGATTGGGTTCTACCTTTTCCAGAGGAGAGGTATGCAGACGCCCCGACCGATTCGAGCACGCTGGAGTTGCGTTGACTCATCGGTCACATGCGGGGTAGTTTCGTTATATTTTGCAAGGACCTTCTTTGCTAATTTGGTGTGGGCATTGATCATGATGCGAAAGGTGCTTATCAAGAAGAACTGCTTCAGGACATTATTGAGGGCGGAGATCTTCGCACGGAAGACGAGTGTTTCCACCAGGTCTTCGTAATCGATAACGACATAAGGTCACCCGTGTCATCTATCCCTGTGAGTGCGATGTGGAAATTGATGTCGAGTGTGTTGGGCATCTTTGTATCAATCGATACCGGCATGTTCATAGCCTCGTTACCGATGTGGGAGACGATGAAGGATTGATTGATGAAATAGTTTTTCGTTTTTCACATCGAAGACCGATGCGGTAAAAGGTCCCCTATAGATAAGAGCATGAGAATATGTTGCGCTAGACCGAAGGAATGGATAATGCGAAAAGGTGGTGTAACTATTTTCTATTTCTATAAGAATTCTAATCGGTAATGGTGTTAGTGTAACTATTTTCTACTTCTATAAGAATTCCAATCCGTACCAGTGTTAGTGTGAGGATCTTTGTTTTTTATATTTTGCAGTAACCACAAATGTCGATGCAATCCGTGATACATAATAGCAGCGATAAAACCCTTTAACTTTGACGGGATATGCTGACCTTCGAGTATTAAAGAATTTGATTGAGGGAATTCAAGTCCTTAAGGAAGAAGATAAGCACTTTATGAATCTTATGACTGTTAATAAACTTCAGTTTGCGATTCACGCACGTATTTGTTATAGGTACGATACTGAGCAGGATCCTAATTTATGTTTAAATTGTTTGTAGAGGAGAATGAACACAGGTTATATTTTAGTGATGATGAATGTAATCTTACGGAAAATGAGTGTGATCTGACTGAATATTTTTTAAATATGTGTGCGCACATGATAAGAAAGTTGAGTGCGAAAAGAGTTAAAGAGTTTGATCTGTATCATACGTATAAATTCTATCAGCTGTTGAGGTTTGTTCTAGTTGAAGTTATAAATCATAAAGGCGTCTGTTCTTCTAGCAGCCGTAAGTATCGGTGGATGATTTGATGAACTGTAATATAAGAGAATGATGTGATGTTTTTAAGTGCAATGGATTGCGATAGAGATTCTAGCAATAGAAATGAAGTAAAATACGCTCTTAATGATAAGAGAGGATTTGGGCCGAACCTGTGCGACCGACGTCCGTTGAACGAAGTTAAGATGAGGGCTATCGAACAGCAGCAGGAGTCTGAGAAGAAGCATTGGAGAGGAAAACCTCTTCGGCTGTAGGTGAATGTGTATGCGGTGGTTGGTATCCTTTGTCTGAGAATTAAATTTTTAATAGTTGTCAGTAAATGGTTTGTTGATGTTGCATAATGAATCCCGAGCTGTTAAGGAAATTGAAACTACTCAGTCTCAAATCAATTTCCGAAAATAAAATGGAAGAGGATTACATATTCGAAAAAGTGACTGCCAAAGACACTCAGTATTGGAGGAGTGTAGCGTTGTGGATGTCAGATTTTAAGTTATTCCTGACGAGATACACAGGTAGGATAGACGCGGATGCGATGGAGGAGATGAATAAGATGGTTTACGGCGGAGAGAAAGATCTGGGTGGCGATAAAGTTCTGTGACGTAGAATTCAGTTAAAAAATGTTAAAAAATTTCTGTTAAAATGAAATATGATACGCAATAAAAATATTATATGAGAAGGTCGTAATGATTATTTATTTCCCACCTCCTTCCGTTCCTATTTTCCAGTTTTAGAGCTGTCAGTACGCTTTTTTGAAAAGCTTGTATGCTTTCTAAAAAAGCTTGCAGGCTTTCTGAAAAAACATGAAAAAGAGTGCAGGCCTTTATCACGCTTTTCAAAAGCAAACGTTACCTTTTATATAGGGAAGAAAGCTGGGAGTTGCGATGCTTTCAGCTATCTAGTTGTCGACATAACTTATAGAAAAATCGGTTATGTTCGATAATCTCTGTCTGTCTATCTTCGGTATAGCGACTTTGAAAAGTAGCCAAAATCTAGGCAGCTTAAAGTTTCGCAACCCCCGGCTTTCTTATCTATATGAAGGATGGATTTTTTAAAAAGAATTCAGTCAACTCTTTCACTTAAATCAAACCAATAAATATGTAATGCTGTAATATTTATACTTTAATATATATATTGAGGATAAAAAATATCTTTCAACGAAATAAATTATCGTTTTATGCTGATAAATCTGTGATATATAGCCGTCTCTTTTACTGACACACCTTAGTCTGAACGATCCTTATTATTGTTATTTATATATTTGAATCAGATCCGTTTCTCACGCAGACGAAAAAATATTCTTACATAATTTTATTTTTCGCCTGCAAGAGTTGGAATCGATTAATATACAATTACTCCGTTTGTGCAATCTGAGGAATAAAGGAAGGAGCCGTTTGAAAAATGACAATGCGAATAAAATTAAAAATTTAATAATGATTAATAAAAAAATATAAATGAAGAATTAAATATAAAAACACAAGAATTAAAATTTACTAATAATATGATTTAAAAAATGTATAAATGAAAAATTAATTTGAGTAAATAAAAAAAGGATAAGAAATCTTAATATTAAAAGTGCTTCTCAGCAGCTGTTTCCATAACGACGAATCGGTCGTCCATACACATCGCCTTGATACGACACGAGGCCTCGATAACAGTCCTCCTCCTCCTCCTCCTCACGAATTTATAACAATGTGATAAGTTAAAACTGTGCGAACCTCAACATAATCAAAAGTGCATTCAACCTGATTACATACTACTACAGGAATAAAAGAAGTGACGAAAAGGATACAAACCGATTCCTACTCAATCTAAAATAAAATGTTATAAATCTACTTACTGAGTCAGTTAAAGATTGTGAAAAATCCATAAAATTCAATCTATTCCTCGAATGTGCACAAGAAAGACGTAGAAAAATAGCAGATGGTAACAGAAAATACGAAACAAAAACACATACTTTAAAACAAAATTGACACTAGTCAACAAAAAAACCGATATGGATAAAGCTCTAGGTAATACTTCTAATAAAATAGTAAACGAAGAGAAAATTTCTAACAAAGGAAGCGGATGGACTTTACCGAGCAGATATGGTCTATTTGTCCGTATAATCCAATACTTCCCCTTACGTGATTTGACATACATCGATCTCTCTAAAGTAGTAAAAAACGGTTGAAAAGCTGTGATCAACATTGGAAATGATGACAACTACTTCTTCAAATGGGCTATACTATCTAAACATGTAACCAGACTACACCCTCAGCGGTTAAGTGAGCAATAGAACGTTTTAGAAAACAAATATAAGTTTAGAATGGCTAAATTTCCAGCTGAAATAAAAGATATAGTAAAGTTCTAGAACGCTGATCAGGTATCGGTAAATGTATACGCACTAAAAAAACCGAAATAAAACCGATAAAGGTGTGCGATTAGGAAAAAGCGAATCACTTCGATTTACTCTTCCTGAAGAATGTGACAGCCGGTCATTATTACTGATATATATCAAATTTCTTATGTCTAGTCCAACTACAATCGACAAAAACCGATCATAAAATTTTAAATATGCAAACGATAGTTCACCTTCTTCCGAAAAGATGGTAATTGTGACAGGAAAATGCAGGATTACCTCCGAAGCTCTTTGATGAACGAGCCGGTCCAAGTTAAAATGCCAGAAATTAGTAAAAATGGTGATGGTATGTTTACTTACACTATCGTTCAAGAATTAGCAAAATATGTTTCTCGTTCCAGTCGTAGCTTACGTCGATTTTGAGTGTATACTATAGCCGACACCGTACTATGCACTATTAGCCAAGTTGGTGTTGCTGTATGACATACATGTCACATAGCAACACCAACCTATGAGCTATGGTCTGTACTTTGTGTCTCTTAAATCTGTTTACGACGAGATCTAGCAGGTATTACCTCAAACACCGTTGCTGTACATAGATCCTGACGCCGCACAACACTTTGTACGGCAATTACCCGGTATCACCTCAAAAGTGGCAGACAAACTGAAACGAAACGAAAAGATGGTATTTACACCTGAAGACGAGTTGAGATACAAAACAACCAATAATAGTTAAATGTGTAAGATACCGTACAGATCTGAAGCTCAAAAGGTGAGAGACCACTGCCAGTTACCGGCATACACAGAGCAGCACTCTGTAACAATTGCAACCTGCGTAGGACTATGCAAAACAGTATCCCCATCTTCATCCACAATCTATCATCTGGTTATGACTCTCACTTCATCGTCAGAGAGCTGGACTATGACGGTAAAATGATACGCGTGATACCGAAAATAACGGAAAAGTTCATCACGTTTGCTAAGAATATCAGCGAAAACATTTCGGTAAAGTACGTGGACACATTCCAGTTTATGACGTCCAGCTTGAACAAACTGATATCCAACTAACCAAAAGACATATTTCAGACTAACGATCGTAGATAAGAGTAGAACACTAATGTATGACTTTCACTATTCAGTGATGAGGCCAAAACACATTGGTATCATGATTATGGATTATATCGGATTGAAATCGAAACTTTACACCTTCTGTACGGCTAATGATAAGGTAACGAAAAAAGCAAAAGGTGTCAAAAAAATATGGAAAAAATGAAATCACCTTCGCCGATTACAGAGCCTGATTGGGTGATGCAAACCTTGAAGTTAACAGGTACATGCGTCTGTTTAGACCGACAAAACATTGTCTCAACACTATAGTGACGAACAAGCGAGCTCTAGTAAACTACAACGACAAACGACTAGTTATCGATAATATGAACACATTATCATGGGAGTCATTTCGATACACCCTTACAACTCGTACGGCTCTTTCGCATAAATATGTTATTATGATTATAAAAAAAAATTTTTAATTGTAGATATACTGGCAACGTAAAACATGAAGTAATTGAAGAGTTACATCAGTCGGCTGGACGCAATTACCCGACTTGTAGAGTAGACCTAAAGGGGCTCAATGATATGTATCAACCTGGTTTGGTTGAGATGATACCTTACTTTAAAATAAATAAAGGTTATAGGTTTATTATGACTGTAATAGATTGCTTTTCTGCATTCGCAGTTTCGATTAAAAAGTAAACCGTTGTCAAGTGGTAACTGTTTTGATTTCAATACTGAAAAAGCATTTAATGATAAACTTACAGGCAGATTATGGTAAAGAATAGTACAATGACAAGGTCAAAGCTTTGCTGAAGGAATATCGTATCAACCACTACTCCATTATTTCCGAGAAAACATCCTCTATAGTGGTTGGTTCAAAAAGACGCTGAAGACCAAGATGTGAATAAAATTCACAGAGCAAGGGTTGTATGTGGCTAGACTTGGTACCAAAATTCATGCATTAATATAACAACACAGTGCTTCGGATTATAGATGAAGCCGTAAGATGTTAATATAAACAACGAAGAGCAAGTATTGCAGAGGATTAACTTCATTACAGAAAGACTGGTTAATATCAAAAGGCCTAAATTTAAAGTGGACAACCACGTACCCATAAGCAAGGTGAAGGATTCCACCAAACTGGTCCAATAAGATCTTCAAGATCTATGCCGTCATACCAATACCCGACGTATGAATAGATCGATACTCTCGGTGAAGTATTGAAAGGTAAATTCTACGAATATAAACTGAACAAAGCCATCTATAATGACGTTTACCAAATCGAAAATGTTACCCGTCGTAAAGGTGATAAGTTACTAGTCAAATGGTTGGATTGGATAAATGACACAACTCCTTGGTACATAAATCAGACATCGTATTGAAATATTAATCGGAAAAACTGCTGTACAGAGATGCAAACAGAAGCAAAATTTGACGTTGTCCAACTTATATTACACACCTGGCAGTACTCGGAAATAGTGATCTGTTTCTTTGTCTTAACCCACAGCCGCTTGTCACGGTGATATCAAAGTTGGACAACGTCAAATCTTGCTTCTGTTTGCATCTCTGTACAGCAGTTTTTACAGCATATTACACACCTGGTAGTACTCGGAAATAGTAGTCTGTTTCTTTGTCTTAACCCACAGCCGCTTGTCACGGTGATATCATTGGTAGTTCAGGGTGTGGTGAGAAAAATGCTTTCTTCAGTTTACTGTTCCATCCCAAAGGTTTACACTATAGAAATATTTACGTATTTTCTAAGTCGTTATATCAGCCCAAGTATCGTTTCTTGTAAACGTTGTTGAGATCAGTTCCTGAGATCGGTTACTTCCCGTATTCGGAAGATAAACAGGTCATATTACCTGAAGAAGCCGGACAACACTTTATCATGATATTAGACGATGTGACAAAAGAGAAACAGCAAAACATAAGGAAATACTTTACCCGCGGTCGACACAACATTGTCGATTGTTTTTAGATGACTCAGTCCTACGCTAAGACACAGAAACACCTGATCCGTTACAACTCACTTTCTGATCATGTTCAAACAGGGCAAGTTTAATCTAGAGCAAGTATACAAGGACCACGGAATACCTGGTGGACGACTTTAAATCTGTTTGCTCCATGGCTTGGATCAATAACTCTCATGGATTTGTATATAAATTTACATATAAAGAAAGTGAGTTGAAAAAAGGCAGATATTGGATATGTTTCAACACATTTATCACGAATATTAGCCACCGTTAATGGCATCCGTTACACTGTTAACGGGTCCGTTCAACACTGATAATAAAAATATGGTATTTTACAATTTGGTTATACAACATGGTTAGTTTCATAATATAGATTGTCGATTATAGTGAAGGATGAAAATTTTAAATTAGAAATGGCGAGTTTGCATGAATAAATCAGACGTAAACATGCAGCCTGTGTCAATAATTCAAGTGTGACCGATGAGTCATTGGCTTAAGTGTACAAACCACCAAGAAAACTGTCATAGGAAATCAAAGAAATTTTAGGTATGAAGAAAAAGAAGAAGAAGAAGAAGATTGATGACATCTTGGATCAAATAAAATCAACTGCATGACCAGCAGTATCAGCTATCCCTTCGACTTATAGGTATGAAGAAGAGTTACATGGCGAGACCATATCTAATAACGAGCCGAGTAATATGGATAATATAGGGGAAAGGACGGTTGAAGAAGAGGCTTATGATGCTCTAAAAATGACACGTATGGTATATTAGACATTGAATTTCCTACATGTATTCAATGCTCTTGCATCCCAAAATTTAGAGTCTGTGTTTGAGGTCAAAAACATTGATGGCTGTTGGTATATGGGAGAGAAGGCAGTAACTTTGATCATGATGAAATGCATATCGATGAACAAATATTTAAACTCACCTGGATTGCTGCAAGTGTTATTCTACAAACCCTTCCTTAAATCTAACGGATGAGTAGTGTAAGCAAACCTATAGAACTTTACTTAAGGCAACAGGTGCTCATTTAATGCCAACAGGTCAGGTGAAAAGCAGGAAATTCTACAAGTAAATAAACTACATCAAAAAGTTGTTTAAGCCACTAGATCAGACCTTTAACCCACGGTCAGACTTTTAAGTGAGACATATTCCTCCAGCAGTACTCTGCAACAAGCAACCATTAGCGAAAGCATGCCGAAACCATATTTTTATGTGAATCCTTATGCTGAACAAATATTCAAATCACCACATCCCCTGCAAGCTGCTATTGTTTCACCTATCATCATATCATGTACTTACTCAGTAACCAGATCCGTCATAAAAAGATTCCGACCCTCTAGTTCTGACGTCATATTACCAAAATGGTCTCATGTCATTAGTAGTCGTCTTGAAGTAACTCATCATCGCTGTAGTAGTTCAGTTTCATCAAGATGTAAATAACATTGTAAAAGGAGTCCAATACAACGAAGTGAAAATGATAATCATCAGTCACTATCTTTGTCTCCTCCTTAGCTTATTGTCTCCATTTCTATTGAAGGTAATATTCCACACAATCTAAGTAGGACTCGAAGCCTGAGCCGCCACCAATACACTTCCATTTGAGAGTGTAGGAAAAGTAGACTGCATATATCTAGTCCAGTTTAAAGACTGCCACCTGCCCCTCCATTGTAGACAGAATTGTTACCACCACCCTGTGGTTCTCCTGCACAGACTAAAGAATTTGATAATAACAGGGTTGTTATCACTACGGTTTAGTCTAGACAAAAGATTTGCACTCCTGAAGGTGAGGTAGTTCATGAGTAATTAAAGGCATTATTAAGTCCTGAAAAGCAGTCAAACGACAGACGCTATACTGATGAACTCTATGAAAATCAAAATATCCAGGAGGAAAATGACCATCTACTAACAGAGATAAATTGTCAAAAAGAAGAATGCATTATGAGAGTGATATCGGTGACGATGATGATACAGGACCAACCGGCTCAGGATATCTAAGACTCCATCTGAATCTGCAACAGTTGAGACCTGAATATATTTATTGGGATGATCCAAATGAATTGATTGATAAGTTTCAAGATCCAGAAGACGAATACAGAGCTTGAGCATGGCCGTAGACAAAAAAATCATTGCTATAGTGGTGGAGTTGAAAGAGTATGGTATCATTTAAGTGAGTACACCATCAGCGATGTTCATAATAGCATATTGATATTGTTTTTATTTTATTACAAATGTAGAAGATGCCCAGATTAAAGACTGGTAGTGGAAGTGGTAATTTCTAACGCGATAATGATTCTCCAGATCCACCAGGTGTCAACTTTGGTTTGACCCTGAATGGTGATTACGATATGTAAAACACAAAACATGATAATTCTGATAAATGGAGGATGCTGTCAATTTCCTATGGGTGGATGCAATGCTTGATTGATATAAAAAAAATCGATTGATGATATATAAACTGTAATATTAGCATTCAGTCAGAGATTAAAGGAAGTGGAAAAGCAAGGAATTAAAGACACTGTAAAAATGTTAGTAAAAGAGAAGATTTATATAAATAACCATTATTTATTATTGGTTTAAAAATCATGAAAGAAAATTATACATTAATTCACTGGAAATGAAGACACATTTCCTATTCACTACATATTAAAAAATAATTATTCAGAAACATGAAAAAAATCCTTTTGAGCTGCTAGAAGCTGACAGATAGTGTTTATGTACTTCTTATAAAAGAAATTAACTTAATAAAAAAAAAAAAAAGATAAAAGGCTAAAAAAGTAAGTAAATAGAATCAGAAAAATACAAAAGGAAAAAAGGTAATAGTAAAAATTTTATCTCAAGTAACATACAGAAGAAATGCAGATATGTAAATGAAAGATACTTATAAAACAGCAGCAGGAAAAAAATTAGTTTCATTAATTGGGAAAAACTTAGAAACATTGGGTTACCAGAGAGATGTTAAAAAGTACTGAAGAAAGTACAAGACCAGGAAGGACAAGGAAGTTTAATTTTTTTCTTGCTTAGAGAAAATTTAATAATGCATGAAGAAGAGTCCTAGGAAGAGGAGTGAGGCAAGTTATAATGCCTATCACCAACTTCTTTTATACGAGTGTTGAAGATATAATAAAAAATTCTCTAAAAGAAAATGAAGGGATCAGCATAGGAGGAATGAGAATCAATATTTGTATAAGTTTGCAGATGACATGGTATTTTTAGGAGAAGTGTTCCCCACATTATATTCAACAGATGATTTCAAAATTAGAAGAAATTATGACAGAATATGACATAAAATTGAATATTAGGAAAATAAAAGTAGTGAAAGTAGGAGACAATAAGTTAATGAATGTCTGCACAAAAAATAAGGAATTGAACAAGAGTACAAATACTTTAGTATCATAATAAGAGAAGGTTGCAAAAGTGAAAACAGAATAAAAGAATAGCAATGGATAGGGAAGCATGTTTAATAGGAAAAAAATAGTTATTTAAAGTATGGTGTGGTTAGATTTGATAAAGCCTCTTATGATATGTTATGTTTTGAGTATAGAGTTACTTCTGTATGATGTGAAACACAGATGGTAAAAAAAAGAGAAAAGTTTGGTTCTGGAGACATTTGAAAGAAGATATTAGTAATATTAGATAAATTAAGAAGATAATAGTAATCATTCAGTGTAAATATTCTACACAATGTTAGACATAAAACAAGGTAACAGTTAATCATAAATATTATAAATAATAATTTATAATATACAAATAATAATTTAATTAAATAATAAAAATAATAATAATTTAATTTAATTTGATTTCTTTTATACAAATAATAATTTGTATGTTATTCGCCCACAATTAATTACTGGAATACGAGATTCCTCAGTTCTTATATAATTTATTAATGGTAATAATAAATAATTAAAACAAAAAATTATTACTTCCTGATAAGATGTAATTACCATATAAAAACTATATTTAAGTGCCAGTTAATTATTTCATTACATAAAATTTCAGCCGATTACTTTAAAATTTAACATGTGAGCTTATAATCCTTAGTCACTAAGTTAACATTAGACCTGTTATTGCTAACTATACCTTGAATTCACTTACAAACTTTTTGAATTAAGGTTATAGTTTATTAAATTAGTAACTTCTTAATTTTGTAATTTATTGGTAAAAGGGTTATTATCTTAAATGTATAAATATGAAATATTTAAAACTTAGTTTTTTTAATTCTGAAGTACTACCTCACGTATATTATGAAATAGTTGAAATGTGCAAAGATAGGCTATATAGTTCATGTAAATAGGAAACTTAAGTAATCCTGATGCTATTTTTGATGCTGCTTTATACAAATACATTTTATCATGTTTGGTGATTAAGAAAAAATTTCATGTTATGTAAAATATACTTTCATGAACCATAGAAATGTTAGATTATATTATATACTCCTGTTAGATCATTATTAACTTATTTATTTTATAGCTTGATTTAATGTTGGAGTTTCTTTTGGTGATACTTATTTGGATCTTTATCTTCAACCCTACCAGTCTATCATTATGAAACACTTATGAAGCCTGCAAGGCCTGCTAGTTCACTTGTATAATTTTGTGACATCTCAAGAAGTTGATTGAAATCAAGAAACACAAGTCTGGTTTTAAACATAAAAGCCCTTTTTTAAACCATTTAAATCTCTCTCCTTGTAGTGTTCAAGATTTTGCTAATGAAAAATAAAAAAAGTAAATACTTCTGTATCTATTATGTTGTTTATTGTTCTTTAGTTAAAATTCATTATTTACTGTTTAAAGTTTTATGATATAAGATATAAAAGTTTTTACAGTTGAATTGCATAGACTGGTATATTTAAGTTGTAAAAACAGCCAATTTTTTAATTAACTTTAGTATTTTAACTTTCAAATTTCACTTGCATTAATAATTTTTACAAACCTCATATCTCTTATTTGGATTTCTTCTTTTATTTGTATTTATTTTATTTTTACATTTCTTATTAGTTATGTAGTAATAACATATAATATTATATAATAACATATTCTTTATTTTTCATTTTAAATTCAGGGTTATGACAAATGGTCTTTCAGATTACAAACTTGAATAACTCACATTTAATAACACTCAGATGCATGAAAGTAGCATCAATAGAAAGAAAAACTCAAAAATTTTCAGTGGTTGTTATAACTGTTGTGTAGTTATTGATTTCATTACTAGGTTGATAGGAGAGAAAATGGCTGCCAACAAAGACAGGAAGGCTTTTTGTGGGCTGAATTTTCACATTTGTCAATCTGTTATCATTATTCAACATAATTTTAAAAGGAAATTTGGTGAAGATGTACCCAGTGGACCCAGTATCCATAAATGCTATTCTGACTTTAAAGAAAGGGGTTGCATCTGTAAGTGAAAGTCAACAGGCTGTCCACTATTAAGTGAGGCAAGTGTGAAGTATGTGAGAGAGAGAGTTTCATACCAAGTCCACAGAAATCCACAACTGGAGAAGATATCCAAGGTTTAATTTTTCAACATTATGGGCATTACTCCAATTCAACTTAGATATCAGTCATGAACTGGAAAGGCAACTACCAAAGAGATGGATTGGGCATGCTGACTATGTTGATAGTGACTTTTGCACTGGCTTATATTTCCCCATTCTTACACCCTCTGTGACTTTTTTCTCTGGAGTTTTGTTAGACAATACATGTATAGGCCACCATTACCACCTGCCATTCTGGATCTTTGTGTTTGCATCACGGAGGCAGTTATTGAATTGTCCAGTGTTACAAGGTAATGGCAGGAATTGGACTGCAGACTTGATGTGGGCTCCTTATGAATAAAAAGGAATTTGACTGGCTTTAACCAGGAAAGCCCTAATAGGAGTAATTTCCACCTACTGCACGGTATCATACGAGGCCCTCTGTGTTCTAGCTTCAGTTCTGCCAGTTGAGTTCCGAGTGGGAGAAAGGGTGGATATAGCTCATGGCTTGAGCAGGAGAGATGCTATAAAACATATGGTGACCGAATGGAAGAACAGGTGGCACAATGGACCAAGCAAAGTATACATGACTTAGATGCGTGGAACGGCAGAGAGTTTGGTGAAGTAAACTTCTACATAGTGCAGATATTAATGGGGCAACATAATTTTCAAGATTACCTGCACAATATTGGCAGATGTACATCACTGTCATGCATATTTTGCAAAGACGAGGATTCTGTTGAATATATAGTCGTCAAATGCCTAAACTGGGATATGCAACGGAATAGGGCGGGTATCACACAATGTACACCAGATACCCTTGTGATCTACATGTTACAAAGTGAGGAACATTGGAGGAAAGTCGAAAACATGCCACGGAGGTAATCAGGAGTAAAGATGAAGAGGAGCAGCACTGGGACTATTAGTATAGGGATGGGAGGACAGCCCCAGAGGTGAGGACTGGCATGCCCAGGTGTACCAGTGCCAATGATCCTCTCTGGGGAATCCAGGGCATGGTAGCCACAGTAAAAGAGAAAAGAATTGGCGCTGTGTTTTGGGCAGATATGTCCTGACATGGCATCAAGAAAGGGCACAATAAAGATTCCACAAAAGAGTTGACCGGCGAGCCAACCTACCATGTTGAGCACATGTGATATGATGTTTTGAACCAAATGCAATACAAAATATTTTGATTTTCCCTTTCCATTGATGCTAATTTCACGTATCATGTTTTAAACATGAGTTATTCAAGTTTTTAATAGGAAAAATCATTTATAACCCTGTATTTAAACTGAAATTCTCCCCCTAAGCATTCTCTAGACATAAACACAATAAATTCCTTCCTTCTTTTTGCATCACTAGTTACAACATAGTTGAAAAATAAATAATTAATCAATAAAAGAGGAAATTAGAAAAATGTAAAGATAAAC
This sequence comes from Lycorma delicatula, assembly GCF_047948215.1. NCBI lineage: Eukaryota > Metazoa > Arthropoda > Insecta > Hemiptera > Fulgoridae > Lycorma > Lycorma delicatula. The sequence continues at coordinate 235,348,446 of NC_134455.1, forward strand.
AATACACAATTATATATTTATAATTTATTTGGATGAAACAACCTTTTTTTGGTTAATGACAGCAAGTGTCAGTAAATTCAACTAAACAGATATTAGACAATCTTGGATACTACAACTTAATTTATCTTTTATCCTTAGGCTAATATAAGTAAAAACATATGTCGTAATTCCAAATCATTTGTCAGTTTAAACTTTTGAGGGAAGATAGAAATATTGATGAACTCTGTTATACCAAACATCTCCAAGGAAATTTATATACTTCAAAAAAAAAAAAAATGAAATAAAATTGCAGAAAAGTGGAATTTGGATCTTAACTTCCACTTTATTATAAGATGGAAAAAATGATTTTCAAAATTATACAGCATCAACATGATCATCTTCAAGTTTCAGTAACTGCTTTATTAGGTGTAATAGTAAATTTTAACAATGTACCATTAAATAAAGAATAGAAGGGGAAATAGTAATGTCTAAAGATCAGAGAGGATTAACTGTGTACAGATCTTGAATGAATGAGTTAGAGCATTTAAATGAAAAAAATAATAGGAATTTGAGATGTACTGGGTGTTTGCGTATTTAATTAAATTGTATTACATAGTACATAATATATATAAAACAATATCTTATATTAAACTATAGAACATCTATCCTCATATGAAACATATACTTTCATGTCATAATTGTTTATCAAATGAATGGAAATTATAATTTCATTTATTTATCAATGTTAGTCACACTCTCTAGAAAGAAACAGTTGTATAAATTAATGAAGTTATCTATTTCAAACTGATTTTTTAACAGAAAACCAAACAAAATTGCCAAAAATCTGTAACATGTATATTTTTTTTCTATGAGTAATACTATATATGTCCTAAAAAGGCAAAAAAATTAATAATTGGAAATTTCATATTAAGAATCTTTTTCATATATATTTGTTTATGTAAATAGAAATTTACATAACTTTAATAATAATTTTAATTTAGACTAAATATGAAACAATCTTTTATTTTTTTTGTTTTATGTAGAGTCAAATCTTCTTTCCTTACAACCCAGCAATAGTCACCATCATTGCTAGGTGGTACTAACCTTGGTATCAGGTCTCCATGGTTCTAATATTTTGGTGGATTATCCTTCCTTATTCATTGCTAACTGAGCCAAGATTTTTAAATAAAATAATTACATGCAAATATAGAAAATTAATTTTTAAGAACATTTGACATCCCATGGGTTGTTAGGACTTAATAAGCCATGGATTTAGGATTTTATATTACTTCTTTTTTTTTATAGAAATATTTTGGCTAAATAAGTAAGCTTTTACTTCCTTCACAAATTATTATTTTTCTGTTGTTAGTTCTTTTTGCTTATAAAGCACAGTAGTAAATCAGTTTTTTTTTAACAACAGGCAAAATATTTACTAGGCCTTAGTATTTATAGTATTTATGAGTATATCACTTTTAAGTTTGGCTTCACTTATTTGTTGGAAAACTTTCTCTTAAATGTTTGAAGCCCCTTTACATTCTTCAACTATGATTTTCCTAATTTTTCCATCAATCCTAAGTTGAAGTAAAGCAAAAGAAGAAGAATTTTCTTGGATTCAAGAGGGGCACACTAGAATTTTAATTAATTCATTCAAAATAAATTTTCTTTGACCAATTTTTGTTTTTACAAAATGCTGCTATGTTGTTTTGCTATCTTATAAATATAAAAGCATTAAACATCAAAATCTTGAAGACCCATCCCAACCCAGTAATATAACTATGGCCTTCAAATCCCTACAACTTGCAGTGGGAACCATTTTGTCATATATTTCATTCTTCAAAACTAAGCAGCTGGTGAAGATGGTTGCTTGTTTCTAATGTGGAGTAAGACTCCACTTTGTAAAACCATTTATGAAAATGGTTGACAACAACCACTCAAAAACGGATATTCTCTATTTTATATTTAATCTATATAACTTAATATAAATTGTGAATAATATTTAATGTGAATGGTATTTAATATTAAATTGTTTACAAGCAGCCATCTCATAAAATGGAAGCTGCTCTACTTTATAATATTGATAAAGCAGCATTTCCTTTTTTTTAAGATATAATGTTTGTTTCATTTGCCGTCACATTCCATCTTGCAATCTAGAGCTGAAAACTTCAACACGTTGTTTTGATGAGCTCAAATCGCTCCAAACCATTTGATTTGCTTTGATGGATAAGATGATGTTCACTGGATATCTGAGGATTACTAGTGGGATAACAAGTGTTCTCAATAAAATCATACCACCTCAGTTGTGGAGTTAGTGTTAGTAAGCCTTCTCTATGAGGAAATTGTTTAACAAATTGCACATTATTCATAACATTTATTGAACTTCATGCGTTTTTTTTTCTAACAACCTTTGGTATTTATAATACAAATGTAGCAGTAATCAAATGATTAGTAAGTTAAAACATAGCACCAGAAGGATATCAAATGGCATAGAGCATCTTTTATCTTTCATCAGCTGAACTAGATTCACACAGTTTAACAAACTAATTATAAAGTTAGTATCATATAATATTAAATTAATAAATTAATATAATGGTAATTAAAAATTAACACATATTTTTTATGTGTATGTACATACAAACATGTACAGTGTCTCAAATAAATATATTTACTCTTTGAATGGTTAAGCTAGAAAATGAACAGGGATAGAAAAATCAAAACCATATCAGCTGATAGTTCAAAACATTTGTTTTTCATTGTTGTCATTCATTGCTAGATTTTATGTTATTTATTTCATAATACACATGGCTGAAATTCAGACTGTCTTTTGATCAACTAAATGGCTTTAGAAATATTATTGAAATCTGAGAATGTTAAAGATGTTCATTGATTTTGGGCAGTGGAATCTGAAATACCACCACAACAAGAGTAACAATTACAAGAATTCCTATCAAGTTTGAAACTAATAAAACAATGGAAATTGTAAAAAAGGGTCTGGGCAAAGGAAAACCTGTGTGGGTAACAAAAATACCCCTTTAATAACACAAACCTTCACATGATCCCCAAAAAAATTTCTCAGGCAACCGTTTTCATGAGACTGATATTAAAATGACAGTGTTCATAGAATTTTATGAGCTAATAAAATTGGGATATATGGAGCCCATACATCCCCCAAAACTTCTACATGCATTAAATGAAGAGATCTGGGACTGAGTAAAGTTTTGTGATTGGTAGAGGAATAACAGTGAAACAAATGACGGATTTAAAGATTTAATAAATTGGTTGGATGAAGCTTTTTTAAGATTAATGGAATAGTTAATTGACAAAACAATATTTATTCGAATAATGCAAATATACACATAATTGAACAGAAACCTATTAATTTACAAGGACTTTTAGGAGGTGGAATTAGTTGCCTCCTCGTGGTGCCACATGGATAATGCTAAACAACTGATAGTGGATGCCTTAGTAGCCCAAAAACTCAAAAACGACACAATGGCCGGGCCAATACATGTAAATGGCCCGGCAAGTAACCTTTTTCAAGGCCATGACAACATCTTGCTTAGAACCTTTTTTTTGAATGCAGATGGTGTAACTAGTGAAACATTTACAGAATTTAAACAAATAGTGACAGATAAAGATATATATTTATATGCTATAGCCAAACCAGATGCATCAACTGATAATAAACAATTCCTTCAGGCAGGGTAACCAAACATATGTCTAAAGTTGTGGCGTCTGGATTGATTTTGGCAGCTAAGAACTCACTCACTGTCTGCTTTAAAGAAATAAAACAAGTGAACAATGTGGACAAGTTGGAGACGGCTGAGCTGTAGGTGTGGAAAAAAGAAATCCGATGCAGATTTATAATTACTTACACTCCTCCAAGAAATCAACCAGCTCTGGGTTATCTGGAAGACATGTGGGATTGCCACTGTGTTCTCATGGGTGACTTGAATGCCCATTTAACTATTTGGGGATATACCAACACATGCACTACAAGAATAATAATTGAAGACTTTTTAGATAGTAACCCTGTACAGTTCATACAAAATGATAACAGCAGTCGATGTTTCTTGCTTTTTAGGTGGAATTTCACATCCAGATGTAGTTGTTGCTCACATGGCTCTATCATCGTTTCTTGAACACATCCTGCTGCCAAATCCAAGTGGCTTTGGACATAAAATACTTTTGATAACTCTAGTCAGTTGGATGAGTTGGAAAGTTGCCAGCAAAAGACCTGCAATGGAATCATAAAAAAGCAGGCTGACAGTTGTACAGGGAAACTGCTGAAACCCTAACTCAAGATTTGGTTGACAGGAATATCGACAAGAGTTGTTCTAGGATTAGAGAAGCGCTTCTGAAAGCCACCAAAAGAGCTATTCCAAGGTGTAAGGGTGAAATGCTACTCCTCCTTTTGGACAAAAGAGGAGCAGGACTTGACAAGAGAGCAAGCAGAAAGAACAGGAATCGAGGAGGATAGGCTTATATTAAAACACAAAACTGCAGTCATCAAAAGTGAATAATTCCTTGTAAATGTGAAACATATACAATGTTTTTGAGTGATATAGATTTCAGGAAAGTCGGATTAAGACACATAAGTTCATTTCTAAGCTCAATAATGGCCAATTTGAGAAAAATCCTTTCTCAAATGTAGCCAAACTGTTCACCATTGATGTTGGCGTAGCAAACCACGTTTGCAAGCATTGTGCCAAATTAAGTAATTTTATTCCGCACAAAGCGAACGGATCGCCAAAGACGAATGTTATGCTTGGGTGTCCAAATGATGTTGAAGAATTGATGAGCCTCATGTATAAAGATTTTGATGTTTGTGAGTTAAATTTTGCTTTGCAAGAAACAAAAGTCAGGAAAAGCCAGGTTGAGATGGAATAAGCTGAATTTTTAACACACGTCGAGGATAAAGCTAGCACAGCCATCCTGAAATTTCTCAATATCATTTGGAGTTCTATTCCTGTAAATGCCACAAAGAAGAGGTGATTCATATCCCCCCCCCCAAAAAAAGAACCAAATCTGCCAGAAAATTTCCAGCCCATTTCACTTACAAGCGTGTTTCCAAAGTGTATGAAAAAATCCTGCTTACTAGACTTCAGGTGGAAATAGAAAATAACCAGCTTCTGTCAAATTAAGGTTCAGGAAACATAGAGATGCTGTTGAGCAGGCAGCTAGACTGACTCAAGAGATAAAGAACAGCTCTCAAAGACAGCAAAATACATTGGCAGTGTTTATTGACTTTCACACTGCCTTTGACAGGATTGGAGAAGAAAACTTCTCAGCAAGCTGCAGCCCCTTGGAATTAAGGGAAATGTGTATAAAGCAATCCACTCCTTCCTAGCCCTAAGGTACATAAAAGTAAAATATAATGAGGCTGTGTCATCCTTTAAACAGACAAAGCAGGGATTACCACAAGATTCAGTAATCAATCTAAGTTTGTTTAACCTGATGATTAAAGATGTACTCACATCGGTTCAGTCTATCCATGGCACTCAAGCTTTACTCTATGCTGACAACTAGGTAATCTGAGCTACTGGTAGCTCAGATTAACATAAAAGATCTGGAATCAGCATTAAATGTTAAGATTATCGCAATGGCTTTTTGAGAATGAGATAATAGTTAAAACTGATAAATTGGAATTCCAACTTTTCACCCTATATACAAGAAATTTGAACAGCTGTTGTAGTATACAGTATGAGACCCTTGAAGAAAACAAAAATAGCTACATACTTAGGCGTAAAACTTGATAGGAAGCTCCAATGGACAAAACATATTGACCAGCTAGTACATAAATGAAGCAAGTGGCTTGGCTTGCTAAAGGGATTAGCTGAACCAAATGGGGAGCCACTGAAAGTGTTGTAACTTAAGCCTACACAACTTATGTCAGACCCGTTATGGAGAATGAAAGTGAGCTTATCTCAATATCATCTAACACCAATTTGGAAAAATTAAATAAAATCCACAATCAAGCTCTGCAACTCTTAACCGGGGACCTCCAACCCTCTCCAGTAGGTGCAATGGAACTACAAACTGGTGTAGATATTGCAGCCATAAATCAATGAACGAGTAAGGCGTCTCGGCATAGAATATTCGGAAAATTATAAGCCGCCTCCCAACGTTTGAAGACCCAAATGTCCCTGTTGGTAAAGGTAAATGAGTTAACCAGGGCATATGAATAAGATATAGAAGATAGAGAAATTTTTACAGTACATCTATTAGACATATATTACCTCACCTAAAGCCGTAGGGAGATTGGACCTGCTCCAATCCGTGAGCAAGAGTAAGATGCTGCCAACAGAATTAAAAGCTATTGCCCTAGAAACGATTAATGAGAGGTACCCCACTGTAGACTGGCTCCAACCACGTTTACACTGACGGATCTGCTAGTGATCATGTAGTAATAGTGGTGGTTTTCTCTCAAAAATTCCGGATATCGGATTGGTGGGAACGATGGCACCAAACTATTTTGGCGAAATTCGAGCTATCATACTGGCCTTAAAACAGCTAAGGCTTGCCTCTGAAGATGGAACAGTTATTTTTGTTGATTCGCATGCAGCGTTGCGAGCATTTACTTCCTTAGAGGCAAGTATGTCTGTTGACGTCCGGCAAGGAAGAGAAATGATTACGGAGCTGCTACAGGCCGGTTGGACCGTGATGCTGCAATGGATTTCCAATCATTGTAGTGTCGGTGGTAAAGAGAGGGCGGATAGACTGACAAAAGCAAGTTCCAAGAAACTGCAACCACAGGCCCCTGTTAAACTTAGCACTGTAAAAAGGTTATTAAAGAACAGGCTGAAGGTAGAGGCAAACAAAAGACACGCGACCAGCGCTATTGGCAAACAGTGGTCTTTGTTATTGTTGTCTAGTGCGAGAATTCCTCACAACTTTCCGCGAAGTGTGACCGTAGCCTGTTTCAGGATCATTTCTGGAAATAACTACTTGAGTGCTCACCTATATAGAATTGGAGTGGCAGACAACCCTGTCTGTGGGTAATGCAACTCGGTAGATCGTATGAATGGTGTTCATCTCAATACGTATGAAGTCACTGGGAGTTTTTACTTACAAACGCTACAAAACAACATTATTCCTGCTATATATGATTTTTTTTCATGAAGAAGTGTACTACTTTCAACAAGATGGGGCTCCATTCCACTATCATTCGTAATGTGATGAAATTTCTTGACACCTTTCCTGAGCGATGAATGAGTCGAAGAGGAAGTGCTTTGGAGTTCCCGGCTCGACCTCCAAACTTAACAAATGGACTTCTTCCTTAGGGGTGTTTTAAAGACGTATATGATAAAAACTACAATGTAATGAAACAGAAAATTTAAAATGCAGTTAATATGATACTTTTAGTTACAGTAGGTTAGCATGTCGCTGTGTATAAAACCATTGCCGTAGGTATATTGATGTTAAGAGAGGTCATTTTGAACAGGTAAAAACAATACAAGCACACGTATTTAACCTATTAACTTTAATAACATATAACTGTTCGAACAGAGTATACATTTTTTGAGACACTGTATGTAGCATAAACCACAACAGATTAGGCTAAATACTATGCGTTTCCATACCCCATTCTGATTCCTTAGGTTAAAAAAATAACATTCAATTAAAATTAAAAGAGAAAGAAAAAATAATACTTGTACATAATTCCAATTATTTGTAACAAGAATAAAGGTTGAATAATTGTTCATTTATGTTGTTATTTTGTGTTTTCATACAGTAAACGATTATTGCTTTTGTTCATTCATTTTAGTAGATAAAAGTTTATAGATAACAACACAATTTTAAACTGATTATTCGTTTCCGGCAATCGTAAAATTGAGCATGACCCAATTTAATCTCGTTGCTAAGTTGCATATGTGTGGTATACTGAGTCATCTCATTGTAGACTCGCACCCAGGCTGCCGAATAACCAAGAATCAAAACTTTTGTTGTAATAAGTACCCGCACAAAGGATTTCATTAACCCACTTGATCAGCGGGTCTCTAATTCAGTTCAGTACGCCTTGATTAATCGGATTCCGAGCCTTTAATAAATTTTAAAAATATTTTCATTTTTTTTCTAATTACCAAGAATATATTTTGTAATTTTGTTCTTAACTTTCTCTTCATTATGATCTTTATTTTCTTTTTAGAAAAATTCTAGTACTTTGGATTTAAATAATACGTAGTATTTCACACAGTATTCACTGTTAAAAATAAAATACATACAAAGTATATAAATAAAATATAATATAAAATGAAAGGAAACAATCTAATTTATAATTTAGGGGTACCAGTATAGCAAAAAGTTCATTTTATGAATGTATTTGTATGTGTGCGCGATCGCTACTAAGAACGGGAGTATGTAGTGACGGATGGATTTTGTTGCTGCTATTGATATATCCCTAAAAATAAGCGATAAGCAGTTATAATCATCACAATAACTTAAATTTTGCTCATAAGGTGGATCTCTCAATAATCATCGGAAAACTTTATTTAAATGAAGTTTTTCTATGAAGTAATACCTAACGGTGATCTCGGAGGTTAAAAAAAAAAAAAAAAAAAATAGTTATATTACATTTATAAGAAGCACTATTTTAAATAATCTAATCATCATTTTCTATAATCATAAAATATGGAAAGTTAACTTACCTCAAATTTAGGAATGGAGCAGTATCCATTTTTCATGTCATTTCTGAAAATTATGTTATGCTTTAATGTGCTGTTTGCTTACAAGTATGAATATATTAATAACTTTTAATTTTACTAAAACACTAATTGTACTTTTTTATTTTTTGCTGAAACACTTTCATATAACACCACTTACCTATTTGGCAAATATACCAAATAAACTATTTTGCCTAAGTTAAAATTACAAATTAAAAATCCAGGAAGCTAATTTACTTTATCATACATTAAGTTCAACTTAAAACAGGTATAAATGCCAACAAAAAAAATCAAACAGAAAATAATATAAATCATATTTTACTGTAGATTACTGCTTAACTTTAACCATTTATTATAAAATTATTAATAAGTATAAAAATCATAGAGGAATTTCATATTTTTTTTGGTTTGACAAAACGAATAAAAAAGGATAGTGAAAGTTACAAGTTTTAGTTTATTGTATTATTTTGCTACTGGGGTTCATTTTAATAATAAAACATATCAGCATAATTATATTCATGTATAAACATGTTTATACATTAAAAATACAGATATTTTAGAAAACATATTTTATTTGTTAGTTTGTTTACATGTTATGTGTTGTTTTTTAGTAATAGTTGCATTGTTCTTGCATGCACATGTGCGAGCTGCATTAGTTTATGGAGACTGAAACTATCCTAACACAAACATGTCTAATCTGTCAATTAATTCTACATTTGTGGATTAAAAGTTATTACACACTAATTAGTGATTAGTTTCTCTAACATAGAAAATATCTATAAATAATATAAAATGAGAAACTTCCCACCATCATACTTGAAAGGGTAGTAATTTGTTGTACTGTATTAAGGATGTCCTCAATGAACTACTTAGAACTTGTGAGGGGACATGCATGAATGTGTGTAAAATGTTCCTACAATTTTAGAACGAACTCTTTCACAAACTTAGGTAACAGAAAGCAATGGTTCCATGTGATTTCAATTTGGAAAGAATCTATTAAAAACTTATGCTGAAGCACAACTAACATTGTTCAGAATATTTTTAGTTTTGCTTTCATTTCATTTAGAATGTGCTTTGTTATTTTTAATTCATTGTATCTTATGATTCTGATCAAGATCTTTTGTTTCTCTCACAAATATGAAAAAGTTCCTTTGTAACTATTTGAGTAGCAGTCCTAAATTATATGAACCATACGCCCTTATTAGCTGTACGCAAAAAGATTATTAATGCACTATCTGTCTGTTATACTTTTCATTCACCAACTGCAATAAAAATAACGGGGTATTCAAAATTAATCCTAATGGTTTAATTTTGTTTGTATAAACAGAACATAAATTTAGCTATGCTTTCACTTCTTCTGTTGGTACATTTTACTTTGAAGTGAATAGAGAGAGCTAGTGAAATGAAAAATGTTACACATGAGCAATTCAAAGTCAATCTTCATTTCTACATTACAGTTTGGATTTATTGATGGCTTTTCTTTATTAATAAAGAAATGATTTTGTTATCGTTTAATCTCAAAGAAATTTTAAGAATATGGCGTAAACATTTTTTTGTATGAAAAATGCTAAGCATAAGCTGAATTCGAATCTAAAACCCACCTTATAAAATGCTAATGGACCAAACTATGAATTAAAAGAATCAAAATAATATTGACCAGCCATCAGTACTTTTAATGTAGATTTGGTAGTTAAATAAAATTAAACTGTTTAACATAAAAAGGAATATGAAATAAAATAAGAGCATTTCTGTTTTTCACAGTTTTTAAAAATTCAATTATTAAGCTTTAAACTCATTGACAAATATATACTCTTAATTGTATACTTTTATATTTTTTTTTCAGATGACTTAGAGATTATTTATAAAACATAGAACCAGTGATATTGGAATATAAAAAAATAAAAACACATAGCTAATTTTTTGAAAATATTAATTTAAAAATTTTACCATAATTTCCTTAATTTTTTTTATCTCTTAATTTCTAAAGTGCTAATTTTTATTTGTTACACAGTTAAATAAATTCAAACATTAAAATACTAACATAATATCATAATCTTTAAATAAAGCAAGTGCTCTTAGACCTACATTTGAAATTAGATTCACTATTGCCTTATAAATTTTGTGTTTCGCATATTTAAAAAATATTTTTTTTAGGTTTGGTGACTGTAAGAATACATTTTTTGTAGGAAGACCATGTTTCACTACTTATAAAAGCATATATAAAACTGTAAACTGGACAATGCATTAACTTAAAGTAGTCATTTTATTACTTACCCAATGATTTTGAAGTTTAATAACCATAAAAAATTTACTATCGTCTAATTTTGTAATTTATTTTACATTATATAATTCTTATCTTTCTCTATGAATCATAAGACCTTGGCAATGGTGAGGGGGATTGAGTGCTCAGTGATACAGACTAGCTGGATTGAAGGTGGAACCATTTCAAAGATGTATCTGTTGACAGCCAGACTAAGGAATGATTCCTTAAAGAGGGCAGCAGTTCTTTCAGTAGTTGTTAAGAGTGTAGGTCAGGAGGACTTAAACAGCCTTATCAATATCACTCAATGTTCTGAGTACTGCATAGCTGAAAGAAATGGAAAACGATGACTGTTCTTTTCCAAGAAAATGTAGCTCTCTTCATTTTCATGTAACAAATATGTATGTGCCTTCCTTGGTAAAATATTCTGGAGGTACTCTAGTCTCCCATTTGGATCTATAGGTGGTGAGTACTAAGGAAGGGATCTCTAGAAAATTAAAAAATAATATTATATGAGTTGGAGCGTGGAATATTAGAAGTCTAAAAAAGGTTGGTAGGTTAGAAAATTTAAAGAGGTAAATGGATAGGTAAAATGTAGATTTAATAGGATTTAGCGAGGTTCAGTGGGATGAGGAAAATGACTTTTGGTCAGGTGATTTTAGAATAATTAACTCAGTCTCAAATAAAGGGCAGGCAGGAGTAGGTTTCATAATGAACAAGAAGATAGGGAAGAGAATAGAGTTTATTAAAAAGCTTAGCGATAGCATCATTATAATAAGGATAAAATCAAAACCTAAGCCAATAATGATTGTTAACGTCTATACGTCTACAAGTGCCCATGATGATGATGATGAGGTAGAGTGTGTATACAAAGAAATTGATGAAGCAATTAAACACATAAAAGGGGATAAAAATTTAATAATAGCTAGAGATTGGAATGCAATCATTGGAAAAGGCATGGAAGGAAATATTGTGGATGAATACGGGCTGGACAAAAAGAATGAAAGAAGCGACCGACTTACTGAGTTTTGCATGAAATATAATTCAGTCATTGCTAATTCGCAGTTTAAAATTCATAATAGAAGAATATACACAAGGAAAAAGCCTGGTGATGCTGCAAGGTATCAAATAGATTATATCATGGTTAAACATAGATTTAGACATCAACTCCCCGACTGCAAACCATATCCTGGAGCAAACATTGATAGCGACCATAATTCAGTGAAAATGAAATGTAGATTGGGGTTTAAAAACCTGAATATAAGATATCAGATGAATCTGTGGAAATTAGAGAAACTTGAGGCAGAGGTGGTAAAGAAAATTTTTGAGGAGGACATTGTAAGAGGACTGAGAAAAAACGATAAGGTAGAAAATATAGAAGAAGAACGGGAGAAAGTTAAAAAGGAAATGCTTAAATCAGCAGAAGTGAACTTAGGTGGAACAAAAACAACTGGTAGGAAACCTTGGATATCAGATGATATATTGCAGCTGAAGTATGAATGTAGAAAGTATAAGAATGCTAGTGATGAAGAAGTTAAAAGGGACTATCGACAATTAAAAAAATACTGTAACAGGAAATGAAAATTAGTGATAACAGTGGATAAAAGAAAAGTGTTCAGAAGTGGAAAGAGAAATGATCATTGGTAAAATAGACGGAGCATAGAGAAAGTTAAGGAGAATTTTGTAGCACATAAGTTAAAATATAATACTGTATTAAATAAAGATGGTACACCAATTAATAATACGAAAGAAAAGGTCGATAGTTGGGTGGAATATATTGAAAAATTATATGGAGAAAATTAATTAGAAACTGGTGTTAGAAAGAATTAGAAAGAAGAGGAAGTCAAAGAGGATGAAAAGGGAGATAAAATACTGAGATCTGAATTTAATAGAGCATTAAAAGATTTGATTGGCAGAAAGGCTCCTGGGTTAAACGGGATACCTGCAGAATTACTGTGCAGTGCAGGTGAGGAAGGGATAGATAGAGTATACAAACTGGTGTGTAATACTTATGAAAAAGGGAAAATTCCATCAGACTTCAAAAAGAGTCATGATACCAAAGAAAGTAGAAGCAGATAAATGTGAAGAATACAGAACAATTAACTTAACTACTCACTCTTAAACTTAACTCAACTACTAAAAAATCTTAACTAGAATTCTGTACAGAAGAATTGAGAGGAGAGTGAAAGAAGTGTTAGGAGAAGACCAGTTTGGTTTCAGGAAAAGTATAGGAACAAGGGAAGCAATTTTAGCGCTTAAATTAATAGTAGAAAGAAGAATGAAGAAAAACAAACCAACATACATAGCATTTATAGACTTAGAAAAGGCATTTGATAACATAGACTGGAATAAAATGTTCAGCATTTTAAAAAAATTAGGGTTCAAGTATAGATATAGAAGAACAATTGCTAACTTTTACAGAAACCAAACTGCAACAGTAATAATCGAAGAACATAAGAAAGAAGCTGTAATAAAAAAGACTGACAAGGATCCTCCCTATCCCCATTACTTTTTAATCTTCATGTAGAACTAGAAGTTAATGATATTAAAGAACAATTTAGATCCGGAATAATAGTGCAAGGTGAAAAGATAAAGATGCTACGATATGCTGATGATATAGTAATCCTAGCTGAGAGTAAAAATATGAGTAAACAATGAATGTCATGGATGAAGTCCTGCGCAAAAACTATTGCATGAAAATATACAAGAAGAAAATGAAAGTAATGCAGTGTTATAGAAATAGTGTAGATGGATCATTCAATATAAAAATAGGAAGAAAAAAGATTACAAAGGTAGAAGAATTTTGTTATTTGAGAAGTAGAATTACTAAATATGGATGAAGCAGGAGCAATATAAAATGTCGAATGTCACAGTCGAAACGAGCCATCTCAGAAATATAATTTGTTTACATCAAAAATTAATTTAAACAGCAAGAAAACATTTTTGAACGTACATGTTCAGAGTGTTGCTTTATACGGAAGTGAAACTTGAACAATTGGATTATCTAAGAAGAAAAGATTAGAAGCTTTTAAATGTGGTGTTGTAATGTTAAAAATCAGATGGGTGGATAAAGTGATAAATGAAGACATTTGTGGCAAATTGATGAAGAAAGAAGCATTTGGAAAAATATAGTTAAAAGAAGACACAGAATTATAGGCCACATATTAAGGCATTGTGTAATAGTTGCTTTGATATTGGAAGGACAGGCAGGTGGGAAAAGTTGTGCAGGCAGGCAATGTTTGGAATATGTAAAACAAATTGTTAGGGAAGTAGGATGTAGGGTTTATACTGAAATTGACTGGAACTAGATAGGGAATCTTAGAGAGCTGCATCAAACCAGTCAAATGACTGAAGTAAAAAAAAAATATATTCTAATCTATTACAAATGAAGGGTGTTGTAAAACTTTGTCTTTTACTCATCAGTAAAAGACAAACATGGATTATTATAGAGCATTGGAGTCAGTTACTCTATTTTTTGTTAATTTATTCAAGAAAATCCAACTACATTATTCAACTTCAGTGCTAAATTTCGATTTCAAAGTTCTTATTTTTATGACTACAACTAAGTAACTAAACTTAATGTAACAGCTGTTATCCCGGACATTCTTTTTATCAGTTTGTGTCTCATGGATGAACATAGGATATATAAAAATGTTTAAGTGAAGAGGCAAAAAAAATGTATTAACATGTTGGAAATGAAATTAAATACCATTATATTAAGTACTAAATATATTATAGTACTTTATAGTATATTATAGTAAATATATTATAGTGGTATAGTACCATACTATTTGGTACTATATTAAGTACCAAATACTTAATATAGTACCAAATAGTATGGAAAATTGTTTTCAGAAATTGATGTAGTGATGAAAAAACATTACAAAAACAAAGATTTGGTGCATAAGAAAAAGTAAGATAAATGAAACCATGTTTCGTTACGAAATTACAGTATATAGGTAATAAATTATTTGATAAAGAGTAACAAAAGGAAAAACATTGAATATTTCTTTAAAGGAGAGACTGTTCTATTATCTGAATTTGTGAGAGATGAGAAAGAATGAATCAGTAGGAATTGATATGCTGTCTTAATTACAGTAAAGTAGAACTGAATAAAATACTCAACTGAATGCAAACTTCATGAGACAAGAGAAGAACCCTCAGAAATCAAATGAAAGCAAGGTAAAAAATTGCAACCTCCACAACAAAAAGTTTAATATATATTTATTCCAGTTTTATAGCTAGAATATTTTCTAATCAAAGAGAGGGATAGTTAAAATTTAAATTATATTGACAAATTTGGTTTCAGAAAAAGCTTGGAAACATGATAACAAACTTTTGTTCAGAGTAGGTTTGGAGGGCAGGTTGAAAAACTAATTTACTATATACATACACTTATATAGATATTTAATTTTACAAAAAAAAAAGTTTAAAAAGTTTTTTTACCTGAAAACATCTGATGATATACCACTAATAACTATTGACAGTAGAATAAAAGATCTTACTTTCATATTGTGTGATTTAGCAAATACAAAATTTAAAATGGTAAGATTATTTGAGTAGAAAGATGATTTTAGCATCAAGCCAACACTTGCATTATAAAATCTCAGCACTCACTTGATGTGATATGTAGACGTTCTTGTGAATCACATAAATTTATAGAGTATAAAACTAACTACGTAATATATTGTTTATCAGATATCTGTCTGACCTTGTCCGTTTAGAATAACTACAACAGAAGAAGATTGTCTACAATTTTTGTTATAATTTTAGTTACAGTATTTGCATTGAAAGATAATAAATAATAAATGTGAAGCACAACAAATAAGGAAATGTGTTACTGATTAACTAGACAGTAAATGATAAGATTAAATTAATGGGAATCACAGAAACTAAATTTATTGGATTAGAAAGAAGTGAATTAATAAAAAAAATGAAAATAACTTCTTTTTTTAAAAAAAACTTTTATTTTAAATTCAGGTTGTTGTATTGGTAAAATTATTGTAAACCAGCTGATTTTTGGAGTCGAAAATTCTGAGGTCAAAATCCTAGTAAATCACTTTTATATGGTTACTAGTGAACTTTAGTAGTTGGGTTTCAACTAACCACACATCTTATGAATGGTCAGACTGGAACTGAGTAGACTACACCTCATTTACTTGTCATATATATCGTCTTCATCTCACTGCGGCATGGGATCACTTATTACTCACAAGTTGAACAGATTGCAATGTACACATTATGAATAAAAGAAATTAATTTTAATAGAAACAAAATATTAAAATTTTTTCTTTATAAAATTCATCTGTGCTAATGAAAATAGCATATGAAATGACTTTCATTATGGAAATCATTTAGGTTCCTAGAAACAGGATTAAATAATTTTCTTTACAAAATTAATCGTAGGTTTTGAATTATACATTTTATTTTTAAAATTCACCTTCAATTTCATTTTACAAATAGTAAATGCGTGGGACACCTTTAATGGTAATGTATAAATAATTATTAATTACGTTTGTATGTAGCAATCAATTTTATGTACACTAAACAAATAGAAATACTGAACAACATTTCCAAAATCCAAAATGTATATGGATATTGTAAAGAAAATGATTTAATCCCTAACCACTCCGTAATATTAAAATATATAAAAATTTACTATCATTTTTAAAATTATTGAATTAAATGATAATTTCTCAGCAACAAAAAAGAAAGAGCTCAAGTAACAATAAGTAACAATAAGAAAAAAATTAGGGTTAAAAGAGCATGAACAGCGTGAACAAGGGAAGAGTAAATTGAAACATTCAAGATTATTTTATCAGAAACAGTAGCTTTAAATTCAAAACAGCAACATAATGACAGAATGTGGTCATTTATATCACTCAATAAGACTAACAGAAATATTAGATAAAAATGAGGCTAAATAGGAATGCGATTGCATAGATAATTTGCAAAATAGACTGAATGTAGTGTAAAATTCATTTCAGACAGTCAAGAGAAGAATTTTTCAACAAAAGAAAGACTTATAAATCTCAGGTTGAGGTTATATGTGGAACTTAGTGGCTTATTACCAGAACATCACCAAACACATCACTGGGACCAGGAAGAATGACTATGGAACTTTTCTGCTGTCATGGAGCCATTTTGAATGCACACCATAAAAGAATCAATCGAATGAACATAGTAGAAGCATGTTGCCAGACAACAACACTCTCTCTCTTTCTTCCTCTTTAAGCCAACTTTGAGTATGTACGAGTTAAAGTGTATATCTTAAAACAATTTATTTTCTGTTGAAAACAAATTACTCTTGAAAAGTTTTTGCACCACTTTGCATGTCATCAGCAATGAATGTTATACCTATTTTGAGCTCACTACCTTACTGGGAAGTAGGTTCGATGGCAAAATTTTAATCATACTGCCGCCAACAGACCAGTAGGGACAAAGAGTGAATTAAATAAAAGCATATAAAACAAATATTTTTCCAGTTTGAATACAATTATTTTAAATAATTAATACACTTTAGATATAAATTGCTATAACAAAGGTATAACAAAGATTAATAATTGCTATAACAATGATATTCACATATCTTTTTATCTTTCTATGAGTATTTCATAAAATATCCTCAATCACTCCATTAAATATATTTTTAATATTTGTTTCAATTTTTAATAACTAGTTTTCAATGCAAGAAATTTAGTGTGGGACAAGTTAGCATATGTAGGAAAAAGAAGACATAGAAAGCAAATAAGCAAATGAATTTCTTTTAGGTGAATATAAGGATGAATATTCACTCCTTATGATGGTGAATAATGCCACAAAAATAAAACAGTAAATTCTCTTCATCAAGGGAGGAAAAATAAACATGCCACAATTTACCATTCTAACCCCATAGGGGAAGACACGTTGTGGCGATTCCGGTCGCCATACCACCTCTTCCGTTTCGAGCCCTGAGGGCCTTTACGGGAGGTCGTCTTTCGAACTTTTAGCCGATCACAAAATGACTCCATGTTTATTTTTCAATCCGTTATATCTCAATAAATATTAGTTTTATTAAAATTTATGTTGTGTTAAAACATTAAGTCTTTTATTCTGAACAAAATTACAATTTATTTTTTAAAATCGGTTTACAAATAGCCGAGTTATGGCAGAAAATTGACTTTGTAACTTTGTATGTTTTCATGTCCTCCACTTTACGTTCAATTCGATTAAATATTAATTGTTTTTATTTATTTTTAATTCTAGTATGGTAAATTAATATCAATATGATACTAATAATAATAATTTTCTCGCAATAATATACCTAATAATTTTGACACAAATTACATCAATTTTGTACCATAATTCGACTATTTGTAGACCGATTTAAAAAATAAAATGTCATTTTGTTAAAAATAAAATGCTTAATATTTTAGCCAATAACATAAATTTTGATAAAACTAATATTTTTGGAGGTATAACGGATTGAAAAATAAACATGGCAGCCATTTTTTAATTTGCAAAGGTATTTAAGTCCTGATTTTTTGTTAATCTTAAAACTTTACTTCCAAGACGCTTACCAAATATTAATGTGATTCACATATTTGAACTAGAGATATACATTTTTGTATAAAAGTAATAAAATGGCGGGGGAGAATAAAGGAGAAATTGTCGGTTATCCTAAGGATAATTTTTGTTTAGTTTTACAAGTAGAATCCGAAAAAGTATATAGCCAGCCCTCCATTTTAGAAACATTCTGTATAATTAATTGCTTTTCACAATGTTGAACGCATTTTAAAATTAGATTCTATAAAAAAAAAATTGTAGATACTTTGTCCAGTTTTATTAATGAAATTTCTTCAAATGTGAACTCGCTTAAAGCTACGCAACTTCCTGTTAATACATATGAATTTATCCAATATCTAACATCTATATTGGATTATAACACCTCAAGATAATGGAAGGAAAAGTTGTCAAATGAGAGGTTTCCCACCTTTACAGATTTCATTAAATTTCTTAATCCTAGAGGAAACTTTAAAAAAAAATATTAATACATCCACCTCAAACACGCAAGTGAATACAGATAACGAAACCAAGGAACAACGTCATAAAATTATAACCAGATCCGTAACCAAACGTTTTAATTTAAATCCTAATAAACAATCTAAAAACCATAATGCTAGTTATTATACAAAACCCAATTTTTATCAGTGTTCATTTTGTATATCATTACTTATATCAATGTAAGGAATTTTTTAATTTGTCCATAGATAACCTTTCTTGAAAATAATAATTGTTTTGATTGTTTATGTTAAGTTCATTTTATTAATCAATATTATTCAAAGAGTCTATGTAAGATTTGTGATAAGAAACACAATACACTCATTCATTTGGATAAAATTAATTACTTTCAGGCAATTGCCTGAAAGTATAGCTTATTCGTTTAAGAATCAGTCAAATGAAAATATAATTTTGTCAACAGCTGTATGCAATACTGCTGATATACATGGTAATGCTTATTCACGTAGGTTACTGTTAGATTCTGGTTCACAAGCAAATTTTTTTACATTTAGTTTTGCCCGCAAATTAGGCCTTAAACTTAATTTTAAAAAATCCATCCCCTTCCGGCATAAATAATTCATTATTTCAATCCAAACAGTGTTACACTTACATTGCACTCACGTTTTAAAAATTTTTCGTTCAAGATAAAATGCGCTGTTTTACTAGATATTACTGACAGCTTCCCTTCATCCGCATTTGACATTTCTAACTTAAAATTACCTCATAATATATTTCTGGCTTGCCCCAGTTTCAGTATACCAACTAACATTAACTTACTGATTGGAGCTCAATTCTACTTCAATCTTATCCTTCCTGGGAATTCATTCGTAGTGTCAGATATCTTAATTTACAGGAAACTAAATTAGGGTATGACGACCACTAATTAATGTTCGCCTTCCTAATAACAGCGAGGACAATAATAATGTCGCAACTTTTCTTGTTCGTAACACTCAAAAAAATCGATCTACTATAATCGAGAATTTCTGGAAAATCGAACATATTAATTCTGAGCTTTAAGCAGTGAAAACTGAACATGTGAGAAACATTTTCAAACCAAATACTATTCGAAACAATCAGTGCAAATTTGTCGTGTCGTTACCACGTAAAGCTAATAACATTCAACTAGATGATTCCGTCGTCAAAGTTAAAAATAGACTTTTATCTTTGGAAAGAAAGCTAAGCAACAATACTAATCTTAAAAAGGACTATTCCGCTTTCTTACAGGAATATTTAAATTAGGTCATATGTCACTACTCAACTCCGATGACTTTTTAATTAATAAATCGAATGTGTGTTATTTACCACATCATCCAGTATTTAAACCATTAAGTTTAACTACTGAGAGAGTTGTCTTTGACGGTTTAGAGAAAAATCACTAAAGGTTTATCCCTCAACGATACTCTCCACTTGGACCTGCTGTTCAATAATTTCATATTACTTAGATTCAGAATCCATAATTACGTCATTACTTCTGACATAGCTAAAATGTATCGTCAAGTATTAGTTAAATCTAATGATTCCAATTATACTTTGGCGTGATTCTCCAGATAAGGAGTAAAACACTACGCTACGTTCGGTAACGTACGGGACCGCTTGTGCACCGTATTTGGCCACACGGTGCAAATGAAAATGAATTTCCACTTGCATATAAGTCCATTCGAAATGATTTTTATGTTGATGATCTCATAACGTGTTCAGACAACTTTGATGAAGTTATTAAGTTAAAAATTTATATTTATAAATTATTGCAACATTATTGTTTTTCACTCCATAAATAGTTTTCCAATAATAGCATAATTTCTACTTCTGAACATAATACTTCCATTCCTTTAAATCAAAAATAGAACTTATGTACATTAGGAGTTCTTTAGAATAATTCCTCAGAAAGCTACTTTTTCAGACTACTCATGCCATTGATTCTAAAAAAAACACTAAAATAAATATTCTGTCCATCATAGCAGGTTTATTTGGTCCTTTAGGACTCATTGGTCCCCTGTATTGTTTTCTCACATAAACATTTTATGCAATCATTGTGGCAACTTAAAATTAATTGGGATGAAACATTACCCAATACATTATTAACACAGTAGCTCAATTTATATAACCAGTTACATTTGATTGAATCCATTAAAATATATCGTTCCATCAAACCCAATATTGATAGTAGATTAATTCTATTTAACTACATGGATTCTCATATGCCTCCATAAAGGACTATAGATGTTGTATTTACATAAAAATTGTATACTCTAATAATACAATTTCCTGTAATTTACTTTGTTCCGAGTCATAATTGGCACCTTCCAAGACTTGAACTTTGTGACATACTACTTAGGCGTTTATTATTGAAGGTAACACTGATAAACATGATTTTTGTTTCGTAACTTGCGATACATGATTTTAATATGTTTTTTGATGCTGAAAATGAATATGAACTCAGAATATTTCTATCCCCCACCATTTTTTAAAAATGTTTATAGTTTAATTAAATAATTCTTTTTATTTTTCAATGTGTATTTAGCATTTTAAGCTCCTACATTGTATTTTCATAGCACATTTTTTGTTATATAACTTTGTTAACATAATTTTTAAGCTTTAAATAAACAATACTAGACAAATAATTATATCATCATAGTCACATATTATGACATATCTAACACTGCCTTCGTGGACAAGATTAATCATGACTGTGCAGGTCAAAACGTGTAGTTGAAAACACAGCTGTGTTGTTTGTATTAAGCACTGGATTTAGGAATGAATTAATTTTGTTCAGTTTTATTGCTGTCTTAAGTTTAACAGTGCAGTGTCATAATGCCTCGAAATTGTGTAAATGATGTGGGTGCCTTTTGTTATGTATGTGGTGAGTTTATCGTAAAGTCAAATAGAAAATAACATCACACCTATAATTAAAAAAGCATATCATGTGTACTTTCAGTGTAAAATTGGCGATAGGATAACACGTGGGCTCATTTTGTTCTGTATATCTAAGAGGATGGCTGAAAGGTACATGGAAGCCTTTGCCATTTGGTGTACCTATGGTTTGGCATTAACCAAAGGATCATGTAACCGATTGTTACTTTTGTGTAACAAGTGTATCTTGAAATTTCTAAAAAATCTAATCTACTGTTAAATATCATATCTGCCAGTAGCCGATTGCAAAAATAGGATTTTATGTAAGATTTCATGAACATTGCTTCAATCAGCTGTTCACTGGCCAAAATTTTTATGGGGTGAAGCTGTACTTGCTGCAACATTTTCATTAAGTAGAACTGCAACAAAAATTAAAGAAGAATATATTGTCACATTTTTTGCTGCTCGACTAGGAGACTGAAAGAGAGACTAACATTTACAAATGTTTATATAAATACATTTATTGCTCTAAGAACATATAAACAATAACAATAGTAAATAAATGACATACAAAATACTATTTCAAGTATTTCACCTATCTCTCTTAATACTGACTTTTCCAGTATTTATGTACCCTGAGCTGCAGAACCACCTCATTCCTTAACTGTTGAAGTGTGAGAATTATCATCAGCGCCCTTAAATTTTCCCATGAATTCCTATTTCGGTCCGGTAACCCTTCTCGCCGAACAACAGCTGATGGAGGTGTGCCATTAACAGTATTACAAAAAACGATTGTTAGCCTGACAAAAGGACCCTTTTAGTAACCTTCTGGATTCCTTTCATGAGTATTTTCTCATACTTTCTTCTTAATTGGAAGTAATCCGTTACCTAGGTCCGTTATACTGGTCTTATTACAATATATATTGTAGCAACCACAGGGATACAATGACAATACAAGTCGTGTGTGTAAATTATTTAAAAGTTTGTATGGGCTGAAACAAGCTTCAAAATGTTGGCATAAGTGTTTAAATGAATTCTTTGGAACTTGTAATTTATGGAAGAATTTTTCAAAATCTTGTATGTTTTATAATGAAAAATATTGTTTTTCTATGTGGATGTTGGGTTAATTATGAGACAAGAGGAAATTGTCAATGAATTCATGATCAGATTGGCCCATTGTTTTGAGATTATTTCATCAGATATAGACTGTTATTTGGAAATAAAAATTGATAAAACTCATAATTATATTAGAATTTCTTAAACTGCGTATACGAATAAAATATTTAAAAAATTTGACATGGTACAAAGCCATTAATGATCCCTATTGAATATAGATGAATGATAGGTGATGTATCATTGGAGGAAGACAAAAGTAACTGTCGTGAAATCATTGGAAATTTAATATATTTAATCTTGGGGAATAGTATTTAGGAATTAGGCGATAGTTTATTGAGAAGTGAAACTGACCAAGCAATTCAAACCCTAAAAGACAGGAAAGCATCTGAAGTTGATGAATTAGAGCACAACTTATAAAATCGGCTGGAAATATAAGTAAGGATGCAATGTACAAGCTAGTCATCAAAATTTATGAAACTGGTGTTGTGCCTGATGATTTCGGTGGCATATCTAGTTTAATCATCAGGCACTACAATTTGTAATGCCTGATGATAAGTGCATTACAATCAGAGGTTAGTAATTATTAATAAATCAATATAATTCTATTAAAAAAAAAGTTGAAAAAATATTTCACCGGTGCTGAGGAGGAGGATAAAAAAAATTCCACCTTATAGTTAAGAAAAACTTCAAATTTACTCTGACAATGGTTGAATGAGAAAAAAAGTTTCACATGTGTAGCATACGACAAGCCCCATCTTACTATTTCAGCAATACTTTGGTCATCCCTTGCCGTAAGAGTTGATTACATCAAAAATTGTTTCAGACAAAATTTTTAGGTAATGTTTAGAGGACTAAAGACCAATTTAAACCGATTCGATCGTGTGCCTATTAAGAGAGATATGATTTTTTTGTTTTCAAAACCTCATTTTTTTCACCTGTTGAGCCAGTGGTTGATGATGTTAAAAAAATTTACTTACATAAGTTTTAGACCTTTAACCAAAAAATTGTAGGAACTTTAAACGAATTCGATATTTTACTTAATAAAAATATTATAGCGATATTTTGCTTTTTTGAAAAAGCCACCCCATTTCCACCTCCATCCTCCGATTTTGGACGTCAATAATAATAATTGTATAAATATTTGATGTTAATAAAAGCAAATATTTCAGCAATTGTGCAAAAGTGCAGCAAAAAATTTGTATATGTAATTTAATAGGTGTACAAGAAAGAATATGGTGACCACATTAGATTTAGTGAAAAATCTGATTATTTGATATTAACTGAAAACTATAATTTAGAAAAGTATTATTTTTGTATTTTTTTAGCAAAAATTTTTACTATAAATTAGAATTCAATAAGTTCTTAATGAAATAAAATTTTATGTCCTTTTGATTTAAAAAAAAATGTGTATATGAAATTTAATAGTCGTACAAGGAAGTCATGTGGTGTCCACATCAGATTTTTTATTCTTGTTGACTACTTCCTCATTCCTCCCTTTATTCTTCCATTTTACTTTCTCCATCCTTTTCCAACTCAAAAGCATCAAACCAGTCCCTCATCATTCATGGTTCACTTCATACAAGATACTCTATATGTAACGTTTGGCTAACCGCTTCTTAATTCTAAGCCCAAATTATTATTTTTACTACAGTGTAATTCTCTCTTGATAATGAAGGCTTCCTTCACCAAAGTATTTTCAAATCTGTATTTGTAAATCTGTATTTTTTTTTCTGTTCTTCATTCACTTTTCCTTATTACCAAATTTTGTTTTTTACATTAGGTACTTTACTTTTTCTATATTTACTTCCATTCAATACTCTTTCATCTCTTCCTTCATGGCTGTTAACAATCCTTAAAGCGAATGTGTGCATCGGCTAGAATTACTATATCATCAGAAAATCTTATTTTTTGTCCTCCTCTATTTATTTCTTCTTTTCTTTTTTCTAATATATTCTTTATCATACCTTCACTACAAATACTGAACAATGTCTATAAAAGGCAGCTTCTTTGTCTAACACATTGACCTTGATCCAACCAGTTAGTATATCCTTACGTACTTTTGTTATTTCTGTTTGTCTCAAGTATAATTCTTTAATTAAACTTCTGTCTTTCCATTCTACTTTTTTCTTTAAGAATTTTCATAATTTTCTTCCATTAGACTCTATCAAATACTTTCACTAAATCTATACTGACTCATTTCTCTTCTTCTTTTCAATCATCCTTAATAGCCCAATGGAATCTCTGGATCCTTTTTCTTTTCTAAATCCAAATTGTTCCTTTCCTACATTAAATTTCATTATTCTTAAGAACCTTGGGTTTAGAACTCTTAACAATACTTTCGCAGCATGGGCTATTAAATTTATTGTTCTATGTTCTGTACATTCTTGGGTAAGATTTCTCTGAAATAGGTATTAATAGTGTTTTTACAATTTCTTTATGTAATCCTTCCGTACTGTATATCCTTTAACACAGTTCAACTATTTCTTTCCCTCCTTGCACATTTAAATATTTATAAAATTCTATTGAAAGTTCATTTTCTCCAGTCAATTTATTTTCTTAATTTCTTTAATTATTTTCTGTACTTCAAATTTTAATATTGATGCTCCTTTATCCTCTTCAGATACCTCCCATTCCTTTCCTATGTTTAGTTCTCAGGTTTCTCTCATGTCATATAGATGTTATATATTCCTTCCATCTTTCTCATATGTCTTTCTCCTCATGTAGCATTTTAATCTCCTTTATCTCAACTTCTTTTACCATCCCCTTTTCATTCATCCCATTTAATGCTATACATCACATCATATTGCCCTTTTCTTACCTAAATCCTCTTTATCATTGCATTTTCCCTTTAACCATTTATCTCAAGCTTTTTGTGTTTCCCTCCTTAACTCATTGTTTAATTTGTGATACATCACTCTTTCCTTTTCTCCTGTCTTATTCTTTTACCACCTTCTTTCGTCCATTTCATGTAAGATTTCTGTTGTTACCAATGATTTCTTGGCTCTATTTTCTCATAATAATAGCCTATGTCTTCCTCTGCTAATATACTATGGCATTTTTTAATCTCATCCAGGCCTTATTCACTGTTCTTATTTTCCTTTTTCTTTTTTAAATTACCATAGCTAGTTTTTCACCCACTGTTTCACATGATCACAAGGTCGTCATAAGGTCATGATAATGATCACAAGGTAATATCTGCACCTGGTAATATACTGGTTTTCTAAACAGCATTCCTATACCTTTCATCTACTAAGATATGATCTACATGATAGTATACATTGTCCCATGTATCCCCTTACACATGGATGTATCTCCATCCATGCTTTCTGAAATAATTTTTTCTTGGCAGAATTTTACTATCTGTTTTGCATTTCTTACTACTAAGCCAAATTTGCCTATCACACTTTCTTCTTTACCTTTTCCAACCTCAGCATTCCAGTCTCTCAACAGTATCTCAGTAGCAGTCTTTTTGATTTTATTACATCTTCAGTACTCTCATATAATTTAATGTCATATATACTTATACCATTACTAAAGTTTTTAGTAATATCTCAGTCTGTAACAATATTAATTAACCTATTTTACTAGTTTATTCCTCAAAATTATCGCCATTCCATTTTTTCCTTTCATTTTTTTCGAATGGAATATGGCAACTTCTTCACTCTTCCTTTCTTCATCATTCCCACCTTACTAAATTATACCTCACTTTTCAGTATAGAGCCTATAGAAATACCATAAGGTATTACTTCAGAGGATGATATGTATGAATGTAAATGAAGTGTGGTCTTGTACAATCTCAGATCAACTATTGGTGATATGTGTGGTTAATTGAAACCCAACCACCAAAGAGCACCAGTATCTATGATCTAGTATTCAAATCTGTATAAAAGTAAGTGCCTTTACTAGGATTTCAACCTTAGAACTCTTGACTTCAAAATCAGCTGATTTGCGATTATAAGTTCACCACTAGACCAACCTGGTGGGTTACTAAATTAAACAGTAAAACTTATACCATCACAAAATTATCATAACATTATAGGTATGTGATAAATTCATACAGAGCTATGAGATGCAATATGTTTCTAAAAGTCCATTTCTTGCATTCATATCTGAATTTTTTCCTGCCAAACCTTGGGTCAGTAAGTCATGAACATGGTGAACTTTTACACAATAGTTTCAGTTTAGGAAAAACCATTACAAAGGAGTGTTAATATGTTAGCTGATTACTGTTGGACTTTAATTTAAGATGGACCTAAAGCTACTGAGGGTGATAGAAAGATTCTACTTACAGATGTGTAACCTATCCAAAAATATGAAAACAATTATCACAATTAGAAAAATGAAAAAAGATGTGTTTTGTATGTCAGTATTATTAATAACATTAATACTTCATTACTTACTCTAGAATCATTTGTATATCAGTATTATTAATGTTATTAATTACACTGACATACAAAATAAAACTAAAATATATGAACCGTGTTTACCAACATGGATTCATGATGACCTGTCATGAACCAATGATTTTTCACTGCCAAATTTTAACCATCATGGGTTCATGCCGACCTGTCATGTTGGTAAAAATAAATCTGAAATTTGACATGCCACCATAGATGTTTGTACAATAATTTTTCAAAGACTAGTAAAAGCATTAATGATTGAGATGGGACGATAATTAGATAATTCATTACAGCCTCCAATTTAAATATTGGAATAACTTTAGATAGTCTCCATTTATCAGGAAAACTCATTTTTAGAGACAAATTGAATATGAAGCAAAGCTGCTGAGTAATAACTCCCCCACAACCGCTAACAATATAAATTGGAATACGATCTGGACGACAGGATGCCTTTGGTTTCAAACTACTAATTAACTCAAAAACCTTGACCATTGTCAAAAAAAGGAACTCATCATCAATAAATTACTATTAATCAAACTGTCACTAATCTGCCCATTCAACTCATTAAAGCAATATGATGCAAGAGTTTATGTGTACACCAAAGAGAAGTAATGAGTGAATCCAGAGAATACATCTCTGCCACAAAAATTAATGTTGTTCAAACATGCTGATAAAAACAGAATTTTTCTCTTATCTAAAACAAACCTAAAACTGTTTTAGGCCAAACTTTAAATTGTCCACAGACTGAACATAATTGTATTTGCTACATCAATCCTTACTTTCAGAAATTATTACAATCCTTTTAATAATAAATTATGATACTAGAATGTTCCCTCTTTCAGGCATAATGTTTTTTCTGATGAATATCTCTAATAATGTCAGCTGAAAATCAACATGGGAAGGAAGAGTTAGTATTTTAAAATATTTTCTTTGGGACACAGTATTGTAAAACATCATTAATCTTAGTGTAAAAGTAATCAATAGCTAAATTCAAATCTGTAAAATTATACATCTCTTCCCAGTTATTAACAAATTTATTATAAAGATTATAAAAATCAGCTAATTTAAAATTGTTCAAAATTCTGTCAGGAGCAATAATTTTATCTGGCTTGGGAACCAATAAATTAAAACATAAACCTAGATGATGAGAATCCTCTTCAACTAAAGAAGGAGTACCTGTACTGACAAACAGATTCTTATTATTCGACAGCACAAGATCAAATGATTGTCCATTAACATTCATTTTTCAAAATGCAGAATCTAAAATTCAATAGGGACATTAAAGTTATTCAACATCCATGCAACAAGTGTTCCCTCATATAATTTAAACATTACTGATTTAATTTTAGAGAGGTTGAAATTATTCCAATGCAAAATAATACCACATAAACCAAAGTTACTAAAATATACTCAAAGTTTTTGACGTAAACAAATCAAAGTAACTGGAGAAAATGAATTATACCAATTAATAAAAAATTACCAGTATAAAATTTAACCTACTCTCAAACTCAGGATATGCAAAATCATTACAAATATCTGAATGATATGACCTATCATATCCACCATGACATCTACACTTCTTGTATTATCTTGTCAATCCTTTCTGTGTACCTGATTGCTACTATTCTTACTCCCAAATAATTCACCATCAGAAAAACTATTATTCAGTTGTATTTCAGCTGTTCAGCTGTGTTTCAGTCAATACAATAACAAGATAAGAGAGACCCAATACAGAAGCATAGATATTAAGACACCTTCTTTCTAGACCTCTAACATTTTGATAATAAACAAAAAAATTATGTTTAATATAGAAGTAATGAAAACGTAGTAAGATATAAAAAATAAATAAAAAAGTAAAATCAACAAGCTTAATGCATTGGCAAATGGATAAATAAAAACATATTTAACTACTTGTTATTGCAAATTTATGCAATAATCAAAAATAATTCTAAAAATCATCGCACTGTAACCAGTGTGATGGTTTTTAGAGAATATTTGAAGTTCCGTAGGTTTTAAGTCAACACAAGACCCACATAATAAAAAGAAGAACAAGGTATGCACTTT
The DNA here is from genome assembly GCF_047948215.1 of Lycorma delicatula. Taxonomy (NCBI): domain Eukaryota; kingdom Metazoa; phylum Arthropoda; class Insecta; order Hemiptera; family Fulgoridae; genus Lycorma; species Lycorma delicatula. The sequence goes on from NC_134455.1 coordinate 235,377,815, forward strand.
ATTTTGATGAAACATCTTGACTAATTAAACTGTTACATAATTACAGTTAAATTAAAAGTGAGAATTATAAATCAGATTGTCATAGATAAACAGGAAAATCAAAGCAGTAACTCCACAATAAAGTGTGTAGAGAGAGAAACAATTAAGAGGATCAATTTATGCTTCTCTAGTTTTGATTTGAAGCTAGAGAAGCGTAAATTGATCCGTTGACTGTTATTGATCAGTTGACTGTCAATAAGTGAAATAGTTAAGAAATATATTTGAAAATGTATCACTTATAAAGATTGAGAGCACAATAAAAGTGTTTATCTTCATATTTGTGTAATTAAAACAAATAACAAATACAAACTTTAAAATGATAATATTATTCAGGTAGAAAATTGATTTTAGCTTTAGGAAGGATTTTACAATGCAAGCATTATAAAATTTCAGCACTCACGTTATATATAGATAAGTAAATTTATATGCGTAATTTGTTTATCAGTCGATAAACAGAATAATTATACAGAATAAACATATGAGCTCATTACACAGAAGAATTCAAATAGAAAAAATTTATCAATAGTATTTTTTTTAATGTCAGTAATGTGCTTGGCAATGTCAGTTTTATGTTTGCTCTCTAACATTGAAATAAAAAAAAATCCAGTTAAATGAAATCAGTGTGTTTCTATTAACAACAAAATAAAAAAAATTGATAAGATTAAATTAATGGGAATCACAGTAAAAGCTATGTTAATTCATTGGATCAGAATCAAATGGACTACAAACAAATGTGATTTCTCAGTTTCAATAAAAATTACTTTAAATAATTAATGCTTTTCTAATATAAATATTACTATAAAAGAGTTTTGTTTAAATTTTTTCATCTTCCAATGAGTATCACATAAAAAACAGTATGAACTTCTTCATAATCAGTCCATTAAATTTATTAAAAATAAAGTTTTTAATGCAGGAAACAGTAAGAAGTTAGCAATAGTAGTGAAAAGAAGAAATGCAGATGGCAACTTAACACATAAATTTTGTTTTGATTGATCGTGAAACAGAAAATCTCTTCATCAAGAGAGAAGAATAAAAATGCTACTATTACAAGGAAATATAGATGCCATCATTTAACAGGAAGATGTGTAAAAAATAGGACATTGAAGAAAATATGAAACTAGTAATGAAGAAAAAGTTAAAAGAACATAAAGAAAATTAAATAAGCGTTAAAAAAAAGCAAAAGTAAAGTTGAAATGGCTTGTAGGGGAATGCTCAAAAGAAGTTTAGAAAGAAAAATATGATAACAAGTGATGCAAAAGAAAAAGTAAAACACAAAAATGGGATAAATGGAGGAAGTATAAAGAAAATATCAGCAGAGATGGCGTAATATTACATAATAGAGAGAAATAATTTAATTTTACAAGGAACAGGTGCAGAAACTGTGCTAGTCTCACTGAAACCCAAATGATTTCTCAAGAGAAGATCAAGATGAAATGAAAAGTATAAAACAGGAGCATCAATCCTATAATATACTGCTTTTGACTGAGTGATATAGAAGGTTATAAGAGGACAGCACTTTACTATTAAATTACACCACCAATTAAGTGGACGTATTCACTTAAGAGACTCAGTGTTTGTTTTTTTAATCACATCACGAACATTAATTTCATAAGTATCTAAATGGACAGTGTGACAGACTGGGGTAATTGGAATATATGGTTAAACATACTACATGACAAAAAATATTTGCATGATGTTTATGAAAGGTATTAAAAATACTGTATAAAAAGGAATGGTGAACTGTAAGGATCTGAATATAGTTTACATGAAAAATTAATAATCCGCTATTTATCATCATACATAAACTGAGTTAGTCATCTATGGAATGAATAATAGCAATCCTCAATCCTTTACATAAATTTTTTTTATCTTTTCATCCAGAAAAATTTAATATTATTTAATGATACCACACTGTGATGCATACAGGTTTTTGTTGTAAGCACTTTAACTGTCTCTTCTGAAAACATTATTACTGGATTGAAATAACAAATCATTTATCTGCCTTTAGACTTCTTTTGATACACTTGCATGTCAAAGCAAGACAAAGATTTCACAATGATAACAAAAGGCTTAGGGATGATAGCAATTGCTTAGAGAGAAAATAGTGACTTAATTTTGGTACCAGAAGAGATAGAGAATTGTTAAGTAAATGAGGGTTGGAATTAGGTGAAAAAAATGAAGGGGCTGAGAAAGTATTGGATATTTTAGGATCAAAACTTTATATATATATATAAAGTTTATATATATATATATATATATACCAAGATGATGAAAAGTAACTTACACCCATCCTTAACTTTTTTTTTTAATGTGAGATAACTGGATACAGTTTGTAGCATTTTTCCTTGTACCAAGGGGCTACGTTAATGAATGTATATTTCACTATTTTTGATTTTTGGACGGAAGGGGTGTTTCTACCCACATTATAGATAGAAAAATTAAACTGTGTAGTGACAAGAGCATGGAAAATGGTTGGTCAATGAATATGTACATAGATTAATGTTGAACCTTCCTTAGTAATCCTGTTCCTGGTCTTCAATATTAATCAATATTGTATTGTTAATCAATATCGTACAGATGTAAATCATTTAGGTATTGGTTTATGACTGAAGATTCATGGAGTCTCCTGACAACCTGTAAGCACTTTCATAATATCATCATTCCACCAAGGAATGAACAGCTGCTTAGATTTCCTAATGACATTGGTATAGACATATTACAATGCTCAGTAAAATGTGAATCTTTCTATGGCCAGCCCTCTTTATAATTTTGATCCAAAATTTTATAATACTGTTGAGTGCTAGAAGTTTGATAAAAGACAGAAGATTGAAGATATGACAGACAAATCCTCTTATAAATACTATTATATCTATTTGCTCTAGAATCACTTACTGTGCACAAAGTAAGTAAGTTATATATAAAAAATATGATCATAATATGAACCTTACAGTAGTTAATACAAATTAATACAAAATTAACAAGTGATTAAGATAACAATTACAAAATAAATAATTAAACTAATACAAGAATTATTTATCTTTGAACCACAAAAGTAAATTAGCTTATACTTCTATCAATAAATAATATCACATTGTCCCTTGTGTGCAATGAACTCATCAAATAACTTATTGTACTTAATTGCAGACAAGAACCTTATCCCAAAACTGAATTCTCTAGTGACACATTATGCTAAACTTACTTTGAACGCTCTCGCATACTGTCTGCACATTGAATTCATGTTCGCTGGTCATCAGCAGTATTCATATCTCTCAGTCTAGGACTTGACCTGTAGTAACAGCAGCTGACTAATCCTTTTTACCATCAAGGGTAATGGTGTCTATTATCCAAATCTAATACACTTTTATAGAAATTCTTACTAAAAAAAAAATATTTTTTTGTGGTTTCTGCTAGATTTTTATTTTTTAATTGGTTTTTCAATATACGTTCTTCATTTTCGCTCTCTTATTTTATTCTATCACTTTCTATTACTAGAACCTTTTCTAACCATTACAATATTTATCCCATTTCATCGTCTTCATGATTCATCATCATAGTCATTCCATAGGAGTGTTACTATTTAAGAAGGTGATTATGACAGATTTGTGATTTCTTCCATAGGTGCCTGTATTTGATTAATATTGAAGACAAGGTACAGGATTACAAAGGGAGGTTCAGTAATAATCTATTTACATATCTTTTGACCAACCAATTTCCACACTCTTGCCACTATGCAGTTTAATTTATCTATTCAAGAAGTAGTTCAAACAGAAATTCACTGATAATTGTAAATGCTAGTACTAGCATGTCTGATGTTTATGATAATTTTAATATTCTATTTATACAAATAATGATACATATAAGTTTTGCTAACACAACACTAGTTACCATTTTTTTTTTAAATATTCTCAAAATATTTCACTAGTGAAAGTACATTAACTTTGGGCTTAATTTTTTAAACAATTAAGATATATATCATTATTCTATTTGTGCAATTTTTATAATAGATGATATTTGAAAATGAAAAAAATGTGATGTGGACACCATATCACTTCCTTATTTCCAATAAAATTACATACACACATTTTTTTTTAAAATAAAGAGTACATAAAATTTTATTTTATTAATAAATTCTGATTTTCTTTAATTGTTATTATTGAATTATTATTTACTGTAATTTTTTTTTACAATCAGAGGTTAATAATTATTAATAAATCAATATATTTAAATTTAAAAAAAAATATGAAGTTGGATTTGAACTGATGTGCCTTCCCCTTGTAAGATCCAAATATTTCATTAATTAAAATTTTATTTTGTTATAACTTTGGAACCAATGAAAATAAGTACCACTTATTTGCAAAGCTCTGAATAAGTTGTAGCTTGAAATAAGTTGTTGAAAAGCTCTCAATGAGGACTTATTACTGCAGTTAAGAAAAAATCCAAAATCCAGATTTTGGGTTTTTTTGGACACTTCTGGTTCAGTCAATTGCAATCAAAAGAGGAGGTGAACAATTAGTGTCACAACAGTCCTAAATCCAAAATTTCAGCATCCTACTGCCAATAATTTTTTAGTTATGCAGATACATGCGTACATACATACATACATATGTACATATGTCATGCTGAAACTAGTCAAACTGGATATTTCCGTTGAAATCAGAAAACCGAAATTTTTCATGATCACAGTACTTCCTTTATTTTGTACAAGGAAGTAAAAAGATAATAAAAAATGATATTTGTTAAAATAAAAAATGTAACTTATGTAAATTAGTTACAGTTTAAATATTATGATGGTTATATTAATAATAAATTTAATGCTTACTCAACCTGATTACTTGAGCTTGATATAACTACTTCAGTTTTAGTGTAGAATAAAGGAGACTAGCAGATTGATTTATTCATGCAGAAATAAATTTCTCTATACCTAAAATACTGAATCTGGATGAAGAATCACAGGATTGCCAGTAAATATTAGTGAAAAACTGTTGTTTTAGAAAAGTTATTTTTCATTCTGTTATTGCAAAAAAAAAATTGTCATTTTGACAATGATATTTGAGGTCATCACCTTAATAATAGCATAAAGATGTATCCAGCGATGACTGTATTGGGTTTTAATTTGTTACTAGAAATTATCATTTATTACTATAAAAAAAAATTGAATTTTCGTATCTGTATCCCTTACCTACAAATTTTTATATTTTATTAAAAATTATTGTACACTAACATTTCCTACAATGCAATTACTGTGTAAAAAAATTTTTTAATAAATTTTACAACAAAGTTTATGATTCTGTTGCAAATTTAACTGTATTTTTCAAAAAATTGGAGCTATTTGTAAAATATTAAGCCTCTTGGTTTACTTTGTAAAATTATCTACTGAAACCTAACGTCCAAAAAGCAATTTAATTTTCTGTAAGTGCATTTATAAATAATTTTTATATATTTCTTTTGTTATGTTTTATTTCAATTTATTAGTCTAGAGTTTTTTTTTTTTTTTTTTTTTTTGTCTTCAGTCATTTGACTGGTTTGATGCAGCTCTCCAAGATTCCCTATCTAGTGCTAGTCGTTTCATTTCAGTATACCCTCTACATCCTACATCCCCAACAATTTGTTTTACATACTCCAAACGTGGCCTGCCTACACAATTTTTCCCTTCTACCTGTCCTTCCAATATTAAAGCGACTATTCCAGGATGCCTTAGTATGTGGCCTATAAGTCTGTCTCTTCTTTTAACTATATTCTTCCAAATGCTTCTTTCTTCATCTATTTGCCGCAATACCTCTTCATTTGTCACTTTATCCACCCATCTGATTTTTAACATTCTCCTATAGCACCACATTTCAAAAGCTTCTAATCTTTTCTTCTCAGATACTCCGATTGTCCAAGTTTCACTTCCATATAAAGCGACACTCCAAACATACACTTTCAAAAATCTTTTCCTGACATTTAAATTCATTTTTGATGTAAACAAATTATATTTCTTACTGAAGGCTCGTTTAGCTTGTGCTATTCGGCATTTTATATCGCTCCTGCTTCGTCCATCTTTAGTAATTTTACTTCCCAAATAACAAAATTCTTCTACCTCCATAATCTTTTCTCCTCCTATTTTCACATTCAGTGGTCCATCTTTGTTATTTCTACTACATTTCATTACTTTTGTTTTGTTCTTGTTTATTTTCATGCGATAGTTCTTGCGTAGGACTTCATCTATGCCATTCATTGTTTCTTCTAAATCCTTTTTACTCTCGGCTAGAATTACTATATCATCAGCAAATCGTAGCATCTTTATCTTTTCACCTTGTACTGTTACTCCGAATCTAAATTGTTCTTTAATATCATTAACTGCTAGTTCCATGTAAAGATTAAAAAGTAACGGAGATAGGGAACATCCTTGTCGGACTCCCTTTCTTATTAGGGCTTCTTTCTTATGTTCTTCAATTGTTATTGTTGCTGTTTGGTTCCTGTACATGTTAGCAATTGTTCTTCTATCTCTGTATTTGAACCCTAATTTTTTTAAAATGCTTAACATTTTATTCCAATCTACTTTATCGAAAGCCTTTTCTAGGTCTATAAACGCCAAGTATGTTGGTTTGTTTTTCTTTAATCTTCCTTCTACTATTAATCTGAGGCCTAAAATTGCTTCCCTTGTCCCTATACTTTTCCTGAAACCAAATTGGTCTTCTCCTAACACTTCTTCCACTCTCCTCTCAATTCTTCTGTATAAAATTCTAGTTAAGATTTTTGATGCATGACTAGTTAAACTAATTGTTCTGTATTCTTCACATTTATCTGCCCCTGTCTAGAGTAAAAAAAAACTATTTGAGAATAAAGAATAGAATTGACATTGAATCTGCAACAGGTAGCAATATTAATTCACGTACTTTGTCAAAATGTTGTAATGTACTTGTATATTATATTCCAAAAATATTAACAACTGGTAATCCTTCCCTGAATTTCTAATCTATCAAAGTAAAATTATGTACTTGTATTATCTGAACTTGGAAATTATGATTAGGATAGTGTAGTTTAATTATTTGGCTACATTGATGATATAGTGTTGCTAGAGGAAGCGGAAACAAGGTATGGGGGTATAGGCAAAATAACTGAGTTGCATACAGGGTTAGTGAGTGGATGGCTGGGGTAGAACTTGAGTTGGCTCCTGAAAAGACGGAGATGGTGGTGATCTCTGCCACCAGGAGGAGGCCAACTTTATGTCTATATATAGCAGAGAAATTGTGTCCCAGGTAACCATAAAATACTTGAGAATCTGGGTTGATTCCAGACTAAGGCTTATTACTCATGTATTCCAGGCTTGTGAGAAGGTGGTGAAAACAAGGAGGCTTATTGCTAGCCTACTCCAGAATACAAGAGGCCCACCCAACAAAGGAGGAAACTGCTTACTGGTGTGGTCTATTCAGCCCTGCTATATGGCACTGAGTTGTGAGTGCATGTTGTTAGATTTTCCAAGTACAAGGGTAATAAATTGCAATCCATCCACAGGAGGTGTTGCATCAGAGTAGTGGTCGCCTATAGGACGGAGTGCAGGGAAGTGGTTGAAGTGGTTGCTGGACTCCCACCTGTAGACTTGATGATAATGTGGAGTAGCAGAACTAGGGAAGTGAGGACACTCCCGTTACAGGAAAGGAAGTGCTCTACTGAAGAACTTGAAGAGGAGATCCCACAAACATGGCAGGAGCGGGGAACCGGGTCACGAAGGGTAGGTAGACCCATCGCCTTATTGGGGACATCAGAGGGTGGTGCCGGAAGACCCATGGTACACTGGGTTTTGAGTTCAGAAATTCATGCCACAATTCCTGGCGGGTCATGGGGGATTCAGGTCTTATTTGTACAGATTCCGGTTCGACCTATCTGAAAATTTACCGATGTGCGAGGTTAAAGAGAACCCCCAACATATACATGATAATTTGTATTAATTTAATAATTTGTATTATTTGTCCTTTTTTCTGCATGGTTCTTGTGCGATGTTGTGGTCGGGGTTTCTTTTTGATGTTTTATTTGTGCTGATACCAATGGTGTTGTTTGTGTAGTGTGTGACATCCTGTTGGTTTGTTATGAGTGTGTATATGGACGATTCCTCCTTCTTCTGATGAAATGCTTTTAGAAGCAGTACCAGGAAGGGGGTAAGCCAGGGGTAGAGGTTTAGTAAGTAGTGCACAGGTATACATATGCCCTTGGTTATAACTGGTGGAACATGTTAGCGAGCCTGACACTGCTTAGGCACCTGTAAATGGGGTTCCTCTACCTCTTTAAAAAACAAGTGTAGTTTAATGGGATGAATGGAAAAAAAATTCTAAGAGGAATTTTATGTGATAGTAGAATATTTTCCAAAGTTATGTTAAAAGTATATATAACAAAGAAGTAAATAAGTAGATGACAAAAAGAAAAAAAATGTGTATTAATTATCATATAAACTAATAAAATAAGTAAGACTACAAATGACATTGTCTGAAAATCTAGTTGGCAATCTGATATAGAAAACACGAGCTATCTGAAAAGAGTTTCCAATGTTATAGACTCTTTTGTTTATTTTAATATATTGGCTCTGTTTGAAATGTTCACTGCAAAAGAACAACATGTTGAGATAGATTTTTATTTTCTGAATGTGTAAAACAGTTAAAATTCATTTGCAGGTGTTAAAAAATGATGTTAAAATATAGATAAACTTGTGATGAAACTTGGATTCATCATTTTGAGCAGGAATCCATTTGTCAAAATACTGACTTGTATGTGGTTTTAAGTAAGTAACATTTAAGGACATGTAATAACGTTTTTTAAAAATTATTATTATTCTTACACAATTTGTATTAGAAACCAACCTGAATCAGTCACATTGACAGTAATATTTCAGTATGACAGATTGTTGTAATATTCAGGCGTCCACAAAAGAGGAAATGGCCAGCTTGTTTGAAAAAAAATAAAATGAGTAATTTTTATTTTTTTAAATTTCTACAATTTATTGACTATTAAAAATAGCATATTCTTTTATTTTGCATAAAGTTAAAAATATGAATCTTCAACCGTCATTGTAAGTTGCTTTGGAGAGGGAAAAAAGTGCTTTCAGAGTATTAATTTAATAAAGATAATTTGAAAATTTTAGGACAAAAAATTTTATAAATATTCAGTAAAATTTTATTATAATTTCAGAAAATCAGCTGAATAAGTCTTTATTACAAATAAATTAAATGTTTTTTAATGCAATGTTTCAAAACTAGGGTATATATACTTTCTAAACAGGAACAGAAATAGTATGGTTCAATTAACGGGGTTATGGAATTTTTTCATTTTTAATTTCATCCATTTAATTGAATTGCATAAGAATAAATTGCATAGGAATACATCTAATGTCTAAGATCATTAAAAAAATTACAAAAATGAATAAACCATAATTGTGAAAAACTTCATTTTGTGATCTCTTCACAAATGAAGTAATCACACTTGTTGAGTTTACCTATCAATGGCATTCCAAGAGATACCATATATATAAGGCACTTGTATAAAATGAAATCAGATGGAAACTTCTGACTTCCCTATCTGAAGAGGCTGACTGGTTGTGATTCAGATTAAATAAAAATGAAATCCAAATCTTAAAAAAGTTTATTAAGTTAACATGACATTTCAAATAAATGCATTTGTACACAAAAAATATTATATAAACAGCCCAAGAATATTAATTCTGAGAATTATTACATCATTTAAAACACTTCAATTTCATTGAAATAAGGTCATTATCTAGATTATGGTAATTAATATTGTTAAATACTTACAGAAACAAAGTTAAAAATTTACTTTTAAAATTACAGATTTTGTGATGAAAATTAGTTTTAAATATATAAAATTCCCATTTTGTTCAGTTACTGCAAATTATTTCAGCGTTCAGATGTCAGTTCAGTAATAAAGGCAATCAAAAATTTGTCTAAATGAAATATTCATAAACTTTCTAGTTAATATTACCTTATTGCACAATACTTATGGAAATTTATCCATTATATGTGAGTGGAAAATTTAATACTTCATTAAATAATGTTTCAGTTAAGAAATTCAAATGTGTATGTTAAACCTTGAAGCAACATTGTTAAAGCCATATAAAGAGATGGTTTCTGGATGTAAGCCAAGATAATTAAAATATTATTAATTGGCTGTTTGTAGTAATTGTGCATGAAGCAGGTGAATGATGAGAAATATATTGTCTTAAATGTTATAAAAATAGCAATGAAATTTGTGAATGGAGTAAACTCAAGATGTGAATTATCAATTGGATCTTGGCAGCTTGTGTCTCTTGTAGCCTGAAATATCACACACAAGGCACTAAACAAATCATTTTACCTAAGCAGCATCTCTCATTCTCCTTGCTACCCCTCCCCCAACAAATCTTTGAATTTTTCTACTCTGACTTTGATCACTAATATTTACATATATATATATATATTTGTATTATAACATAAATTATTAAATATTACAATGACTCTTTAAAGTACCCATAAGATATCTTATACCTAATCTAAATATTTTACATATTTATTTTGTGATATTTTTTTGATATTCTCTTACTTCTTTTTAGATTCATTTACTAATTTTTTCTTATGGCACTACTCATCCATCTCAAAACTTTTATTTTAGCCAATTCTAACTTTCTTAAAACTTTGGAAATTATTTTACTGTCATATGAAATTCCCCTTAGCATCTTTTTTCCATTCATTTCATTAAACTACACTATCCAGATCATCATTTCCAAGTTCAGTCAAAACAAGTACTTAATATTTATTACTTTGCTAGTTTAGGAATACAGGGAAGTTTACTAGTTATTATTTTTGATATGTATGTAGAAATACATTACAACATATTGACAAAATACATGGATTAATATTGTTATCTGTTGCAGATTCAATGTCGATTTTATTCTTTATTCTCAAATAGTTTTATTACTCTAGATTAATAAATTAAAATAAAATAAAACAAAATAAATATATAAGAATTATTTATATAAATTCACTTACAGAAAATTAATTACTTTATGGACATTAGGTTTCCGTACATAATTTTGCAAAGTAAACCAAAAGGCTTATATTTTACAAATAGCTCCATTTATTTTTAAAAATACAGTTAAATTTGTAACAGTCATAAACTTTGTTGTAAAATTTATTAAATTTCTTTTATACAGTAATTGAATTGCAGGAAATGTTAGTGAACAATAATTTGTAATAAAATACAAAAGTTTATAGGTAAGGGTTATAAACAGGAAAACTTAAATTTTTATAGTAACAATATATAATTTCTAGTAATAAAGTAAAACCCAATACAGCCATCACATAGGCTGGATACTTTTTTATGGTATGATGACCCCAAATACCATTGACAAAATGACAGCATCACTATTTATTTGTTTTTTTTTTTCAATAATAGAATGAAAAACAACTTCTCTATAACATTAGCATTTCACTGGTATTAATTGCCAATTCTGTGATTCTTCATCTAACTTCAATATTCTATGGATAGAATAGTTTGTTTCTGCATGAATAGTGAATTCTCTGGTCGTGGGGAAGAGGAATAAGCTATCCTAGAAGCTACATGATGTACTGGTGGAAAACAAAATTGCCAGCCTGAGGTAGGAATGTTGATGTGTTAGAAGAGCCCTACAGAGAAGGAGAAGGAGCGATGCTGATTCTACAGTGGCTAGAGAACAGCTCTTAAGATGTAGGAATAAAATGCAGAAGAGCATTGAAAAGTCCAAGAAGGCTAAGTGGATGAATAAATTATTTTGTGAATAAATTAATGAGGATCCTTGGGAAACAGGTATCAAATCGTTCTGACAGATTCGGCAAAGCATTACCTTTTCTCCTTGGTAAGCAGACGAGGGATGTGATTGGATTTGTACTATTCCACAGAAGTGACTATTTTTTCAAAGTAAGATGGTGGCCCAGGACATTCTCTGCTTTACAATCAAGGAGCTTCATGCCAACTGAGTAAATCTCAGAAACGGCAAGATTCCAGGCCCAGGTGGGATACCTGTCAAGGCTTAGTTGATGTTGCTTCTCTGATGGAGCACTTAACTACGCAATAGTGAGTGAGAAGAGCTCAGAGGAATGGAAATGTGCTAGGCTTGTACTTCTGAAAAAGACTGGTAAAGAGGATAAATATCCAGCAGGTTATAGGCTGTTATGCTTACTCAATACTCTTAGTAAGCTATTTTAGGAACTAACCCTGCAAAGGATGAAGGATGAAGCTGAGGCAGGTGGCAGGCTCTCCAAATGTCCACCATTGATGCACCTTTCAGGCAGGAAGGTCCACCACTGATGCACCACAGTGAGTAAGCTTCATAGTAGATGAAGCAGTTCTTGGCTCCAAATGCACCAAGAAGTTGCCGATATTAGTTCTCTGAAGGGAACCTATCCCAAGAGGATCCTGGCATCAGCAACATATAGCAGGATAGAGTTTCAAATGGAGTGCGGAGTACCCCAAGGTTCCTTGCTCTGGCCATTATTATGAAACATCATCTATGATGGTTTACTCAGTCTGGGTTGGCGGAAGGACATAGAAGTAGTTGGCTTTGCCGACAATGTGGCGCTGGTTGCAGTGGATAAGGAGGTCCAGTGACTCATGAATAGAGCTGTAGAAATGACAAAGGAATGGGTTAACAGCAAGGAACTGAGCCTTGCAGTAGAGAAAATAGAAGTCCTTGTCCCTGTTGGGAAAAAGAAACTCCCTCACATATAAATTAAGGTAGGTGGGGTTGTGGTACAGCCAGTAAAACAAGAGAAGTATCTGTATGTCTGAATACACAAGGGCACGAAGTTCACCAGGTACATGGAGGAAGTGGCTGTGATGACTGAAGGGATAGTGAATGCCCTCTCTGGACTGATAGCAAACGTAGGGGGTCTGCTGTCATCTAAAAAACGATACTTATTTCGACTTTGTCATCAATTTTACTTTATGCATTTTACTTTTTGTGGCATTGTGCCATGCAGTATGATAAATGCTGGTGTAGGCTAAATAGTGTTCTGAGGAGGTTGGCACTCCGGATCACCTCCACTCGTAGGTCAGTATCCACTGTGGCTGTCTTCGTTATCTTAGGGGTGCCGCCTACTGAATGAAGGATATCTGAACAGGTTTAGTGATGGAGATGTGACACTAAAGAAGTTTACGAAAGGCTAGTCTCAAGGAGGCCGGATAGATGGAAGCGCACCTCTGTAGGAAGGTGGATTCCTTATTATCCTTATTTTTTCTTATTAACCCAAACTCAGAAGGTAGGTCTGTCGAGGTCGTGGGAAGATACATTTTTGGCTAACTCAGTTCAGGTGTTCCTACTTTGAGTTATTTTTTTTAACAAATTAAAATTTAAAAACACTACTAATATTGGGAACAATAAGAAGGAGGTTTCTGTAGCCACACATTCTTTGAATACGGCAGACAGATGAGAGTCAGCGATATAATGCAATAGTAGGAACGTTAAACGTCGAAAATTTCTCCAGATTAGTGAGATCTCATGACACGCGATAACCTCCATGAACAGAAAAATCCTGCGCACCAAGGTGGCGGTGGAGAGGCAACAGAATTAGCTGTTTTCTGGGTGGATGGGGAAGGGCAGCTTTGGCAAGGATACAAGTTGTCCGGGACTCCCCGAATCAACTGTAGGAGGCCTGCAGGAAATAGCATGCCCATAAGCTTATGGGCATGCTATACTTACCTGCTTACGTGCCTGCTTATGGATGCTTACTTGCCTTGCGACATAGCTATATCGCAAGGCAAGTATCGGGTGCTGTTGTAAAAGGAGGAAGATTTTTATTAGTTGCAAGCCCGACACTACCAATCGTGAGGTGGACAGTGCCTGTCAGAGATTTTCCTTCCAACGCAAAAAGAAAAAAAGAAAAACGATGGATAAATTAAAAAATAGATACATTATTTATTTATTTTTTTAACTGTAAATAAATTTAATTGTTATAAAGGTCTATTTATATAATTTTTTTTATTATTTTATTGTTAACCTTTGTTTAACACAATTATTTTTCGTTATATTTTTGTAGAAATTTTTAAATTATTTCATTTGTTTATTTAATCTTTTATACAATACTTAATCCAAATTAGTTTGCCATCTTCATTACATAAGTGTAGAAACCCGGAGTAGAGAATCCTGTGGTTTTACAATTAGGCTGTTGTAAACAATAAAAATCATGTGCTCGTACACAAATAACGTCTCTCGCGATGTGCTGTAACGAAGCTGCAATTTGACACACTTACAAATAATGTAGAACTTATGTTATTTTTAAAATTACGGAAAGTGAAAACCACGATCCGAATTTGGCTGTAATTCAATTTGCATTGACTTTGTTTAAAAGAAAACAAAGATCTTACGTAAAAAAGAATAATTCATTCATAATGAATAACCAATTAATTATAAAGCACTACTAAACGAGTAAATTTAGCAGTATTGTTTATTTATTTCTGAATTAGAATAAAAAATACTAACTGATGTTGTCAATCCTGTTTTCTATTATAGCGTAAATTTAGCTTAAAAACTATTAAACCACTGAAACATCAAATTCAGATTATTGGACAGGATAAATAAACTAATATCCGAACCTTATGTGTGGATTGGAAAGATAAAACTTACCTCAACAAGGATGTTGAATCTAATCTTAAAGCAACCAAGCCAGTGGATAACTGGTTTGGATCATGATTATTTTTAACAAGATCTTTTTGCTTCGTATTGATAAATTTGTGAGATGAAATATACTTTAACAGCCGGAATCGAGAAACCAGTTATTTTAATTTGAATATATTTTAAATTCCAACATGGAAATATTTATAACAAAATATTACTTTTACGTAAAGTTGGAATAATGCAATAAAATGAAAAAAAAAAAAATACTCAATCATAAACAGAAAGAAAACGACAGGCCGTGATAAAATTAAGTGAAACAAAAGAATTTTATCTTGCTTAGTTCACGTGCTTAGTACGTCCTGGACCAAAGTAATCGTTGCGGCTTTAAAGTTGATTTTTGAAGCAGTTGTTGAGAACATCTTTGTGATATATTTGTTTGCCGAGATAAACATGTCGGCATATTGGGACTCCGTTCAACTCGAAAGGATATGTAAGAAGTTATCTGGAATATGAACAGTACGAGGTTTTTGTTTCCTTAAATCTATAATTGAACACTTCGAACGACATTTTTTTCACGAAAGTTTGTGTTGTAGACTTCGCCGATGGGCCTTTAGCAGTGTACTTGTTTCTTTATTTTCTCTTGAGTTAATTTAAAGACGCAGTGGTAAGATAAGTTTCAATTAAAGCTATTCGTTTAATACTGCATATTTTATTAAAAGATTGCAGGTAAAAACTTAACCCACGAAAAACGCTAATAATATCGGATAGTGATATAAATAGTAGTTCTACTGTACACTAATTCTGAACAAACAATGGCTGTGGTTATTCAATAATGGGGAATTATTTTTCATATTCATAACCGATGGTCTGCAATATTTTACTATTAATAGAGATGACGCATACTTTTCGATGGAGTCCCAATAAAATTTTGAATATACCGGTTGTCGGAAAAAAAAAAACGGCAGTTATAATTTAAATTTACTATATTACATTTACGTAGATTTACAAATTAATGTGTTTTATTACAATAAGTAAAAAGACAAAGTTTTTTATACTTCTTAATGTAATTCTTTAAGATCATATTTTATAGCTTTGTAAACGTTAAAGCGGTAAAATGCCTCATTACACACTCAGACGAGTAGGTCTGCAGGAATCGTTTTTATGGCTGCAATGGCGTAGGTGGTTGAGCGACTGGATGTTTTTTTGTATACAATGTCTTTTACGTAGCCCTAAAAGAAAAAATCTATCGGGGTCAAATCGAAATTTCGGGGTGACCAAGCGGTTAGACCTTCTCTATATATCCAGCCTTCTGGGAATCGTCGTTGAGCGCAGTCTGCGCATTTTCTGAATAATGTGGAGGAGCTCTATCCTGTCGGAAAATTAGGACCTCCATAATTCCAAATTGCGAAAACACAATGTTCTCTTTCACGTCAAAGTACACTCATAATAGTCTGTGTATGATACTATCCGGGACATTTACTTTTGGACAGTAGGAGACGAATTCAACCGACTCGTGTGGATTTTTCGAGCCCTGTACTTAATACTTATCGCCATTCACGACTCCATGAACATGAAATATTGCATCATCAGAAAAGAAAAATGCGCCGCAAGTAGTTTTCATCAGAAGAAATGAAGTCCAACATGGTTGTTGCAGATTAAACTCTTTGAGACTTATCTTTAGGTTTAATTTCATAAACTTTAGTTTACAAGTAGGAAGTTTCAATCGCTTGCTAACATCATGAATGGTCCGTTTATAAGTAATTTTTACAACTAATAGTAACAACTAAACTTTTTGGACTTCGTTGGAAAGATAGTACATTCTTTCTACTTTTTTGGCACTTGTTTTAGGTCTACCTCGTCAGAGTTCTCTCAAACGGTTTTTCTCCTACGGTTTTCAAAAATTGTTCACACCACTTACTTATATTATGCTTTTGCAACTCGTAGAGTTTCTATGATAGACTAGGATATAATTTCTTTGTACGACAGTCACTGATCTTATTTCTACGAACCAGAACACACACTGTACGTTCTCTTGCGGCGACGCCATGGTACTGGAGCCAGGGCTTGATCTATCAATATTCTAACGTAGCTGTCACCCGAGTATGTGTAAACTAAAACTGAATTGTTATCGCTTCAAAACTACCCGTAAAAGTGGTGAAGAATAAAAACTTTATTCGTTCTTGAACCTCGCAGTTCTTTTTTTGGGCACCCGGTAACGTACGAGTATGAACCAAGAAAATGAATCCATTCAGTTAAAAAAACGCTAAATTAAGTAGCCACTAAATCAAGCACTTTCTCGGGCCGATTTAAATTTTTTTATATCAAGGTCCGCTTCATTTTTCATCATAAGGATGATAGGTTTGTACATGTATAAAGAATCGAAATTCAAGGTTATTAGAACTGCCAAATATCTTCTGTTCCCCTTTATTAAAAAAAAACAAAAAAAACTGAAACCCATACAACTGAACTCTTATCTTATTAAATAATTGTCAATATTAAATTGCAATTTAAGATGATCGGCAAAAATATTTACTAATTTTTTGCAAACACTTTTGTTTAATTTTCAAACAGTCACTGACATCACTAAACCGTCTACAATAATTTTTATAATTTTATTACCAGGGTTAAGCAATATAAAATAAATTTTATCAATGCTAACATGTAGAAATTTATTTCTGAAAACACTTAACTACATAATTAATTTTGCTATTGCAATTGTTGTTTAGGGCTGCAAAAATTTTCGCTATTGTGCTTTGATACTGTGTTTCTGCGTAGCTAATAATGTATTACGTTGGTCTTACAGTTCAAGTTGCTGGCATAAAGGAAGAAATTCCAGAATGAGCAATAAGAAATAAATTTTATCTTCAGAATGAAATTTTTCCTGCTAGTAGTTGTCAGTTTGATTTCCATAATTTGATTCTCGTATAATTTTAATTTCATGACTTAAGATTATTGTTTTGCGTTACATTAAAAAGAGATTTGTTTATTTCACTTTCTTGCGGATTTTTCGTTTTATTTTCTTATACTACTCGTAACATCATTTCTTAGAAGACTAATTCTCACTGCCTCTTCCAGCTTCCACTGAAGTTGTGTTAGGGAATAAAGTTTTCAACTTTCAAATTTTTCATATTTAAATAAATTACAGCAGGGTAATTACTTTAATCTATTGATCTATTTATTATCTCCAGAATGAAATTTATGGTAGCTGTTTAAGGCAATTTATTTTTCCAAAATTTATGAAAGAAGTTGTATAAAAGATTACGTTTATTTAAGAAGTCGCAAATTCTGCATAATAGTACATATTTTTTCAATTATTTTAGAAAATGTAGGAATTGATGTTACAGAGTGTTAATTATCAATCCGGCTACTATGTTCTCATTTAAACATATCCTGAATTATAATATTATTTTAGCAATCTGGGAACAATAATGGATAATTAATTTAATTAATGGATAATTTATTTAATTCACAAAGGGGATACTAAACCGAGGCTGTTTTTTTTTTTAATTTCGTTTGGCAGTTAGGAAATATATTATTAAAACCAGCAGAGAGTTTGTTCTACAGTGCCTTCATTATTTAATTGCCTTCTCAGTATGTGACCTATATAAATATGCGTTTTTCTATTAAAAATAGTTTCCTGTTGTAGGAATAGATTTATATATTATTTTAATTTTTGGTTTTTCAATCCACCATCAGGATAAGAGTAATAAAGAGATTATTAATATTAAAACGTTTGTAATGTGGCTCCAGTGAATATGCTCTTCTTTTTTTAACTATGTTGCGAGTCTAAAAATTATTTTGGAATTATCTGTTCGATTTGTTTAGCTTTTCATTGAAGTATTCTCTTTTGCTTTATAAAATACTGTTTGCCTATACTTTTTTGTAGAACACTTTTATAAAACATTTTTTTTAAATATATGTATGATGGTGACTTAGTATTAGCTGTTTTGGAGGAAGTTACCATGAAGATTTAATGCAGTAGGCTCTTCTTGGCTAAATATGGGATGCCTAGTGAATTATCTCAACCAAGACGAAATACAGCTCAGCATCATTTTGAATACTAAATTTTTAGCAATTTATTCTATCACCTTTGTTAGTTAAAAAATATTTTGAAAACAAAGATAAGAACTTATATTCCACCTACCAGTTATATTAACCGACTGATATTACTAATTAAAAGTATCAAAAATGTATTTATTTTATATTTTTGGAAAAATATCCTTAATTAAACCTTAATTTTATAAATCAGTTTTATTATTCGGTTAAGAAATAATTATAAAGAGAAAGTTTTTTTAATGATTTTCCTATTAATAAGAATATTAATAGAGATAAACAGCTGTAGTAAATGGGCTAAATGGCTTTGAAATGCAATAAACTGAAAAAAGTGCAATAGTAGGCTCAAAAACAGTTTGCGTATTTAGTCAGTTTTGATAATTAATATTTTTAAAGGATTTTTATGTGTAATATTCTTTTCCAGTTAATAAAAATCTTATTAGTTATACATAACGTAATTTCTTATTCTAGGAAAATATAAAAAATTTCCCATTTCACATTATTTTTTAACCTGACTTGAATTAATGAGATGCATTAAAAATTAAAATTATGATAAAATATTCTTAATAAACAAATGCAGCTGGTAAAATTTTATATTCTTTGGACACATTTTTTATTTCCTTGTACGAAGTAAAGGAAATATTGTGATTGCAAAAAATCTCGGTTTTCAGATTTCAACGAAAATATCCATTTTGAGCATCCCCGAATCGGCGTGACGTCTGTATGTACGTATGTATCTCGCATAACTAAAAACGATTAGCCATATGATGTTAAAATTTTGGATTTAGGACTTTTGTAACATCTAGTTGTTCAGCTCCCCTTTTGATTGTAATCGACTGGACAAAAAGTGTCCAAAAAAGCCCAAAATCCAATTTGGGTTTTGGACTTTTTCTTGACTGCAGTAATAAGCCTTCATTGAGAGATTTTCAACGATATATCATAAGTGGTACTTATTTTCATTGCTTCCAGAGTTATAGATAAATAATTTTTTTTAATTAATCAAATATTTGGATCCTTCATGAGGAAGGCAATCGGTTCGAATCCGACTACATCTTTTTTTTCTTTTTAGCTTTTTTATAATTTAAACATATGGCGTTATTAATAATTTTTAACGTCTGGTTGTAGAAAAACTTTTACAACAAATAATAATTCAATAATAACTATAAAGAAAAAACTGAATAAATATCGTAAATTATTAATGAAATAAAATTCTTGTAATTTTCATTTTAAAAATAAAATGCGTATATGTAATCTAATAGGCGTACAAAGAAGTCATGTGATGTCTACATCAGATTTTTTTATTAGGTAAACTATTTACCCAGAAACGTTGTTTATAATTCTTTAAAGTTTAAACTATCATTCACCTAACAATTACAACAAAATAACTTGTTTACTTCATTGTTAACCTCAAATTTGTTAATTTTATTTTACGATGAGATTTTAATCTAACATGAAATTAATTACAAAATAAATTACTGATGGTTTCTTGGCAGAACATCAGTGTTGCTTAGCCAAAAACAAAATAAGAAGTAAGTTGTCTGCATAATCATAAGTTATCGCTCATTGTAGACTAAATTATTTGGCATGCCTCTGTATTTAATAACTGATAATAGTTATTACAATTAATACACTTAAAATCTATTGAATTTATGACAATGTTACATTATTCATAATTATTCAAATAAACAGAGGTTTAGATTATTATAACACTGCACCTGTTTACACTTCAGCTAAACTTCTGTTTTTCTTCTTTTTTTAATCTCTAATATTTCCTAATTTTATGATATAAAATTTCTTCTACAATGATACATTTTGGAGCTGTTTTTGGGGATCCCATTCCAAATATTGCAGGAAGAAATTCTTTCGAAATTTACTTACTTATTATATGTTTTAAATAAAATAATAATAGTAAAAAAAATAAATCTAATGTGAACACCTAATTTTTAAAAAAATGAAAAATACATAAAATTTTATTTCATTAATAATTTCTGATATTTCATATTTTTTTCATACTTTTTTATTGCAATCAGACGTTAATAATAATAAAAAAAAATTAGGACATGAAGTCGGATTCGAACCAATGTGCCTTCCCCTTGTAAGGTCGAAATATTACATTAATTAAAGTTTTATTTGGCTGTAACTCTGGAAGCAATGAAAATAAGTACTACTTATGACATATCGTTGAAAAGCTCTCAAGTGCAGTTAAGAAAAAGTCCAAAATCCAAATTCTTCGGATTTTGGGCTTTTTTGGACACTTTTTGTCCAGTCGTTTGCAATCAAATGAAGAGGTGAGTAACTAGATTTTGCAGCAGTCCTAAATCCAAAATTTCAACAACGTACAGCTAATCGTTCTCGAGTTACGCGAGATACATACATACGTACATGCCTACGTAGAGATACGCCAAAACTAATAAAATTTTAATCAGGGATGCTCAAAATGGATATTTCCGATGAAATCTGAAACCCGAAATTTTTTGCAATCACAATACTTCCTTTAGTTCGAACAAGGATGTAAAAATTAATCCGAACAACTTTGTAGAAAACACTGTTGACAATCCTGGAAAAGGATTTGCTATAAGATACTTTTAGAAATCATCTGTGATCTATTAAATTAGAAAGAATTTGTAAAGAAATCTTTAAAGACCAAAAATTTAAGTAAATAAATTTTAATTAAAAAACAGAATATTTTAATGAATACTCTATCAATATTTTGGAGAAAACTCACACACACATATATTCCCGATGTTCACAAAAGAATATCTGGGTTTTAATTTTTAACTGTTGTAATATTATCTCTTGGATAAGGTTTACAGTGTTTAATTTAGGATTAGAACCAAAAAGCAGAAAATGAAACAGTTTCAGTTGCGCGCATGGCCGTAGATTGATCCTCTTTCTTTCTTTCCCTTTGACAGCGCCTCAAACATGGCAAGTCGAAAATAGAAAGCCTTCTGTGTTTTGTAGATTGCTAAATCTGAATCTTTTAATTATAGTTCAACATGCGATTTTTAGAAAGATCGATTGTGATCCTCCAATAACATTAGTCAATAACTTTGAAACCTAATTACTACGCTGTGCGTGCCGACTTCGTAATCGAAATATTTCAGCGTGAATATGACGAATTTGTTGGTCCTTCTGCTTAATAATGAGTGAAAATTTCATGGAAATGAATTATGGAGTCTTGATCTAATCTTGAAGTTGAAAAATTAAGGCACATAATTTCCACATCTCGGAGTCAGAAAATGCTCACTGGCTAAACTCTGTATGGAATTAATTGGTTAAACGACGTTTTTCTCAACCACTGGATTGTTCATCATGGATCCGATGACAGATTTTTTTGCGGTGATCTCCAAGGTTACTCGATTTAATCCCATGTAATCTTTTCCTTTGGAGTTTTTATAAACCATTCACTGTATATGATTCTGCTACCTATTGATGTATCTGATTTGAGGCAAAGGATTGAAGCAGCTATTATTTCCATTACTCCAGACATGCTGGTTGTAGTATCATCGGTTAACAGTGACTTTGTTACATAGTCAATATTTACTGAATCTAATATATGTTTGGGTGCTGATTACAAATATCAATTCAGAATTTCCCTATTGGCTTAAGATTTTTTATATTGTCCTTCCTATTTTCCAGCAAATAGATGTGCATGAACAATGCCTGTACTGTATGTTATTCATTTATTTATTTATTGTAGAAGTTAAGTTGCTAAATAAACTATAATTTAAATATTATTATTACTTACACAGTAAGTAATCACAAATGATACACATATGGTTCATGTAATATTTTTTCTGAGAATTTATGTCACCCGTTAGTCACAAATTGGGCAGCATATACGAATTTTGTTTTTGCTGACTCAGTGCTGGATGTAATACTTTAAAAAATAAAAAAAATATATCCTATTGTTAAAAAATGCTAAATAAACTCAACTACTTCAGTTAAGTGTGATTTCTCATATATGTAACATATGATAACAAATTTACTTTTCCTATCAATTTCTGATTTTAGTTTTTGCTGTAAAATCAGTGTGTATACTACATAATGTGTGTATAAAATGTTTATAAAGTTTTTTAGTATGTTTGTGACTATATTGCGTTGAACGTTTTAATGAAAATGCCATTAACCATCCAGACTGTTTCTGCTTCATTCATGGGTAGGTAACATTAAAGTCTCAAGGAGAAATATCAGTCCAGTGATAAAAAAACTAGATGAACCATATTTTTGATGTAAAATAAGTGATCAGAACAGGTCTTGGGCTCTTCATATTTGCTGCAATTCATTTGTAATGCTGTTGATTGTTTGGGTGAATAGATCTCGTCACATGACATTTGTAATTCCAATGGTTTGAAGATCTAAATTTACCCAAGAATTAACCAGAATTGTCCCATCATACCTGAAAGGATGAAATCTTTTAAATACAATATTAAAATAAGACCTTTATATGACAGGCAGTGCGAACTTCAACATTTCTTCTTCCAGCATGAAGACTTAGTTTAGTGCAATGATGTGGAATGTTTACTAGAAGTTTTGGGACTTATGTACCATCCTGATGAATGGTGACTTTTTTTAATTCCTCAAAGCGTAGTTTGAAAGTAGCCTTCTTCATGTTGGAAATAATATCCCATCAATCCCTTTAGCTCATGAAGCTTGCATGAAGGAGTCATATAAAAATATGACATTTATGTTGGATGTGATTCTGTATGAGAAACATTTGTGAAGATCTGAAAATGATTGCATTGTTACTTGATTTACAAACTGGATATAATAAATTTTGTTGCTTCTTATGTGAATGGGAAAGCAGAGATAGGAAGAATCATAATGCTAAAAAAGAGTAGCCAAAAAACGAAACATTGACTGCAGAATACAAGAACCTTGAGAGTTCAGCACTAGTAAAAGCTGAAAAAGTTTATTTTTCACCATTATACATTAAATGTTCCAAAAATGAAAAATTTCATGAAAGCAATGGATCTTGATGGGGACTGGATTTACCTTTATAAAAACAAGTTCCCTAATATAAGTGGTGGTATATTTCTGGACGACAAACAAGAAAATTAATGATGGATATTGAATTTGAAGACAATTTGAATGACTGTGAGGTTGCTCCCTTATAGAGTTAAATCTTTTAGAAAGGTTGTAAACAACTTCTTTGGAAATCATAAGACAGATAACTAAAAAGAACATGTAACTGAGGTTCTTAAAAACTATATTGTACTTGGATATAACGCATCATTTCTTGGATATAATATTTTAGATGTAATAAAAATCCACTTTTTAGATTCTCATAAAGATTTTTTCCTGTCAATCCTGGAGTTGTGAGGAACAAACATTGAGAACCTTTTCACCAGAAGATATCCACCACAGAAACAGGCTACAGGAGAGAATGAAATCCAAGAATGCTGGCTACTACTACATGAATCTAAAAATTTATGTACCTTTAGCAAACTACACCAGAAAATCCAAAAGAAGTAGATTTTAGGCATGTAGAAATTACATCTATAATAATGTTACATTACCGTCACAATAGTATTTCTTACAACAAAAAATGGTAATTACAAAAAGCTAAGCCTGATGGAAAGAAACCACTTATGTATTTGAAATCAGAGTAAAAAATACTATAAGATTCAGCTATTACATTCTTGTAAGAAATAAAATATTAAACCTTTTTGTCTAGTAGTGGTATGGAACGAACTCTCATATCAGTTGGATGTTTCTTTTATGACATTGAACACTTGCTGGGAAAACCTATAAGTGTTGCTCTTTCGTGTTATTTGTGTTCCGTTACTGTAAGTCAAAATTAAGAGATATTAAATAGCTTTAAAACCCCGATATTCTTTTTTGTATATCCTGTGTATTTAATCATACGCTCAGGATGAACTTCAGCAAAAACTTCAACAAATAATAATATTTTCTAAAAGAGTACACATTATAAACAAGTTAAGCGTTGAATTTGACAAAAATACAAAATTATGGAAAAATTACTGTAAATTTAAAATTTACTGAATTATTCCTATTAAAAATATTATTTCTTATGTTTTGCAACTAATTAATTATGGTTATGGTACATATTTATTACTGTATAATACATATACTGTATATTGTATATAGACTGTGTTCACAAAAAAATGAATATGCTGGTAAAATAAATGATTTTTAACAGAAAATAATTATGTTTGTCCTATAAAAAAAATAATCAATATATTAACCTAAAAATACTAGATGCAAGTGCATGAAGTATGAGCATATAGAAACCACTTAGACCACTTAAACAACCATCATCCTAACCAGCCATATTACACTTAAAGTCGGCTTATTACCTACAGTTTTTGGTAGTGTAAAATGTCCTGTAAAAACCATATTTCATTATGTTTTTAAGTAACATATTCATTTTTTTCATATTCTGCTCACCTTTGAACTCTGGAGTAGTGTTATAATACTTATAAAAACATTTCATAATTCTCATTTGATCTCATAAGTCACGGTGAACGGAAACAGACATCAATTTTTTAGTAGTGCTTTTCATTTTTTAATTATACACAAAGGATGTAATTCGGAAGGGAAATTTGTTATAAGTTTGTGGTTTTTACTTGATAAAAATTTAAAAAGATAGGAAAAATAAATTATTTAAAAGAATATATGGTCTGAATTTCTAAAACAAATACTTCCAATAAATTTCATTTTGATTTTAAGATAAAAATTTAATCTGGTTGCACAATTAATTTTTTTTTTACTCAAATTTTTTTATTTTACAGATTCAAAGAAATATTCACTACGTTTACTAAATATACTACGGATACGGTAAGTTGCATTCTTTTTTAAAAATTAGTTGATTAAAACTTATCACTAGAAATACATTATCATCATAATAGAATTAAAATATGATTACGAAAGGTTCTGGAAAAAACATGAACAAATTTTTTTTCATGCAACTGATTCGCCTCGTGTTTAATTATACATTTATATTAATATTTACATAACCCGTATATATAAATTATATATTTATATTAATATTAATTTATATACTAGGAACAAGTGATAAAATTAAAAATTTTAAAACACCCACGAAACCGTTTTGAAGAAACATGTATACTGCAGCGTCCCCTGGCGGCTTATAACCGTAAAACTAATCGAAGAACCTGCTATGAGGTGATACCTACATAATGCAATGAGATGATATCTATGTGTTGCAAAAAGCCGCATCAAAATCGGCCTAACCATTTTAGAGAAACACGTTTACTGCAGCGCCCCTTGTGGGCCTCTCTCTCTTTATCCTGTTTAGCCTCCGGTAACTACCGTTTAGATAATTCTTCAGAGGATGAATGAGGATGATATGTATGAGTGTAAATGAAGTGTAGTCTTGTACATTCTCAGTTCGACCATTCCTGAGATGTGTGGTTAATTGAAACCCAACCACCAAAGAACACCGGTATCCACGATCTAGTATTCAGCCCCTTGTGGCCTGTAATCGTAAAACATAACTGTATAACCATAAAAACCTGTTCTGAGGTGATAACTGTGTAATGAAAAAATCCATATCGAAATTGGTTCAGTAGTTTTTGAGGAAAATGATAACAGACATACATACACACACACACACACACACACACACACACACCCACACACACAATATCTTACTCCAAACGCACATAACGACTTCGTTCTATCGACGGTAAAAGGCAGGCCATAGGCCAGCCGCAAAATTGTTACATGGTTTATGTTTCATTACTCATGATATTTTTAATGGTTTTACCAATTTTAAGTAAATAACTTTCATGAATTTAACGAACTAACAACAAAAAAAACCTTTACAACTAAAAGCTTCAAAATCCTGAAAATTTTTAGGTGTTACTTGAGCTGTGATTTTTTTATCACAGTACTAACCCCAGTGTTTTCCTTTTTTATCCCCAAAAATAAAAATATAATTATAATTATAATTTTAGATAAGTCGTTCGTATCAAGTTACAAACGATTTCTAAATCGTTCGAGAAGTGTAAATCATTAGAACGATTGACTCGTTAGTGCGCTGCGCGCAGCCACCCGGTGCACCACCAATGGTCCGCTTTGCACCAATAGCAGCTAAAATAAAAATGTGAACACATACAACAAACAAAGAATACACAAATATTCTTACTGAAATTTGATTTTTTCAATAATTTTTCAATCATATGTTCATGAATAACTTATTTTTCAAAAAATTAACACATAATGCGGCAGCTCTCTCAAGTAACACACAAACGTGTTTGTTTTTGAAAATTTTTTAAACATAGTTCGTTATAATAAAAGTGCGAACGATTACATTCATAACGGCGGTACATAAAATACAATTATCATTCATTTCGCGCTTTACATGATTACGTCTAAAGTAATGTAGAAAATTAAATCTAAAAAAAGATCTAGTTTGGTTCACAAATTAAAATATCTGAATGAAAATGTATAATCATCAATCAATTAGTAACTTCTGAAAAAAAAAATTATACTAAAATACACGTAAAAAATATGAATTTAAATTTTAGCAAATCTCTTTCATTACTTTTCATTCGCATGCGCATTATACATGAAATCTATAAAGGATATAATGAAATTTCTTATTTATACGTTTAATGCTGGCCTGGTTTCAAAAATCACTTCCAATGACTAGAAATTTCTGTTTTAGGGGTTTTTACTTATAGATATTAATGAATGCAATTGTTTTTCTTAAGTAGATGCCTAAATTGTGAAAGGTTAACATATGGATATAAATGAAATGAGTTGTTCAGTTTTGAATTTCTACAAATTGTTAAATTAATGATTGAGTAATAGTCCAACATTACGCTTATTTATTCGTGTTATTTTATGTATCATAATAATTTGACAAGTTACACAATCTGTGCACTTGAAACACATTTTCTCAAATTTGCAAATACAACATGAAGACTTATAATAGATCAAATATTCCTTTGTAATATTTCACTTTACTGGTTTGCAACTACTGTGCATCATTTATTAAAACAACTGAAATAAAATTTAAAAACTAGGAAATAATATTTCACACACTGAATTACATATTCATAGCTAAAACTATATAATTACCAAGTTAAAATCGACATTATTTTATTAACTATTCGTCTTACTGTCTGAGGGATGAGCAAATTTCCTGCAAATCTGATTCTCCAGTAAATAAGCTACGTACAAGTAACCGTGTGAGAAAATAATCCTCGTTTTCCCAAAACAAACCTCGGTCTTTAGCCAAAAATGCATTATCATTTTAACAAAAAATGAACGACTTAAGAATATTTCTCTGCAGTACGTAAGACGTAACGTAGAATACCTGGAATTGAATTGAATTTATAAAATACACTTCGATCTGGATTTTCAGAGATACTGTGATCAGGTTATACATTTGATTTTGTGAACTTTATAAGAATTATTGAAAACAGCTGATATTACAACGAAGATAACATGTTTTTTTAAAGGAAAATATGATTAAACTTTATATATATAGAAAGAGAGAGAAATATTTTGATATTTAAAATGCAAGATATTTAAAATTTATAAGTAAACTATTAAATATCTTTTTAGAATAACATTTTCTAACGGTCTTCAGATTGAGTGCACGTGTAATACCACTGATTAAGAATGATAAAGAAAGAATCATTAAGAATGAAAAAATACATGATACAAATCAGTGCAGACTAAAAAATACGTTCTAATAATAGGTTACATAGTAATAAAATAACATGTTAACAATTATGAAATATAAATATCTTAACTTAAGGTTATCCTACACACTCATTGATATTTAAAGGAATTAAAAACAAAATTATCTACTTTTATTTTAAAAAAAATATTTTGGTCTAATTTCTCCATTAAAGATACGTTACATTTCTCTTCTAATATTATTTTATTACCTTCACAGTTATGGTCAGGTGACTCATAAAATCTTGTATTAAACGTTTATTTGCCTGTTGTAGTTTAGTTTGAAAGCCGGGT
The DNA here is from genome assembly GCF_047948215.1 of Lycorma delicatula. Taxonomy (NCBI): domain Eukaryota; kingdom Metazoa; phylum Arthropoda; class Insecta; order Hemiptera; family Fulgoridae; genus Lycorma; species Lycorma delicatula. The sequence continues at coordinate 235,406,493 of NC_134455.1, forward strand.
TATTACAAAACGACATTAAAACTTTTAATTTCCATTGCTCATTTGCTTATTGAATTGCAATGGAAGGCTTACATAAGCTTGAAAAAAAAGTGTAGGCTACTCACTATTACAAAACAAGGGGCATATTTGGAGTGATTTAAAAATTACAGCCATGGACTTCAAAGTGGATGCAGAAAGCATTTCTGTTTCCTTTGTTTGTAAGACAGTCAAACAACGAAAAATAATACGAAGTATTAATAAAAGAAAAAATAATATATATGATTCCTAATATGAATCTGGTTTTAAAAATATTTCAGTTCTAACTGTAAAAGCAATATAATTCAACCAACCTACCCTGTTTTGACTCCACAGTTGTCATACTGATTAATCCATCGAATTGGCTCGCCTCAAATCATCGCAAGTAATGGTAAGTTTTATCCCCCAGTGATAAAGAAATATGGTTGTCATCAATCATTAAAGTTTGTAATGAATAATCGGGTGATAAAACAGGTCATGAAACATCGAGAAATGCAGAAAAAACCCATATCCCACTTTTTCACTGGTTACCATAAATTCCTCTTTACTAATTTACCAGGAATTAAAACGTATTTATAATCTAATTAGCCGTATTTATTGTTCCAAATAATTTAATTCTCATTTACTCTTATGATATTTAAGATCACTTCAAAAGATAAATAAAATTTTAGAACTAAGACCGATCAGAATAAACACATTAAATATGTTATGTTGTTTCATGAATAGTTAGGTTGAAATCTGGCTTGGCATTATTCATGGCTTTACTAAGCCACTAATTTTCCAGATTTCCAAGAGTAAGCTTTTAGCTTACGTGATGAATCATACAAAAAAGTACACACATTATTGAATAACGTAAATTATATGTAAATAAATAAATAGATATTTACAAATATAACATGCAGAACAATAATAAAAACTGCACATCTGGTTTTTATGTATGTTAAAAATATGCATAATAATTATTACTGGCTTATATATATATATATATCACATACACCATACACCATACAACTAACATAAGGAATTTAAGGTTTAAATAATCGAATAAGAAGAAATTCATCCACTTATAAGCGTAACTGACGTGAAAAGCGTAAAAAATCGTCATCAACGTCACTAAGAAAAAAGATTCAATACGTGGAAATTTACTATTTTAGGAATTCATCCAGGTAAATGAAGAAACTTTTTAGCTATGGTGAACCATAAATACAAACTGAATCTTTGAGAATGATTGTTGCAACTTTAAAATATACTATTTTACAAAACGAAAAATAAACATCCTTGTGATGGCACAACTTTTTTAATTCATTAAAAATTACTTATATCGTCTTAAAAGCCTACAATTTCTAACATTTAGTTAATCGTTTAGCACAGTTAAATAATCATTTTACAGGAAAGAAATTAATGTTTGTTATAAAAGATTGTAATAACATAATAATTATAATGATTAATAATTATTATTTAATAATAAATGTTTTAAGTGAATGTTTTATTTGTTATTTTCCAGGCGTATTGTAAAGTAACAACCAAATATACTCCATATCTTATCTCTTTTTTTTTTTAGCTTCCGGATGACAATTTTAAATTCATCCGAGGATGAAGATGAGAATCATCTTCAGAGGATGAGATGGAATGACAATTTTAATTACCATCCCTGACCAGGATTCAAACCCGAGTCCTCCGGATGAAAGGCGCTACCACTCGCGCCACGGATGGGTACAGTATATACATGAATAATTTTATCACACAATTTCTTCTATAATACGAATTAAACATGCAAAACACATTTTCTTTGGATATTCGTGTTTTTGGTAAAAGTGTAATTGTGTGTTGGTCAATTTGTGAGCGCTACCATGTATTTGAAAATTATGCAATAAATACGGTATTATATATCTCTTACTGGCATTTTGTAATTTTAATTAAGAAAATGAATTAACGTAAACATGTTGAAATCGGATCTATTAAAAAATTTGAATATTTTAAAAAGGGGAATTGAAAAGGAATCACTAGTTCAGCAATCTGTAAAATGTATTATTTAAGTTATTTATACTTCGCAAGTAAATTCAGTAATATCTTTAATTATAATGTTAAACATAACACCTACCTATTTGTTTTTAGAATGTTTGGAAGTAAATATTTGTGTAACTTGATAAAAGTTTTGTAATGTAATCTTTTTTCTTCATCTGTTAAAAATAACTTTACGTATATTTTTCTTGTCCCTTAAAAACCATTTAGATTGGTAGAATTGCACACAAACTAACCTTGTTTATAAAATATTAGTACTGATAGATTAATGGAAAAGTTGTGAATTTTTTTTTTTTAAACTAAAAGAAATTATACTCCTTATTTATTTTATTCCATCAGACAAGAATAAATAATTTGATAAAGTCATGCTGAAATTTTTACCGTTGATTTTGTATCAAGAATAAAATTATTATTATTTTTTTTAATGAGTAATACAAGAATTAATAAATAAAAAGGTATTGTGAAATTCCTAAATATATTCAAAACAGATTTTAAATAGAAGTAACCACTTGAAATGAATATGTATTCATGAAGGAAAATACTGAAGTGCTGAAAATTTTCTTGAAGGATTTACAGAAATATGTAAGTTAAATTAAAATATGTTAAGACTACTGCAGAGTTAAAGTTCGGGACTCATTATTTATCAGTTATCTTCTCTCGTAAGTGAGCAATAAAATGCTATGGTTTTATGTACTTTTGGTTTATAAAAACTTATTGATTAAATTATCTTTTACAAAAATCTTCTTATAAGTTACGTAAATAGACTTAATTTCAAAACACTGAGAGTTACTATTTATTCACAAACATCTGATATAGGCTGCAGCTCATTGTAGTTTAACACACGTTTGTCTTTGTATTGAATGAAAGTAAAAATACTCAAGCTAATTTTAAAGTATATTAAACGTAATTTATTTTTTGTTGTAAAGTCTTTTAAGACTTAAAAATTTAATTTAAAAGCTTTACCGTACATTGTGGATGTGGGAATTATTAATTTTAACATAGCATTAATACTAATATTGGTAATACCTGTTTTTTAATAGTAATTACAATTAAGTGAACTGGGCCCACGCAATTTACTGTTTCCGTGCGCTGTTTACTTTATCGTATACTTGAGTTCATGTTACATGCAGTCTACATAGTGTTGTTAGTGTAGTAAACGATTCAGTTAAATTTAATTTAAGCACTCCGTCGTTCTGTTTTATTATATTTTGCCAGAATTAAAGAGTTATTACGAAAAATAAAAGCTAACACAGAATTTATACAAAATAAAAGTCTCAGATGCTTAGTTATTTGAAGTAAGCCCTTAAGACTATTAAAATTTAGATAAGTATTTAAATTAATTATTCATATCTATAAGTATACTTAATTCTGTACTTAACCGTAGTGGATATTAATCATCACATTAAAATATCTATTTTAATCTAATAGCTTTTTTCATAAGTGGCAAAAATAAGTTACAGTAAATAAAGAAGAAAAACAGAAATAAAAAAGCGAGGTCAGGGAATCAGTAACATTGTTTTGTGCTGAAAGTGTTAGCTGTAGGGAGGGTATGTGTGGGAGTGTCCTGGTTTAGCGCGCTATATTGTAGCTGGTTGCCCCCGACAGAAATACCTGCGTGCTCCTTCTTTCTGCATTCAGACAGGAATGCTATTTTCATTTCCATCTCATCCACCGTAAAATACTTCTATTTTTCTCCAGAAAGGAATTTATTTCACTACATTCTTCAGACATTTTCGAATCTTTTTTATTTGTCTTGGCTTTCGTTCAAACTAAAAGAACTTCTTAATACACAGTTTTTTTTTTTTTTTTTTTTTTTTTTTTAATTTTATGCTTATTTCATCCATTCTGTTTTCTAGGATTTTAGCTTAAGTGTGTATGTGAATACATTATTATGATTATTACTATTATGTGTGACTTTCCGTGCAGTTTTTTTTTAAATGAAAATACAAGCATTTTGTTTGCTAAAAATAAACAATTAAAAATAACCTCATTTATAATAAGAATAATATAAACAACTTCTACATTTTATGAATAATAATTTATATATTCAAATTTGAATGTAATATGATTCTGGTTAAAGCACAATAAATTTTTGGGTTAGATAATCTAGTTTTAAATATCGGTCATGATCACTCCAAAATTAGTGGATCGCAATGTAGAGTCTCAACGTTCTGTAAAAGTTCTTTTATTACTTTAGTTTTTGATTTCTAAAATGAATATTAAACACTATCACAATCTTTCTTCTCCTGACTCAAAGTTATCTATTCTCAAAAAAAAGATGTTATCGGTCAACGTTTTTAATAAGCTTTATATTCATAACCTTTTCCATTTTTTTTTTTTTACCTAGAGAAATATAGTTGCTGGACTTTCTCCTTTACCAAGTATAACGATCTTCTTTTCTCATATAATTTACTTGTGCTTCACGAAACGAGCAATCTAATTTATTATTACGACTAAAATTAAGGTGAAAAGAATCTCCTGATCTTCTAGATGAACTACTCAAAAAGTGCTCGTTTTCTGATATATTTAATTCATTTCATTAACATGTAACTTCATACGTCCATAAAATTTTTATTAATATTATTATTATTTAGACAACTTAAATGGTATTGTTGTTTTTGATCGGAATAAATAGTTAAATTCAGTTAAGTATTTGCTAAAATGATCGTAGCGATGATAAGAATGTTGCGCTATACCGATAGCCTGTTTACTGTAAGTAAATTAAAGAAATAATAAACGCTTATAATTAGAACAATTACTTTTTATCATTTCATAAAAGCTAGCTACCGGAAAAACCAAATAAAATATTAAAACCTCACTACTTTTTACAAACAAATGTTTAAACAAGTGTAACATTAATATAGAAGAATTGTAGTAGAAGAATAAATATTTCTCGCTAAAAATATTAATAAAATTAAGTTTTAAGCAAAACAAAACGTTTACACGTACAATGACAGATAAAATTAATTAAGTTGTTTATTTTTAGTTCATATATTTTTACATTACAGTACATTAAGAGGCTTCGGTTTTAAAACAACAGGAAATGGAGATCGTTAAATTGAAATATTCCTTCTTTGAAGGTTAATAGGGAAGATAATTCAAAAAGGGTAAGAGTAAGTGAGACTGAATACTACTCGACAAAAGTTATACTAGTAAGCGATGTCTTCGCGTCACACACCATATGTAATGGATTGGATCATTTCCAAACCAACTGGCGTTCTTACTTGGTGACTGAGCAATCTTACACCTCTAGGAAATCCCTGACAGAATAAGCCATTTTTTCAAATACAAACAAGGTTAAACAAATTTTTTATCTGTGTATATAATTGTAGTTCTGAATGAAAATTTTTCATATTATTTTTTTTTTAATTTTGCTTTTTGTTAATAATAATAATAATAATAATAATAATAATAATAATAATAATAATAATAATAATAATAATAATAATAATAATAATAATAATAATAATAATAATAATAATAATAATTAATAATTAATAATTAATAATTAATAATAGTAATAATAGTAATAATAGTAATAATAATAATAATAGTAATAATAGTAATAATAGTAATAATAATAATAATAATAATAATAATAATAATAATAATAATAATAATAATAATAATAATAATAATAATAATAATAATAATAATAATAATAATAATAATTAATAATAATAATAATAATAATAATAATAATAATAATAATAATAATTAATAATAATAATAATAATAATAATAATAATAATAATAATAATAATAATAATAATAATAATAATAATAATAATAATAATAATAATAATAATAATAATAATAATAATAATAATAATAATAATAATAATAATAATAATAATAATAATAATAATAATAATAATAATAATAATAATAATAATAATAATAATAATAATAATAATAATAATAATAATAATAATAATAATAATAATAATAATAATAATAATAATAATAATAATAATAATAATAATAATAATAATAATAATAATAATAATAATAATAATAATAATAATAATAATAATAATAATAATAATAATAATAATAATAATAATAATAATAATAATAATAATAATAATAATAATAATAATAATAATAATAATAATAATAATAATAATAATAATAATAATAATAATAATAATAATAATAATAATAATAATAATAATAATAATAATAATAATAATAATAATAATAATAATAATAATAATAATAATAATAATAATAATAATAATAATAATAATTAATAATAATAATAATAATAATAATAATAATAATAATAATAATAATAATAATAATAATAATAATAATAATAATAATAATAATAATAATAATAATAATAATAATAATAATAATTAATAATAATAATAATAATAATAATAATAATAATAATAATAATAATAATAATAATAATAATAATAATAATAATAATAATAATAATAATAATAATAATAATAATAATAATAATAATAATAATAATAATAATAATAATAATTATAATAATAATAATAATAATAATAATAATAATAATAATAATAATAATAATAATAATAATAATAATAATAATAATAATAATAATAATAATAATAATAATAATAATAATAATAATAATAATAATAATAATAATAATAATAATAATAATAATAATAATAATAATAATAATAATAATAATAATGCCCTGAGGTAGATAATCCCCACGTCCGGAACACAACATCTATGTTCCACGTCCAGGGCGGCAACAGCTGTACCTTTGTACATCGCATATAGCTGGCTAACGGGGTTCCGAGTAAATTCCTCGGTTATGCATTGTTGAGTTTGACCTGGTTCCAACTTCAGGTCACTAAACGGACTGGATTATTGGCTACCTGCAGGAAATGGAGTAACATATGATTTTGGAAATGGATTCATACCATTCTTAGAGCTGGCGATGTGGCGGCCAGGGTCAATGTTATTGCAGGTGTAACGGAGACCCTTCCGTTGTCCACATGCCCCCTGCGATGGCAAGCATGTAGTTAAGGTGCCCATGTTCGGAGCATGGGAGCCCTGAAAGCTTCGGTGTGTAGGGGCCTGGAGTCAGTGCAGAGACTGCGCATCCGCTCTCTGCCAGGACATATGCCGGTTCCACCGGAGTACCGGATAGGACCTCCAAGGTTAGTAGCCCTGGAGTGGGGGTGTACCCCGGCGGCTAGCCTTGCTACAGAAGGGATCCACTGTTCATGAACATTGAACATTTAAACGTGGCAGAGGGTGCACGTAAACACCCTCGTTTAGAAACCGCCGATTCGCCACAAGCGAAGCGGAAAAAAAGTAAGGAGAGTGATAAGATTAGAAAAGATGCTGGTAAAATCAGTAAAGATTTGAGAAAAGCTTTGTTTGGTAATAATGTTCCCAAACCAAGATTTTTGATCATTACAAAAGAGAATGGTAACTTCCAAAAGGTAAGTCCATTCTTAATTGCTAGAGAGATTACGAATTGTGCTGGTGGTCCTGTCAAGGAAATCCATAAGACGTTTAACGGATTACATGTCGAAACTATAAACGACATGCAAAGCCAGAAAGTCCAGGCGTTGAAGAAGATCGGTGAATTTGCGGTTACTGTCCAACCGCATAGTACACTTAATTCATCTAGAGGAGTTGTTGTTTGCCGTGATCTTCTTAACTGTACTGAAGAAGAAATAGTGCAGGAAATGTCTAGTCAGGGAGTGACACATTGTCGCAGACTTTCTATGAGACGAAATGGTGAGATTCTTCCTTCGGCCTCTCATGTTTTGACATTCAATAGGCCAAGTCTTCCTGAAAAGGTACGAGCTGGCATCCATCGGCTTGATGTACGGGCATTTATTCCGCAGCCGATGAGATGTTTTAGATGTCAACGTTTCGGACACACTGCCGCTAGGTGTGAAGCGCAGGAAATTTGTATATGCGGAATGAAGGTACATGAGGGTGATCCATGTAAAGACCCTCCAGTCTGCATTAATTGTAAAGGGCACCATAACTGTCGATCCAGGAACTGCCCAGTATACAAATCAGAAACAGCCATTCAGGAGGTTAAAACGCTTCAAAAAGTCAGCTACCCTGAAGCGAGGAAGATTGTAAACCTACGTACACCTAGACCATCGACTTCATACGCAGAAGCAGCTGCTGCTCCCCCCACACCTAAAATCAACGTGGAGCAGTTGCTTAATACGATGGCGCCAAGTCTCGCGACAATGATAGAAAGAATCATTGATTCCAAGATCGAGTCGACTCATCAGATACAACAAAGTAAACATGAGAAGGCTCATTCCCGGACTGACGTCGCCGACAGAAGACCCGTACCAGCTCAGTTTAAAAAACCGGCAAAATCTTCGATTATAACTCCAGCAATAGACGTAATGAAGAAAAATCTTGATTTATCCGACAAAGATCTAAAGATCATCCCGACGACGAGTCATATAGCTAAGGATACTGTGACAAGAGTACAGGAAAAATCTGCGTCAACCAAAATGGAGGTGCAAGTAACTATCCAAAAAGCACCGGACACAGACGATATTAAAACTGTACCTACAGAGGCCCCAAAAGCTCAGAGAACAACTGTGGCGAGAGCATCTGTATCAGCTGGTCCAAGCACAGCCTTAGACATAGAATCGAGTTCATCAGCCGCCGAAAGTGCATCGGTTGCAAGTTTAGACTCAATTGCAACGATGCTCACAGCACCATTGAAGCTTTCATCACCTGATGTAAGCCGGCGAACGTCATTGGCGTCAGAAAGAGAAGACGATGCCATGTCCGAAGCCTCAGACACTCTGTCGTCGGAAGTTGAGGCCGTTCGCAGAATGGAAAAGCGGTGTAAAAAGGGTTGGCCGAAAGGAAAGCCTAGAAAGTGATATAATTGGACCAGAAATTATAAGGAAAAGCAAAATTTTGATCATTTTGTGAAATTTTGAACCTTTTTTTTGTTTTTTTTTGAAGTGGGACGGGGCTAATGACCAAAGTAGTCGATGCCCCTAAAAACCTCAAAAAAAAAAAAAAAAAAAAAAAAAAAAAAAAAAAAAAAATAATAATAATAATAATAATAATAATAATAATAATAATAATTAATAATTAATAATAATAATAATAATAATAATAATAATAATTAATAATTAATAATTAATAATTAATAATTAATAATAGTAATAATAGTAATAATAGTAATAATAATAATAATAACAATAATAATAATAATAATAATAATAATAATAATAATAATAATAATAATAATAATAATAATAATAATAATAATAATAATAATAATTAATAATAGTAATAATAGTAATAATAATAATAATAATAATAATAATAATCATAAAATTTATTTCCGGTATTCCATCGTCTTTAAGCAGTTTGTTTTTAGTTATTTTTATACTTATAGATTTAAAAAAAAAAGAAAAAGTAGGATTTAGGATTATAGAAAATTAAAATAACTTCTGATGTAAATACCCAGGGGGGGGTCCTGTCCCCCTACTGGGCGCGTCCTCAAGGTGGCGGATAGAGGAAGGCCTTGTAGATATACAGGGTAGGTGGTGTTCTTCAAAGGCCCACCCGCGGACCATAACAGGTACTTTAAATCCAACGCGTCTGTTCCAGATTGGGCGGCGTTTGGTCGGCGTCTGTTTCCCATGTTAGGGACGGCCGTTTCTAGAGGTGTCGGAGCCTTGCCCGCAGGAGCTTATCCTGTTACCCATTTGTTTTGAAAATTAATGGAGTACAACGATGTGAATAAATGCCGGGGCGGTAGGGTGTTGCGGGCTGACACCCTTCGGAGCCGTCGTGATGTTCAGTCTGGGGTGAGGAGTGCTGGAGCGAGTGGCGGCGCCTCACCTAATGGTACCACAAGGCCTGGAACGTCTTCTGTGGCTTCTGTTGTGGCTGAAGTTCAGTCACCCAGTGCTGTAGAACCCCGGGGTAGGAAGCGGTTTAAATGGACAGATGAACATAATGCCTTCCTTTACCGTACCTACCTAACTATAACAAAAATGGAATCGGACATGAAACCGTATAGTGTTCCGCTGCACCAAGCGATGGTTGAGAAGTTCCCTGAGCTACGATGTAAGTCTGTCCAAAACATCCTGGATCAGCGCAGATCCCTCTTTAAGTCTAATAGGGTTCCTGCGGATGTGGTGGCGTTAATCCGAGCTGATGTTTCTAGGGAGTTGGGGTTGTTGTCTAGCCCATCTTCAGATGAAAGTACTGTAGAAGAAACGATAAGAACCGACAATCCCTTCTCCGATCAATTTGCTGAGAACGAGATGCTGTATGGTGGTATGGATCCGTCGGCCAGACAGCGTATACCAAGGCTGAGGGTTAATGGCGGAACGAGGAACATAGTGAGCCTTATTAATGAGATTCTTGAAGAAAAAGTAAGATTAGTACCCTCCATAACTGAGCTCCATGAGTTAGTGTACATCGGTGCGATTACGGCAGTCAAAGCGAATGGCCAGCGAATCGTCGCTTCTGCAATGCGTAAGAGTCCCCAGCGTCCACCTTGGGAGGAGAGACTGTGTAGGAAAGTCGATAAGCTGAGAAAAGAGATTGGTCGTTTGTCCAGTTTCTTAACATCTGCTAACCCCAGTGGAAGGATCCGATCGGCGGCGGAGTCGATAATCCGAACATATGAGAACCCGGAAAACACCACCGGCCATGAAGTTCTGGATTTGTTAAAGCAACGATTGATGGTACTGTCATGTCGGCTGCGGCGGTATCGGCAGAGTAACATGCGCCGGGAACAAGCTCACTTGTTCCGTACCAATCAAAAGGAGCTATATAAGCGGTTGCAGGTTTCACCTCAGCAACAACCTCAGGCGAACGCGTCCCCTACTAGTGAGGAGGTCTTGGGTTATTGGGGCCCGCTTTGGTCGTGTTCCTCACAGCATAACAGTGGGGAAAGGTGGATTCGTGAGGAGCGAAAACGAGTTGATAGAGTCCAGACAATGGTAGATAATTTAATCACTCTAGAAGATGTACAGGAGGCAATTAGGAAAACCCATAATTGGAGGGCGCCTGGGATTGATGGAGTGCATAACTTTTGGTACAAGCGCTTTTCTTCTGTTCACAGGCGTCTTGCAGAATTTTACTCTGCCATCTTGCGAGATGCAAGTCTAATGCCGACCTTTTTCACCCAGGGGATGACCTATCTGATCCCGAAATCTTCTACTGCGAAGGCAGATCCGTCCAAGTACAGACCTATTTCCTGTCTCCCCACAATATATAAGCTTTTTACTTCTGTTCTCACTGCCAAAATCAATAAGCATCTTGAGAGGCATCAGATCTTAGCTGAGGAGCAAAAAGGGTGTCGTCAGGGTAGTAGGGGCTGCAAAGAGCAGCTAGTGATTGATAGCGTTATCTCTGTAACGGCAAAGAAGAGTCGGGGCAGCTTATATACTGGTTATATTGACTACAGAAAGGCCTTTGACTCGGTTCCGCACTCCTGGTTGATAGAGGTCTTACGTCTCTACAAAGTCGATCCCGTTATCGTTGAGTGCCTAAGTGTCGTTATGGGTAAGTGGTGCACAAATCTTTTGTTGACTATTCCAGATAAGAACCCCGTTAAGGTCGGAGTAACACAGATCAACCGAGGCATTTTTCAGGGCGATTCCTTGAGCGCTCTATGGTTTTGCTTAGCGTTGAATCCTCTGTCTGCCATCTTACAGAAGTCCAAGAAGGGTTTTACTCTTGGGCAGTACAGTTTTAGCCACCTCATGTATATGGATGATATTAAGCTTTTTTCTGACACTGAAAAAGGGATCCGGCAACTTGTCAAATTAGTCGAGAGGTTCAGTGTCGACATACGCATGAGTTTTGGTCTTGACAAGTGTAGGGTCAATGCTATGAAGAGAGGAAAATGGTCGCAGATTGAGGCGTGTGAAGTGCCGCAGATGGATGCTCCTGCACTCATGAATGCAATGCAGCGTGGTGAGACATATAAGTACCTTGGTTTCCTGCAGGATATTGGAATTAGCCATAGTCGAGCGAAAGAGGACCTTACATCTGGCTTCAAGAGTAGAGTAAGAGCCGTCATGAGTTCCCAGTTGAGTGGTTCTAATAAGGTAAAGGCCATTAACATATTTGCCGTTCCGTTGATTTCCTATAGCTTTGGCGTGATAAATTGGACGCGGACAGACCTTGAAGGGCTTAATAGAATGATTCGTGTATCGTTCACGCGACACCGCTCCCATCACCCGCTCAGCTCTGTCGAGCGGTTTCACCTGTCCAGGAATAGAGGAGGAAGAGGCGTTGTGGATTTGCGGGAGGTTCATGCAAAACAACTGCTGAATCTCCGGAAATACTTCCTAGAGAAGAGCCAATCCAGCTTGCTCCACGGGGTTATAGTAAAAAGTGACAGTAATCTAACCCCATTGCGCCTCGGGGATGACAAATTTCAGCCCCTTGAGGATACCTTCTCCGAGATCAGTGTGATGGATAGGTGGCGTTCGAGGGAGTTGCATGGGAAGTACTATGCGGCGCTTATGGATGAAGCGGTTGATCGGGATGCGTCTGTGGCCTGGCTGAAGTATGCCGAGTTGTTTGCTGAGACGGAGGGCCTTGTATTTGCTATACAGGACAGGGTCATCAGCACACTCAGCTACAGAAAGCATGTCGTCAAGGATCCTGCTGTAACCATTGACCTGTGCCGTCTCTGTGGATCGACCAACGAGTCCATCGAACATGTGGTTAGCGGGTGTCAGTTTTTAGCTCCAAGGGAATATACAGTCCGACATAACAACGTGGCGAAGATACTTCATCAGAGACTGGCTTTGGACCTGGGTCTTCTCTCCGTTTCAGTCCCGTATTTTAAGTATGCTCCTCAGTCTGTATTAGAGGACGATCAGTATAAACTGTACTACGATCGTACTGTTCTGATGGACAGGACAGTGGAGCATAATAGGCCAGACATCGTTCTGACCAAGAAGCAGGAAAAAATCACCTTCCTGATTGATGTCACAATCCCATTGTCCACCAACATAGTGAAGAAGTACACGGAAAAACTAGTGAAGTATAGGGATCTTGCAGAACAAGTCAGGGAGATTTGGGACCAGGAGAGCGTAACAGTGGTCCCGGTGGTTTTGGGCGCGATGGGAGAGATTCCACGTTCTCTGCATGGTTCATTAAGATCCGTTGGAGCACCAGCAAATCTGTTCCGACCAATGCAGAAGGCTGTGTTGCTGGATACATGCCGCTTGGTCCGTCGGTACATCACAAGCTCGAGCGATAAGATAACGCCTGTTCTTGAGGGGCCACCTGATCGTCATCAGATGGAACTGCAGACGGGGGACAATGGCCGTTAACATCGGCAGTTCATAAGTTGTTATGTCTGGTATTTTATCTTTCATTCTTACATTTTACCCATAGTTTTTTTTTTTTTTTTTTCAATAGTTCATGCTACCATATACAATGCACGTCAGAACAATAGTTAAGCTCCTGCGCCTTGCCTATGGGCCGGCCAGGATGCTTTTTACTGGGCTTGCCCAAGAGAATAATAATAATAATAATAATAATAATAATAATCAGTAAACTAAAGGAGGTTTAGTCAGTATCTTTAACAACAGGCTTATATATATAAAAGTTTCATGATAAACGTTTTTAATTCTCATGCAATGTAATGGTTGTATTTAGTTTTAATTTAATAGTCAGTAGGGACCCCCACATCCCGTTAAACTTAATTCGATTTGTACAAAAATTTGCAGAAAACCTAATTTAATTACTTCTAATGTGATATTCGATTAATCGGGACGAAGGTTTAGTGATCTACTTGCTTCAGAAGAATTTTCAAAAAGATTTCAAGGGATATAACTTGAATAGGCAATTAAAATCATAAAACGTTTTAAAATTTATTTCCGGTATTCCATCGTCTTTAAGCAGTTTGTTTTTAGTTATTTTTATACTTATAGATTTAAAAAAAAAAGAAAAAGTAGGATTTAGGATTATAGAAAATTAAAATAACTTCTGATGTAAAACAATCATGATTGAGTCCGGTGGCCTTCCTCAAAATAAATTACTGATAAAGATGGATTTATTCAGCTACTAAAACAATTAGTAGGTACAGTATTAAAAATATGTACTGTTAAAAAATAAGTTAAAAATGATGTCTCTCTCAGAATCAGAATAACCATTTCCTAACTATCCCATGAAAATGATTTTTTAACTTTTTCGAAGGCTCCATTTATGAAGTTATTTATTAAAAAACCAAAACGTTTCTAATTTGTTTGCTATTTGTGTTTATGATTTAATATTTATTTATTGTTCATTTTATTTGTTTTTATTATTGTAAGTCTAAAGAATAATTTTTTGCTTCTTTATGTAATACGAAATTGATTAAATATATTTAAGTGATGAATTTACCATGAAATGCATATGATTTAAAATACTTCATCGTTTCTTGTTAGTCATTCCATTTGTGCATTATAAATGTTATAAAGTCGGGTTTAATACAATCGATTAAAAACTAAAATATCGTTGTAATACACTTAACATAATGTATTTATGTTCTTCACAAGATTCGTCAAAATTCGGTGAAAACCTGTTACGCCCAATTTTGAACGATCACCATACAGTCCCTTCTTTATAACGGTCCTTTCGTTATATAGTCGGGAAAGTAAACTGTATAAATCTTTAACGAAATAAAAGCTAAGAAAAATGTGAAGGTTTATATAAATTTATAGCTTTTATCAGCTGATTTGTAAATAATATTTTTTAGCGTGAAAAAAAAAATTCATAAGATTAATATGAAAAATAGATGTATAAATTAAAGAACAGACTTTTCATATCGTACTAAAAGTAAGAATATTGTTAAAGTTCAGTGCTTGTTAAATTTAGTCTCATGACTAATATAAATAGAACAAAGGTGACTGTAATAATGGAAATCAACCGAGCAACGGGCTTCATTACGTATTATTACTACTCAGTTAAGTGTTACTATTGAAATCATATGATTCACGCTTTTCAGCCTTGTAGCTCTATGCCTGTGTTTGAAGCGGCCCATAATTTGAATTTACGAGTGTTGCGTTAAGTTATCCTCCAGCAAACCTTATTTTTCCTGTGACAGAATTCAACTTGTCTTTATTCAAATATACCTACCAAAATGTTCAATTTATTTAATTTTATCTAATATGTAGGTATGTAATTAGAACGCGGTGATGATATATTTAATTTATCATACGCATTTTTTGGTCTATCAATGTATCAATAAATAACCGATTTTGTATGATTCTGAAAGCGACTTGAAGTATTCATAATATATCAGTTAATTCTTTAATTAGTAAGATGGTAATCAATGCCTAAGTTTTATGCAAGGACTAATGAAAGAAATCAGCCTTTTGGCTGATAATTGTAAAACTTGCAAGATAAGACAATTACGTAGAGCTAATAGAAAAAAAAAATTATTTTTTTACATATAAATGATTCCTCCTCTATGAATCATGAGACCTTGCCGTTGGTGAGGGGGCTTGAATGCTCAGGGATACAGAGTAGCTGGACCGAAGGTGCAACCATATCGGAGAGGTATCTGTTGAGAGCCAGACTAAGGAATGATTCCTGAAAGAGGGCAGCAGCTCTTTCAGTAGTTGTTAGGGGCGTGAGTCAGGACGACTTAAACGCCGTATCAACATCACTCAGTCCTCTGAGTACTGCGCAGCTGAAAGCAATGGAAAACTACAGCTGCTTTTTTTCCAAGAAAATGTGGCTCTCTGCATTTTCACATAGCAATAATGGAGGCGCCTTCCTTGGTACAATATTCCGGAGGTAAAATAGTCCCCCGTTCGGATCTCCGGGTGAGGACTACTAAGGAAGGGGTCACCAGAAAATTAAAAAATAACATTCTACGAGTCGGAGCGTGGAATGTTAGAAGCTTGAAAAAGGTTGGTAGGCTAGAAAATTTAAAAAGGGAAATGGGTAGGACAAATGTGGATATAGTAGGAATTAGTGAGGTTCGGTGAGAAGAGGAAGGCGACTTTTGGTCAGGTGATTTTAGAGTAATTAACTCAGCGTCAAATAATGGGCAGGCAGGAGTAGGTTTCGTGATGAACAAGAAGATAGGGAGGAGAGTGGAGTATTTCAAAACGCATAGCGATAGAATCATCGTAATAAGGATAAAATCAAAACCTAAACCGACAACGATTGTTAACGTCTATATGCCTACAAGCGCCCATGATGATGATGAGGTAGAGTGTGTATACGAAGAGATTGATGAAGCAATTAAACACGTAAAAGGAGATGAAAATTTAATAATAGTTGGAGATTGGAATGCAAGCATTGGAAAAGGCAAGGAAGGAAATATAGTGGGTGAATACGGGCTTGGCAAAAGGAATGAAAGAGGGGACCGACTTATAGAATTTTGCACGAAGTATAATTTAGTAATTGCCAACACCCAATTTAAAAATCATAATAGAAGAATATACACTTGGAAAAAGCCAGGCGATACTGGAAGGTATCAGATAGATTATATCATGATTAAGCAAAGATTTAGAAATCAACTCGTTGACTGCAAAACTTACCCTGGAGCAGACATTGATAGCGACCATAATTTGGTGATAATGAAATGTAGATTGGGGTTTAAAAACCTGAAGAAAAGGTGTCAGATGAATCGGTGGAATTTAGAGAAGCTTGAGGAAGAGGAGGTAAAGAAGATTTTTGCGGAGGACATCGCAAGAGGTCTGAGTAAAAAAGATAAGGTAGAAAATGTAGAAGAAGAATGGGAGAATGTTAAAAAGGAAATTCTTAAATCAGCAGAAGCAAACTTAGGCGGAATAAAGAGAACCGGTAGAAAACCTTGGGTTTCAGACGATATATTGCAGCTGATGGATGAACGTAGAAAATATAAGAATGCTAGTGATGAAGAAAGTAAAAGGAACTATCGGAAATTAAGAAATGCTATAAACAGGAAGTGCAAACTGGTGAAAGAAGAGTGGATTAAAGAAAAGTGTTCAGAAGTGGAAAGAGAAATGAACATTGGTAAAATAGACGGAGCATACAGGAAAGTTAAGGAAACTTTTGGGGTACATAAATTAAAATCTAATAATGTGTTAAACAAAGATGGTACACCAATATATAATACGAAAGGCAAAGTCGATAGATGGGTGGAATATATTGAAGAGTTATACGGAGGAAATGAATTAGAAAATGGTGTTATAGAGGAAGAAGAGGAAGTTGAGGAGGATGAAATGGGAGAAACAATACTGAGATCTGAATTTAAGAGAGCATTAAAAGATTTAAATGACAGAAAGGCTCCTGGAATTGACGGAATACCTGTAGAATTACTGCGCAGTGCAGGTGAGGAAGCGATTGATAGATTATACAAACTGGTGTGTAATATTTATGAAAATGGGGAATTTCCATCAGACTTCAAAAAAAGTGTTATAGTTATGATACCAAAGAAAGCAGGGGCAGATAAATGTGAAGAATACAGAACAATTAGTTTAACTAGTCATGCACCAAAAATCTTAACTAGAATTTTATACAGAAGAATTGAGAGGAGAGTGGAAGAAGTGTTAGGAGAAGACCAATTTGGTTTCAGGAAAAGTATAGGGACAAGGGAAGCAATTTTAGGCCTCAGATTAATAGTAGAAGGAAGATTAAAGAAAAACAAACCAACATACTTGGCGTTTATAGACGTAGAAAAGGCTTTCGATAACGTAGACTGGAATAAAATGTTCAGCATTTAAAAAAAATTAGGGTTCAAATACAGAGATAGAAGAACAATTGCTAACATGTACAGGAACCAAACAGCAACAATAACAATTGAAGAACATAAGAAAGAAGCCCTAATAAGAAAGGGAGTCCGACAAGGATGTTCCCTATCTCCGTTACTTTTTAATCTTTACATGGAACTAGCAGTTAATGATGTTAAAGAACAATTTAGATTCGGAGTAACAGTACGAGGTGAAAAGATAAAGATGCTACGATTTGCTGATGATATAGTAATTCTAGCCGAGAGTAAAAAGGATTTAGAAGAATCAATGGACGGCATAGATGAAGTCCTACGCAAGAACTATCGCATGAAAATAAACAAGAACAAAACAAAAGTAATGAAATGTAGTAGAAATAACAAAGATGGACCGCTGAATGTGAAATTTTTTTTTTTTTTTTTTTTTTTTTTTTTGTCTTCAGTCACTTGACTGGTTTGATGCAGCTCTCCAAGATTCCCTATCTAGTGCTAGTCGTTTCATTTCAGTATACCCTCTACATCCTACATCCCTAACAATTTGTTTTACATATTCCAAACGTGGCCTGCCTACACAATTTTTCCCTTCTACCTGTCCTTCCAAAATTAAAGCGACTATTCCAGGATGCCTTAGTATGTGGCCTATAAGTCTGTCTCTTCTTTTAACTATATTTTTCCAAATTCTTCTTTCTTCATCTATTTGCCGCAATACCTCCTCATTTGTCACTTTATCCACCCATCTGATTTTTAACATTCTCCTATAGCACCACATTTCAAAAGCTTCTAACCTTTTCTTCTCAGATACTCCGATTGTCCAAGTTTCACTTCCATATAAAGCGACACTCCAAACATACACTTTCAAAAATCTTTTCCTGACATTTAAATTAATTTTTGATGTAAACAACTTATATTTCTTACTGAAGGCTCGTTTAGCTTGTGCTATTCGGCATTTTATATCGCTCCTGCTTCGTCCATCTTTAGTAATTCTACTTCCCAAATAACAAAATTCTTCTACCTCCATAATCTTTTCTCCTCCTATTTTCACATTCAGTGGTCCATCTTTGTTATTTCTACTACATTTCATTACTTTTGTTTTGTTCTTGTTTATTTTCATGCGATAGTTCTTGCGTAGGACTTCATCTATGCCGTTCATTGTTTCTTCTAAATCCTTTTTATTCTCGGCTAGAATTACTATATCATCAGCAAATCGTAGCATCTTTATCTTTTCACCTTGTACTGTTACTCCGAATCTAAATTGTTCTTTAACATCATTAACTGCTAGTTCCATGTAAAGATTAAAAAGTAACGGAGATAGAGAACATCCTTGTTGGACTCCCTTTCTTATTATGGCTTCTTTCTTATGTTCTTCAATTGCTACCGTTGCTGTTTGGTTCCTGTACATGTTAGCAATTGTTCTTCTATCTCTGTATTTGAACCCTAATTTTTTTAAAATGCTGAACATTTTATTCCAGTCTACGTTATCGAATGCCTTTTCTAGGTCTATAAACGCCAAGTATGTTGGTTTGTTTTTCTTTAATCTTCCTTCTACTATTAATCTGAGGCCTAAAATTGCTTCCCGTGTCCCTATACTTTTCCTGAAACCAAATTGGTCTTCTCCTAACACTTCCTCCACTCTCCTCTCAATTCTTCTGTATAGAATTCTAGTTAAGATTTTTGATGCATGACTAGTTAAACTAATTGTTCTGTATTCTTCACATTTATCTGCCCCTGATTTCTTTGGTATCATTACTATAACACTTTTTTTGAAGTCTGACGGAAATTCCCCTTTTTCATAAATATTACACACCAGTTTGTATAATCTATCAATCGCCTCCTCCCCTGCACAGCGCAGTAATTCTACAGGTATTCCGTCTATTCCAGGAGCCTTCCTGCCATTTAAATCTTTTAATGCTCTCTTAAATTCAGATCTCAGTATTGTTTCTCCCATTTCATCCTCCTCAACTTCCTCTTCTTCCTCTATAAAACCATTTTCTAATTCATTTCCTCCGTATAACTCTTCAATATATTCCACCCATCTATCGACTTTACCTTTCGTATTATATATAGGTGTACCATCTTTGTTTAACACATTATTAGATTTTAATTTATGTACCCCAAAATTTTCCTTAACTTTCCTGTATGCTCCGTCTATTTTACCAATGTTCATTTCTCTTTCCACTTCTGAACACTTTTCTTTAATCCACTCTTCTTTCGCCAGTTTGCACTTCCTGGTTATAGCATTTCTTAATTGCCGATAGTTCCTTTTACTTTCTTCATCACTAGCATTCTTATATTTTCTACGTTCATCCATCAGCTGCAATATATCGTCTGAAACCCAAGGTTTTCTACCGGTTCTCTTTATTCCGCCTAAGTTCGCTTCTGCTGATTTAAGAATTTCCTTTTTAACATTCTCCCATTCTTCTTCTACATTTTCTATCTTATCTTTTTTACTCAGACCTCTAGCGATGTCCTCCTCAAAAATCTTCTTTACCAACTCTTCCTCAAGCTTCTCTAAATTCCACCGATTCATCTGACACCTTTTCTTCAGGTTTTTAAACCCCAATCTACATTTCATTATCACCAAATTATGGTCGCTATCAATGTCTGCTCCAGGGTAAGTTTTGCAGTCAACGAGTTGATTTCTAAATCTTTGCTTAACCATGATATAATCTATCTGATACCTTCCAGTATCGCCTGACTTTTTCCAAGTGTATATTCTTCTATTATGATTTTTAAATTGGGTGTTGGCAATTACTAAATTATACTTCGTGCAAAACTCTATAAGTCGGTCCCCTCTTTCATTCCTTTTGCCCAGCCCGTATTCACCCACTATATTTCCTTCCTTGCCTTTTCCAATGCTTGCATTCCAATCTCCAACTATTATTAAATTTTCATCTCCTTTTACGTGTTTAATTGCTTCATCAATCTCTTCGTATACACATTCTACCTCATCATCATCATGGGCGTTTGTAGGCATATAGACGTTAACAATCGTTGTCGGTTTAGGTTTTGAATTTATCCTTATTACAATGACTCTATCGCTATGCGTCTTGAAATACTCCACTCTCCTCCCTATTTTCTTGTTCATCACGAAACCTACTCCTGCCTGCCCATTATTTGACGCTGAGTTAATTACTCTAAAGTCACCCGACCAAAAGTCGCCTTCCTCTTCCCACCGAACCTCACTAATTCCTACTATATCCACGTTTACCCTATCCATTTCCCTTTTTAAATTCTCTAGCCTACCAACCTTTTTTAAGCTTCTAACATTCCTCGCTCCGACTCGTAGAATGTTATTTTTTAATTTTCTGGTGACCCCTTCCTTAGTAGTCCCCACCCGGAGATCCGAACGGGGGACTATTTTACCTCCGGAATATTTTACCAAGGAAGGCGCCTCCATTATTGTATATGTGAAAATGCAGAGCCACATTTTCTTGGAAAAAAAGCAGCTGTAGTTTTCCATTGCTTTCAGCTGCGCAGTACTCAGATGACTGAGTGCTGTTGATACGGCCGTTTAAGAATGTGAAAATAGGAGTAGAAAAGATTATGGAGGTAGAAGAATTTTGTTATTTGTGAAGTAAAATTACTAAAGATGGACGAAGCAGGAGCGATATAAAATGCCGAATAGCACAAGCTAAACGAGCCTTCAGTAAGAAATATAATTTGTTTACATCAAAAATTAATTTAAATGTCAGGAAAAGATTTTTGAAAGTGTATGTTTGGAGTGTCGCTTTATATGGAAGTGAAACTTGGACAATCGGAGTATCTGAGAAGAAAAGATTAGAAGCTTTTGAAATGTGGTGCTATAGGAGAATGTTAAAAATCAGATGGGTGGATAAAGTGACAAATGAAGAGGTATTGCGGCAAATAGATGAAGAAAGAAGAATTTGGAAAAATATAGTTAAAAGAAGAGACAGACTTATAGGCCACATACTAAGGCATCCTGGAATAGTCGCTTTAATATTGGAAGGACAGGTAGAAGGGAAAAATTATGTAGGCAGACCACGTTTGGAGTATGTAAAACAAATTGTTGGGGATGTAGGAAATGAAACGACTAGCACTAGATAGGGAATCTTGGAGAGCTGCATCAAACCAGTCAAATGACTGAAGACAAAAAAAAAAAAAATATATAAATGATTAAAAATGAATAATTTATATTTATTCAATTTTTTTTATAAATTCAGACTAATCGCTAAATTACACCCACTGATGAGAGGTGAGCCTTTATTAGTATGTATAAAAAAGCATTTGAACTCAGGTCCTACCTATTGAAATACAGATACGTTACCAATCCGCTATGGAAACAGGCTAATAGTAACATAACAAAATTGACTAAGTAGTAATACGATTTATTAGCTTTTAAAAAAAATTAAAATATTTAAATTGCATAAAATTAATGTAATATATAGTTCGGGAAAAAGAATAATAATAAAAGAAAGAGATTTTAAAAAGTTATTTTCTTATAGTAAATTATCTGCCTAAAATTTATTTCTGTGATGCAGTTTTTAAATCCTATGGAAGGAATTAAAACCGTTGTTCACGGTGTACCAGTTTATCTCTATAAATTGAACTACATTGTCCTATCTGCTAAGAAATTTTTTTGGATATTCTGTACATCCGATTGTTCCTAAAATACTTCCTTACTCTTATCGTAGTCCTCCTTGTCTTATTTATATCTGTATACCTGCTAAGTAACTGTGATACTAAAAAATAAAAACTATGTTCCTATTCTTTCCATAAAGAAATGTTTTGGTTATTTCCACCTCTCCGATAAGGAAATTTATTATTTTTTAAATTCATTTTGCCTTACTTTTATTGTTTTATTTTCTTCATGTAGTCCATAAGAAATAACATTCTGTCATACTAGTGTTAGCAATATGAAATTCTATCGAAATTTCCGGGAATCAGATTGTAAACTATCCTCTAAATTTTCCCCGCGAAAGATGGATAAAATATAAGAAAATCAGGTTTGATAACGATGACTAAGTGTCTGTTTTCTCATATGGGATTAGAAGTGGGGAGTTCGCTTTGACGGTATATGTACATCCAAATAGTTTATATAAATAAATATAATTTGGAATATATGAAACTAATTATAATTTAACGCCTACACTAAGATCAAATGATTCATTTTCAGAATGAATGAGAAGAAAATAAAATGTAAAGAATTGTATTTGATAAAGTGAAAAACTAACTCCGCTCATAAAAGAGAAACAAACGAAATTTTAAGTGAAGTGAAAACATAAGCTGGTAACGTTTATAGATGAATCTGTTCAAAGGCAGGTTTCGATTTGGGAAATGTTCAGCTGTTAAAAATAATGTTTTATTTTTGTCAAGCTAGTTTAGGTCTATTTAGCAACTAGGTATAGCGTAGGAGTAAATAACTCCAAATTCGTAAATGAGGTTTTATTCAGAAGTCCGGCTAGAACGAAATTTACTAATTGCTGTTTATTATAGTCTGAGTTGTTAATTCGTGAACTAAACAGTTCATAATAATTAACTGCTGATTTATAGATAATGAGTCGGATTGTATGCATTGATTTTGGTATGGCTGTACTAGATGATACTGATTTTGCCCCTTCTACCAAAGATTTAGGTGATTTGTGTAATAAAAAAGGGAATACATTTGTGATAAAAAAATCTCCAGTCACAATCACAATTTTTGCTTACAGAAAATAATAATTTCGCTATTTTTTTTTTTTTTTTTTTTTCTTTCTGTGAAATGAAAAGAAGAATTAAACAATTTAATAAACAAATGAATCCGATAATTCAAATGAAAACTATTTTATTTGTATGAAGATAAATGGAAAATTAAATTTTTTATGATAAACTCTACAAGTTTTGTAATTTTTCTTTTTATGTTCTATTATCTAAAACAAAGTATTGCCTACAGAAATTAGATAAAATTAGTCTTTATCTAGAAAATATTTCTCAAAAATAGCAGAATTTTTATAATCATAAAATTTACATGTCACTTAAAAATACTATACTTACAGTAATGTAAATTTATTCATACATTTAAATTTATGTTTAAAAACATTATTACACAATACTCTTACCAAAACGATTCCTATTAACCTGCTTTGCTTATGATAATAGAACAAAATATTATATTTTTATTAAAAGAAATTTTATTAATATAAATATATTATGCATAAAATTAATTTATAATATTATACTTAACAATAATTATTCGATAATTTTATGATTATGTGTAAAATATATCAAACAGCTAAAGGTAAAGAAATTCCAAGTAAAGTTAGTAGTAAAATAAGAAATTAAATGTCTTATAATTACATAAGGCAACATGAATTATGATCTAATTTAAAATCTGTTTTAACAATTAATTTTAAAAGTTAAAGGTACATTATTTTTGCAGTGTGAATTATTTGATACAAGAACCATTTCGTAAACATGTTTGTAGATCAAATATGTTTGTCTAATACATCAGAGGACAGAAATATTGACTCAGAATTTAATTACATGTGTGATCGTATCATGTGCCAAAACACCAACGCATCCCTCAACTTAAGATGTACACAGCCAAGCCTACAGCTCTACAATTCGTAACGGTAGAGGAGGAAATGACTTACTATATAGTAACAAATCCATTAATATAAGGAATAAAGTGCCAACTATGAATAGTGTCAACTTTAAAATGTAACTCTTTGTAGAAATTGTGAAATCTAGATAATCATATTCTATGTAAACTTTTGAGTCGTAAAAATTCATTAATTTTCTTCCAAAATTTTTTTTTGGCCGGTATGTTGCATTTACAGCAGGTTGCTTACAAAAGATTAACAACCCTGCCAAAATTTTACGTAATCGGAAACATTTTATTTTTCAGTACTCTATGACAGTAAGAAATACTTCTAATCTAGTTTAATTGCAATGAACTCATTTCAAAACCGTTACTTGCAACTCTTGGAAATAACAGATGATCTGTTCAATAATTATAAATAAAATTTGCTAATTTCACTGATGAATTTTTCATCGATTTGAAAATATTTTCTCCGTGATACAGGTCGACGTAAGTTTTAAAGTAGAAGTAGAATTTAAAAGAGAACAACAGGAATGTTCTCTTTTAATATCTTTTAAGACGTAGTAAATCCTCACGCTACAGAGAGTTTCAAATGGTGCGGCCCTTTATATCGACTTGTCTCGATCGAATTGAGGGTACTATGAATATAGAAACATCTAAATCGTACTAAGCAGTTTCTTTCGGTGTAAGTTTTATTGTTAGTAAATTTATTTTTAATGTACAGACAACACAAAATATATGTTCTCTGCAAAACCAAAATCAGTAGTTCCCAAAAAAAATTAAGGACAGAATTTGCAAATGCAATTGCCTTAATAAAATAAATGTAGCAAAATTTCTATCGTGAAGTTTTTAAGAGATCTGAAAATAAATTTTCAAAATTGTAACATCCTAATGTCAAAGCTATTTCATAATCGGTAAATTTAGATCGTACTGATGAATGTATTCTTCCAAACTTAAATAATAAATATATCTCGAAAAAATGCAAGGAGCCGATGAAAAGACATCTAGGAGTTTCATATGAAAATTTCTGATTTTAGATCCCGGTCATGATGGAATTTTTTATACTATAAAAAAAATATTTTTTATAATTACAATAAAAAAATTTATGACTGTAATTGAGTGTAAATCTGTCATTATTTAAAAAAAATAGAAAGGCTTGTAAAATTAAAAAATATTTTTGAAAAACCAAAAAATTAATCTTAAATTTAATAAAACTAAAACAGCTATTTATGGAAACTTTATGGAAAATTAGTTTTGTTTTTCATTATTTATTTTTACCCACTGAAAATGCGTTTGGGGTAAGAGCGTGTGTGTGTATGTCTGTTATTATTTTTCTCAAAAACTACTGGACCGATTTCGATGCGGACTTTTGCAAAAGGTAACTATCACTTCAGAACAGGTTCTTAGACATGTTTTACGATTTTAGGCCACGTGGGTACGCTGCAGTAGATGTGTTTAACTAAAACGGCTGGGCCGATTTTGATCCGGTTTTTACATTACATAGCCCAGGTTACATCATTACATTACATCTCAAAGCAGGTTCTTGGATTAATATTACGGTTATAAGCCTACAGGGGGCGCTGGTGTACATATGTTTCTTCAAAATGGCTTTTAAATGTACATGTAGTCGTCTAAAAGCAGAGAAATAATTAAATAACTGTATTTTGACCTTATAATCATCTGTGTCATTGTGATATTGGTTTTAAGACAATAAAATTTTGAGATTTTGATTAACCGTCGTGCATGACCCTAGATAAGTTTTTTATCTAAAGTTTTTTATCTAAAACTAGATAAGTTTTTTTTTTTACCGAGCCGAATCCTAAAGTTAAGTAGTACACAGCCCAGGGGAGTGTTCTTTAGTTTAACGGGCCTCCACGTCTCGGCCCGCTGATCGGATCCTGCATTGCGCCCGCCATCGGATCTTACTTTGCGCCCGCCTCAAACCTCCAGAGTAGGATCCACCAGGCGCTTTCAAAACTCTTGGAGCTCCGCAACATGGTGGCAATGATATTCTTCACGCTGAGCGGTCCGGTAATCGCCGAGCAAGCTATCTGGTATTCACTCCACTGCGGTCACCAGAACACCAAATGCTCCTGTATAAACAGGTTGCCACAGTAAGGGCTGTAGGGGTCATCTACCCTCCAGCAACCTCGCAGGTATATGCGGATGACCCCATGGCCGGTCAGGAATTGCGTGAGAAAGTAGTTCAGCTCACCAAACCTCACGGCATTATAACCGCGATAAGGCGGTGCATCCATATACCCTTGGTGGATGCATCAGACCTAGCTCTTGCCAATATCGGAACAGGACCGCATGTATGTTCTCCTGGGGCACTCCCCGGTTGCCCAACACTTGGGCCGTTGCCAGGTGCTGAAGAGGTAGCTGCCTCGTGATCACCAGCACTGCCTCTGTCGACACCAAGGCATATGCTGATGCCATCTTTAGAGCCATGCGGCGCTGTACCTCCTCTAGGATCCTCGTGTTGCGCTCCACGGTCAAGGTCCTTTTCGATGCCGAAACGACTTAGAGAAGTGTTGCATTATGCATTGACGACGAGTGCATTCGGCCTCCTTTTCGATGCTCGTGATTCGCCGATGTTCGAAAGCAACCTACACAGACACTGCACTATTCGCCTCGCCTTCTCGCTAACCACTTTCATATGGTGGGTGAAGGATTACTTTGCTTGGCATTTCTCCCACCACCACCCCATTCGGTCGCCCTAAAGCATAAGATAGAATGTCTGTGTCACAAACGGCTACTGAGCTACGAAACAGTTTAGCGAACAGTGTCCTAACTAGCTCCAAGAACTAACCTACAAGCATGAGCGGAATAAGCGTGGTACCATACACCACTCGCTTGCGTGTCCCACCGCCCACTTGTCATATATCACTAAAATGGCGCACCCCGTCAATTACTAAAACATATTTGACTATCAATAATTAATTTATCTTGTCAAAGATAGCAATTCGTTGCCACGCCCAGGCCGCTGAATGCTAGTAAGTAACTGTCCACCATTAAAGCGTTTGTAGCCTTAATCTGGTTGGTAGCCAGCCGTATCTCTTAGTTAGCATCCTACAGCAGCGCGGTAGGAGTCTTTTCCCTTAGGTAAACTACTGATGTCGGTTGAAAAAAGCAGTTCAGTTCAGTTCAAAGCGGTTGAACCGCATCAAGGAACTCCCTCGGTCCGACAATGAGGCTCTCGCCACACTGACTCGCTGCTTGTGAGAGGCCAATTTTCCCCTTGACCTCTAAGTTCCAGTGTGTCCTGAGTCCTGGCCGCCCCAAGAGCTGGGCAATGGAACACATGTGTTCGTTCGATTGGACCTCCCCGCAGACGTACAGTTCATCAGCTGCCAGGTGGAATCAAAACAGATATCGGTTTAAATATACATGGTTGGAAAGCACTCGGGCTCTCCCGTTGCCCTTAAAACGAAGAAGAGACATATCATCCCCTCAGATCCTGTATATATTTGTACAAGGACTTCCCTTAGTCGTGGCGTGCAATTCTTGCTGCTATGCTTCCATCGCGAGGCTGCAAAGCCTCCTCCGCAGGCGGGAGATGAGCAACCGTTCGAAATTAAGAACCGATGCATTGAGATCACCGTTCCGCTCCGGTTCAGGCCCCGATCGAAACCGCATCCCAAATTCCTCGGCCTCCCTGCCTCTTCACAATTTCCACATGGCCGATCGAACTTTTACCTCTGAATCGATTGAGAGATTATTTCTCAATACAGTGGTAGCCTTGTAGGAGGTTGTTTTAAAACACCAGTGCATACAATTAAGGCTCTGCGCTGGACACTCCTTAAATTTTGAATAAGTGCTCGATTTCATTCCAACATATGCGCCAAAACGGAGGCCGCATAAGAGGTCATACTTTCGAAGACACCTCGGTACACCATATAAAAATGACAGTCCGTATTCCTTTCGAGCAATCCTCCTAAGCTTGTGCATACAGAGACGGCGTTAAACGCTGCTTGCCTAATGTGGTTGCTAAACAGCAACTTCTCATCAAACAAAATACTAAGATACTTATGAACTCGAACTCGACTGATTACACAGCCTTTATACTTAATATGGGGGTTACGACTGTATGATACTTTGTCTGCGCCCTTAAGAAGCAGAAACTTCGTCTTAGGCATAGAAATCCTTAAATTTTGAATGTCCATCCAGCCCTCTGCGGTTGACAAAGCTGCCTGCGCTTGGTCTTCTAGCTGCAGTCGTCAGTTACCACGAACTAATAGGAGACAGTCATCGGCGAAAGACTGGCCGTGATACCTTCCGGGAATGTCAGTCCAAAAAAACCGTCGACTAACAGGTTTCACAGCAAGGGACCGAGAACTTAGCACTGCGGGCATCCTCCGGTCACGGATTTTGCCACAACTAGGTGCGCATCCTTAAACAGACGGGCGATCCGACAAGTAGTCATGTACTACGGCCTGCAGGACAACCGAAACATTGCGGCGTTCCAACTTATAGGGGACAGAACTGTAACCCAAAGAAGGAAATGCTGCCTCTATGTCAATAAAAATTACCAAATCATATTTATAGTCAGCGCTTTCCACCTCGGCAAGAACATTTAAGATGCAATCCTCGGTGCCAACTCATTACATGAAGCCATACTGGCCTCAAATTAGAAAAGAGTTTATATCGACGCATTCACAGAACTGTTCCACAACCAGCCTTTCAAGAAACTTGCCGATTACCGGCAAGAGGTTGATGGGTCGATAACTGCTTACTTCACTCGGATCCTTTTCTGATTTTAAGAGCACCATCACCAAAGTCACCTTCCAACAAGTCGGAAAGCAACCCCAGTCTAGGCAGCCCGAGAACATAAGATTATGTTCTTGGGGTTCTCGGGGACAGGCATAATCCCATGACAGCCAGCAGATGATAAAAATATCCGGGTCAACTTGGTCAATTTCCGGTGCCTTTCTCAGTGGAATTCGAGAAACCACTCGGTCTACATCTACGGGTTCCACAGACCATACGCTAGGGAATGGTGTCTCACCTATCCTAACGCCGACTTCTGCTTCAGCCCCCGGAGCATCCGGAAACAGAGTATCGAAGAACGCCCGGTAAGTCGCCACAGATGTTAAAGTGTGGTTACGATCATCAAACCCTCATCGAACACTAGACAGCACGTGCAATGGCTTTGGCCGGTAACATGACTTCGCGGGCTGCAACACACGCATGGAGTCTTGCCAATACTTCAGTTTGGCTTACTTGATGGCATAAACGTACTCATTACGAGTGCGCCGATAGATCCGCGACCTTCAGCGTGCACGTCATGAATGATAATTCCCGTTAGTGGGTGACGCTGGTATCTTTTCCTAGCGGACCTAGCTCTTGCGAGCAGCACGCTAAGGTCGGGGGGACCACCAAATCTCCCCGAATTTCCGCCTGCGTTTAACAGACGGCTCCCCAGAAGCAGCGGTCATGACGGCTCCAGACACCCTCCGATCAGCGGACTGGCCACTACCTAAGGGTGATCGCCGTAGGACCCTATTGCAGCCAGTCTTGATGGCCCGGCCGAATTGTTCAGCCATCAATTCCACCTCCTCCCTGTGCTCCATGCGCCATTCCAACCCTCGTAATGCAGCCGCACACTGGCGACGATGCCTGCGCTGATCCATGCCCCATAGGTTATAGCGATCCGAATCCTGGATCTCTTGGATCGCCACCGTAAGCGATCTCATAGTTTAAAAGTCGATGATCACTCACACTGGCCTCGAGCCAGACAGTCCAACTACTTGTACACCTAAGCAGATCGCCCGTCACCAAGGTGACGTCGATGTAACTTTCCCTCAGTTCGGAAGAGAAAGTCGGAAGTTGTTCTGTCTCATTAAGTAAGTTAGAGGTTTCTGGCTTCAACGAATTGCGCGAGACCAGCGCCTCTGGGGTCAGTGAGTGGTGAACACAGGCGGAAGACTCGTGTTAGCGTCCAGATCAACCAGCACTCTGATGTCCGAAAGATCGTCCAGAATTCGCCCCAACTTCGCCGACAAGTCATCGATACTCCATCCAAGCTAGAAGCATCCCGAAACCAGTACGTCATCGAGCGTACTCCTCGTGATTCGCACAGCAGCGTACCGCTCATCAGAAAACAGGGGCATTCAGAAGACACCCAACGAGACCGAGCCGACCACGATCGCAGAGAGCGGCCGTCCCCCACGAGATTGAATAACATCAACCCCGTGGAAGCCGACTATCCTATCCCCGACCGCGTACGGCTCCTGGACCAAGAGGACCTCGAGGTCGTATTCCTCAAGTATCCTCATGCCTTTATTGGTGGCTGCCTGGGAATGACGCAAGTTTAACTGCCCTAGGCGCCAACGTTGAACAAGGTGACCACCGTCCGTGAAAGGTTCCTCCAATTCAGGCGCCGCCATACGCCGTATTGTTTACGAACATCGCCCGGGCTATGTCATGCGATCTGCATTTTTTGCCACCGACCCGGTGTCCGGCACCAAACCCTTTCACTAACACACAGGGAGCGCAATTTGCAGGCGCGGTCTTATTAGGGCAGTTATCTGCCCTGTGCCCAGCAAGAGCGCAATGACCACACATCTTCAATTGCGCTCTAAAGCGGAGAGAGGTGTGCCCAAAGCCTTCACATCTGAAGCACCGGGGTACTTCTTTGTGGTAGAAAACCCTGCAAGAGGTCCACCTAAGAAATAGCCGACCACCGGCCACCATGACCTGCCGGATCTTTGGTAAGGTCTCAATTTTCCAGTGGCTCTTCGGGGCCTCTTTCCGCCCCAACTGCCGGACCACCCTGGTCTCTTGAAAAAGTCATTGACGTGTGTATAGCCGTGTATAGCCGTGAGGATTTTGAGCTCCTCTACCCTCGTTGTCCTTGGCAAATCGTAGACCAATATTTGCGGCCTCCGCTCGGTCAGCAACTGAGACTTCAGCTCGTTCTTCCTGAACGTTGGTCTCCAGCAGCCGCTTGGCTTGCTGCTCATTAACAACCTCTAAGACGACTGCATGATCCCTTGCGTTTGTGACCCGGAAAATCTGGAACCTTTCCTTCCGCGGGTCCAGGACCTTATTCAGTGTCAGCTCCATCATCGCAGACGAAGAACCCGGACCAGGCGTCATAGGGACTACCTTGACAGTGGCCCGCTTAATTTTAAAATTCTCTGCCTGGACTGGTGCTGGCGAGCTCACCCGCTTAGGCCCCGACGCGGCTGTTATCGCGTCGAGAAGACAGGTTTTTTTGCCTTCTCCTGCACCCGTTTCAGAGAAGTGTGGATCTCGCCAAGATCCCTCCCCGTTTCCGGTTTCAAGTCCTTTACGCCTTTTACCACATGATCCTCCTTACCCGTCAGTTGAGAAACGACTGAATCAAAGACTCGGTTTGCGCCCTGAAGTTTTTTTTTTCAATGCCAGTTGAGCAACCATCAAGGAACATTCAGAAAGATACGATTCGACCTGCTGTTTAAATTCGTCCCAAAATCCTTGACTCCTTTTTTTGAGGGTATTTTGGCCTATGCGGACTGCATACCTTCGATCCGCTCTATCCCTACTGATCTTCAGCTAGACCCCTTCAAATGAGGCTTCACCCCGGAGTTCTCCAGGATAGAGACGACCATCGCACAGCTGTACTCCACCATCCTCGACTTCGGAAGGAGCTGCCGAAGTGTCAGCCTTGGCTCGCCCTCCACTGCCTTGCTCTTCCTGCACTGTTCCGACCGAAATCTTTCCCACCCAGCTCGACGCAGAGGTTTTGGCAGTATTTTTTGTGCAATCCGCCGGTGCACAAGAGGGTAGGGGCTTTCCTCTCGTGGAGACCTTCGTGATCTCCTTAACAGAGAAACGTGGCCTCGGAGGAGACCTGCCTAGTGACCTTCTTGGCAGGAAGGGGTCACCGGTAACCAAGTCCTTGGCTAAACCAACCAAGTCCTCGAAACAATCTCCCACGGATTGCTCCATCGCAGCTTATTAAAACAATAAAATAACTGTTGCACTGCCAGGCTCTACAGCTGCCGTTTGAATGATCCTAACTCATACCACAAGAGCAGTGAGCGTTCGGCTTAGTTTTTCCGCGCAAGGCCGACTGTTCTCACGCAACCCCGCTCGAAAAAGTCAAAGCTTTAAAGCTCCTAATATAGACCACCGGCGAGGTCGGAGCGAACTCTTTTCCCGAACTTGCTAGAGGATGAGACAAATTTTCTGGCCTCACGAACCTATGAAAATGGGGACACGATTCAAATAATGAAACCTCCTTATTTAGCCGACATCTCAATTCCCCCCCCCAGCCCGTGTTAGGGGGAGAAGATCCCGCTTCGTAGCGTGTCTGGTCGCTACACTACCCTCTCCGTTCCTAGCAAGTGTGGTTACGGTTCCGACAAGTTCTCACTTACATCACAATGTACTTGAGCGACGTGGAACAAAATTAATATATAATATATAAACAATGAAGTGAAGATAAAAATATGTATATGTAATTTTATAGCCGTCATGTGGTGTCCACATCAGATTTTCTTTTAAATTCATAAAGACGTAATCTTTCTGAACGAATATAAAATCAAAAGTTTTTTGCACCGACCTAGAAGATGATTATTTAACAAGAAAATCTAAGCGTTTGAAAACAGTGAAAAGAGAAGGGATGAAGATGACAAAATAGTAAAGAAAATTCAAAACGTTTTTAAATTATGTAGAATTTCAATATAGGGTTGACTTCCAATATGTGATATAAAATTATTTATAGGCTTTATTAAATTTAAATATTTTTTTTTAATTTACAGAAAAAAATATCTGTGATGTTACATTACATTGTCGTAAATAAGGAGGAAAATGCTGGAAATTGGTATACTCTTATTATTTATTATATATTTATTTTAATTTACATGATTCATTCTAATATAGATTTAATCTAACAAAAATTGGATTTACAATAAAAATATTTTAAACAATTGTCCAAGGAAGTTTTACATTTCATTTTCAAGGTCAGAGAACAGGGATCCATCTCTTTGTAGGGAGACTGAATTTCATTATTAACTATATAAGGAGTCCTTTAAAAACAAAACTGGATGGTTAAAAATTGAAAAATTTTAATTTAATTACTTCCTCATAAACATTTTGAGTTTTAACTTGGGTTCCTTTTTTATATTGCGTGAAAGTTTTGCGTGAAAGCATCTAAATAAAATTAACTAAATTCTTTTCACTATTTTTGACTGACTTAGTTGTAAGAAAATTATTTTCCCAATATCCAATTTTCTTATGTTTTTGGTCGTGATTTTAGTCAATCCCAAATCAGTAAAGTCACAGCCGCAGTTTCCTACATTTCATCGTAGTATAAACTACATGTTTTTATTTTAAAATTCGTCTGTTCTCATCATTTCATAATTATCTATGTTCTAGCTTATGTAAGAACACTAATTCATAGATTAGAATGCATACGTGATTATCTGTTTGCTTGTAAAATCTTCTCTTAAAACTTAGGAAATTTGGATTTGTCGTAACGAATATTTCATCTGTATTTATTAAAATATATATTTCAATAATCTTTTTTTATTTTTTATTTCAATAAATTTATTTTAAATAGGTTTATTCTTATCTGATATAATAATATATCGATATGAACAATAATATTCAAATGAACCTTACAACTAGCAAATAAATTGTTATGTCTAGGTTTTATCCAAGAAAATCATACTGTTTATTTTTATAGAATCACCTATAATAAAAACTCTGAACGAAATAATTTTATGAATCAATTCAGAAGTTCTCTTGTGCGTAGCAAAACAAAATACAGGTATTAACCGATTAAATTTATCTCTCTCAATCTCTACAAACTTTGAAGGTAGCGGTACTAAATTATTAACTTTCGCTCCGTAATTACACAAAAGATTTATGTAGTAAAATTAATGGATTATAACGAAAAAATAGTGTTTTATCTAGTTATTTCAATTTTTCAATTTTAAGTTATTTTAAAATTCAATTAACTGTTTTTTTTTTATTTTAAACAATTACGGAATCTGCTGTTCTTGTAAAATTTTATCATATTTAGCATGTTTCATATAAGAAATCTAAATAAGGACAGATATAAATGTATGTAGAATTCATAACTTTTTCAAACTAATTTTTTTCGTAGCTTAATTTTCTTTTTCAAAAATCCAATGAAATGGTAGAATTTAAATAATTCTTCCTCACAGAATCCATTATATCTAACTGTTATCAGATGATCTTTCACAACTGTAATAAATGCGATGAAATATTCAACTATATAATACTCAGGTTTTATTAAATAATATCTGATATATTTAAATACTTCTTAGAAAAGAGTGAAAAAACACTTTTACTGAATTCACTTTAAACTTATTTAAAATAAAATATAGTCCTCATATTTGTATTTCCATCTATCATTATTATTTTCGTAAATCATGAGTACGATTCTGGTAATAAATATCGGTATTTCTCAGTATTCGGTTACATGCAATAAATTATGAAACTGAAGCACGAAGATGAAGGTGATAATCAAAGATAATGGTAATCAAAAGCAAAGGTTTATTAATTAAACTTTATCAGATAATGAAATAACTGAGAGATAGATTTATAATAATAAGCTCTTTGTGGTACTCTGAAAAGTATCAATGAAAATTTCAAAAAATGCATCTAGAGATAACCACTGCAATTTTTTTTCAATTTCAATAATACATTTACAATAATTTCTCTGACAAAGTATGTTCAATCGTATTTACTTCTATTTTCTTAGTTTTATGTAAACAAATTAACAAAAGAAAAAATGATTTTATATCATCCCATAAAAAAATACCAATTTTTAAAAACTGATCTAAGAGTAGAACAGAATAATAATAACTTGACCTCTTTAGCCACAATCTGTAAACAGATTTTTCGTTTTCATTTCTATTGTACTGTTCTTAATTAAATGCCTGGTTAATAATAATTTATTTATATGGGTCACTTAATTTTAATGATTCTAGTACAGTATATCTTAACTCGTTATCATAGTCGACTTTTTACTGTTCGTTTAAAAGCACAAGCAAAAATAAAACCGCTAGCAAACGACTATGTAATGAGTAACCTGAAGGTAAAACGTACAACTTTGGCTCAGGTATTTTATCAAAATTTGAAGTGAAGTTTGCAAAGTAGGTCGAAAATACCCTGTGGGGGGGAGACTGATGGAAAGATAGGTTGTCTTTCTTCTACCAAATCAAGGTGTACGTAGTAAAGCAAACAAAGCTAAATATACGAGCACGCTTTACTCTTTGGAAGGGGGTGTAAACCTGGGGGAGGACATCTCTCTTGCTCACTCTGTCTTTTTCTAACATACACCGTCTCTTTTTCTGTCCCTATAAGCGATCCTAAACGCTACCAGTTACTCCACATCTTCTGAGCTTAACTGTTGGCAGGGTATTCATTGAGCACGAGTCATCTACACCTCAAAAAATATGGTAAGTAGAATCCAGATATGATAAATTAAGTAATTTAAAATATTTTTATTGATTTACATAAACATTAACAAATACGTACAGAGCAATTAAAGTAAACTATTACACTTAAAATTAAAAACACTAAACAAATAAAACTATAAAATAAACTAATTGACTTTATTTAAGTAATAATTTTTTCTTCACAATTTAATTATTTTATATTTTGAGAATTAATAAAAGAACTTTAATGCAAATATTTTAAAGTTATTAATAAAATTTACTCCATTCCTGGTGCTTAATTTGAGTACAAACAGCTACAATAATATGAATAAAAGTTTATGAGCTTGTACCATGAAAATTTTTATCTACCAATAAAACTAAATCAATAGCTCGCAGGAAGTTATTGAATTTTATGTATTGATAAATCATAAAGAGTTTTTCTTTATGATAAAAATAAACAAATACAAATTGAAAAATAAAAAAAAAGAATAATAATCCAAAATAGCATTATCGTTTAAACAGTTAATTTTTCAGTTGCACAGAAAATCCAGTTTTCCTAATATGATTATAAATTATATATTATTATTTATATTATTAAATATTTTATAAAAATAAGGTAAATACAATATGTTTGTTTATACTGGAGTTGAATGCTACAAGTAACATTTTTAATGTAGATGTTTTTTCTCTATTTTGATATTTATACATTTGAACGTCATATAACAGTAGTGAAAATATATTAACTTCCCCTCACTTAGAATTTTGTTTACTCTTAGAATTTATTTGTTTATAAATTACTAGTATATTTTTTATTTCTATACCGAAGTGTGATACATACATATGTTCTGGTATAAATAAATAAATATATATATATATATATATATATATATATATATATACTGGTATCTGTGAAAAATTCCTTAGTTCCTGGAGCACTATAAATAAGATCAATTATTCCTAATTTATTTGTAGTAGCTGCATTGTCAATGTTTTTATTATTTAAGCTTGACGTTATGTAAGTACTGCATCTGTGGTTAGTCAAGATGCTGAGCTAACACAACGTGTGTAGAATTTCAGCGGTAGAAAATAAAACCTCATTTAGAAAAGCCTGCGGTGGGGTTTGCTCGTAAAGATTCACGTCCATACGTGGCTAAATAGAAGGATTACGAAATGGAAGTTCCGAAGTTTGAATTACATTAGTCTATTCTATTCTTAAACTACCTAAAATAGATACATAAAATTTTGCCAGGAATCTAAATTTATATAATTTCGTTTTTCTTTTATTTTAATCCTTTCAAGTATTGAACCAAATGATGTACACTTGTTCAGAGAGAACAGTAATTCACTTACTGTTGTTCTTACTACCCAATTTAGACACATACACATACAAATTTCGATTAAACTAATCAATCTGTTTGGATTCTACCTTGACAGGTGGAATATTATCTTTTTAACACTCTATTGTATTTAACGTTTTTAAGATAGTGTTTATAAAGTTAAAATTTTCCTTTAAGTGGTTAAAATCTTAATTAAAAAGAATAACTTACATAAAACCTTTTCTTTCATAAGGTTTCACTAAGAGGTAGACAGGTTTCATAGTATTACGAATGGAATTTTTTACTTCTGATTATTTCATTACTTTTTTATTATACTTCAAGTTTGGTTAGTAATAAATTTAAGATCTGTTGCTTTCAGTAATTTCTTCCCCTTTGTATATCCGTGCTAGTTAATTTTTTATTACCTCGATAATATCTTTTATGAGTAGTACTAATTGAAGTACTACTTCAGTTAGTAGTTTTTATTTATTGCAATTTAATTTTTTCACTTTTTAATCTATTATTATTCAATAATAAATATATTAAATTGTTACTAATGATTAACATTTAAAAAGAATTCAAACAATATACAAAATGAAATGAAATGTTTCTACTAAATTATCAGACCTTAAGATTTTAATTTTAATTTGCAGCAATATTAACAATATCTAGGTATAAAGACTAATAGAGAACTACCAGAATACTCGTACATTGACCTAGAGTTAACGACTCAACCAATTTGTTTTCACATCTCTTTGCAGAATAATAAGTAAAGTTGTACACAAAAATGAAGAAAAAGTTTGCTTTTACTTCCATGATGGACTCACTAATAACTATTATTGGCCTGGAAAATTAAAAATCATGTGACATGATCTAATTACATTAAAACAACTACCTCATATTTCCTGTTTATCATTCTATACGTGCATTTTGTCTTAATCTGTACTTGAACATAGATAAGTAATCAGTTATTTGCTTTAATCTTATTCTCATACTTCATTTAGTTGAGCTAAATGTTGATTTTAGTGAACGCAAAAACTATTTTTTGCTTCCAAATTTAAGAAAAATTACTGTTAGTAAGATGTTTCTATATTAAAACATTAAAATACTAAGCGGTTCGTCTAGCCATAAACTGGACCCTCGGGGCTCAGGTCAGCCCAGGAGAATCCCGGAACCAACTCAGGAGCTGCTCGAGGCCTCCCATGGAGACCTACCCCATGGACGCAGAATTCGCTTCGCCGCCATTCCCAATTTACCCTGTACCGGCGTTCCGGACACCAGCAGAGCTTGCTTCGGTCACCATTTCCATATACCCAGATGGATCCACCCCCTGAACCCACGCACTGTACGTTATCCTCGTGGTTGTGAGAATAATATTGATAAATAATAACTACAGTATTTAGGTTTTATAGAAACTTGAAAACGAAACTAAATTACAAAAGATAGAATAATAGTAAGAATGGTAAATGAAGTACACACATCTTTAACGACGAAAAATTCATAACTTATTTCTTTCCCATGGTAATAGAAATATAATAAGGAAGTAAAAGGATTAATCTATTTTTCTTTAATCACTGTCTTTAATTCACAAATTCACCTGCTTGTGGTCAAACAAATAATGATTATTTTTAATATCTAACTTTCAAAGGAGCTAGGGGATAGGTCGAAAGTTTAAAACCTTCCCTGGGAAAACACGAATGTATCCTGCAAATTTGAAAGTAGTAGGTTGGTTGGTTCTTGCGTGATCCGATAAAAGACAAAAAGGCAAACTTCATATATATATATATATATATATATATATATATATATATATACATTTTCGAATAACCGTGACCTGTTAGATCCAGGGTGTACCTGATACGTGCAAAAATTAGCATTTAGCCTTCAACCTACTAACAAATACCCCGTATGAATTTTTAAAATCGGACGATTGTTTGCAGAGCTATTATAAGAGCACACCATCGCATCTCTCAAGACAGCCCTCTAGGAGCACCTCTTTTTTACCGGTGGTGGTGATGATTGGTCTAGCTTCCCACGAGGTGCTCGCATACCTCGCTACTAACTAGCCTTCCACGCCGTTCCCACAGGAAGACCATTATTGTTAAACAGAAATATTTTTAATTTATTTAATATTATTTTATTTAACGTAAATTTAATTGTATTACTTTTGTAATATTATTACATATTATTATATTTGTAATATTCATTCGATTGATTCGATCATTCAATTAAACCCCAGCTCACACAGTGATTGAGACTCACAGTTCGCAATTCAATGAAGTTTGTGCTTCAACAGGCAAATCTCCACTATTATATATATATATATATATATATATCTTTTAGAGATTTTTCGAGATGAAATGTATTTAAAAACCTTCTCAGTCATGCCAAGAAACACGAGTAAAACTTCGGTTGTGATTGATCGAGTAGTTTTTTTGTTTATTCCGAACAAACGAAAACCCTCTTTCTCTTTATATCATATTATAGAATTAAAATATATATGTTATATATTTTATAATATTTGTTTATTTAATTATTTTTTGTATTGCTATACTTTTGAAAAGAAATTTTGATCTTCGTTATATGATAAGTACTATAATTTTTAAAGATTTATAAGTTGAAAGATTGTTAATTTAAGTATACCTTCCTTAGATTCAAACAAAGCAATATTTATTCGCTGACCTAATTTAGTAAAACGTTTAAACTATAAAGATAATATTTTTAGTTACTACAAAGATAATTACTACTAATTTCGATACAAATTTGGCTACTTGAAAGCCATCTTAAGTATAAAACTTGCTCTATTGTCTTTACATCTCTTACAAAAGAAAGCCTTTATTTTAAAATTAAATTTTTATAAACTGAATAGATATATACAAAATCACTGAAAAAATCATTAAATTTTTAAATCTAAAATTATCATTAATTTTTTTTGAAATCCCAGTTTTCTTTAGTTGTTAACCGAATATTGTATTTTTTGAGGAAAGGTATATGTAAATTATAATAATTATTTAAAAAGAAAAACTAATATTGGTTTATTCGTATTGAGTTTATGTAACAAAATTTCATTTTTAATCAAAAGCAAAAACGTCTTTAAATCATCATTTCATTTTCGAAATATATGTAGTTTTATTAAAATAAGAATAACCTGGAGAGCATTAGGAGTGCTGATTCATGTTCTAGGTTGCAAGCAGGTAGAATTCCTAATATGTGCAAAAATTATTCACGAGTCAGTCAATTTTACTACATTTACAGTATGATACTCATTTTATAGAAAAATATAATTTAAAATTTAAGGAAAATTAGAAGTCATTAATAAAATAATTGGTATTAATAATAATATGGATAAAAAGGTAATAGAACAGTTGAAAGCCTATATGTTTTACTGCAACAAAAATAGAGAAGAACGTACGTTATAGTCCCAAAAAGAATGATTTGAATTAAACTTAAACCTAACTCCCACGAATAACAATAGGAAGACTAATACAATAGGAGTTACTAATCCTATAGATCAGATTAAACATACGACCCCTCTTAACCATCAACAGTTTATTTACAACAAACATGCTCTTGATAGATGGGTTTATTTATTAGACAAGAACAAAATCTATAAAATCATCTCGGTAGAGATTAGGTTTCTCTAAGTGCTTTGCTAATTGGATCAAACAAGATATACACCGCAAATAAGAATTTCGTCTACATAAAAACAGACGATATCTTTCTTGGCTCTAACACAAAGCCCTCAAAACCAATATTAGATATTTCAGCCTGAAGACATTCTTTATGTGTCTTGCAAATGTGACTTCCTGAATCAACCACCTGCTCACACAGAGTCATTAAAACCCCAAAACATCTCTGATTTTCATAATTAGAAAGCTGTAACCAGTCTATAAATACTAATACTACTATTATTTTTTTATTTATTGCTAATATTAGCTATTTATTGTGAAACCTATATATTTTTAACCTTTAAAATACCATCACTGTATTCACTATTACTTATTTATTAATATCTGGCGTAGAATATTATTTGATTTATGACACTTCCGAAAACTTATTTTTGACTAACTATTCATTACATTTTTGAACTGTGAAACTAAAGAGTCCAAACTGTTACACTCTGCAAAATCTATTTCTGCACACTGAAAAATTACTTACTTACTTACTTTAAAAAAAAAATTACTGGTTTAGTGTTTGCAGAAAGTTTTACTATTTTTTTGGTTAATACTTTAAAACAAATACTTACGTGACTTTCTTCTTTAAAAAAAAAAAAAAACAAAAAATATTTTTATGTAAAGTTATTTTGGAGGTTACATTGGAAACTAACTACTCGGGTCTAACGGCGTCGTATAGCTTTCATAACTTAAAACAGAATATTTGAAGAACATTTCTATTATAAAGACCTCAGTTACTAATGCACGAAAACACAGCTTGAATCTTCTCCAAAAATTTAATCTTACTTTTTGAATTCTTTAACTTTCTTTGAGTTCAAGAGTCGCTGTCTTTAAAACATCTAAAACTAAACAGTAAATACATGATCGATAATTGACAGATGTCAGGCCTGAAGGTTAGCCGATTCTATGTTTTGTTTGAAATACAAATAAAATTTCCCGAAGACGAAAATCACGCAGGAAATGTCTAATCTGAGCTGAAGGAAGGAAAAAGAGGAACGTTATTAATTCAAATCTTTAATACGAGTGTACGAAAGAAACCCTTTTTTTGTCTGGCAAATTCCTGACAAAACTATTCAATTATTGTAAGATTAGATTGCTTTAATTACATAAGATTGCAATTAAGGTTAAAACGAACTTTAGTGAGTTCAGAAATTTCGTTCTACTTCCTTTTTGGTGGTACGGTGTCCAGGGCCTTATACGATCACTGTTATAAAAAATCTGTCTAAATGATTTTTATTTACAAAAAAAAAGATATGGATATTTATTCAAACAATCTTTTAATCTTAAACTGCAACCAAAATTTTATATATTATTTCCTTAGATTTCTTTTCCAATACATATATTTTTTTCTTTCTCTTAACCGACTTGTTTTTTTTTTCTAGAAAAGCGTTTATTTTAGATTATTTGGTCATTCGTTCTAATAATCCCTGTCATTAAAACTTTTTAAAATTGGTTGGAATATAAACTGTTTCATAAGCGCAAAACAAATGTGGGTCAAATACAAAACTAAAGTCGATGATTAAAAATATATTTTAAGAAGTTTTTCATGGCACATAAAGAATCTGTAACATAACAAATCTATATATCTTTAAATTTCTTTTTGTTCTTACTCATCTTTAAACTTATTTTACTTAACTTACACACATTAACTTACTTTTTTAAAGGTATTTTCTAGCAAAAATATGT
Source organism: Lycorma delicatula (assembly GCF_047948215.1). Lineage (NCBI taxonomy): Eukaryota > Metazoa > Arthropoda > Insecta > Hemiptera > Fulgoridae > Lycorma > Lycorma delicatula. The sequence goes on from NC_134455.1 coordinate 235,448,831, forward strand.
CTATATTATTTAACAACTTCTTTAATAATATATATAAATGAAGGCCCGTTCTTATTGTTTATAATTTATATTTTTTAATTATGACTTTCCTCTCAAAGTTTCCTTTTATTGTTTTATTTATTTTTTAGACAAGTCGAATTGCCGGGGAGAAAACATCCACCTCAGCATTTTCTCTCATTATTTTCTCCATTGAAGCTTCTTCTCCTTTACTCAGAAATTTGTACACTTGTTAAACAAAATGGTTGTTCTAAAATTTAAAATTGTAATTACAAGTTTAACGCTGTAAAACTGATAACTACAATTTGAACTTTTTTTACGGCACAAAATAAACATTAATCAAACGAAATGATTTTACTAACCTGAAACTTTTTAATTACAAACCATACTTGCTTTATAAGTACGTATAGTGGCTTCAGGAAAACAGTACATATTGTTCCGGACAAATGACCATAGATGTTGATGCCCGCTCTTTCATAACAAAAAAACAGATATTGTTACAAGCAGGGATACCTGAGAATATAAATTTTAGCGAAATAATAAGTGAAATAAATATTAATAGGTTACATCCGTTATCATTCACGGTTATTTTCATGAAAATTGATCCTAATAAAATTACTAACAAGGTAGAAAAATAATCACCTCGAACATGGAACCTAGTTTAGAGTTACTAACCGGAGGCTATTACAGTTCTGTCCTTTTATTAAATAATATAATTAAATTAAATAAAAATCCTGTCGTAAACCTGAAATTTTTTCATTTGATTATTAAATCGTTAAAAGTCAACGTGCCTTGACTTTTCAACGTGCTGACATCCGTGGCTGAGTAGGTAGCGTCTCTACATTTCGTGCGGAGGTCCCGGGTTCAAAACCTGGTCAGGCTCGGCATCTTTCATATGCTACAAATTTCCACCGGCTCTTTAAACATAGCTGTTGATGCCCGCTCTTTCACAACAAAAAAATTCAACGTGTTTTAGAATTGGTTTTTAAACATCGTTTAACAAATTACGTTTTATTCATAGCACCGTAAATACATATTTAACAGTTTCCTACTACGTGAGTAGATTTATTATTCGAATAAAGGTGTGAAAACATTAATTTTTATTCATATCAAATGAACTCATGAACTGTTAAATTAGTCAAACGTAATGTTGGAAAGTAAATATTGAAAGGGATATATTGTTTACAAGTGATCCTGATCATATAGATCTTAGGTAAAAAGAAAAATTCAGTAATCTCTCTCTCTTTGTCACCTACTGTGGCAGTTTATGAGATTTTTGTCAGGATGTATATTTATAAGTTCAGGCTGCAAATGTTACAGGATAATCTGAACCAGGGGAAAAAATATTTTTTAAGTTAAAGTTGTTTTTATTTTCTTCGTATTACAATTTCATAGAAATATAATAATAAATTTAACTTTTCAAAAACGTTTTATGAGAATTTTCACTCCGGATCATTGAACTCTGTTTTTTAAGAGGAAACTTTTTCATACTGTTTTTTCTGTTTCAGGAAGAAGATGAACAGAAGATGCAAAGTAAGTTGTAGCAATGTATTCTCTCGGTTTCTATTTCATACATACTCGTATATCATGTAGAAAATAATTTTTACTTGTCACGTCGTATTTTATTTCATTCCATAATCCATATTTCACAACAAAATTTCATATTTGATTACAACTCACACAACATTTTGCTGCGCTTTAGTTCTGCCACCATACGTAACTTTATAATGATATTTGGAAAATTAAAGAATATGAAAGAAATAATAAATGTTTTATTAAAAAAATATAAAATCACATTATTGAGGTTTAGCTACATCCTACATTGTTATATTAACAAAACGGAATTTACCATTCCACCGATCTCCGTGGAATCGTTTCAGTCTTTTATTCTGAAGGTCCTAGGTTCATTTTGCGTCTGCTAAAATATTTTCTTACTTCATTCCCACTTAAAATCTTTGAGTGTGTGTAGAATTATAAATATTATTTATTTTTTTTTTAAATTTAATAAGACATTTGAATAGCAAATAAAATATTTCATTTGAATATTCGTGCCAGTGTACTTGTGAAAATATTACACAAAAAAACCAAAAAAAAAACAGAACAAACGATTTAAATAATCGTTAATTAAAATAGTTGTTCTCTCAATAATGAAAATAATTGCTAAGAAAGATAATATAAGAAAAAATCACTGCATATTAAGGGGGCAGCAAACGTAAATTCCCAATTGTATGCAAAGAAATATTTTTTTTATAAAGAAAATTTTCTACATATATTTCGGTAATTTAAAATATATATATATAGCGTATTTATTAACAAATAAAATTTTAGATATTAATTTTTTATACTTAAATAAATTCAATTTATTTTAAGAATATTACTAGCATTGATTAATAAAAAGTGAATTAATATATTCAGGATGAAAAATGCATAACTGTTTCTTAAACATAATTATTTCTTTTATACTGTATCTACATTACAACAATAATCGGTGGAAAAGGAATTATTTTGTAATTTGATACTATTTCTGATTTCTAGTAGTCATTTATTTTTGTGGTTTGAAGTGATGGAGCACTGATGAGCACAAAGAGAGAGATACTTACATTGGAAGAAATAAAACAAATTTTTTACATTGTTTTGGAGTACATAAAAGATTTTTCTTTTTACTTCTACTTAAAATTTTACTAAATTCAGTCTCGGTTAACTAGTAACTCAATTCAGATAATTCAGTGAAAGATCTGAGCCTATTCTATGTATTCTTAAGGTTCATTTCTTCAAATTTGTTGACGAAAAGTTTTTATACCACATCCACACAGCACACCTAATTATTATCTTTTTTTCGCATTATTAGGTGTGTAAATTAACTTATTTTACATTTTTAATTTACCCTTAAATTACTTGGTAACTACAATATTACTTATTTCTTATCACAAGATAGGATCTTTACCACTAATTAACCCGAAATACTAAACGACATTTAATGTCCTTTCAACCTGTAAGGAATAAAATCAAGTAACTATTCGAAGTTAGTTAAATAAACCACACTTCAAAAAAGAAAAGAGAGTGGAAGAGTAAGTAGAACCTGTATATTTTGCTAAAGATCTGACACACCAAAAAAATCCAACGACAAGATACATTCTTGTCGTATCTACATTAAAACAATAATCGGTGGAAAAGGAATTATTTTGTAATTTGATACTGTTTCTGATTTCTAGTAGTTATTTATTTTTGTGGTTTTGAGGTGATGGAGCACTGATGGGCACGAAGAGAGTGATACTTATATTAAATGTTAAGTGTTAGATACTTAATGTTAAATTTAAATGTGTTTAATAAATAATATTTTATGCAATCTTTATCTCATGATGTAAGTATTATTAGTGTTGGTAATTTTATTATTCCACGTAAGTAAATGAAAATCGTTAAACACTTCGCTCACTTGCAAATCAGTTTTGTGTCCTCTAGTTATTTTCTGCTCATTTCTGCTAAGTATTTTGTGGTTTAAAAGATAAATATAACATATTCATCACACCATCTATCGCTTTTTTCTAATATTTCCTTTATGGTTTTTAAGTTTGACTTTCTTAAATTTTTATTCTATAAATTCTCTTATATCACGAATTAACAAACCGTAAATGTCTTATGTATGACTATAGTAAGCAACCCTTTAGTATAATTTTTAAGATTTAATTTAATCTCAGATTCTCTAGTAAAACCGTATTTTCATTCAGATTTATGTATATTCAAATTTCACTGATAATTCTTATATTCTCCTGTAGCATAAAGTTTTGTAAACTTATTTACAAAAATGAAATCCATCGATGTAAGAAAGTTAAATAAAATTCATTATATTCTGACAATTTTATTTCTATGATAAAAATAATAATTTCACACAGATTCATTTTATGGATTATCGGGTAATATAATTTAATCATAGATCATAATTTAACTCCTACAGACTGTACGCATGAATACTTGTAGCCTACTTCACTATATGCTTTCATGTTCTCAATGAATGTGTGTGAACCTGCATGTATGTATAAAGATTATACGTTTGTAGTTTTATGATAATTATCTCAAATAGTTATCACCTGATGTGTGACCTGGCTTAGATCCATAACGTGATGATTTCTGGCTATGACTGCTGTCATATATCAGTTCGTGTCATTTGAGTTCCGATGCTAATTTATTTGCGAACTACAGAGTCTACTGACAATCTTTCACTAGATCTTTCTGTTTACGACAGCTATAAAAAGACCTTCTTATTCTACCCAAAGTCAACAAAATACCATTAATACCAAGACGTCAATCATTAACTAGACCGCCATATATTTTCAGCTAAGACAATACTAAAATAGCGGCGAGAATTTATTTACGTTTTTTACCAACCGATTTATTAAAAAAATGAAATGTTCAAGACAAGTGTGATTTCAGAATTAGTTAACATGTCCGTTGCTCATTATTTATATAAAAAAATAAGAAACATTTTTAATTATTAATTTTTATTTTAACATTACAATACTTCGTTTCAAGAACTTTAGTAGTTACTTGTCTAACCACAGTCCTTAAAAAAATCTATCAATTTAATCTCATATTCCAAAGAATTAAAATACGTATGTATCGGTACAAGAAATAATAAAATTAAAATTAACTAGGCCTTAGAGTGTATGTAAAGACATTACCTTCATTCGTCAAGGAAGATGTTTTTCTCTTTCTTTAAATTTGAAGTTAACTCCATGAAGATAATCTTTCTTCCAATATATATATATACACAAACCCAAATTGTTTTACCCTATAAAGCCAAGTAATAGCTGAATTAAAATGCTTCCAACGAGATTGGTTGCCGATATAAAGTTACGTTTATGGTTTTATACTGATTACGTGTTTGTGATCTTATGTTGATCTATCTTAAACAGTTGTCACCTGAGGTGTTGCTATATAAAGCTCGTTGACATGAAATATGAAAGTTTATAAATTCTTATCTTTTAAGAAATCTTTATCTTGAAACAAACCTAAATACTTCAAATAGATTTTTTCCACCAAAAAAATTACGTCTAAAAGGATTTAAGAACGCTACACAATCTTTGGGGTACCCTATAAAACAATTTTTTTTAAAAACTGTAAATAAATTAATTCATTAGAACATAATTAAGCTTCCTAACCTTCTACAAATTTGTGTAAGTTAACTTGTTTTATAACTCGTATATTTTTGAATATTTTGTGCACTATTAGCTATGCCATTCTGAAGTTAACTTGCTGCATCATTCTACTAAAGGTAATTCAAAACATTTTATTATAATATCGTTTCTTTTATTGGTTGCGCTTGACAATAATTATTAAAAATTCAACGGCAAGCAAAAAATAATAAAAAAAGACTCTAACTCTACATTTTCAAATATTTTTTTTGTCAGTGGATTGATATGAAACAGGAGAACATAGAATACAATGCTAAAGAAATGGTTGAAATTAACGACTCAATCACTGAAAGAAGTCATTAATATTAAATGACTGGTTTATTATAAATTATAAATATTTCATAATGTGGAGACCACTCAGCCTCTTTGTGCATTACTTATCAACTTTTGTAATAATGTTCTCGGCAGCTAGGCGTCTCAGTAATTTAATTTGGTCACCCAAATCTTCATTACTAAGTTAAACTCGCCACTACGATCCGGAAGGTGTTCCACAACCTCCATATTTGCGGTAGAAGACCCTTCATGAAGCCCAACTAGCTCCGGGGCCGATGTACGATATTCCGTCTTCTCCATCGATGCGAAAGAGTCTTCACTATGAGCCTTAGAAAATCTAAGGCTCATAGCGGCGGCTACGTTTGTCTCTCCCAGTTGGGAGAGACAAACGTAGCCGCCGCTTTGGCGTCGTCCTAACCAGCGGCAGATCATCTTTTGTATTTCCTGCAGTCTCGTCTGGAGGAATCAACGACACCCACGACATATGTCCAGTTGGAGATTGAGACCATTTCACTGAGATAGACATGACTAAATGGCTTCATCAATGTAATCACTTCCTGATATGTCGCCAGCCACCAGCGAGGAAGCATTTGACAGTAATTGCTGCCTAGGAAATGTGGCCCTATATTTGTTTGCCTTTCGTCTCGCCTTGAGTTCATATGCTTTTTACAGGAGGCAGGACTCAGAGTTCAAGGCCCGAATCACCCGAACCTCTATGTACTCGCCTAGATACCCAACTCTGACTACCCTATTTCGTTGTCACCGGACAACCCCCCACAGGCTTTGCCACGCTGCGTAGGCTTCCGCTTACTCATAGGTGTATTAAACTTCCCACCGATCCTGGGTACGCCAGCATCTGTCATCACTGAAAAACACGAGTAACGAAACGTAAACAAAGAATCAGCAGTGGCAATGCAAACAAATCGCCACAGCAAAAGGCAATTAATGTGCCCAGGAAATAACAATAATCACCCAAGGGCGAGAGAAAAAGTAATTCACCGTCAGTTAAGTATAGACCAAGTCCATGGAAATAGTATACAAGTCGAAGAAAATATAATAATAAAAACACTTAACCTACTTTTGCTAACCAGCACAACAACCCTTAGCAACGGAAACTTCACAAGTAAAAACAGAAAAAAACGTAACAAAAACCACCACCGCTATAATATGAAACGAAATAAACAAACAACGAACGATAACAACAAAAAATAAAACATGATGTGGACACCAGATGACTTCTTTGTGTGCTTATTAAATTACATACTAAATTTTTAATAAAATGAAAATTTTATAAAATTTTATTTGATTAAAAACTTCTGATGAAAATTTTAATTAATGAAATATTTCCATCTCACAAGGGGAAGGCACATCGTTTGGAATTCGGTTTCATACCTATTTTTTTAAGTTTCTCTTTATTTAAATACATTGCATTGGTTTATTAATTATTATTAACCTCAAACTGTAAAAAAAGTTTTACAATAAATAATAAATTCAATAATAACAATAAAAAAGAAATATATATATATATATATATATATATATATAAATATATAATATCTATAATATTATATATGGAAATATATAATGAGATGGAAATATTTCATTAATTAAAATTTTATTTGGCTATAACTCTGGATTCAATGAAAGTAAATATCGCTGAAAACTTATATCGTTGAAAAGCTCTTGAAGAGAGCTTATTACTGCAGTTAAGAAAAATTCTTATCTTTTTGTATTTTGGGCTTTTTTGGTTCAGTCGATTGCAATCAAAATGGAAGGTGCACAACTAGATATTACAACAGTCCTAAATCCAAAATTTCAACATACTACGGCTAATCGTTTTTGAGTTATGCGAGTTGCATACGTAAGTACAGACGTCACACCAAAACTGGTCAAAGTGGATTTAGGGATGGTCAGAATGGTTATTTCCGTTGAAATCTGAAAACCGAAATTTTTCGCGATCACAATACTTCCTTTGCTTCTTAAAAGGAGGCAAAAAACTCGTAAGCAGATCTCAAATACGGACCACTACGAAAGACGCCCACGAATAGAGTGATATTAAAGATTACATTAGAGAAAAACATATTTAGATATCAATCCAATTTAAATTAAGTTTTGCAAGAAAATTCGAGGAAGTTAAAAACAAAATTAGGGTAAAATAGAACAAATTTTCCTATACTCCAAATGTGTTAGCTTCCTTTGGATAACAGTATCTTTGCTTTAAGAGTCTTTAGTTTTACACAAATACATTTTTCAAAAAATTGTTGTCATGAGATTATTAGCTACTTTTTAATACATTTGCTTTAAATACACTATTTCTTAAACATAACTGAAACACAAAATATAACAACCTTGATGAAGAAAAATCTAAAACGTAACCAATCAGAACAAAAAAAATTATTTAATGTTTGCGTTGAAGAAGAAACCATACCAAGTGTAAACTACTACAAAAATTCAATGATCTTTTAACAATAACAATATAGCAATAACATCTTTAACAATAAGAAAGGAATAATAATCGAGAATGATCCTTGACTTGTGTAAGTGAACTAGGTAGTCTCAGAAGTAGTTTTTCTTGTTTTCAATGTTCAGTCAATATTTACATTAAACTGATTAATTTAATCAACTACACTCTTAGTAGTTTAATTACTTTCTAAAAGATTATCAAGAATACCTTGCTTAAAGATTGCATCAATTTTTTTCGCAAGAAAGGAAATAATAAGGATATTCATTTATCATAATATACTTAAATTCAAATCAATGAAAACTTAATTCACGATTTAATTACTTTAATACTATAGTTGATGAACGGCATAGATGAAGTCCTACGCAAAAACTATCGCATGAAAATAAACAAGAACAAAACAAAACTAATGAAATGTAGTAGAAATAACAAAGATGGACCACTGAATGTGAAAATAGGAGGAGAAAAGATTATGGAGGTAGAAGAATTTTGTTATTTGGGAAGTAAAATTACTAAAGATGGACGAAGCAGGAGCGATATAAAATGCCGAATAGCACAAGCTAAACGAGCCTTCAGTAAGAAATATAATTTGTTTACATCAAAAATTAATTTAAATGTCAGGAAAAGATTTTTGAAAGTGTATGTTTGGAGTGTCGCTTTATATGGAAGTGAAACTTGGACAATCGGAGTATCTGAGAAGAAAAGATTAGAAGCTTTTGAAATGTGGTGCTATAGGAGAATGTTAAAAATCAGATGGATGGATAAAGTGACAAATGAAGAGGTATTGCGGCAAATAGATGAAGAAAGTAGCATTTGGAAAAATATAGTTAAAAGAAGAGACAGACTTATAGGCCACATACTTAGGCATCCTGGAATAGTCGCTTTAATATTGGAAGGACAGGTAGAAGGGAAAAATTGTGTAGGCAGGCCACGTTTGGAGTATGTAAAACAAATTGTTGGGGATGTAGGATGTAGAGGGTATACTGAAATGAAACGACTAGCACTAGATAGGGAATCTTGGAGAGCTGCATCAAACCAGTCAAATGACTGAAGACAAAAAAAAAAAAAAAAAAAATACTATAGTTAAAAATAATTGCTGAGACTTAGGCTAACAATGTAATACTTGTTTTATTCCTTGCCTCTTTTATACGCAAAAATCAAGTTAAAAATTTGTAATTACTTAAAAGTAAATAGTTATAAAATAAAGTTTTGCAAACGCTTACTTTATATTCTATATGAAAATAATGTTTTTCTAAATTCACTATTAATTGAAGATAAAATAACCATTTCGGTATTTTTAATTTTAGTTTTAATTAAAATATTTGTTACATATGGTAAAATAGAGTAAGATCCAAGCCAGGAATCTATCCCAATACCAGCTTTACAATCACTAGAATGGAGAAGAGTCTTTAAATTACTATCTTAAAAATTTGATAGGTGTTTTTCTATTTACATAAATAAGAGTGAACTTTCTTTTGTTTTACAAAACGACAGATTCTCTTTATTTGTAATCAGTTACAGAAAGTTGGTGTTATTCTGTTATTAAACAGTATCAATTTTTTTTGGAAAACTCTGTTAAATAAGATTAAAAACTGGAAAGAAAGAAAGATTTATTTTGTTATTGTAAATTATTTAGTTATTTTAATTCAAACACAAATGTAAATTTGTGATCATTGGACGGTCATTGGATAGATCATTGGATTGCTTGAGATTCGTGGATGGTTATTGATGACAACACCTATGATAATCATATGATATTAAAAAAAGTTACCCAACTTGTATGTGGATCATTTTTTCTTCTATAATATATGCAAGTTTTTTAACTGAAATGTGTAAGATTAATAAGTAATGCGTATCAGTAATAAATAAGGCTATAAAATGTAAAGAAAAGTATAATTCTTGTAAAATGAAAATTACAAAATTAAGTGATTAAACGTTTAATTTATATAATTGTTTCCCTCTGTTTACAGTTATGAGGAAAGCATTCCAGATGTTTGACACAACAAAGTGTGGTTTTATAGAAACTTTAAAAATTAGTACAATTTTAAATACTATGGGTCAACTATTTGACGACGGCGAACTTAACGCGCTAATTGAAGAAAACGATCCAGATGGTCAGTAAAACTAAATTCATTTGTTGTTGATGTAATGTAATACTAATTATTCAGTAATTTAACCAACCTCAATTTTTATGAAAATTAATTTACAGTTTGAATACGAAAATATCTTTCAAGACGGAAACGAAATGACACTATCTAACTACTTACATTATGGTAAGAAAAAATAAACTTGATCGGCAAGTTATTATTTTATAATTAACAGAGAAATGTAAATACTAAAATAAACCCGCTTCTGATTCACATTATTTTACTAGAAACTAATTTAAACAACAAAAATACTGTTTTTTTTTTTTTTACATTTTTAATTTGTATTATTTATATTTCAGAAAGTGAGTAGAAAACATGACCGTTGTTTAGATTTTCGTACTTCCTTATGAAATGTTCGACTCTATAACTTTGATAATACATTCTGTAAGATATTAAATTACCATTTCCTAAATATAGACTTCTCTCTTCACTTATAAAATTTCAGTTAGGTTAAGTTATTATTTAAACGATATTGAGTTTACAAAAGTTATTTTCGGTGATCGTGTGAAAAATATTTTTTTACCACAGCAAATAGTTACACAAGAAAATTACAATAAAATTGTAAACCGTACGGTAAGAGTCTCGTAGATATCATTTCTTCCGCTCAAAAAACAAAAAGTTCTGTAATATAAATAAAACTGTTTTTAATAAAACTATGCTGAAATCAAAAAGGGTAAGAACACTACATTTAAAATATCAAAATCTGTTATTAATTTAGAATTTTCTTTAAAAAAATACACCTTAAATATATGCAATTGACAATAGATATACAATTATTTATTACAATAAACATTACAATGTTTTTTTTTTTGCTTATTGTATAACTAAAAAAATAAAATTTATTTGTTCTAAGGTAATAATTCTTAATAATAAATCCATAAGATAACAATCAGTAATTCATTAAAAAAAAATAAAAGCGTAATTTAACAAAACGCAATGATCAAAAAAAAAAATTACAATGAAATTGTATAAATAAGCAAAAAAAAGAAAAATTTGTTACAAAACTCTTACTGGCCCGATTTAATTTATTAAACAACGCATAATCATAAGAATTGTATTATTCTGTAAATGTGATATGTATTACACGTAAATGAAATCGGGCCGGTAAGATTTTTGTAAGATTTTTTTCTTCTTTTGCTTATTAAATTGAACGCATAAACATTGTTTGTTATCTAATATTGTATATCTATTGTCTATTACATATATTTAATATGTATTTTTTTTTAAAGAAAATTCTAAATTAATAACAAATTTTGATAATAAAATGTAGTGATTACCTTTTTTGGTATCAGCATTGTTTTGTTAAAAACAATTTATGTATATTACAGAAATTTTTATTTTTTAAGCGGAAGAAATGATATCTGCGAGACTCTTATCGTACGGTTTACAATTTCATTGTAATTTTTTTTTATCTTTGCGTTTTGTTAGATTACGCTTTTATTTTTTTTTAATGAATTAGTGATTGTTATCTTATGGATTTATTATTAAGAATTATTACCTTAGAACAAATAAATTTAATTTACCGGACAATTTTTTATTTTTTTTTGTTGATAGTCATATCATTCACTTCATACCACATTTTTCCTTTTTTAATAAAACTAGTATAATCTCTGGTAAACTATTACTTTTATGTTTTTTTAAGAAGTGATGGGGATTAAAAAAATTGTTTCATTTTTAGTACTTTCATTTATATAACAGCATTTACTATTAAAACAAGCTGTAGTATATTTTCTTTTAAATTTTATTATTTCAAGTACATTTTCAACTTTTTGTACGTTACCTAGCGAAGTACTGCTATCTAGCGGCGCGACTCGTAATGGTACATTAAAAAAAATGAATAAAATTACATATTCCAGTCCCACGGTTCACCAAATGGAAAAAAAGTTGTCTAACAAAATTCGAGGTATTTTTTGAAAGTATTCTTTATCACTAATCTAACTGATCTGAAATATAATGTTTTCACGCTTAATTTTTTTTCCAATTTTTATTTCACTGTTAGTTTAGGTCATAAACATTAGAACTGTAAACATAATTCGTTGACTTCATCACCTCTTACCGACGAAGTTCTAACGAACCCCATGACTACGCAAGAAAAACTTTTTAAAAATGTGGTCCAGCGACTATTCTTAATGAATAAAGTAGCTATGTTCTGAAAACAGTTACATTGCAGCTTTATTTAGTAAACATCAGCTGGCAATTACATAATCAGCTTTGTTTAAAAGAATATGATTCAATCAAATGATAACATATGAAAACTTTTTCTAATTCAAGATGAGAAAACGTTTATGCATTTTTTTCTTATTTTTTATCAAAAGCAACTGCTATTATTAATGCAATCTTCTTATAAAAAATATGGTTTTATACAAGTGCTTCCATTATATTATGGAAGCTTCTACGTGTTATTTACTTTCTTCTCTGAAATATAATGTAGAAATATATTTATCGGACGCTTTCCATTTACAGGTTATTTTAAGTAAAAATGATGAAGGTAAACTGAATATTTAATATATTACACTGCACGATTCCGAATCGAATTTTGATGACTACACCAATGACAATGGCACATAAAATTTAAAAAAAATTACCATATTAGGGTCTGGATCATTTTTCCGTCGATGCAAGTTCCACAATTGAAATGTGAAAGATTAATAAGTAATATGTAACAGTAATTATTAAGGTTGTTAAATGATAAACAAATTATAATTCTTATTCTATATACTCGAAATCAAGTAAATTAAATCGCAGTATTGCCACAGTCAATCAATAAAGTCAGTTTTGGTTACTTTATATTTTATATAAAATAAAAATTTTAATTAAGAATTTAACTATAATTATATTACGTGTCTGTGGTTGGAAAACAAAGCGGTAAGTTTTTCACAGTAATGGAAATGTTTACTTAATTGGACTAATAAATATCTACCAAAAAACCTTAAATATAGTAGAAGATATACTTAAGTAACTATAAGTTTCTTTGTTTAGGAATACCAGACTAAAATAGTACTTGTGTTTTGAAATTGTATTAAGTTTAATCATAGATATAATTAAGAATTATTATTATTATCAAAATGTAAATAATCAGAAGATGTAAGGATACTTTCTCTGAAACAAAATTTTTCTTCATTATTGAGGAAGGCTTTGTAATGGATTACAGATGTATTAGAACCATACAATGACGGGTTATGAAAAAAAAGAAATTGAAATAATAAAAATATTCTTATATCTGTGGTCACTTGATGATACACCAGGAATATAGAAGTAATATATTCTGTCTTGTTCTTGTGGAAAAGGTAGGAAGAAAATAAAAGCCAAGAATTCCTTAAATAGATTAGTTTATCATGTCAAGGAAGATGTTGTTAAGAACAGCATTAAGTAAAGTCATAAACACTCAGATGCCGCTAACGTTCATTAGCAGATGTGACACATTAAGAAGTACTATTTGTAGGCCCAGCTAAAGACAATTAGTACAAGCTGACAGGCAAGTCGATACATTCTTTCCTCTGTAATTTGTTGGTATGCCCTTTTTGAAAGCCGTGTATCATAAACAAAAATATAGAATAAAAGGAATTTTATTCCGGCTATGGTGTCTTTGTATATCAGAGACTATCACCTATTCGCACGTAACATATTATCGTATTGGTGAATATGTTATGCAGTTGATTTTTTAAATAGCGATTAAAAACGATTGGAACCGATTTTTTATTATTAATTTGACGTATAAAATAGTTGATAAGTTATACAATAGTTGATGAGTTAATCTTCTCGTACTCTAGATAATGTTATTTTTGCTGGGATTGCTCTAGAAATAAATATAAATAATATCAGTTTATAAACCGTTGAATATCTATTTCCACGTAAACATCTATTGGGAAACATCAATTTATTTCATGCTGGTTCAGATTAATTATATATTAGCAGACTTAAACAGTAAAGTTATTTGTTAGTTTTTCACATTCTATTGACTTTTCACGTAAAAAATCATTGCTTAAAAATATAAATATTAACTCGAACAATTTTTAAAGTTTTATTTGATTTATTTCATTGTTTCTGTTTAATTAGAAATTTATTTAATGTAGTAATATTTTGTGCAAGTTATTTTAAAACAGGATTTTTTTTATATACTGGCTGCATCATGACTAACTTCTATTTTAATCCCCGTTGAATGCGTCTTGATTGACAATTTTCATTGTTCTATTTGTTTCATAAAGTATAACAAATTAGGAAATAGGTAAATACTTGGTCGAAAGTTCCTACGTAAAAAAAAAGAAAGGAAACCATACTATACACAAAATACGCCTAAACAACCTACGGTTGTTATTCTCTTTTAGAAATTGTGACTTAAAGTATAGAAAAATCAGTGAATAATTTAAGTAAGACTTATTCATATCCTATAAACTGATAATGACGTAAAAATTAGCGTAATATCGGAGCATACAAAAGATGTGCGTAAATTTCTTATAGCCTGATGAAGAAATTTAATTTTTAATTAAACTGTATTGTAAATCTAGATTTTTATAGTGCATCAGTAGAAGTTCTAAGTTTTTGCTTATAAAATAACATAATTACTTTTAAAAGAAAACTTTTAATCATCGTTTAAAAAGAAATTAACTGGTAATATTATTTCTGCAATAAAACGCAGATCATTTTAAAAAACAAACAATTAATTCTAGGAAAAAAGATTTATTAAAAGGAATGGTGCAGAGATTACTTTTTATTAAACTCATATACCGCTGAAGTTTGTTAATATTAATGTTTTGTGACAAGAAATCATTAATATATCCTTTTTTTAACGAGCAAATTCAATTTAAATCACTGCTTTATAATCATATAACAGATGAAACGAATACTTATTAAAACAAAACTGACAAAAAACTGAACCTGAAATGAAAAGTTTTTCTTTTTATTTAACAATAAAATTTATAAAGACAGAACTTGTTTATAATCAAAGAAAAGTTTCACTGGAAATTTCATTTGACAAATAACAATTTCTTTCCATTTTATTATTTTATTCAGAAAAAATTAAAAAATGTAATACGATAATAAGCCAAGTTTTTGTAACGTAGAGTAGGAGTGTTATGATTGAAAGGGTTATATGAATTTTCTTTTTATCCGTTAATAATTATTTTTCATCTACTTCATAGAGAATTCTTAAACTTAAAAAAATTTAATTAGCAGTTGGTTACAAAAGTTTCACAGAATTCAAGTTTTAATATTTCTGTAGCATTACTGCAGATAATTTTAACGAGTTAAGTTCAACTACGTGTTTAAAATTTATCATAACGTATCGCAATTTTTAAAATATCAATCCACCTATTATATATATATATTTCTTTTTAATTAAATGCAGAGTTTTTTATTTCTGTAAGAACCATGAACTTTTATTCTCATATATCTTTTTTGTAATAAGATTAATCAAACAATTAATTGTGTTAGATACTTTAACAGAGTTAATTTTTGTGATACAATTAATTGAAAAATTTATTAAATATAGAGAATTATTAATATAGAGACCCTCTAGTGAAATTCCGAAAAAAATTTAACAGGAAAATTATCTTAGATTTCGATATTGAATAAAATTATTCATTTTTATAACATTTGTTAACAAACACGATAATTGTACGGTAACCCTGTAAATTACATTAATTTTATAGTTCAGGAAAATAAAATTAAAATTCAATGGCGTGCGTGTATGCTATGTGATAATTGTAAATAGGCTACATTTAGCCATTATTTCTTGTTTATATGCTTGTTAAAGCCGCAAATAGGCAAGTCTTTATAAAATTCTATAAAAGTATGCATTAAAAGAAAATCTGCTATCTTCCTATCTTCGCTTATTATTACCCTGATTTGTTTTATTTCCAAAAGTGTAATCACAAAACATCAATTAATTGAGAAAATATTACAATCAATATTTTATTGTCACCATCCCAATTTAGACACACCCTTTGTTTCCGTTAACACACGGCTAACGAAACTGATCAATTTTTCTTATTCTAGCTTTCCAAGGCATTTAATTGCTTTCAGTTCTCCCTATATCTAATTAAGATTTCTACTAAAATTTATCTTTCAAGACGTTTCCTTAATTTTCGTTCACGTTCCATAAGATTCTCCAGTAAACTCCGAAATTTAACTAACTTCGATTTCTTCAATTTCCGTGTGCCTCCTCTGTATAAAAATTATTGTCCCGATCTTTTGAACAAAACTGGTAAATGTATAATCTTATAAAAGTTCCAGATGATTTCGATTTTTTGTTTTTTATTACCAATACCTTACACTAAACTGAATGTTATTTAGAGACGGTAATGTACAGGAAGGCTCTCTCTACTTTTCGCTATAACATGAAAAAATTAGAGTTAATTTTCCACCCGCTTCATTATATATAATTGCTATGATCAATAATTTTAGCAGGTTGTTAATTTCTGACTAATTAAATCAATCGTATTGTTGAAGGATATATAAAGTTTAAATTAATATCTTTCAAGAAGTATATATATATATGGAGAAAAATATTCATTGGCAGATATCTTCAGCTAAGTAATACGGACTTTATCGATAACAATTATCGTTACTTTTAGAGGATCAAAAATTACATATCATTATATGCTTTAAGAGTTGCTTCCATTTAGAGGATTACGGAAAGAGTATCGGAACACTTCTAATTCCGTTCGTTTTATACTCCCCTCCTTGGTCTCAACATATCTTTAACATTTATTTACAAACAGAATTTTCTACAGAAAAACACTATATACTACTCTTTCGTTAATTAAAATTAAAACAAATCTTGGGTAGTTCTGCGCAAGAAGACCGACTTTTCGTTATTTTAAAATATTTAATATGAAATTACATTTCATATTACAAATTTTCTTTTCTCAAATTTTTCGACATTAAATTGAGCGTAACTCAAGAAAGACTTAATCATTCTTAATAAAATTTTCCCTTGCACGAATCCAGATATACAACTACAATATATCCAAATTTAAATGAAAATTGATCTAATAGTAAAGATTTAAAAGGAGATTTTTATAATTGCAATGTTCCAGTTTAATGAAGATTATAACCAGGTTGTGATTTTTTTTTCTGAAGCTTTTAACATTAAATATACACCTATTTCATTGTAATATATACTTATGCTCCATAGAATCCCTTTAAATTTTCTATAAAAATTAAATTTATAGATTTCACAAAAGTAAAATTTTTTGATCCTTTAATCTTGTGTCCGTTTTAATAATTTGAATTTAATTTAATTTCGTTCATTTTTAGAAATTAATTGTTTTAGAAATGTAATTAAAGTGCTTTAGAAATTAATTAATTTTTTTTGTAAATTAATTAATAACGGATGGAAGATAACAATATCTAATCAACGGTTTTTTTATTGTAAAGAACTCTTTGTAAATCCATAAACAAAGAACAAACTTTCCTTTATAAATTGTGTTTGTTTTACTCTTTATTACTTACGATTTTTTTTTCATATTATCTTAATAATTTAAATTCAGCAACATCTTTACCGGCACTCAAAAACATTTTTATATTTACTGAGGAAACACTGTTAGAAATCATTGTATTAAAACTGATATTTCCGAGTAAATTATTTAATTTTGGAAAGTTTTTGTATTAGTTAATATAATTTACTATAAAATTTAAATAAACACACTTACATATAATTTCACCATGTATTAAAGAGATATATAATACGCAATTATTTATGTTCTATTAATGAATAGAATTGTTAGTCGTAATAATGTTCAACTTTTTACCATTGATTCAAAAATGTTTGAATTAAAACGAAAAAAAAATTTGACCATGTTTTAAACAATAATCCCAATTGTTTTATATCAGAAAACATTTGATGTGGACACCAGATAACTTCCTTGTACTCTTATTAAATTACATATACATATTTTTTGCTGCACTTCATTTAAACTTATTTCATTTAAAAATGAGATACGATACTCCAATTCTTTAATAAAGAGGACACAGTTGCTAAAATCTTAGTTATTAACATAAAATATTTATGTAGTTATTATTTAAACAATCTTACCTGAAACATTAGAATCGAGTAAAAATCCCTTTATTACTCTTTAAATAAATATGTCATATCTATCCAATACTATTTTTATTTTCTTTTAGAAATTATTATGATGTAACCATCAGCAAAATGAAAACAAAAACGAATAATCAAATGTTTCACCAAATTTGATGCAGACACACATGACTTACTTGTACGCCTATTAAATTACATATACTCATTTTTTTTTTAAATTAAAACTACATAAAATGTTATTTTATTAATAACTTACGATATTTTTTTTATTTTATTGTTATTACTGAAATACATAGTATTTTTTTTTTTTTTTTACAATCAGAGGTTAATAATTAGTAATAAATCAATATATTTAAATTGAAAAAAAGTTAAAAAAAAAAAAAAAGGGGGATGAAGTCTGATTCGAACCGATATGCCTTCCCCTTATAAGATCCAAATATTTCATAAATTAAAATTTCTTTTGACTTTAACTCTGAAACTAATGAAAATAAGCACGACTTATAATATATCGTTGAAAAACTCTCAATGAGGGCTTATTACTGCAGTTAAGAAAAAATTCAAAATCCACATCTTTTTGGAATTTAGGCTTTAGTCGATTGCAATCAAAAGAGGAGGTGCACAACTAGATCTTGCAACAGTTCAAAATACAAAATTTTAGTATCTTACTGCTAATCGTTTTTGAGTTACGCAAGATACGTACGTACATAGGGTACACACATATGTTTATTGAGTTACATGTCGGTATCTATATACGTATGTATAGACGTCACGCCGAAACTAGGAAAAATGGATTCAGAGATGGTCAAAATGGATATTTCCGTTGAAATCTGAAAACGGAGATTTTTCACAATACCTGCTTTATTTCGTACAAGGAAGTAAAAATGTGCGGTAAACAACCTGTTACAAACTTGTACTCGTATTTAATTCCGTACAGCATAAACACTAACTTATGGCTTATTGAATAACTGTAAATAACCCATTCTTTAGGAGGTTTGGAGGTATATTTTAATGCACAAACATAATATCTTTTACAAAAATATAACTACTAAAAAATTATATGTTCTAAAGAGTCGGCAATTCTTCGCATGAGATATAAATTAGAATATTTTATTTTATCTGACTGCTAAAAAATATCCGTTCAGTAAGTTATGACGGCCTTATTACTAAAATTAACTGTGAATATTTTGTTAAATTTTAAGTAGAAAATAATTAGCGAGGTAAAATATGGATTATGCTATGATAATAACACATTTGTAATTTAACCATTTTTAAGTGATTAAAGCGGCAATACACAAAATCTGCGGTTAAGCAGTATCTGATTAATCTTGTAATACGAATCTGATTAAAGGTTGTACAAAATACACATATTATAGAAAATTAATTTCTGTACTCATATTGACTTTTGATATGAAATAACAAATGATACATTAAATTAAATTCCTAAATTAAGTTACTACGCATTGAATTAAGCCAATCGGTTCATTAGAAATGGTTAGGTTCATTATTAATCGATAACGGATAAAAAATTTCATTCTAATTAATAAATAAAATTTCGACCAACTGAGCAAAGTTTAATTGGCAATGCATCAAGAAATTATTGAAATAAAAAGGAATTTAAAAATAATAACTATTGCAACACTAATCCGAACTAAATTTTATAATTTGTTTACCGAATGTTTTCAAATACTCTAATACATTTTCACTCCCGTCTGTTACCATCTTTGGTTATCAGTGCAGCTGTGCACCGATCATAGTAAATTATATCAATGGCGGTTTTTTTGAAAAGGTAAATAGGTTTCAAGTACGGTGTTGAAAACGAATTGAAATTGATTTGTGTCAGTTTAATTTTTACGTATCGTTACTGTATGTTTATCTATTTCATAAGATTCAAGTCTTTTAAGATATAGCCCCGTTTACTATAAGACTACCTAATTAGATATAATCTGAATCAGCAGGAATAGTCGGCCCCAATATGAGAGCAATTGCAACAATCAGTGAAGAGGTCAGAACGTTTACTAAAAGAATTTTGAAGTAAGCTTTAACAAATTTTATTATAAGAGTTTCTTCGATTTGTGTTTGTAAAATTAAAATTTTTTAATTAGTTTCATTGCCAATCTTCTAGCAGACAAATTTCAATTCCGCAACAAACAGCCCATTTTTGTACCGTTTTTTGCGGTAGCAGAAGGAGAATGAGGAGGTAGCAGTGTTACCTCACGGCGTGTTCTTATGACCAGCTGTTGAGTGAGGTTCAGGTTCAAGTGAATGAGTTGGCTAAGTTGGTGGCGGCCAACCAAAATACTAAGCTGGAAATCAAGGAGTGCTCCCTGCGGCTTACAGAACTTATGAAGCGCAGGGAGGAGCTTAGGAAACTAGGGTATCCATTTGGTGTAGATAAGAGGTGTGGTGTTACGAAGGTGGCTATGCAAACGGTCCGCGCGCGCAATTAAGTTCTTGTGCAGCTTGAGGAGGGTGTATTGGAGGAGAGTACACCCGATTTAGTGCTGAAGAAGTGGTCACCTGACTATTTTGTGAAGTGTAAAGAAGGGGAGGGTTTAATTTTTGACGTGAAGGAGAAGGATATCGTAGTATTGTATGATATTGATAAGGACGTGCGGACTGATTATGTCAAGTGGCTGATGGATTAGGAGGCTGGTGGCCAGAATAAGTTACGTGCCGGGCAGGGTGTTGCTGACAGGGTCGTAATGGAGAAGATTTTGGGCGAGATTGAGGAGGATGTCTGGGGGCAGGCGAATTTTATTGTAGTTGACTCATCAAAGGGTGAGAAGAGAGCGGTGGAAGAGTTGTACAGAGCTCAGAAAATGCTGGAGGAGCTTAAGGTAATAGTAGCGTATGGTGTTAGATCTGGTAGTATGGATTTGGCGTATAAAAAGCTTACGGAGTACCTGGCTCGAAGAGTGCAGAGAGATGTGGTTATTCGCCTGGAGGCCAAGAAGTTTGATGAAAGGGGCAAGTACCTGGAGTGGAAGGTGCTAGTTCAATTGTATTGAGAGAGGAGGGCACTTTGTTTGCTGATCTAGTGAAGAAAGTGAAGCAGGATGTCAAAAAGGAGGAGATTGGAGACATCGTTTCCATAAGGAAAGGGGTGATGAGTCTGTTTAAATCAAGTTGAAGCCCCTAGGCAGGATATAGAAGGAGTACGGCAGTACATGAAGAAAAAATTAGCTGATGTGAGTGTTAGTTTACGAAATGAAAGGTTGGTTTATCTCCACGCTTTTAAAATATTGAGGAGGATGTTACGGAGGAAGATCTGGTGGGTACTATAAGGGAGGAGGATGTGAAGTTGAAGATTGCGGCTGGACGGAAAGAATTTGGTAATACCACTGTTGCGAAGCCAACGGTGTTGGCCAGGAGCATATAGTCGATAAAGGTAGGATAAAGGTGGGATGGGTGTCCTGTAGGGGGTCCATCAGGAAGGAGGAGATGTACTGCTTTAAGTGTTTGGAGGTGAGCATATGGCCTGAAGGTGTACTGGCACGGATCGGTCGACGAGATTTTTTAATTGTGGAGGTGATGGCCATAATGCTGTAGGTTGTTAAGAGAAGCCGAGGCGTCTGAAATGCGGAGGGTTTGGGTACCGAATGGGAAGTGGTAGGTGTTTGCTACGTGATAGTTAGATTTTTGCAGGTAAATGTAAATCGAAATATGGAGGCACATGACTTGATCATCGAGATTGCTACCAGGAGGAGGGTGGAAGTGTTGCTGATTTCGGAACTGAACCTACGTGTGGGGAAGGGGGTAGGTTGGTATACGTATGAGGCAAAAAATACAGCTTTATTTAGACTCCAAAGTGCTATAACGGTGCTGTCCTACAGGTCGGGCTCAGGTTTTGTTTCGGTGGAGTTGTGTGATATGGTCGTGTTTAGCGCATATATATCGCCGAATTCCGGGTTGGAGGTTTTTGATAGTTCGTTAAGTGCGTTGTATCATACGGCTAGGATGTAAAAAAGAGCATTTTGCTGACCGGCGATTTTAACGCTAAAATGTGTCGTGGGGGGCTGGGTTACTGACCAGCGAGGTAGATATGGTGGAGGAGATGGTGAGGTGGGGCTCATCTATTTGAATGATGGGGTGGCTACAACCCTTCCATGAGAAAATGGAATTTCGTACATCGATGTGATATTTGGCTCTAGGGCGCTGGTACAGGCGGCGAGGACCTGGGAGGTTCTGAGGGAAGAAACGTGTAGCGACCATGAAGCAGTTTTCTTCGAGATTTGTGGAAGGCAGCGGAGAGTGAAAGTCGCCCTAAGTTGATAATGAGTGTGGTAGGGCTCGAAAGAGTGAAGGTAAAGCTCCTGGAGGGGCTGGAGCATATCGAAGAATTGTCTGCGGGACACTTGACAAATTTGTTATCGGAGTCATTCGAAGAATCATTGGCTAACAGTGGATCAGTGCGGAAGGCGGTCTATTGGTTGACTGAGGGTGTGGCGCATGCGAGGTCGAAGTGTATGGCAGTCCGACTTCGGGTGCAGAGAGCCAGTAGGAGGGGCGACCCCCGCCTACAATAGGGCTTATATAGCTTCAGTATTAGCTTATAAAACTAATTTAAAGAGGAAGAGAAGTGAATATCTATCTATCAGCTATCTTTGAGAGAAAGCTGGCTAATACAAATTTTTACTTACTTTTTTTCATTAACTTCATGTTTTTATATAACAAGATGGTGGTGGGACTAATAACACACTAAATAATACAAATTTTCTCTCTCTTTCTCTCGTGGCGTGAGTTATGCGGCCAGTTGAATGAGGACACCTGGGGCAGTGCTTTTAAAATTAAAATGGAAAGGTTTGGAAGGGCACTGCCCCAACTGTCGAAGGATTTGCTCGTGGGATGTGTGGGAGCGCTTTTCCCTGATATTAGGAGTTTGGTAGATGTTAGTGAGTTGGTAGCGGAGGAGATGCCTCCGATTACTTTAGAGGAATTAGGGAGGGTTGTGGGCCGCTTGGGCAGTAAGAAAAGTCGGTGCCTGGATGGGGTGCTGGACGAGGCGGTTAGTGTAGCGGTAAGAGTTACCCCTAACTAGATACTGGCGGCCTTTAATAAAGTGCAACCGAAGGGTTAGATGCCGGTGGAGTGGAGGGTGGCTAAGTTGGTGCTGGGAAAAGCGATGTGGACGCGAAAGGGTATAGGCCGTTATGTCTCCAGAGCTGCGTTGGTGAGCTGTTTGAGCGACTTCTTGTGGAGAGGCTGACTGTTGTGGTGGAGTGTGTGAGGGGCTTAGCGAGCACCAGATTGGCTTCCGCAAGGGCCATACCACGACGGTGGCTGAACGAGTTATTACCCTGGTAGATCGGGCGGCTCAGTTGACATGGAGGAGAAGGTCCATTCTGGTGGTGGTGTTGTTGGACGTGCAGAATGCTTTAAACACACTGCCACTCAGATCGATTGTGAAGGAGCTGGTGAAGAGAGGGATAACTCCACATATAGTTAGTTAGACTTGTACAGAGCTATCTAGAGAATAGAGAATAGGGAATATGTGGTGGGTGTTGCTGATGGTGAGCAGCTAAGTTTTCCTACGCATTGTGGGTTCCGTAGGGTTTGGTCCTTGAACCGTTCCAGTGAAACTTCACATATGATCGAGTGTTGAGGTTGCGACACCCCAGGGACAGGTAGTCGGCGTTTCGCCGACTACCTGTCCCTGGTGGTGACAGGCAGATCAGAGGAAGAAGTTGTAACCAGAGGTACTATTCTTCAACCATGGTTGAAGAATTGTTGGAGGGGAAATGGCTCAATTTGGCTGCGGGGAAAACACGACTAGTGGTGATGGTTGGCAAGCAGAGGTTGCGGCCCATAAAGTTAGTTGTGAAAGGGTTCGAGATCGAGCCAGTGCTCAAAGCAAAGTGTCTGGGTGTCTGACACGACAGTAAGCGGTCGTTTCAGCCTCACATGGTTTGCAAGGCTCGTGGGACTGCAGCGGCGGTCTGTCGAGTTATGTGTAGAGTTGGTGGGCCTCGTACTTTGAAGAGGAGGATTTTAGCTTCGGTGGCCAGCTCCGTCATTCTTTATGCGGTGCCAGTTTGTAGACGTGCATTGCAGATCGGCATTGCGATTAGGCGTCTAGTGGGCCTTAAGAGGACTTTGGGGATAGAGGTTTCCTGTGCTTACAGGACTGTGTACAGGACGTCTGTGTCTACTGATGCAGTGCTGGTCATACTTTACTTCCGCCTTTTGAGTTGTTAACTGAGGAGGCGGCGGATAGAGTAGATTGGATACTGAAGAGTGAGGCACGTAGTAAGCTGGTAGAGAATTGTCAGAGGATGTGGTCAGCTGCTGGCACGGGGAAGTGGACAAGAAAATTATCTCCGTTCTGAAGCCATGGCTAGGCAGGAGACATGGGGAGGTGTCTTTTGAGCTTATCCTGTTCCTCTCTGTTCATGGGAGTTTTAACAAATATCTGAATGATAAGAAGCGTAGGAGATCAGATATACGCATCTATTATGATAATCCTGACACGGTTGAGCATACGATTTTTTAATGTTCACGCTGGGAGGTTGAGAGGAGGGAAGTGGCGGAGCAATTGGAGCGGTTATACCGGAATACATTATTGCTGCGATGCTTCATAGTCGACGTAACTGGGAAATTGTCAGCCGTATGGTGACGAAGATTATGAGGAAGAAGATGTTGGAGGAAGTCGAGGACTGACCCCCTCGTCGGGAGTTAGAGTTGGGATGGACGCACAGACCCGTTCAGGAGGGGTGGGATCCTAAGCTATCCCACTTCTGATGATTGAAAGGAGACTCTTGCGGTCTGTTAGGATGTGGTCTGTTTTGAAAAAAAAACCTGTTTTGGAGACCCCTTCGGGTGATTCCGAATGTAAGAGGTATGGAAAAGACTGAGTCCCGTCACACAGAGCTGTCACGTACGACAGAGTCGAGAAGCTGGCATGACTGCTGTGACGGGTTAGAGGCAACTAGCACCCCCATGTCTGTGTTGACCGACGTCGTGGGTCCGGCCTTGGGGTGAAGGGAAATAGATAAAAAAATAAAAAAAAATAAAAAAGTATACGAATTAAGCTGTACGTAAAGCTGCAGGATGCTGGTTTGAAATAGTTGAATGAAATAGATTCGAGAATGTAATTTATATGGCATTTAAAGTTGACACTATAGCAATTTTTTAGTCATGAAAAACTAAAGGTATCTTAAAAGAAGATATTATTTTTATTTATTTTCTTTCATCTCACGTAATTAATTAGATTTCAGTATAATTGGATTGTTAATATGAACTCATATTTAAAAAAATTAAATAAGTTATTAATCAGTTTAAGTAGCTGCAAAAAGAGATATTTCGTTAAAATTCTATTATATATTATTAATACTTTTTTGTGTGCTTGGTTAATTTTTACGTATTTATAAACTGACTGAAAATACTGTCTTAAAAGAAAGTTTTCCACTCCATCTAACACTAGTAAGTTTTGTTTTTTCCAACTTTCCGTAAAATCTGTAACTTTCCCCCATTTATGGCTTATTTATTTTCTACAGTTTTCTATTTTATTGTAGATCATTGGTTTCGGTATTATTCTCTTTAGCATAAAGGTTGTGAGTGGTATCTACACTTAAAGCATTTACGTTGGTAGTAGTGTATTATATATTGTAGAATTATTGGGGTCTGATCTTAAGATGGAATTACAGCCCCGACATGAGGTATTCAAATGTATTTACGACGCTAGTTGTATTTGTTTCTGCAGAGAGATACTCTTAGAAAGAGTAAAACAATCGCTTTCTGTTTTCTCTCAGTGTATACGATTAATTATATATATATTTTTTTTTCTTTGAATTTTTATGGGCGTCGACTGCTAAGGTCATTAGCCCGCGTCATAATCTTTAGAAGAAACTACTATCACCATCTGGATCGTCATATGTAAGGGTGTAAAGGGCCCTTACATTTTATTTAAAAGCACAAACTACACAAAACATTTAAGACATAAAGACGAGGACAATCACAAACACTTATGGGACCCAATATTAAAATTTGAGATAGGTTCCCAAAAGACCATTAAATTAAAATTAAAATTAAAACTTATCATACCACATCTTTCTTTCTTCTACGAGTCTCATTTATAGTTTGTTTAAGCACCC